>NC_058378.1:65548214-66213928 GCF_018350175.1 Felis catus
TGTTCATTGTTTCCTTTGCTGTGAAGAAGCTTTTTATCTTGATGAGGTCCCAATAGTTCATTTTTGCTTTTATTTCCCTTGCCTTTGGAGACATGTCAAGCAAGATACTGCTGCAGCTGAGGTCGAGGTTGTTGCCTATTTTCTTCTCTATGGTTTTAATAGTTTCGTGTCTCACATTTAGGTCTTTCACCCATTTTGAGTTTATTTTTGTGTATGGTGTAAGAAAGTGGTCCAGTTTCATTCTTCTACACGTGGGTGTCTAGTTCTCCCAGCACCATTTGCTAAAGAGACTGTCTCTTTTCCATTGGATACTTTCTCCTGCTTTGTCAAAGATTAGTTGGCCATATATTTGTGGGTCCAATTCTAGGTTCTCTATTCTATTCCTCTGGTCTATGTGTCTGTTTTTGTTCCAGTACCATACTGGCAAAGAACACAGAGCCCAGAAATAGACCCACAGAAATATAGTCAAATGACCTTTGACAAAGAAGCAAAAGGCAATTCTGTGGAGGAAGGGTTGTCTTCTCAAAAGTGACACTGGGACAACTGGACAACCACATGCAAATTAATTAATTAACAAACATTAACTCAAAATAGATCAGACACACAGATTTAAAATACAAAACTATAAACTCCCCAGAGATTAACAAAAGAAAATCTTAATGATTACATTTTGCAATGACCTTTTAAATATAGCAGCAAAGGAATGATCCATGAAAGGCACAATCCACTTTGAAAGACTGTAAGACGGGGTGCTTTTCACAAAACTAAACATATTATTATCATACAATTCAGCTATAACATTCCTTGGTATCAACCCAAGTGAGTTGAAAACTTAGGTCTACTCAAAAACCGGTACACAAATGTTTATAGCCACCTATTCAGAATTATCAAAACTTGCATCAACAGAGATGTCCTTCAAAAGGTGAATAAGCTGTGGTGCATTTACACAATAGAATATTGGCTCGAAATGGAAATGAGCTACCAAGCTATATTAAGGCAAGGAGCATCCTTAAATGTATATGGCCACATGAAAGATGTCAATCTGGAAAGCCTAATCCTATATGATTTCAACTCTATGACATTCTGGAAAGGACCTAACTGTGCAGACAATAAAATGATCAGTGGTTGCCAAGAGTTCAGGGGGAGAAGGAATGTATAGGTGGAGCATGGAGAATCTTTAGGAGAGAAACTACTCTGTATAATGCTGTAATAGTAAGCACATGTCACTATCCATTTATCAAAAGCCATAAAGTGTACAACGTTTTGAATAATTCCTAATGTGAACTATGATTGATAATCATGTGCTAACATTGGTTCATGGACTGTAGCAAATGCACACCATGTTGTGGGATATCGAATGTGAAGGAGCCTGCATTGTGACGAGGAGAGGTTATGTGGGTACTCTCATTCTGCTCAATTTTTTTTGTGACTCTAAAACCGCTCTAAAAATAAAATCTATTACTTAAGAAAAAAAAAGAATGAGGTAGATTTGCAACATAGGTCTAAACAAACAAAAAAAAAGAAATCTATTGTCAGGGTAAAAGTAAGCAAGTTGCTTACTATTCAATGTATGAACTGATTTTTCTGGCTGGGTGTCTCTGTTGAAATATTTTTATAAATACATACACAATCATTTTGTAAGCTCCTGAAAACATCAAAAGAAAAAAAACTAGTTAATGGTGGGTATCTATAAGTGGTAACTTAATAATGGGTGATTGTCACATTAGATATTATGATTTATATTGCTAGATACTATTATCAAGTATGTGTTGCTTTTGTAGTCAGAAAAAAAGTGGAATGATAAGAAAAGCAAACAAGGATTACAATCAAATACAGGTGTTTAAGGCAACACCTGAGTTTTCTCTTCAAGTTGGGGCAGGGTGGGAGACCCCTGGAATTTTTGTCCCTCTGGTTCCTGTTCTCCTGTTTGGGGCCCAGTTTTTCTGCTGGGTGTCAACTCTACCTACACTGGCTGTGTCCCTCTCCCTTGGGAGAACTGGGCACATGCTCATGAAACCTGCCTCTTATTTCCCGAATGTTCCAGGAAACACGGGCAGTGAGCAAAGAGCCCCGAGGCCCACCTGCATTTCTTGCAAGGGACAACACTTCAAAGGAGGGGGGCCCCACTTTGCTGTGTCTCCTCTTCTGCTGGAGGCCAAGTACCTCTACCTGCCACCCACAAAATCTAACAACCCCACAATACTGAGGGGACAGAAAACATCCATTCCTCTTGCAGGCAGCACAACAAAGAAAAGAGAAGCTATTCTTATTTTCAAGCAGCCCACACTTCTGAATGTCTTTAAATGTGGAGAAGAGAGGCGGCTTTCCCTATCTCTCTCCCACTCCTCCTTCTCAAGCTTTCTCTCTTCCTTGTTTTTATAAGATAATTCTTATCTATTATTTTTGTCTGCATTAGGACCAAAGTTAGAGGGTTAAAGGATCTGGCCTCTCTGGTTGTTGAAATCATACCATAGGAAAAGGTAAGAACCTAGAACTTTTATTCCTCTCTACCACAGCCTACCACTATGAGGACACCTGTCCCCAGATACAGGCATCCTCACTACTGGGACCAGGTCGTTGTGGGAGGTGACTTTTCATCTTTCCTAATAGGCACAAGAGATACACCATGAGCAGTTTCTCATCTGCACAAACAGAAATCTGTGTCCTCAGAAAAGTCTGGACAATGGTTGGAAGCATCCCAGCACACCAGGCCCAATAAGGTTGTTCCTCTGGGCTGGAGATAAAACACATATGGAGTAAGGCTGTGTCTGGGCTTAGCCATTCGTAGTGGCTTTTGAGAATTCTACTGAGACTAAGCAACTACAAGTTTCTGCTTGGTTTTATTTTGATTTAACAGTTCACCATATGCTATTGCCTCAAATCAGCCAGGCCCCATAGGTGATAACACATAGTTTTTATCCATTCCACAAGGGTAGTATTGGCCCATGATGGAGGCAGCAGCTGGTTCTCTATGAGTGGCAGTGCCTTTGGGGAGATGTGGGTGACTTCTTTCAAAAATGATCACTTCTATATTGGAGAAAACCCCTTCCATCAGTCTTGCTACAAGTTTATGAAGCTACGCCTTTCCAGTCATGTGATTTTGATAGTTACCAAAGATGAAACAATTCTTTAAGCAAAGCCCAGTATCTAAGACACTAATACTCCTTGGAAATATAGGTGTGGAGCAAGGTAAAGCGATTGTCTTTCAGGCTAAGTTGATGGCCTAGAAATCTTTTATTGTGTATGATTTTTTTGTGTAATTTTGTGATTTTATTGTACAAGATCCATTTCTTAAATTTACCTGACAAAATTCACTGGAGACTTTTAAAAAACAGATTTGAAGTCCCCTACCTTGGTGATTGGTCTAAGTCTGCAGAGAAGTGGGGTATTGCCCCCTTTTCGATTTCCCCAGAAGACCGATCTGATTATATGGGAGTGAATCCTTTGTGCTGCCAGGGCTATGCTCTAACAAGCAAGGGAGCCTCAGATTTTGTCACTGGAAAACATATCTGGGATTCCTTGATTTCCACCTGGGGATTCAAGTGCATTGAAAGTTTTCTTTCTGACACTGAAGGACAGCAATTTCTTGATACTTGAATTTCCTTGATTTCCTAGATCAAGGGAAAGTCTTCCTATTGAGGAAAGGGGTCACTCAAGCCCTTGCTGGATCCAATGTGTATAAGTAAATGAAAGAAACCCAAACCTCTTGTTAATCAGATACATCACCAGCATAGCATTTTAAATTTGAATATGTGAACTGCACACACACACAAATCAACCCATGTTTTTCAGCTTTCCAGCTCTAACAGGACTTGATCTATGTCTTGTTAACTCTGCCCAATTAGGAAATGAAGAATGGGGTGAAGAGATTACCCCAACACCTGGGAAAGAAAATCCTCCAGCAGGAATCTACAAGTGTTGCCTTTTCCCAATTTCCATTTCTCAAAGAGAAACTCCTAAAAACTGGCTGCAAATTAAGGATTACAATAAGGGGTAATTCATTAAATAAATTTTAGTGTATTCATTCAATATTATGATGCAATCCTTATAATGATAATACTTATAAATAATCGGTAATGGCACAGGAAAAGACAATATAATATTCGGTAAGAGAGCAAAATATAGGACTACAGAACCACATGTTGCATAATTTCAACAGTTACACATAAACACATAATCATATATGCAGACACATGATAAAGGTATAGGTATAAAAATATAATTTTACTTTTTTACAAAGAGATGGGTTACAAATGACTTCTATTTTATTCCTTAGATCTTTTCTTCTCTTGGGCTCTTTTTTTCCCTATAAATTTTTATTTCTAAAGGAAAACATAGTACCTTTGCACAGCTATAATACTGAATAGAATGTCTGATTATACTTTATAATCCCAGTCATAAATGTAACTTTTAGGAGTCAGCATTTATGATATTCAGAATTACAGCCTATATTAGGTAACAAGAACTCCTAAGTTGATGATGCTATGTAAGTAACCAGTTTTCCTAATATATACATTATTTCATATATATATATAAGAACACATACATGTATACATTTCTTACATATGTATGTATACATAAAGATGTATATATTTGCTTCAGCTCCTTTCACTTATTTTTTTAAACATATCTATGGCATTTTAAAAATTAATTATTTTTAAATTTACATCCAAGTTAGCATATAGTGCAACAATGATTTCAATAGGTTCCTTAATGCCTCTTACCCATTTAGCCTATCCCCCCTCCCACAACCCCTCCAGTAACCCTGTTTGTTCTCTATATTTAAGAGTCTCTTATGTTTTTGTTCTCTCCCTGTTTTTATATTATTTTTGCTCCCCTTCCTTTATGTTCATGTTTTGTATCTTAAATTCCTCATATGAGTGAAGTCATTAGTAACTATTAATAACACTGCTCCCAAGGAACTTCAAGAAAAGTTTTATAACCAATGACACAAGGACCCCTAAGAAAGTTCAGGAACACCCCGCACCATGCGGTCGATCCAGATCAGAACCCCAAAGGCAGGACAGGCAAAGAAGCTAAAAAGATGACTTAATAACCAGTTAAAAAAAATTGTGGTGGCATTTTTTACAGTAGTTTTCAATATAGAGAATACCTTTGGGATAAAATGTATTGTTGAGTCCAGAGAAGAGACGGAGACAGAGACCAGCAGGTAAAAGTTACTGCAGGGTTCATATTTGGGCCTGGCCCAGTCTACGGAAGAATTTTCTATCAAAGCTTCTGAGGAGGGCAGCTCCCCAGCCAGAGCTCAGGCTGATGCTGCAGGATCATTTGCCCAGGATGCCAGTAAGCTGGTGGCTGCCTGCAGCAGACAAATGCGGCGTTGGGTAGCATGTAAGCTCTGGGACCCTGTGCTTTCAGATTCACAAAGTTGAGATTTTATTTGATCAAGCAAACAGGACAGGCATGACTACTCCCATCATCCGGATGAGCAATCTGAAGCTCAGAGACATTTACTGAAGGCCCAAAGTCACACAGCTGGAGTGGCAGAACCACACACCGTCAGTGCTGGGAGCACCGGCTCCGTGCACTCAAATACCAAGGCCAATGTACACAGCCAGGATGCCAATAACTCAAAGATCCAGGGAGACAGACCCTTGAGGGGTAAACAGGAAGGAAAAATGGCGACTTCCCCTCAACCTTTGGCATCTGTGACTGGATTACACTCCGCAGGGAGCTTTCTCTTGTGTCATCTGACACACAGTTTGCCAGGAAAAAAGAGTCGCAGCTGAAGCCACAGTCCAATCCGAAGTTCTGTTTTCTGAGAGGCACTCTGAACTCCCCCAGAGGGCTCAGGGAGACTCCTCCAGGAGGCAGCCCTACTTGTCTTCACTTGGTCTGAGGTTGGGGGTGGGAGCTGCTGAAACAAGAAGGGGCAGACCATGTGTTTCCAGTTGGATGAAGAAAAGCTTGATGCCCCGAGTGAGAACATGAGCCTGCCATAAGGGAAGTAGGAACCTACTGCCTCTGCTTCCAGAAAAAAAGGCTGCTCACAGCTATGAGGCTCCTTAGAAAATTTATGAAGCATTCCTGACCAAAAACAACAACAACAACAACAACAAAAAAAAAAAAAAAAAAAAAAAAAAAAAAAAACAAGCCCAGGAGCAGAGGAGAAGACTAGAGAGGAGGGGTGGTCACCTTCATTCTTGGGTTTCTGGCAGTTTGGCCCCAGACTGTAGTTGTTGTTATTGTTTTTTTTTTTTGCTGCTGCTCTGCCAACAAGAGGAATCAGGGCAAAGGTGGTGGAGAGAGAGGAAAACAAAATCAGATAAAATAAATCCGGGAGCACCAGATAGATTTCTTTTTCTTCAGAGAACTTCCATGGCTTTAACACTGTATTAGCTGTGGGCTCAGCCTGGGTGGTTCAGTCTGTTAAGAGTCTGACTCTTGGTTTCAGCTCAGGTCACGATGCCACGGTTGCGGAGATCAAGCCCCTTATCAGACTCTGCACTGAGCCTGCTTGGGATTCTCTCTCTCCTTGTCTTTCTGCCCCTGCCCTGCTCACTCTCTCTGTATCTCTCCCTCAAAAGAAATAAACAAACATTAAAAAAAATAGTGTACTGAGAATTCTGATTTTCCATGATTGGTGATTTCATTCAAGTGAAGTCTAAGAAGAAATAAAAATCATTTGATTAACATTTATTGAGCATGTAGCATGTGACAGGTACTCTCTAGAACATTTTCCACATGTTGGTTCACATCAGCCTCTTGAAGATCATATGAGATGGTTTTTATTATCATTATGCTTATTTTACAGATGAGGAAACAGACACAAAGAAGGTTCCTCAGCCAGTCCCAGGTTTTAGACTAAATTTACTATTGATTAAATAGTAGAGCGGAGATTCAAACTCGAGTGGTCTCACTCAGAGCCCAAGTTACACTGGACTGCAGTATTGTGCTAATAGCCCAGATAAGGGAATTAAATGCTCAAGAAAGGTTATGTAACTTGCCCAAAGTTACACATGAATGAAATTGAGCTTAAAACTCTTGTATTCTAGGATGAGGTTGGACAATTGTCCCCTGGCCTAAAAAGAATATCCTGGACCAGTGCTCACAAATCACAACCATTAGCATTTCGTGAAGCTTCTTGAACAAAATGTCTTAGGAAAAATTGATGTAGATGATGAGCCAAACATTTACTGGACATCTACAGTGAGTCAGGCCCTCACTGCATCAGCCATTGTCCTAAATTATGGATCACTCTCAATCAACTTGGGAAACGGTATGTTTATGTCCTTACTCATGGAAAGGAAGCACCATATTTGAGGTCACAGAGCTAGTTAACAGTAGAGAAAGATGAATCAGCTCTCCTGAATCAGCCCAGGTCCCTCCACTTCACATTTCAATTTACCTCTTGCAATGGAAAAGAGAGTTCTTGAAACAACACAATTTCTAAAGCATTTAAACGTGAGTCTTAACACTTTGACCTTAACAGAGGCTGATAAAATTTTTTGAAATGTCCTAGCCTTTAAAAATTAATTAAATGGAGCTCATAAATGGGATAAGCCTGACTCTACAATAATGAGATGCTTTACTCTCCCTCATATAATTTTACTGATGCTTGCCATCACTTTTCATGAAAACAATGTCCTTCTTCTCAAGGAAGCAAGTTGGTTTCTCTAAGGTATGGTTTCCATGTTACCTTCTCATAGACACTGAGGAACCCAAAATCCAGAGACTAAGTAAAATTGGCGGAGGCAAGCCTTTTCAAAAGGAATAGAAAGATTCATTTTTTTAATCAAAATGAGCCTCTGGAGATAGATAGATAGATTAGATAGATAATAGGAAGGAAGGAAGGAAGGAAGGAAGGAAGGAAGGAAGGAAGGAAGGAAGGAAGGAAGGAAAAAAGAAAGAAAGATATGGATCACACAAGTAGCTGTTGCTATGGTAGGAATGAACTCGGCCAGTCCTTGGCACTTAAGGAACTACCAATGTCACAGGGATAGTTTCAGTAAAGTTCTGAAGTCAGTCAGCAGCACAAGCAATTCTGTGATGTCAAGACAGTGTAAAACAGCAGTCTGTTTTCAGAAGAATTGGACTTGACCGGAAGCCACCTACTCATGCTAGAATGGCAAGAGATTCAATGGCAGACACCTGGATATTCAGAGATGCCGAGCCTTGGGGTGACCTCACCATACAGCCTGAGATAGAAAATAAGACCTTGTGGGATTCTGTTAAAAGTTCATCAGTGAGAGAAAGTCCCTGCTTTACCTAAATAGCCCTGATACTTTTTGTTGACTATTACTATTAACGGAAGCTCCTCAATTCAATCAAAAGGCATGCTTTTACAAAGACAGTTTAGCTTATTTCTTAGGTTTTTCCACCAGTCACATTCATAACCTCCAGAGGGAATGGAGCATTAAAGGTCATTACGGTGAGGCACCAGCCAAATCACTGATGATCAGGCACACATTCTCTATGTTCCTTATACACCACTTTGCACCCTCTCAGTCTCCCACATCGAGACCCAATCCTCATCTTCAGTTCTCTCCTGAGATGCTTAAATAAAGGAGAACTTTGAGAAAGCAAGATGTGAGAGAAGAAAATCAGCAATGAAGGGGCAGCTTTCATTTCTCATTCACTTACTAATTCACTGCAGATTGAATAAATGAACCTCTCACTTGTAAGATTCCAGGACACTTGTTAATTTAAGGGACTAATAGTCTATGGGGTGGGGCAAAAGATTTTGAAGGGTTTCTTTATTAACTTTCTAACATAAAAAGTTATCTTGGCTATAGAATTAGCATGTGCATCTTACAGACTTTTATGAGAATTGAGACATTAAGATATTTCAAGAAAGGGTGGAAAAGCACAAATGATTCCATTAGTAGTAGCCTCAGTATATAACTGGCTGAGCAGTTGTAGCTAGAGCTCAGGTTATTCGCCAATTCTCTTGACAGAACTTATTTAAGGATTACCGCAGCATGATTCACATATTTTCCTTGATAATTTGAACTAATCATGTATACCTCATTCAGGAAGCTTCAGAGAGATGGTCAGATGATACAAGGAATCAAGAGTGGCAGCTCATCTCTGTGCCACCATGAAGAGTTGATGAGTTTAAAATGAACCACTGTGGGGTCACTAAATTTGGGGATTGCTTTGCTCATGACAATACTGGTTGAGTCTCTGACCTACACCTTAATTTTGTCCAGAAAGCACTTGTAGGAAAACACTTGTGATTTGTATTTGATGTCCAAAATGGACTTTATAGGTAAACCACATGTTTATTCAGCACACAAGACTCAATCAAGCAACAGAAAATCCCCCATATCAAAAGCCTCTGTATGGTCACCACTGATTCAAAATATTGCAGTGAGGACAGAAGCCAGAGGAGACTGCACTCTTGTGATCAAGTTAAACAAGCTGAAGTCATGAATGCACATGAACATATGTAAACACACACACACACACACACACACACACACACACACACAGTTGCCCTCAGTGGTATTGGGGCTTCACCTGCCTTGCAAGGTACAAATACAGGCAGAGTACAGCAGGCTAGAGCAGCCTTTCTACCGCCTTACAGGCAACCCCAAATCCAGCACCCCTAATTCGTCCCCTATCACAACACATATTGCCATTGGCCACACAATTGCCATACATGGAAATATGTGCATTACCTGCCTTGACTCTTCCTTTTCCCACCTTCCTTCCTAGATCCCCCGTGGTTACTGGTTATAAATCCTAAAATCTGTATCAAATTTTTCCACTTTATCCTACATCCATCCATCTTTATAAGTAACCTGCTACTTCTGGCCACCATAACTTCCTACCTAAATTAGCCTTCTGACTATTCGCCTTGCCTCTATTCTAAGAGATTTGTATGTCTAGTTTGCTCCACAAGACTTTTGCTGAATTCTGAGGATGCATAGGAACACAAAGAGACAAACCTGCAGTCTTGCTGTAGTTAGAAAACGATCCACCACAGGTGCCTGGATGGCTCAGTCGGTTAAGCTTCTGACTTAGACTCATGTCATGATCTCGTGGTCAGTGAGTTAGAGCCCCATGTTGGGCTCTGTGCTGATAGCTCAGAGCCTGGATTCTGTGGCTCCCTCTCTCTCTGTTCCTTTCCTGCTCATGCTCTTTCTCTCTCTCTCTCTCAAAAATAAAACAACACTAAAATAGAAAAAAAAAAAAAAAGAAAAGGAAAGGAAAGAAAGGAAAAAAGCAACCCACCAGGAGGAGGAGGCAGAGGCCCAGAGCAGGGAACTCATGAAGGCCTTAGGAGGCATGGTGAATTGATACTGAGAATCTAAATCATATTTCACCTGGGAGCACATTCCAATATTGGTAAAAGCTAGAGTCTGAGGACCAGTCTGGACCGTTGGCAGAAAGCTACAATTCCATAGTTGGCAGATAGACTAGCAGCCATTTCTGCTTTTTTACACTGCTGGAGTGACAAGGTTGGGGGTTTGGTGGACACCAAACCATAACCATTTTCTACCAAAAAAGGAAAGAAAAAAAGGAAGAAAAGGAGGGAGGGAAGGAGGGAAGGAAGGAGGGAAGGAAGGAAGGAAAGAGGGGAGGAAGGAAGGAAGGAAGGAAGGAAGGAAGGAAGGAAGGAAGGAAGGGAGGAAGGAAGGAAGGAAAGGAAAGAAGAGAAGTGTATCACTTAGAGTAGAAGATCAAAGTTATGGGGCGCCTGGATGGCTTAATGCGTTGGGCGTCTGACTTCGGCTCAGGTCATGATCTCATAGTTTGTGGGTTTGAGCCCTGCACTGGGCTCTGTGCTGACAGCTCAGAACCTGGAGCCTGCTTCAGATTCTGTGTCTTCCTCTCTCTCTGCCCCTCCCCCACTCACACTCTGTCTCTCAAAAATAAATAAATGTAAAAAAAATTTTTTAAAAAGATCAAAGCTAAGATGAACATCTGCGAAAAAAAAATAAAATTTAATTTTTAACTGTTTTCTGGGGGTGAAGAAACCAGAGACACCAGGATTTCAGTAGAAAGCCATGGAGAATCACACCATGGCAGCAGGGGCTAGCCAAAAGAGACTGAATCTTACCAACGCTAAAACCCAGACAAAACCCAGATCAGTCCCTGACAAGACTAACGTGGTCTGCTCCCCATCCTATGATCCTAACAGAAGAAAAGGGAAACTTCTCTTTTGGAAACAATCATTTGTATTCTCTGAATTATTTTCTATGTTGTTTAGCATATAATAGAAGATTGCTAAACATGTGAAGATGGCCAATACAAAGACCTATGATGAAGCCATATAATTAAAATAATATGACATTAACATAAGGAAAAACCAACTAATGGATCAGAATGGAGACACCAGAAAGACACTGATAAATATAAGTCAACACATTTATGGCAAAGGTCACTCAATAAAGAAAAAGGGAAACTGATCTTACCAATGAGTAATCCTGTGTCAACTGCATGGCCACAGAGAAAAGTCATGGGTATATGTATCTTTACTTTTATGTTATATCACACACAAAAATCTATTCAAGATGCATTATACATCGAAATGCGGAAGATAAAGTATTAAAAAATTTATAAGAAAATATAGGAAAACATTTTTGGTGACTTTGATGTAGTCTGGTTTTCTTAAACCAGTCCCTCAAGAGTTCTGAGCAGCAGTAACTATACAGGAATAAATTACAGTCAAGAGACTCTATACATTAAAAGGCATCCCTAGGATCGTGAAAAGTCAAATCACATATAGGAAAATATATGTATATATGACAAATGACTCAGCCAGATTTGATATACAACAACAAATATAACAAAAAACAAAAACTTCCAAAAATCAGTAAGAAAAAGACAGGAAACAGAATAAAATACAAAAGATTTGAATAAATAATTTGCAAAAAAGAGATACGGACATCCAAATGAACAACAAACTTTAGTAGTAATCATGGAAACACTAAAATCAGTATGTAATCATATTCCATAATCAAGATAGATAAAATGAAAAAATGGAAAATATCAAGTGTTGGTATATGTGTAGTAACCAAAACTCTTATTTACTGCTGAAGAGAGTATAAATTGGTAGAATTACTTTGTAAAAATATTTAGTAGTATCTACTAAAGCTGGGCACAATTGCCCTCAGCATTGGAGATGGGTCCTCATGTTGACCAACTGACAAAGAAGAGAAGACTTATGGAAGGATAACTCATACTAATCTCAAATTATATAACTTCAAATAATTCACAAATACAATATGAAAGAAACTCAAAAACATAATACTGAAAAAAGATGGGTATAAAAAAAGGACGTAGAATTAGATTCCATTTATACAAACTTTATATGAGGTTTAAAGCAAGTAAAATTAACGTATGCTATTTAAAGTCAAAACAGGTTATCCTAAGGGAAGGAACTGACTACTGACTATGGTGGGGCGGCTACGAGTCAAGCCTATGGGGAGCTGCTAATGTTCTTTTCTTGACTAGAATGCTGGCTACACAGGTGTGTTCATTTATGAAAATCCTACAAGCAGCACAGTAACAATATGGACACTTTTCAATGTACACTTAAAAAAATTCTTTGGTGGAAAGAAGAGATGGATAGGAGTCATTGGAGAAAAAAATAATTTTTACAAAGTCTGGTAAGAGTTAACTTTCTTCTTTGGGAGCAGCTCTGGTAAAGCTGGTAAGGTTAAAAATCAAGAGATAAGAGTACCTAACTTAGGTACTCTTACATTTATATGTATTTAACAGGTTGGCTGTAGATAATAATGATGTCATTCCCTGTTTCGAATACCATCATATTTCCCAGGGTAACAATAGTGCACTAAGAGAAAATGATAACGGACTTGTCATAATGGATCCCAACAGTGCATTGTTCAGGACACATGCCAAGAAAATGACAAATCATCCATTCCCATCTTGTATAAAAGGAGCAACATAACAAATATCACAACTCCCTCACAACATGCTAGTGAAATTCTACCGTGAATTGATGAGAGAGCAAATGTTTAAGATTTAAGGCAAGTCTGTTTGGGAAGTCAGATTCTTTGGTCTAGTCAGAGACGTGATACTCTAAAGGAAAAAGGAAATCAAACATGGCATTTAAAGACTGAGTCCCAAATGGCATGGACATGGAGGAGACTAAAAAGGAAGAATGACTCATCACATCCTGTTAAATGCACTAAGAACCACAAGGTGGACTTAGGTCTCATAAAAGGGAGGGAAAAATGGCTCTAGATACCCTTTCCTCTCCCAACAGTCCCCAGCTTGGCAAATCCCTAATCTTGTTTAAAGGCTAACTCAAATATCAATTCCTTATACCATCACTCCTTCCCTCTCCCACAGACGATAGTTGACTTCTCACCCATTTTTGTTCTCCCAGGACTTTGCACAATCTTCATTATACTTATTATGCACTTATCACTCTACAAATTGCATTTTTGGTGTCTGCATAGCTGTCTACTTCCTCTACTATGTAATTATGTAACCTCGGGGGCAAAGGCTACATCTTAACAATAGCACAATCATTTAAGATGCTTTAATAATTTTATTACAAAAGGAATACATACACATGGGGGAAAAAATCAAAACAGCACAGACAAATATAAAAGGAATGGATAAACAATTCCTCCCCATGATCTAGGCCCATAGTCAGAAAACTTTTCTTGCAAAGGGCCAGATCGGAAGTATTTTAGGTGTTGCAATGACATACAGTCACTGTCCTAGCTACTCAAATCTGCCGGTGCATCAAAAAACAGCTAAAGATGATATGCAAAAACGAATGAATGTGGTTGTGTTCCAATCAAACTTTACTTTGGAAAACAGGCAGCAAACCAAATTTGTTCCAGGGGACATAGGCTGCCCGCCCCTGTAGTGCGCAATGGTCTCATGTCCCAAATTAACAACTGTTAAAAGTTTCTTATAAAATGTATTGTTAGTTGAGTATACCCTTTATGCAGCCCTGCTAAACAAAATGCACCTTTTAAAGACAGCAAAAATACACAGTGATTGACCTGTGCTAGTTTCTTCAAAGAGGAAAAAAAAATCCTAAGTCACTTTGTTTTTCGCCATAAAGAAGAACAAGTGTATGTGGTTAGGTAAGCTACCAACTACCTTTGTTGAGCATCTACAGAGTCAAAAAAGAAAACAAATACATACAAGTCTTTGGTGCCCCCACATCTCCTCAAATGTACAGTTTTCACCAGGAATGAAATTACTAATTCTAGTTGTATGCCCAGATGTGCCTATAAAATTAACCCTCTGGACATCTAAATTACAACATAAGCTCGAACACAGTCTAGGCTTTCGTGGGCTGCCAGAATCTAACCACTAGGGTGAATACTGTTTCAAAAGTAAAATCCATTCCAAGACAAAGGAAAAAAAATCGAAATACCTTTCTCTTTGTAAAGTCAGAAGTCACATGCACACACCTTCAAAAGGGGACTGTGGTGGCTACTGGTTACCCTGAGCCCCACAATCTGGCATATGTGTCGGGACTTTCAGTAGTAAGACATGGTACCTATGAAAAGAAAACTAGAACTTATACCAACACTTAAAAAAAAAACAAACTCATGAGTAGGAAAATTTCTAGTCAGTGTAAGATCAAGTTCTACTCTGAAACTTGTCAAAACACTGATGAATTACAAGTTCTACCTTGTCATTGGATTTGCTCAGTTTCTCACTCTGCCTCTGATTCTCTCTTTGGTTCTCCATGCTTCTGACATAGCCTCTTTGCCCCGCTCCCTCTCCCTCCCTCCTGCTTCTCCCTCTCTCTCACTTTGGTTCTATCATAGTCTTTTGGTCTTTCTCTTTCTCTTTCTCTACCTCACCCCTCTCTACCTTCTCTTTCTCTCTCCCTTTGTCTGAGGTTGCCTTTGATTTAAACAATTCAATCAGCCACGTTCTTTTCCACAGCCACGTGACACCTTCTAATGACTCACGTTCATGGGTAAGGAGTTTCAGGTAGAATATGAATGCCTGACTCACAATGTATACATACGGTTAACGGTGTGCAGTGTAAGTGTGTGTATGTATACGAATATGTACGTGTAGGTAAACACATAGATGAATATCAAGATCAAGGGAATGTCTGAGATTTAAATTGAGATACATTTTTTCTTTGTTGGGATTACAGGTCACCAGAATGTCTAGTGTATTGTATACAGTCTTGGTGCAAGTAATTCTGTCTCTTTTCTAATTAAAGAAACTGATGAGGAAAGGCCCAGAATGTCTGCTATCACACAATCAAGAAGAAAAAACACAAAGTGATCCTGCGACCTCTTTCATCAAAACTATCTACGAACACTAGTTATTGGAGAGAGATTTTTCTAGGGTCACATTTAGGTTCCTTGAATGAAGCATAATGAAGCTTATAAGGTTCATAATCTTTTTTGTTAAGTTTACAATATTTTGGGGGGTGCTTGGGTGACTCAGTTGGTTAAACGTCTGACTCCTGATTTTGGCCTGGGTCATGATCTCAGTTTGTGAGTCTGAGTCACCTGTTAGGCTCCACACTGATAGCACAGAGCCTTCTAAGAATTCTCTCTCCCGCTCTCTCTGCCCCTACCCCACTCATGCTTTCTCTCTCTGTCTCAAAATAAATAAATAAACTTAAAAATTAATTAAAAAAAATAAAATATTTTAAGTAACAGAAATAGCATATATTCATAGAAGAAACACCAAAAACCCCACAATTTAAATGATAGTTAAAAAGCCGTAATCAATGATAATATTTTAGTCCTATTTTTCCAAATTTGTCTACATTTTATTTCTTTTACAAAAATAGAATTGTATTCAACAAAGTATGCTGAGCCCCTATTATGTACCAGATGCCCTGTTAGATATTTAAGCTATATACACAACAAAGATTTCTACCTTCATGGAACTTAAAATCCTACTGTTTTAAAATTTTATGTTTTTAACTTTTGCTTTGCTGTGTAAATTTGCTAAGACATTAAATACAGGTCTACAATACATTTAATGGCTGTATAATATTTTATTACATTCATGCACAAGGTCATGGGTATTCTTGCTTTTGAGGACCAAGAAAAGTCCAAAAAAAAAAACAAAAACAAAAAAACAAAATCCAAAATCACCCAGCAAGAATTTAGCAAGTATTTGCTCTCAGTGAATAGGTATAAATGCTGTGAGGGATATATAGAAAAAAGAACAAAAACCCTTTTTAAAGATAAGAAAGGGGAGACACATGGGTGGCTCAGTCAACTAAGTGGATGACACTTAATTTGGGGTTAGGTTATGATCTCATGGTTGTGAGCTCGAGCCCCATGTCAAGCTCCACACTAGGTATGGAGCCTGCTTAAGATCCTCTCTCTCTCTCTCTCTCTCTCTCTCTCTCTCTCCCTCCCTCCCTCCCTCTGTCTCTCCCTTGCTGGCATGCATGTGGGCACTCTTTCTTAAAAAAAAAAAAAAAGAGAGATGACCTCAGTGCTCTAAGACCTGAAAATGGACAAAGGAGACAGCATAATTACAGATGAGAGATAATATATATTACATATCTGCTAAGTGGACATTGTGGACATTAGATATACTATGATGAGTGTTATTAATTGAATGACAGTAACAACAATAAATAATAATAATAATAATAATAATAGATCTCATGTTTATTACTATGGGCCAGGTACTGTGTTAAGGGCTATATGTTCACCAACCCATTTACAACTGTAACAACCCTTTAAGAGGGGTTAAGAAGAACCCTTTAAGAAGAATATTTTTACATATGAGGAAATAGAGGCATAGAGTAAGTTATTTTCATGAAGTCACAGAGCTAATAAATGATAAAGCAGTATTTCAAACCCAAGAAGCCTTTTCCAAAGTCTTTGCTACTGATCAATATGTTATAGTTAAAAGAGTGCACCGTATTTTATCCTTAGAACACAAATCTTGTTTATGTGGATAACCAAGAAAGATGGTACCAAGACGGTCCCACTACAAAATGGGAATGTAATTACAAAATTACAAAACTACAAAATGAAGTATTTGTTTCAACAGTAGAAAAACTGCTTCCCAGGGAAAAATAGTCTTTCCTCTTTCTGACACCTTTTGTGTACATTATCATCTGTCCACCAGCCTGTTTCAGAGGGTCTTACCCCACTGTACTCAGATTCCTTTGAGAAGTTATTGAAAGCTGTGGACCTCAATTCTTTCCAGAAAAAAAAAAAAAGTACACACAATGTGTAGGCAAGCTCAGAAAGTTCATGGAAGCCTACAGAAGAATCCTCTAGGGAAATGTTTGTCAAACGTTAGTGTTAATAAGAATCATTTGGAGGTTATTAAGACATAAATATCCTTGCTCACTCCCCTATACCCATCAACAGAATGAACACTAATTCTACAGGCAAAATTTACTTAAAACACCCCAGATTATTTAAATGTGGGGCCTGAGGACCATCCCTGAATGTAGTTTTGGTTGCCAGTTGGAGAACCCAAGGCTGCCCAGTTCAATATCCCTCCACCTACCCAGCAACATGAAGGGCAGGACGAGTACAGAGTAGAGCAGCGTTTCCAAACCAGAGTGACAAAAGTGCCTTGATTCTAATCTAGAGAGTGTGGGAAGTGAAGAGTTAAACAGAAGACCTTTGACCTTTCAAACAGGCAAGCCCTGGGTCAGATGACCCATGAGTTTGGGTTCCCGTGTCCTCTCTCATCCTAATTAGGGAAGATGCCTAGAACCATCAAGCCTTCAGCTATTGGGAAGCCTTCAGCTATTGGGCACAGCATGACTAGCCAATTACCTGATAACACGTCTCAGTAGCCTCATGTTGAAGTGAGTGTCCATGTTGTCCATGATGTCTCTCTAGGGTCAGCGGCCAGCAGGAAGAATCAAACGTCATCTTCCACGTATTCATTCTTCCTGGAGAGCAAGCCGGAGATGGTATGTTGGTGACGCTACATGTGGCATGCATAGGAATGGGTGGACATCATGAAAAGAAGAAAAAGAGGTCAACAACCTGAGAACAGAGTAATGTGGAAAGGAACACAATTAGATTTTTCTCTTCATGCCAAGGGTCCTCCCTACCATCACTTGAACTGACTCATGAATTCCCTTTCTAAGAAACTTCAAAATGAGCCCATACAAAAGGGCAGTGTGACAGAGGAAAGAACTCTGGAGTCAAAGTCAGAACAAAACTCGAATCCCTGGTTTACCACCTTTCAGCTAGGTAATTTGTGGCAGCTTTCTCTTGAAGACCCAGCAGGGACTGGACTTGGGTCCTCTCAACTCTGACCTTGAAATTCAGCATTTGTTGGTAGCTGAAACCCTATGCCTCCTGAGAAGTATATTTTGTAGAAATATGGAAGAAGGATGCTTACCAAAGAAGGAACTCAACCAGGAAGACTGGTGAAGACTGAACCAAACCAGTCTGTTCCAAGGTGGACCCCAGTGCTGACTTGACCTTTCACCAACTTTCTCCCTCATTATAACACTAAAAAATCACACCCAAAGGTGGAGATTTAACAAGATTTAATAAGACATGCAGTGCATGATGAAGCATGTCCTGCCCACTGCACCTGTATGCCGACCTCCTGTATCTCTCCCCACTCTACATGCTTGGATGTCACTTCTTTCCCACCAGCCTCTAGCAACTTTCCTTAGCCTCTGCTCTGAGAGCCAGCCTGAAGGATCCTCTCCTTTGCTCTGTCACCCTTGTGCTTGAGCACAGTTCCCAATAAAAGCCTTGTCTGGAACTCCCATTTGTTCTGTACTACACTACAAGGAGTTCAGTAGTTCTGTAGTAACTCCCAAGGAGCCCAGTTAGTAACACTCTGAGCCTCACTTTCCACGATGGTAGAACAGGGATAATACCTATTTCACAGGGTTGTTGTAAGGATTAAATTAAATAACAGTGATGTTCTGCAATGTGCTCAAAAGACATGGTGACTTTTACTACCATTGTTAAAAGTCAGCTTCTGTTATGTCATGTAAACAGCGTATCTGGGTGGAACAGAGTTGCTCTCATGTTCAACAACCTCCCCTCGGCCTTGTCTCCAACAGCCAGCCTCAATCAGATACAAGAAGAGCAAAAGAAGCCATTGATGTCTGATGTACAATTGTCAGCATAAAAAATAACACTTGTATCATTAGGCAATTGCACCTGACTTGACGTAAATCTTATTGGCACCTTGTATGGTCACTTTCTAAAGGCTAATGATGACCCCTCAATCACCCTCAACCACCTAATTTGCTCTAAAGCCCAGCACCTATCACTTTTATCGGTTCTCCTGGACTCCAGGAACCCTATGCCCACTGGTGGTCCCCAATGGGCAGGAATGCAGGCTTCAGGCAAAACATAACTCACTCCTTAACCTATGGCAAAAAAGCCTGAGCAAGCCCAGGTAGCCACGGAATTCTGTGTCCTACATTCTAGCCCCCCTTCTTCCAACACCTGGCATGTAAATCTCTCTGCTCAACCAGCCATCCCTCAGCTTCATTTCCCACAACGTGTAGACAATAATACCTGTCCTTCTCATCTCTGAGGACTATGATGATAATAAACTGAAGTATATGACAAAATTCTTCCAGAGCGAAGCATTTTGAACAGCAAAAGGCACATTACTGATATAAGGTAGTATAAACATACTCAGTAGATCTCAGCAGAAACAGAGACAATGACAGCTTTGATGTACATGTAAAAGTACAGGTAGGATTTCCTACAAGAGTATTCAGGTCCTTTTATTCCTACCCGGATTTTAGAGTAAGCCCTATTCTTTCAGTATAACCTCACGTAGTAAGATTTCACCTTTGTTTCTTGCCAAGCTTCAACTATTGCATCTGTAGGGGCCGACAGCCAGCTGCTCCCAAATGTGCTACATTGACATATTGATTATTTTAAATAAAAGTTATCTGAGAGACAACCAGGGTTAAAAGAGCACTCTGATTGCCACCACCCCCGCCCCAACACCTGCATTAGTCTCCAGAAAGCAAGAAATCTCCAATGTGAATGGGAGGTAAAGAGAATCTCTATCACCAGAGATAGGAAATTTGAGCCAAGGAGGTTTGAAACACAACCCTTGTTACTTTTTTACTATTTTACCATCCCAGCCCAAATTGTGTTTAGAATTCTTTACTAACTGCAGCTCCCATAGTTACATTTTCTTTTCCTGGCACTTCCTCACAGATTTATTGTCACTTTGCTGAGAAAGTATAAAAACTGCCCTGGTCATTTCTTGAAGTCTCAATATCATTACTGTGCCTCTGTGTGCACTGTGTTATTTTTTTTATCCTGTTAATCTGCCTCATGTCAATTTAATTCCTAAACCAATTGGAAGCACGTTGGAGGAAAGAAGGAAACTTCTTCCTCTCCTACACACGCACCTGATCTGAGTAGAGTGTGCACTCTGCAGTGGCCATCATCTTCCAAGGAGTCTGGTCCCTCCTCACTGGCCACAGCTCTTCCAGGCCATCACCTCTGGCCATCGCAGGGATGACATGTGGCCAGTTTGCCTTTGGAGACACACGTGCATTCTTCATACTTTTGAGAGGTATGGGACAATAGTCAACATACACAGAGAGGAAAGTCATGGAATTTGCATATACATTTAAAGACATAAAGCAAAGTGGCAGTTGGGTAGCCTGGCTCAGGATGTCTCTGACAGAGTTTACTAAATATGACAGTCTCTGTTTTGAAAACTGTCTTTGAGGAAAAAGTCGGGATAAAAAAAAAGCAAGGATATTCAAGATGAGATGTAAATGTGCAAATAAGGGCAACTGTATCTCTAAGGGATGGCACGGGTTTGTTTCTGTTTTTATTTTTGTTTTGGGGGAGACCGATTTTCAATTTCTCATTAGGCATGCGACATACCCATATTCATTCAAAACTGGTATTGTAGATTAAGGAATTTTAATCTGTCCTCTCCATATTTGCTCTTCAGTTCTTTTGCCTATCCCGAGCTATGGCTCTCTCACAACTCCCGTTTTAAAGTTCTCACTACTACTCATGATCCAATTTAAGTATCACCCTTGTCACAAGCCATCATAACCACCCCAGCCAGAAGGCCCCCGTCTCACCTTTACTTCCCTAGCAGTCCTGCCATCAGATGACCTGCTACTTCTACAGTCTCGTATAAAGGTTCATGACTTTCTACACCATCTCACACACACTTCTTTATCGGTATCCTGAACATACCAGGTGCTCAGCAAATACCTGTAGAATGAAAAGTTAGTAAGACTATTTGCATAATGTTGTTAGTGTTGTCCCTGGCCCATAGTATTCCTTACATGTTAGCCATTACTCATACAAATAAGAAAACATTCTAAATACTTTTGTGCCTAATTCTACGGTTTTGTGTCCAATTCTATTCTATTCTATTCATATAAATTTTTTAAGATAAAGATGTGAATCATCCCCAGGGTCAATTTTTAAAAAAGCTTTTATTTAAATTCCAGTTAGTTAACAATGTAATGTTAGTTTCAGGTATACAATATAGTGATTCATCACTTCCATACAACACGTGGTGCTCATCCTTAATCCCCATCACCCATTTAACACATCCTCCAACCCACCTCCCCTATAGTCAATATTTAATGATATAGAAGGTACAAGCAAATTCCAAAAAGAAGCTTAATTCCTATTCTCAGATTACGCATCTTGTAGCTAAAGATTGCATGCTTGCCAACACAAAAGCGATATAAAACAAACTAGTATGTCTTTATGTCTTACTAGGAAAACCAGTACCTGATTTAAATAGTGGGTTTCAAATTTCAGGAATTTCTGTACACATATGTGTACGTGAATAAAAGGGAGATAGGTATTTCCTATCATGTGAAATAGAAGGTTTGCTCACTGTCAAGGACACAGATCAATCTATCATCCTTGTTTCCCCAAAACTTTACTCACAAGTACAAAGAGCTCAATACCCTCAAGTGGAAGACACTAAAACATTGCCTCTGACCTGGGTGGAGCTCCAGAGAAAAAGCTGACTATGTGTCATCAGAAAGCAGAAAGCACATAGTCTAGATTCCTAGAGAGGAGATTCAAACTGGTCCATCTGCCTCCACATCTTATACTTTCTTCCTCTACAGCGTCTTGCTTTCCATGTCACAATGCACTAGCCTTCATAATTAGGGCCAGAGCCCTGATCAGAAAAGAAAAACTACAACTTTGTTAAAGAAAGTCAATTCTACTAAAATTTAAAATGTCAACTGAAAAAAAAATCTTATACAAATGATCACCAAACCTGGTTTTCACAGCCAATGTCCAGCTAAAATCAGATTTCTTGTTGATTCAGAAATGAATGAACTAAGACTAGAACTCAAAATTTTCCTATGAACTTGTGCTCAGTGAATCACTCAAGTGTTGAGTTTTAAGGCTCTCTGAAGATGAAGAGAAAGGGCGCCTGGGTGGTTTAGTCTGTTTAGTGTTCGCCTCTTGGTTTCGGCTCAGGTCACGATCTCAGGGTTTGTTGGTTTGAGCCCCATGTCAGCCTGTTTGGGATTCTCTTATTTCCCTTTATCTCTGCCTCACCCCTCCTTGCTTGGTTTGTCTCTCAAAATAAATCAAAAAAATAAACTTTAAAGATGAAGAGGACAGTATGAGAACAATGTAATCACTATTGGAACTAAGGAATGAAATTTGCCAGGTATGTATTAAAAGCATTCCTTTTTCTCAAGATGGATCCATAACCAGGATGTGCCTCTTCCTGAACTCCTCTGAAGTTAACTCATGACGCATAATTTTACAAACAGATCTTAACAGCCTCGGATTTCTATGGCCTACATTAAAATCCACAAGGCAGGCATTAATTTGGGAGTCAGATCAAAAAAGTTTCCAAATTGTGCTCTGTCCCTGACACTCACGTAAGAGCCTGAACATGTGACTTATTCTTTCTGAACCATGGTTTCCTAGTTGGTGTAACATAAGTGATCATTTAAGCCTCACAAAATTTGCGAATTTTTTTAAATGATGAATATAATGCATTTTCAAAAAAAATACTGTCCTGGTTTAATTGCCAAGGCTGTGTTGATACATGTCAGGTCTAAAAACAGCTGAAGGAGAAGACATACATGTCAAAAAACCAGATGGTCATGCAATTTGATAAATGCAACATTAATATCATCATAATGGCATAAGTTATGTATGCAGAGGACTGTCTGAGCAATGTTGCCAGTGAGAAAGAGATGGGGGTAAGAGACTGAAACATACAATTATATTCAGCATAAAAATGTGAGGAAAAGATAGTAATGCTTACCACATACTTACCAAGAATTTCATCGGGATTAATAAACTAGTGCTAGTTAGCATTTTGAAACTCAGTGGAACAAAGAATAATACACACAACACACCCCACCAGGCAGTGAACAGAATCATATAAAGTTAGATTATGTATAAAATAAGTTGTGTAGAAGCAACACGTTCCTGCTCCTGACAAATGATCTGTTCGGCATCTTGCATGCTACAGTATTCCCTCATTTGGTCCAAATCTTGCCATGGTTCTCATCAAAAAAGTCTTGCCTGTATGCCAAGGCTGCAAATGTCAATACCTGAATTTAAATAATGGCTCAAAATCTTGAAAATTCCTCTGAACTCACTCTCTCAGTCCCCCTCTCTCTGTCTCATATGTGCGCACACACACAGACACACACATATACATAATAAAGAAAGGACTGATCACGTGCAAGGCAAAAGGTACATCCTCAAATGGCTGTCCCAAGAGCATCAGCAAAATGCACAGAAAGTAGACAGGAAGAAGAGGAAAAGGAGTTAAGAAAACCATTCAGAATTTTTGGAAAGTTATGTGGGCAGTCTATAATCACCATACCTTTGATTCAGGTGTTAGTATAACCATTAGTCTTTCTACGGCTTTTAGCTAAAGATCGAAGAGACAGATCCAGAGGATGTGTGACACCTATGACCCACTTCTTTCTGGGGGGAGGAAATCAAAGTGGCAAATCATGACCTTCTGATTTTGTTTTCATATTTGGGGTTGATGAACCGTTGTTCCCTTTAATGATCTGAGAGAAAGAAAAGTGTTGGAAGTAGCAGCGACACACGTGTTTAGGACTTAACAACAACGTCCTTTCACGTGTGTCAAGATGTGTCATTCTGTCGATTAATCCTGATTGGCACTGACCTTGCTTTACAGATGAGAAATCGAAAGTCAGATTGTGTCAATTTGCCCAAGGTACGTGACAAATAAATAGGGTTAGAATTCAAATCTCCCCTGTTTTTCATTTCACCAAGTTGCCTCCATTTGAGAGGTTACTTCCGATTCTACACACTCCAATTCACAAAAATAATGTTTATCTCCCCCAAGATGCTGAAACAGATATATCTGGCTAGATGAAACTGATTATTACCTCTGCTCCTGAGGACACAGAGAGAGAGAGAGAGAGAGAGAGAGAGAGAGCGCGCGAAGGTATGGGGTGTGGGGGGGTTAAGCTTAAGAAATGACAGACTTCAATCAAGAGAAAGCTCACGAGTTAGCAGACTTTGAGTGCTCAAACACTGACAGCCACCATACCTATTACTTACTACAATAAGTAACCTTAGTAGACTTCCTTCCTGCACATAACCCACCCAAGATTTGAAAAACATTGTCCCTATATGACTTGTAATCATCAGCATCTGACCATGCTTGCAACACACACACACACACACACACACACACACACACACACACACACAGGCAATACATCTCAGTAAGTCCTTAAATACACAAGTATCTGGTTTGCCAAAGATGCTTTTTCCCCCTCTCTCATTCTGTTTGAAATCTTTCAGGACGAGGTAAGGGATAATTTGCAGCTTGGATAACAATATGTATTTCTAGACCAAAGTTCTTTACTTCGTACTGGATGTGTTTGAAACTTCCGTTTACAGCCAGAAATTCTGAGTTAACTACTTGAAGAAGGAAGAAAGTTTTAACAATTTCAAATTTAAGCAGAATGAATAATTTTAGTGGTAATGATACTAAGGATGTGTGATTGTTAAAGAAGGCAGGGAGAGCAAAGGTCTCCAGGAGCTCCATGGAAATTATCTCTGCTGCAACTGTTGAAGTAAATGTGTATATGAACAACATATGAACCGGAACCTGTGTCCTCAAGGCTACACACTAGGGTATTCTGGATGCTCTCACGACAGAACTATGAAATACTAAATGTTGTTACTGTGATCTGCATCAATACATTTTTAAAAAATGTTTAACGTTTATTTTTTGAAAGAGAAGAGGGTGTGAGCCAGAGAGGGGCAGAGAGAGAGAGAGAATCCCAAGCAGGCTCCATGCTGCCAGCACAGAACCCAATGTGGGGCTTGAACTCACGAGCCATGAGATCATAATCTGAGCGGAAATCAAGAGTGGGACGCTTAACCAACTGAGCCACCCAGAGGCCCCTGCATCAGTACATTCTAAACCCATGTCCCACAGAATTCCTAATGAACAGATTTTATCTTACAATACTCGAAACTTCCATTTCAGAAGCCCACAATGTGCCTAACTAAAGTACCGCGTCTCTGGGAAGGCTTCTGGCAATTATTTTACAAATGAAAACACAGTAGTAGGTGCTAACCAGGATAATCTATGCATATTTCAAAGAGCAATCTCTCTGTTTCCTGATTAAATCCACCACTCACTTATGTTTATTTTTGGTGTGCCCTTGTTCCTAATGTTCTCAACGTCTGCTTGATGGTAGCCTAGAAAACTTTTACACACTTTGTAAATGGTCTCTAATTGTAAACACCAAGCTGTTGTTTTCTCTGCCCACGAGTTTCCAGGTTCACTTTAAATCGACAGCTCTGACACTGAGGAGCGGCAGATTTATTCCCCAAATTCTAAAACGTCCTCTGACATGGCCAAAAGTCACTGGCTTTCATCCCAAGCCCACCACACATACTGTCCCCAGTGTCAGCCTCCTGTGATCTATGGATCCCTTCACCTCATAAAGAAGAGTCAATCCTTTATGTATGCTCTTCACCAAAGGAGGGCACACAGTGGGGGAGGACAGGGGGCTGCTGTCACTGGTGTACTGATGTTTCTAGGACTGGATCACACTGGAAAACAATCAACCATTCTCCAGCTGCAAAAGACCCAGCTCTAAACACACACACACACACACACACACACACACACACACACGCTCTTAGAAGGTCGTGCAGACTCTCTCTGTAACTTACATCTATCTCCTGAATGCCCAGAGGGAGGGACTGCACCAAAGGACAATGTCTGTCATTGCAGTTCTCCACTTTCAATTCCCTTACTAATAATTCATCTTGGACTTAACTGGAGCCATGAGTAAGTTTGCAGCAAGTACAAGGGAAATCCTTCCTGAGAATGTCAGACTGCCCTAAAACTTAACCCTCTCACCCCCACATCCCAGGTACTTAATGACAAATCCACTCTTTGTCTGGGCTTCAGACCATGGTGACAGAGTGTAGGATTTACCTGCTAACTCAGAAGTTTCTTGCAGGGTTGGGGCTTGGAGAAGATGGAGGGCCCGGGGAAATGGAAGCATTTTGGAGGTGATACAGCTCCTGGCAGGAGACCGGCAGTGGCTTCTTTCTGCACAGTTCCCAAGTCAGAACCCTAATAGGCCCCTCCCCACCCGACGCACCAACACACTTTACCGCTTCCCCCCCTCACCCCTTACCTCTCCGATCGCGCCTCGCCGCCACTTCGGGACTCAAGACGCGGTGGTGGTCACCCAGGTGGAGTGGCCTTTGTGTGCGGAGACCCGGTCACCGCCAACGTGCGGATCGTCAGCTCAGCTCCTCCAGCCCCGCAGCCCATAGCTCTCGGTTACTCTAGCAGAAGAGTTCCAGGGTCCCGCTGAGCAAAGTCCTCCGGGGCTTTCTCGGCAGCTCGACTCCGGCTCCCCGCGCAAAGCCCGCCACTCTCCGGGAGGGGAGGGAGTGGCCGCAGCCCGGCCTCGCGGCTTCGGGCGAGGGCGTCTCCCGGGCGGGGCCCTGGGACCGCGGGACACCTCCGGCGCCGCCGCCGCAGGAGCCCTGGGCCCCGAGGACCCACAGCCCCGCGCCGGCGAGGAGCGCGCTCCCCGGGCGGGGCAGCCGCCGCCGGCGCCCACTTTTCCCGTCGCGGGAGCGGAGAGCAGCGGAGAGGGGGCCGGAGCGGAGGCGGCGGCGCGGGGCCCTCCGCCGGCCGGCCGTGGGGGGCGGGCGCTCAGGACCCCAACTGGGTCCGAGTTGGGCCGCGGAGAGAGCGGGCGGAGGCGGCGCGGGGCGGGGCTCTCCGCTGGCCGGCCGGGGGGCGGGTCGGGCGCTCAGGACCCCGACTGCGTCCGAGTTGGGCCGAGGAGGGGGCAGGCGGGGCGGAGGCGGCGTCGCGCGTTGAATCCCACGCGCCACATGGGCGGGAGCCTGAGTCTGGCGACCCCGGCAGGCGCGGTCTCTGAGTGGCGGGGACTCCAAGTCCGCGCCCTGCTCTCCCCACGGCTGGGAGCCGGCTGGGAGCGCCTAGGACCCTCCCCTCCTGCTCTCCGCCCTTCCCTTTGTTCCCCTTGTGTCCTCTCCTCCTGGAGTCCAGATTTCCTCTGCAGCCAGGACTCTTGCCAGCGTCTTTGGCTGGAGAGGGATTGAGGGATTCCTTGTCTTTCCCTTTAGTCTCTGTCATTTGGAACCTTGATCTAACCCAGAGCACAGGCAATGTATCTTGGCCTGGGACGGTCGCCAGAGGGACAGTAGAGGGAATGGTGTGCGGTTGTATGTGTGACGATAGATAGATAGATATTCCATCATCTATCTCTCCAATGATGGTATGTGTATCTAGAGGTTTCTCCATCACTCGCCATGCTTTGCTCCCTTTTCGTGATCTTCTATAACATTCATTCTAAACCCAGTCTTTTTGCATAACTCATTTGAAAGAGCACTTTGCTACTAGCCATGTTCTAAATGTTTTGTGAACATACCCTTCCACCTTCTTTAGGACAAGACAAAGTCCTGGGTGAAACAAAAAAAGGAGCTCAGACTGTGGGCGTGGGAACATTTTGGCTTTTGCAAACTATTACAGTCCCGTGGCTTAGCACAAAATCCAAGATTTAATAGGAAATCAGGAATATACTAGAGACATGTATTGATTGCACCTGTTATAATAGTTGAGTAGGTTCACCGGTTCCTTGTATCAGTCTTTACCCTTCTAGTAAGAGACAAGCCTTCTGAAATCTTGGGATAAATTTTCATACAATTTGCAGCCTTATATTTGTTTATAAATCTGCCACTAATTTGCTGTGATATCTCAGGAATCATCAGCTTGGTTGCTTAAACTTGAAAATGAAAGGGTTGCAAATGGAGAACATTCCACAAAGTAAAGAACCAGTAGAATTAAAAATGTCATCATCCGGAAGGACAAAGAAATTGAAGAACTGCCCCCAGTTAAAGGAAATTTAGGAGACAAGAAAACAAATGGCAGGATCCTGGATTGGTTCCTAGACCAGGAAAAGGACATTAGTGAATCAACTGGCAAAATTTGAATCAGGTCTACAAATCACTTGACAGTATTAAATCACATTTAATTTCCCAGTATTGAAATTGTACTATGGTTGTATGTTTTTTATTTGTGGAAGCTGAATAAAAAGTATACAATAATTTTACTTTTGCCACTTCTTGTAGTCTGGTACTATTTTCAAATGAAAGTGGAAAAAATGGCCTTAAAAAATATGACGAAATGATTAGATTAAATGACCTTTAAAACCTTTTGGAGACCAGAATTCTTCGACTGTGGGAGTATAATATAATATCTTCCAAACCAGTTCTCATGCTGCTGCTGTTATAAAGTTCAAATGGAGATTTTAGGGAGGAAAAATGACTTCGGAAATTGCAAAGTATTTTTTAAATTCTAAAACTTTTCAAATTGACAGTTTATTTTTAGAAGGGTGAAATGCCTTCAGATTCCTGCACAGCCTTCACAAAAGTAATAACACTCCTGTATGCACATGTAAGCACCTAATATTCAAAAAATAAGTGTCAGAAAGGCAATAGCCACAAAAATAAAATAGTAAAAACATCTTTTAAATATGTACTTTGTTTCCTTTGCGGTAACTTCATTGAAAAATACGATGGGACCACTTTAAAGAAAACAGGGGAACCATTACTTAATAATCAAACCTTTTTTTGACTTCTGTAAGATGTGTTTTTGGAAGAATCTTTTTTTTTAATGTTTATTTATTTTTGAGAGAGAAAGAGCATACGTGGGGGAGGGGCAGAGAGAGAGCAAGACCCTGAATCCAAAGCAAGCTCCAGGTTCTGAGCTGTCAGCACAGAGCCCCAGCTGGAGGTGGAACCCATAAACCAGGAGGACATCATGACCTGAACCGAAGTCAGATGCTTAATCCAGTAAGCCACCCAGGTGTCCCTGGAAGAATCTTCAGATTTACTCTTTAGATTAATCTAATATGAGCAAATGTAAGCAAAACAGCCATCTCAGCCATTAAATTTCAGTGTTTCTATGAACAAGAAAGTGTCATAAATGGTAGATTAGTTCAATCATTAAAGGAGCCTGGAATATTCTTCCCAAAAATACCCATACTACTCATGAATAAGAGCTTATCCTTGGAAAACAGACCTGTGCCCTGCTAATAAAGCAACATGCCTGTGGTCCTTCTCCCTCCCTGAGCCACAACTACTATTTGTGAAAACCCAGAAAACCTGTTTCTCTCTTTTCTCACAATGGTTTTAGAAATTCGCAGATGCGTTTGTTTAGTGTCCTTTCTAAAAGCCTTCCTACCTCCTCTCTAGGCATGATAAATGTGTGAAAATTATTTCACAGCTGGGAAACAAGATTGCAAGTAGGTCCCTATACAAATATGGAACTTTGTTTTACCCATAAAGCAAATGAAAAAAGAGAGAGAATAAATACATTGGAAAGATAAGAACTAATGTTGATTCTGAAACAATGTTTTTAATATTCTAGTCAGAGATTATTGATTATCTGCCTAGCATAAAAGCAAAAATGCATATCCAGACTGAAATAGTTCCCAGAGAAAATTGGTAAAGATACACATGCTTTGTTTTGTTTTGGTTTGGGTTTTCCTCCATATAAATGTTACTTTCCCCAACCTCCCAAATACACTTTCTAGGACAATTCACTTACAGATGTGGTCCAAAAATTCATTTATGGAAATTTACTGAAGATGGGCATTTTTTGATGTCTATTTAAAAATTTTAACTGTATTTTGCAGAGCTGTTGTGGATTTACCGAAGAATTACAAGGATATTCAAAGAGTGGGATCTTAAGGTGGGCATTCCTCGGTGAGAGTGGCAGGAAGAGGCAACCTGGGACCGTTGCCCACCTTGTATCAAGTGAACACGCAGTAACTCAATGTGGAGTTTCACTCATAAAGAAGCCGGTCATTGTCCCTACCTCCAAGACCAGACCAGTGGGTCAGATATTTTGCCCACAGGGCGAGGCAGCCCAGAGAACAGAGCTCTAATCTCATCTCTGATCCCCAAGAAATTGATTGCAATTTCAATGAAGTACAGAGAAGTTCAAGCCTAAGAGCGCTCTGAAAAGCAGTAAAAGTCACGGTGAAAGGCAATTGGGAGGAGACCTATAGATTCATTGGTGACAAAGGCTACCAGGGAGTTGTCCTCATTTTGGTGGAGACAAATGAGGACAGTGCCAGCTGGGAAGAACTCTCTTGAGTCAAATATCAGTCACAGACCTCAGGAACTATCCCTTGAAAGGAGTCTAAATTTGATTGGATTAGTCTGTAAAGGAAGTTACCTCTCAAGGAACTATTGAAAACAACAGAGCAACTAGTTAGCAATTTAGTGGAGCTAACAACTGTGTGTGATTAGGAAAAGAGAGTGCTCCACCATAAGCACCATCACCCTAGGGTAACTGTGGACAAGTCGGTGTACCCTGAAGAGCAAATCCGAGGCTTCACATTGGGTGTGTGGTGGGGCCCTGGGGTTGCGGGGAAGATAGATTTAGGAAAATAATTCGGACAGTTAACAAAGAGACAAGCAAGCAAGATAGTAATATTAAGGCCTGGGAAGAGAAAGAAAGTGCTAGAATTGTTCCAATGTATTATTCAAAATGTCACACACACACACACACACACACACACACACACACACACACACACAAATACTGGAGCCCAGCAAAAATGTGGAAAAGAATAACCCATATACTAGGGAGAAAAAAAACCAGATTATGGAAAGCGCCCGTGAGAACATTCAAGTGTGCCATATTTCTTTTTAATTGAAGTCTAATTAACATACAATATGGTATTAGTTTCCCATGTATAACATAGTGATTCAATAATTCTATACAAAATAAATATAATCATCACAATAAATATAATCACTATCTATCACCAAACAATGCTATTATAGTATTATTGATTATATTCCCTATGCTGCACTTTTCATCTCCATGACTTATTTATAACTGGAAGTTTGTACCTCTTAATCCCCTTTATCTATATCAACTATCTGCCCCCCCCATTTCTCCCCTCTGGAAAATATCAATTTGATCTCTGTATTAACGAGTCTGTTTTTGTTTATTTGTTTTGTTTTTCAATTCCACATGTAAGTGAAATCATTTGTCTTTCTCTGTCTGATTTATCGAATGTCAAATTTAACAGACTTAAAAAAGGACTCATTAGAGTACTTATTACTCACTAAAAGTACTCATTAGGGAGGCCTGGGTGGCTCAGTTGGTTAAGCATCTAACTCTTGATTTCAGCTCAGGTCATGATCTCATGGTCGTGTTGGATGCAGCCCCCTGTCAGCCTCTGCAGTGGGCATGGAGTCTGCTTAAGAATCTCTCTCTCCCTCTCCCTCAGACCTTCCTCTGCTCATGTGCATGAGCGCTCTCTCTCTCTCTCTTTCTCTCTCTCTCTCTCAAAAAAGTCATTATAAATATGCTCAAAAACACTAAAAGAAACACTGATTACAGTTAAAAAAGTATGATGATGATATGTCAAATAAGTAATATCAAAAACAGAGACAGAAATTATAAAAAAGAACCAGATGTAAATTCTGGAGTTGAAAATTACATACAATCAAAAATAAATTCATTGGAGTGCTCACCGGTAGATTTCTTCTGGCAGAAGAAAGCATTTGATGACATTAGATAGATGGACAGAGATTACACAATCCAAAGAACACAGAGAAAAAGAGGAATAAAGAAAAATAAACAAAGTTTCTGATAAATGTGGGACACTATTAAGCTCCCCAGCATGTTACAATGAGAGTACCAGAAGGAGAGGAGTCATAGAAAGGAGCAGATAAAATATTTAAAGAAATAATGATAGAAAGCTTTCCAAATTTGTTTGAAAATTTCAATCTACATATCCAAGAAACATAACCTTATTAGATTTTCCAAAATATTTATTATGGCATGGCTTAAAACACACTATTAAATCAAAATAATCTTGAAATCGCCTAGCATATTTTATTTTTGTTGTTCCATTTCATACATTAGTCTTGAAATGAACCATCCCCAAGCAAACCCTGTAGTTCTCTAACATACTAACCCAAATTAAACAAAACAAAACAAAACAAAACAAAACAAAACAAAACAAAAAAACATGATGTATCAAATTCACAAAGCCAACTCTGTAAAGCATAAATGGAAAGAACTAATTGGAGAGCCCAAATTGTTCATTATAATTTCTTTGGGATCATTAGCTAGAAGAAGGGCAGCAAGAGAGGTGGACATTTTTCCAAATGTTTCCCTAAGGAATAGTGACAGGCCATGTCAGGAGAAGACATTCGTTCTTTTCATCTAGTTTCAAAGAGCTTATCCAAAGATGAATGAGGTTAATTGAAGCCAATTCACTAGATTTAGGGGCCTACTGTTCCAACAGAATATATTTGTATAAATTGAGTAGTGGCCTTTGCAGTGGCAGAGAAGTAAAGTCCCTTTCTCACAGTAGATTTTGAGTTGACGTAGTCTTCAACTGGAGGAGAGGAGAGATTTCAATGGTAAATTAAATTCAAACTTTTGACTCAACTTGGATTGGATATTCTAATTTTTGATTGAAATTTGCTTTGTGACTTAAAGTGAGATTTTCTCTTCCCAAAAAATGAACATAAAAGTCATGAACCTGGAGGATTTTTACTCAGGGCCAGAAAAAGATCTGCTCCTCAATATTGTAAAGGAATAATGAGAGATAAAATAAAGTTGCATTTTGACTATGCCATAAGTCATGCTTAATCAATATACTGGTTTCACACATGTTGCATCTTAAACAATTTGCCTCAAATTCAGGATGCTTAATGAGCCAGAGCTCAGCTAATAGCAAGTCTGTTCATGGACAAATGCCAGATTTTCAAGGCGGCATCAGCTGTGAGTGTAATTTTTAAAACCTTTTGTAATGATTTGGAGTAATTTTGCAACGGCAATTCAGCATAATGAATGAAGATTTTCTGCCTTTCAGTGTAATCCTTTTTTTGAAGTCTTAACTCTGCCATACTTTTGTTGTGTTGTGTAGAATGCATTACGCATTTCATAGGACCATGTAATGAACTACTGGTGTGGGTGATTTTTAATATAGACGGGATGCAGTACTACAAAATTATCTAAGGGTATTAATGTCTGAGTGAAATATGAATTCCTGCTTCTATCCATTTACTTGTAATATGACCTTTGGCAAGTTGTTACCTTCTCTGAACCTCATTGCCTTCTACTTAAAGTGACTGCCCTACATTCCTACAGAATGTGTGTAGACTGAAAAATATTAATATTTGAATAACACTGAAGAGTTTAAAATGTTTTAGAAATTCGGGACACAATGGTAATTTTAAAAGATTCTAAAACAATGTAGTATGAACCCTGACTGGAAACATTCCATAGCGCTTTCAATGGCAGGAGGCAATTCTAAAGGTTATCAGCCATATCTACTCCCTCCTCCTCCTCCCATTTTTATCCTTACCCAGATGCTATTCATCCCCTAAATGTCTCAGACACAGGTATTTATCAAAAAAAACAGAGATGCCAAACACAGATTCTCAAAAATCTATTTCATTTTTAGAAAGAAGAGTTCAAAAAAGCAAACAATAATATTTGTATTTATTTTATTTATTATTGTACATGTCATTTATTTACTAATTTATTTATTGTATTATGTATTACCTGTTATTTATAAAAATGGATGGAGAGTGGGGGAAATCGGGAGATGTTGGCCAAAGGCTACAAACTTGCAATTATGAGATGAGTAAGTTCTGGGGATCTGATGCTCTGCATAGTGGTATTGTATACTTGAGATTTTCTCTGTGAGTAGACCTCAGGTATTCTCACCACACACACAAAAAATGGTGACTATGTGAGGTGATGGAGGTGTTAACCAACTTGATAGTGGTAATCAACCCAGGATGTATTGGTACATTATCATCATATTGTGCATCTTAAAAAAAGTCACAGTGTATGACTGAAATATATATAATTTTATTTGTCAATCATACCTCAGTAAAGCTGGAAAACATGTACAAATAAAATATTGAAAAAAATAGAATAATGGGAAAGAGTAAGCCATGTGACAAGGGAGAGTGTCTTAGGAAATAGAAATAACTGCCATGATGCTAAGAAGAGATGAAGCTAAGAAGGATAAAAGCTAAGAGATGAAGCTACAGAAGGATAAAAGAGAACAGTGTGGAGAGCACAGGGTGAAAAACAAGGACAAGGGTATTAAACAATAGTAGGCCAATATTCAGAAGGCATATCACATGGGTCTTTGTAGGTTAAGGCAAGGAAAAGGATCCTACCTGTAAAGAAATTAAAATTTGGTGGTGTGTTAAGTACAGCCATAAAAAAAAAAAATCATATTAGATAAACCAGCTAGGGATTGAATCATTATAGTTTATCACATTAAAAAATTATTTAGTTTTTACAGTTCAATCTAACTTATTTATGGCCTATTTTGAGCCAGGTCACGTAAAAGAAACCTATAAGTGACAGTTTGGAACAAAGTTCCTACTTGGAAGAACTCAACCCAGGTAAGATATTACATTGTGAATATAATGGTGGAGACAAGCACAGGGATGTGCGTAGATGGACCAAATCTGGTGTAAGAGGAAGGTTTCCTGGAGGAGGCAGCTGAAAAAGAAGCAAAGGGCTTTACAGATCAATAAATAGCTTGATTAATGATATGGAATTATAAGACCCATGAGGCAAAATGCAAAAATCAGTACTGCTGAGAAAAAAAAGTGAAAAGCATGAATTACACAATTCTGTTTTGAATGGTCTTCCACTCACCCATTTCCCAAACCACATATATGTGTGTCTTTATCTGTTCTTACAGGCTCAGGCTCAACTCAAATATCACCTCCTCCCTCTCTGAAATATTTTCAAATGCCCATGGAAAGAAATGTTAGCATGTCTTGTGAGCTAATAATGAATTTCCACCAAATGTTAAATTCTATGTAGGTAGGATTCATGTCTAATTTATCTCTGTTCCTACTATGATGCCCAGTAGGGGTTTGCCCAAGATAGGTGGTCGAAAACTTCTACCGAATAAATGAATTAAACTAATCTGTGTGAAGAATCATCTCCAAATTGATTATCATTACCAGCTTGTATCTCAAAATTATTTTCACTAGGTTTTACTCAGTCTTGAAACAATAGTTCCCCAAACTAATTAGGCTATTATAACTTCTATTTGAAAGACATCATTTTCATTATCCCCTTTCAATTCCAACAATACTGCCCCTACTCATTGTTTCTAGAATGTAATGACTATATGGTACCTAGAATTTTAGACACAAACTATACATTAAAAAGTATCTATTCAGTGATCTCAAGTCTGGTTGCACATTTAAATCACTTGCATACTGTTAAAATATCTATTTATGGGTTTTACTTTCTGGAAAATCAATTTAATTGATCTGAGGTGGGGGCCTGGACATTAAAATCATGGTTTCAAACCAATGAACTTCATTACATTGTGCATTATGAAAGTAATTACCTATTACAAATAAGAAAGGCTAATTCAGGAAAGTGAAGTGACTTGCCCAAGAGTCACAGATGAATCTAATTGTAGTAAAGCTCTACCTGGAGGCCAACTCCTTCCTTCCTTCCTTTCCTTATCTCTTTCTTTCTTCTCAAATTATCAAGTACAAGCATCCTTATTCATGCTTTCTGAATACCCCGTGCCAACATACATACAACACTTGCCCTAAGAATAAATACATGTTGTTCTGAAGGTGACATTTTACTTTCATTAAGCCCACCCAAATGGCCCAAGTTGGAGGGGAATTTGTTTTTGTGGCAGAATCAAACTCCATTTCAGAGTCCGGAGATCCTCACTTACCCTGAATCGATAATAAGCTGGAAGAAATTCCAGAGGTAAGCACAACAAAAAATTTTTGTAACAATAACTCTGTGCTGGATCTCTTTATCTTTTTTGAGATTGTTGTGAGAATTAAATTCATAAGACACATAGGCATTTAGCAAAATTCTTGGGTCACATTTTGTCATGACAATAACTATCATCGTCATTTTGGATTAGTGCTGAGTTAGCAACAGTGCAGGTATACAATGAATGAGTCAAGAAGGAAGTCACATCATATATCTTAGTGACCCTAATATCATTATATATGCATTGTTTTATTACATTCTATATACTAGGTGTTATTACCCCTATTGCATAAATGAGAAAATTGAAACTCAGAAAGACTAAGTAACTTGCTCAGCATCATACAGCTACTAAGTGATGGAGCTTGGTGTAGAGCCCTGGTCTAACTGCCTTCCAAAGAACATGAGATTTTTAATCACATAAGACTTCCTGATTTTTGTGACAATATTTTGCAAAAGGGTAACTGACCATTGATTAGAAATGAGGATTCATTGTTGCAAACCTAACAGTTTGAACTTAAATAAAACAGGCAAACATTTTGATCTCCCACAAAATTAGCATTTCTGATATTCCAGCCTAAATGTGTCATAGGTATATGCTGTGAACCCTCTGTGGAGACCAGATTGGTTCATGGTATCCATACACAAAATGTCAATTACTATCTCTTTGCCTTTGGTCATACTATTCACACTACCTGTAATACCATTTATCCCTTTGGGCTTCTCAATTAACCCTTATTCTTTCAGGACTAACTTAAATCCCATGTTGACATTTCCAGTCTATCTAAACCTCTCCTTTCTCTGAGTTCCTATTGCAAGTGTCATTGGAAGATTGAGATTACTGCCTCTCTTTGTGAGATACCTTTAGTTAAAAGTAATAGATGTTAGTGAAACTAGCGTAAGCAGGTAGAAGACTTAGAACAACACAAGTGTATCTTTTACAACCCAAGAGACATCATGAATGTGGATCTTATGAGGGACTGGAACCAACAGCAGAAAGCCTTCAAGAACCAAAGCTTTAAAGCTACCTCTTCTTTTCTTTCTCTCCCTCTTTCCCTCCCTCTCTTCCTTATCTTTTTTTTCATCTTTTATGTGTTTTGGGGGGTAAATATTATAAATAAGTGTCCAGTAAAAACTCCCATAATTCAAATATTGTGGGAAAGAGACTCTTACTGACCCAGCTGTATCCAGGTATCCATCCCTTGTCTACTCAGACTGTGACCCAATTATAGTTGCAGTAGAGCTGTGGGTGTTTTAATTTATTTTTTCACTTGATAAACACTGCAATTTCTACTTTTTAAGGTACCATAATTAACTTTGCATAAATGTAAACTTTGCATAAATGTAAAACTTTGCATAAATGTAAAAACTCTTAATGGAATACATAATGGCTTTGACTTATTTTGTGCCCTTTGCAATAGGTACTCAGCATCCTACAGTTGATTTGTTTATCAACTCATTGTGGGGAAGCTGAAGCACTCTGGTATCCTTGAGTCTTAGTAAGTTGGAGGCTATGAAAATAGATGTTGTAACACCTCACACTTTGCCAAAATGTTATGGTCAAGCTTACATCCCAGGAGGAAAATCATTGCCCTTGGACAACCAGATCTGAGCAGAACAATAGGACATGGTAGGTAGGACCTGAATTAATCTGACCTTACTACATGAGGAAACAGTCACTCATCGTTACCCTGGAAATGTTAGACAATATTGCCACTATGGAGAAAATTAAAGGGATGATCTTGAAGGTTTCCAAGTGATTCTCAGGTCCAAGTGAACAAACCAGATGAAGAGCATGGCCTAGACTTGGCAGCTCCAGGAAATCACATCTTTGGGGGTCTGGGCTAGGTGGTATGATACTGTGGCAGAAGATGTTATTCCTTTTTTTTTTTTTTTTTGTATTTTTCCAGAGGCCCTTACTTTCTGTAATAGAACAATAATTCCTTATTATGATCAAAATCTATGCTTAAAAAGGCCCTGAGAATGGCAATTACATCTTACTACTGATGAAGACCTGTGTATCTCTCCCTAGGAAAGGAGGTATTTTACACCTGTATCTGCAGAAAGGGCTATTTTCATCTAAGTGTGTGTTTTTCATGGTGGCTGGTACATGCCTGAGCACATAGTGACCTTTCTACAAAGTATAGTCATTATGTTTGATTTCCAAATGAACCTTGGCTCATCTTGGTTCTGGTTACCAGTCATTGTCCAGTGAATAGTGAAAAAGGTTTGTGGTCACACTGGATAACCATAGATGGAAAATCCAATTTTGTGTGTGTGTGTGCAAGTATATAATGTGAACAATTTCTTTCTCTATCAAGGGATCACCAAAATTCAGTAGGTAATATTAGGAGAACCCTTTGAGTAAAGGGGCCTCCCTTCTGACCAAGAATGGGACTATTTGAGAAACCAAACTACCTGTGCAAATTTGGGTAAGTTTTCCTGCAACTCCTATGCCTTCAGGTGAAGTGATAATTTTTACTTTTCATACTAATAACAAAAATAGATTTTTAAAAATATGGGAAATAGACTAACCATGATGGTTGATGCAACAATATCTTAAACAAGACGCATGAAATTCATGTATGAAGTTCCTCATTATGGAGATGATGAATACCCCCACTTGTGGTAGGTAGAATTCTTAGATGTCCCAAGTTTCCCAACATTTTGTATAGTCCTTTTCTCTCCTGAAACAGAGCCCATGAGTACGATGGACTCCCTTGATGAAATTATGTGCTACATGGCAAATGGTGATAAGATAGTCATTCCATTATGTTACATTATATTAGACCACTTCACAGCAGACTAAAGAAGAATTAAGAAGCCAGAGATATGTAATCCTATTGCCTGGAAGAAAGCAAATAGCCTTGTTGTAAACTGCCTTTGGAGCCATGAGACAAGGAATTGAGATCATTTTCTCGGAAATGAGGGTTATCCCTGGTTGACAGCTAGCAAGAAAATGGGATCTCAGTAATATAGCTACAAAACAGTGAATTTTGTCAATAATCTGTGAGCTTGGAAAAGGATCCTGAGTTTCAAATGAGAATTAAATCCCTGACCAACATCCTGATTTCAGCGTGATGATACCCTTGAGCAGAGTAACCAGTAAACCTGTACCTGCTGAACTCCTAATCTGAAGAAATCATAAGATGATAAATGAGTGTTGTTTAATTCACTGTTTGTGGTAATTTGTTACCAGCAATATAACACTAACAAATGATTAAATAGTCAATAAATTAATCAAATAATTTAATCACCATTTATGGGGAAACCACTACATGCTAAGCATCATGGTAGGTAATGGAGAGTCCGAGTCAAACATGGCCAGAAGTTTTCAAATCCAGTTTAACTGATACCACCTGAAATACAATTCATCCTTTGGAAAGTTTTGATTGTTTTTGTTTTGTTGTGTTTTTCCTAACTGACTCAGCTTCTTTATTTGGAGTGATTAGGGAAAACTTATCTTCCTGTAAAGAGACTAATGGTCCAAACTGAGAGAATGAAAGAGAGGAAGAGAGGGAAAGGGAAAGGGAAGAGAGAGAGAGAGAGAGAGAGAGAGAGAGAGAGAGAGAGAGAGAGATAAGAGAGAGGAAGGGAGAGAGAGAGAGAAGAGAGAGAGGGAGAGAAAGGAGAGGGAGAAAGAGAGAAAAAGAGAAGTACACAGTGAGAGGGAAAGGGGGAAAGAGAGGGATAGGGAGAGACACAGGGGAAAGAAAGAGAGAGAGGAAAAGAAAAAAGAGAGAGAGAGAAACTGAAAGAAAGCCTATTGCCTCATTGAATAGCTGTCATATATGTGGGAGGCTCAGTGCAGAGCATTATTTACAGACACACTAAAGTTATGTAAGTTCCAGGTTGCTGACGTGACACCTTGGACAGGAGGAGCTCCATCCTGAGCCTAGAAATTCATTTTAACAATACCAATGCCATAGTTAATGGTATAAACACATGTTACCTCTTGTATAAGTTTTTTTTTTAATTTCTCCTCATCCTCACGACTTACATACTATGATAGTTTAACTGCCATGTAAATATTAGAGTTAACATAGGTAAAAACCATAGCTCAGTCTCTAGTATAAAAACTCTCCTATACAACTAATATAAATTGTAGTTGTAATTATTATCATCATCATGGTGTTCAGTATACTTGGGCTGAAGGGCAGTTGTCTATACTTTAAAGTAGATGTCCTAAAATAAACAAAGAAGAAATATTTTTTTTTATTTTTATGGATGATTCCATCTCTCCACCCCCAAATTATTTCATTCGCAAAATGGCATTCTTCTAATTACCCTCAAAATTATTAAATACAAGCTTAAAAGATCTGATTTTCTTCACATTGTCATTTTCCCCCCACCATGTAGTTTCTAGTGTCCTGTGTGCAGAGTGAGCCCTGCTCTCCATGTTGAGAAAATTTGGCCTAAAAAGTTAATCTGAGATTGCAATCCTTGTCTTGAAAAGAAAACTTAGATGTGGCATGAATCTTCTGCCTATTTCAATAACGTCAGGGCTCTTGCACCCAAAATGTTTGAGAGATTGTAAATTGAGATGTTTCTAAATGGAAGAGATAGGAGCCTTTTATAAATATCTGTCACTTGAAGCATCATCATTCTTAAGAATGGTGTAAGTGCTGATGTACAGAAGACACAAGGGGCACTTTGATAAATTTTGATAAGAGAAAGGGTCATTTTAGGGTTTTAGGCAGTAGTAAATAAATAAATCAACCCATTTCAGCCTGCTGTAAAGACTGGGACCAGATTAAGAGGCAAAATACAACTTGGAATGCTCACCCAGAAGAGTCCCTGCCAGCTTCTTCATGTAGAATTTTATAAAGATATGTTTTAATATTATATTTCTCTGCCATAGTCTATTATACTCAACCCAGGCAACCACCCACCCTGCCCCACACCAGTCAATGGAGCTGACATCCTTTTGCTTAAAGTATTTAGAGAAATTAAACTGTGAACCTTCATTTCTTTGGTACCAACATGTACCATTTTTGTCTAAGAGGCTTATTTGAATTTAAAATCATCCTGATGACTCCAGAGTCACTAATATCAGATTTCTATCTTCTGGTGAGACCCAGGATACTGGAGTCCAAAACATCAACACGAACGAAGTCTGACCGCATCAGAGGTGGTGGGGATGGGTGGGGGGAGGGCTTTTCTTCTTTCCTGACTTGAAATTCTCTAATAAGCTCCAGAGGTGACCACTGTTGCTAATATAGGAGAGGCCTGCGAACCGTGCCCCAGGATTATAGCAAACAACTAGGAGCAGAGGAGAAATCGCTCCATCTGTTTAGTTGTCCAAGCAGGCGATCACCCCCAAATCTGCACCACTAAAGATTATTTTGAAAGCAGCAATTTGTGGGGCGCCTGGGTGGCTGAGCTGGTGGAGCATCCGACTTCAGCTCAGGTCATGATCTCACGGTTTATGGATTTGAGCCCCGCATGAGGCTCTGTGCTGACAGCTCGCAGCCTGGAGCCTACTTCGGATTCTGTGTCTCCATCTTTCTGCCCCTCCCCTGCTTATGCTCTGTCTGTCTCTTTCTTGAAAATAAATAAACTTTTAAAAAATTAAAAAAAAAAAAAGAAAGCAGCAGTTTGTTACCTTCTTATCCTTTCAGAAGTCCAAGCCCCATCAAATGGGGACTGATTAATTGGCTTTTACTCCCACCCCTCCTTCATCTACTCCTTTAGTCCTGCTCTGCTCCCTGAGATCACCTTCTAAGTAAATCATTTTATCCAAATCTTTTTGTCAGGGTTTGCTTTGGGAGAAACTGAATCCAGGCATTTCTCCTTTTATGAACTAAAACTCTTCCAGAGCCATATTACTACTCACTAGCTGTGTACTAAATTTTCAATTCAGAAAGCTGTTATGTTAATAGGTATTTTGAGGGAGAAGGATAACTTAAACAGTTTTCCTTACGGAAGCATTTATCAGAAACTTAAGTGAATTGTGACAACCCCAGAGGAGATAAAAATTATTAAAAAGCACTTTCCAAATTTCCTTGATCAAAGAATCCTTTTGTTGTGCATTTATCTACCAGGTTGCTGGTGACTTTTAGAGCACTGGTTAGTAATTGATTATGAGAGTTTCAGAATTTGAGAATTTAAAAGGTCCATGCTATGAATGTCAAGAATGAATGTCAGTGAGGTAGAGAGTATTACAAATAGGAAAGTTCAAGTGTCCTGAAGGCACTGGGATCCACCTTGCTGCTCTACATCCCATCCTACTGGCCAGTCTCATCCCTTGCCTGTCGTGAACACTTTCTCAACCCATTATAGCCCCTAGTCCTCTCAATTATAAAGTACGAGTACTGATTCAGAACTTCATAGTTCCTTTCGAGTTTTAAGCTTTAAAATTATATAACCTTATTATGGGTTAATATATTTAACTTTAAAGATTGAGTCTAGTAAGAGGGTCCTCGTTCTGAATTTATCAGCTAGGGCACTGTCTGCTGCCCAAAACAGAAAAGCAACCAAATGATTATAAGCTGTGAAGGAATGTACCAGCTGACAAGGCAAAGCTTAAATGCTTCAGGAATGACCTCAAGTGAGGCTTGAAAACTCTCACCAGGACCCACTTCATTCCATCTTCGCTGCTCAGCTCTGTTCTCTTCCATGTGTTGGCTTTGCTGCCAGGCAGGTATGAGCTCTGTCCACTTGTACATCTCTTCTGAATTCCATATACTTTTAACTTCACCTCCAGCTTGAAAGAGAGACCTTATCTTTCCTTCAGAATCAGACAAATACCCAGCGTGAGCCTCTCATTGGTTGGATTAGATTGAATTCCTACATCTGAAGCAATCATTATAGGTAAGAAGGTAAGCTCTCCAATGGTTGAAAATTGGTGTGTGCACCTTAGAATCACCTGCAGAGATTTTAATAATACTTATGTTGAGGGGCACCTGCGTGGCTCAGTCGGTTCAGCGTCTGACTTCGGCTCAGGTCATGATTGCAGGATTGGTGAGTTCAAGCCCGTGTCGGGCACTCTGCTCTCGGTGCAGAGCCCTCTTTGGATCATCTCTCTCTCTCTCTCTCTCTCTCTCTCTCTCTCTCTCTCTCTCTCTCCCTCTCCCTCTCCCTCTCCCTCTCTCTCTCTCTCTCTCCCCCTGCCCCACTTGTGCTCTCTTTCTCAAAAATAAATAAAACACCAACCTTAGACTAATTAAGCCTGTATGTCTGTGACTGAGGCATTAGTATCCTTTGAAGCTCCCTAGTGATTTCAGTGTCTACCCAGACTTAAGAACCATTGTTTTAGACTTGGACTATGATGATTGATGTCCATTAACCTGAGGAATGTTTCAAAAGACAGATTCTGATTTAGTAGGTCTGATGCAGGGCCCATGACACTACATTTCTAATAGGTTGCCAAAGGATGCTCATGACATGGTTTATAGTCCACATTTGGAGAAATAACTTGTACTATTCAGTATCATTTCCTGCAAACGTGAATAAGGTCAATTCTACTCAGAACATGTGGGCTAAGAGTGGAGAAGGTGTGACCCACCAAAGGAAATCTTACCTACTTCTGATGGAATTTTCACTTCTAGTGTTGAGACTGGAATTTACAGCATCAGCTTTTATAATTATATATAATAGCTCACACACACCTTCATCTTGTAACTGTCTTTCTAAACGTCAGTACTCTAGTGAATAAGAAGTACCATTAGTGGCCAGTGGACTAGCAGTGGTCAGGAGCCAGGAAGGGTTAAACTTACTTTTATTTCTTGGTTCCTTCTTGTGAAATAATAAAATTGGGCAAACTTCTTAAATAAAACATAAATTACAAAAAGTACTTTTAAACATATGTAAACAATAGTGTTTTACTTATAAAAGGTTAGTTTCAGTGCTAAAAAAATTGCTATGTAAAATGAGTTTTTAGAGGGTGTTCTGAGGGTAAAAATTACCTCTTAGTAAAAGGGTAATTATTTTTTTGCAAGGTTATTTACTTAGATTTGGGCAGCAAAACAAAAAGAGGATTCTGAGGTAACAGAGTAGGCCCACCCACCTTTTGCATAACCATTATTAGGTGGCAGCTGGCCCTAAGGAACAGTTTTACTCAAATATGCACTGGGTTTACACTGACCATTTGCAAATGCCTTTTAAAACACAACTGCGACCACAACAGAAACGGCTTTACTAGCATGGTTAGTAATACCAAAATGGCCCCAATAATTGACCTTGCATGGAAATTGTCTAAAGTCATTGAACATTTTTTTCTTGGTAAAAACTACACAATGCGCCTAAACTGTGTGTGTGTGTGTTTATGTGTGTGTATGTATGTGCATATGTGTGTGTGTGTGTGTGTATGTGTGTGTGTGTTTGATCAAGACCTGTTTATTTTAGAGGAATGAACAGCAGAACTAGGAAGGCGTGATGAGGGAGGACAAGATCCCAGTCACCCTCACAAGGCCAGATCTAGCATAGGCTCTGTCTGTGTGTGTGATCAAGGCTGACCAGCAACCTTGACCAGCCTTTCTTATGAAGGAAGAGTGTGAGGACAGTCTGGGTGGAGGTTTATATTCCTTGAGGGTGAGGCTGGGGTGTATTTGCTCCTGGTCCCTCTGGACCAGGTGAAAAAGACCAAAAGTCTTTTGGCACCCTTGACCAAAGAGCACCCCAAGCTGGTTCTGACTGTGCCTGGGCAAAATCATGTCCTAGAGGGAAACTTTGGTGCCCTCTGGTTACCTGCAGCAAGGCCCTCTGGTTAGCAAGCTCTCCCTTCCACTGGCCCCAGTCATTTCAGCAGAGCCTTCAAGGAGAGGGCATCCCAGGCAGCCAGACTTCAAAACAAGGGTTAAATCGATAAAAAATAGATAGTCACTAATTCAAGCTGAACAAATGTGGACTCTCTCTTTATCTCTATGTCTCCATTTCATCCTCTGTGTAGGCATGAGGAGTATGGGCTCCTGAGGCTGGATGGTGCAGCAGCCAAACAGCCAGAAGGTGGGGAGTCCAAACCCAGGAGGCAGCTGGGCAATCACATCTTATATACTGTCAGGAAGATACATCCCTGCCTTGTCATCAGATGATGAATATGCTCTTTCTTCTAGGGGATATTTTGAGAACTTTCCCTCTCTCCAAGTTTTCCCAGGTTGCGCTTATCAGTCCCAGAATGAATCAGGAAGATACCATATTCTTGAAATGCAGTGGCTTTTGCAGGCAACTGACCTGTTCCCTTCTCTCTCCCACCACTCTCAAATGCATCCCAAGTGCACAAAATTTTAAATAAGGATATTAACTTCTGGTCTGTTGCCTTGACCTCATTTCCAGGGACTCCGTCATATCAAAACAACATGAAACATGAAGAGTAAACACCTGAGGCTAAAATAGCACCCAGAGCCCACACTGTATTATCTAAAAGGCAATGACCGTGCAGCTGAGATCCATGCTTAGCTAACTTTGTATCTCAAAAGTACTGAAGCTGACATGAGTTGTGAAGAGCGTACCAAGACTCCCACAGTGACATCTCAGGTTGTTTCCTTACTCCCACGTTGATGACTCAGCATATTTTTGATCATGCTAACTGAATCCTTGTTCAGCACTGATGGCTAAATATCCAATATGTAGTTCATATGTGTGTATCTGATTTCCTGGAATCTCCTACCCCAGCTGTTTGAATCATATCATAACTCTGGAGCTCTCTTCTCACATTGCCTTACTCTCCTCTAAGGTCTTTAAAACCATTATCGACTATGTGTATAGTTAAGGAAAGTGAGGGTCAGAGAGTTAAGTAATTGCTCTTAAATCATACAGTTTAGACGTCCTATTCTGAACACAAGACTTTTCAACATATAACTCTTTTTTTTTATTAAATTTTTTTTCAACATTTATTTATTTTTTTTGGGAGAGAGAGAGACAGAGCATGAACGGGGGAGGGGCAGAGAGAGAGGGAGACACAGAATCGGAAACAGGCTCCAGGCTCTGAGCCATCAGCCCAGAGCCTGACGCGGGCTCGAACTCCCGGACCGCGAGATCGTGACCTGGCTGAAGTCGGACGCTTAACCGACTGCGCCACCACATATAACTCTTAATGTGTTAACCTTTCCAAGGTTCCTTCCTGCAAGAATAGTCATTGTCTCAGATTTTGGGTTTTTGGAGAGCGGTGGCTGTTTCTCATTTGTTCTGGAGTACTCTGCACCATGCTCAATGTCGGGCCAGAATGGCTGCTCATTAAATGTGTGTTAGATCAGAGAGATGGGCAGTGAGTGGTGAAGCTATTTTGGTTTAGGAATATTTAACTTCCTCTAATTCATACTTAGGTTGGCAACTTCTCCACTGTCCATATATGCCCTCAACAAGGAGATAGAAGTATCTTTATTTGTGTGCCCAGCACAGGCATACTTAAGCACTTCCTGGTTGTTGCTCTCAGGGTGAAGGTCTGATAAGGAGACACATAGCCAGAGCAATTAATTCTTTGTTCCCATTCTCTCCTGGTTGACGCAGCCTCAGTACCCATACAGAGTCGTTGAGTAGGAGAATCTTACTTACTTACCTCCAGCCAGGGGCATTTACTTCCTTTAGAAACCCATGGAACCTGGTACAAAATAGCTACTCAAAAATACTTAAAGTCAGAAAATATAGAAGATGATGTAATGGCAAACGTGAATTAGTCCAATTCCTTTATATTATTGATGACAATAATGAAATCAGAAGTGGGGGGAGGTACTCTCCCATAGTTACCAAAGCAACAGATTACTTTTGTTGGCTTGACTAAACAGACATAAAATGATTTACCTTCCCTACAATCTATTATCCAGGTTGAGAACTATAGCTCTGGAAAGTGTCTAGAGCATTAAACATATGACTCAAGTTCAAAGTAAGTATGAACATGGTGATGGGATCCTTGAGGGAATACTTCTGCCAGACTTGACACTCTGACCTTAAAACAGTTAGTAATTAGCTGTTCAGGTCAAGAATATGGACGTCCAACAAGAAAGGCTATGCGGAATGCTTTCTTATCATGAGCCAAGGATAATGTAGATATTTTAGTAGAGTCAGGGGCTATAATATCAGGAATAACAATCACACAGCCTGGATTTTTATCACTTTCAAGATTAAATAACACATAATAACTGAGAGACTTAACATCTGAGCTACTGATATGTATCTCCGTTTTCTATAAACGTATATGTGAATCAAAATAGAGGAAAATAGCAGTAAGTGTCCAAAAGCAATATGTAACAGGAGGATGACATAATGGAGAATTCCTGGGTGATATTTAAGAAATGTACATCTTTCTAATAAACATAATATTTAAAATCAGTAAAGTATTGGGGCGTCTAGGTGGCTCAGTGGGTTAAGTGTCCAACTTTGGCTCAGGTCATGATCTCTCAGTCCGTGAGTTCGAGCCCCATGTCAGGCTCTGTGCTGACAGCTCAGAGGCTGGAGCTTGCTTCAGATGCTGTGTCTCCCTCTCTCTCTGACCCTTCCCAGCTCATGCTCTGTCTCTCTCTTAAAAATTAAAAAAAAAAAACGTTAAAAATATTTTTAAATCAGTAAAGTATTGACTGTCAAGCGGTAGTATTTATAATGTTACATTAAGTCATTTATTTTACTGTCTGTGAATGTTGGGAGAGAGATAACATTAGTGATTTCCAATGATTTTATATCTTTGAATTCTTAGGCAGAGTAATCAGGAGGGAGAGATACTCATTCAGCCTAAGTTTTGACAAGAAATTTATTTGAGAAATGGATAATTATAGATCTTATAGATTTGTCCAGGTTTAATGTTAAGGAAGGATGCAAAGAAAATTAAGCTGTCATGGGTACTCAATATGGGTCAGCAAAAATGCTCCATTTTTCACATATATCACCTCATGTAATCCCCACGGCAACCTTGGGAGTTAGGTATAACTACCTTAATTTTATGGATGTGGAAATTGAGGTAGAGAGAGGTGAAATGACATAAGTTCCTGATCTGTGACACAGCCTAGATTTGATCCCTTGATTTTCTGCCACATAATACCATATTCTTCCACTAATCCCAGGTGCCTGACATCTGCTGACTTTATGCACACAAATAAATCAATGACACGTGAATAGGGATGTTAAGTAGCTGTCATGTCTTAGTAGCAGTGACAATGAAATAGAGCACATCCTTGCAAATGACCCCACAATATTTAGCTTCCCAAATTTCCTTTAGTAAAAGTGAGAAAATTACATTTATTGATATCTATGCAATCACAGACTTAGAGATTTTTTTACCTTGAAGATATCTTTCCGATCTTTTAATGAAATCCCTTCCTTTTACAAAGGAGAAAAATGATACTCAGGAGGTAAACTGCCTTTTCAAAGTCACAAAGCAAGTAGGAGGATTGGACTTCAGAGTGGCCAAAAACAATCCTGGTTCTCTTGAAGCTATTCCACATTTCCTATATTCACCAGCCAGTTACAGAATATAGAGGCAATGGGAGGACAACACGCTGTTCTGAGTAGTATTTTCTGACATCCAGTACTTTGAGAAAGAATAACAAGCATATGAAGGCATGCAGCTGGCATTTGAAATATGTGGGGGAACCAAAAGGCATGTATCCCTGGCATTGGACATTGGATGGAGTTTTCCCTTATTCATGAAACATACCAGTAAATAGTAGAATATGTCGAGAGTTCCGGGCCAGGGTCTGACAGCGCTGGGAGCAAGCAAAAACCATGACAGGCTTGCTGACTGTTGTGGTTAACACTTCACATTTGTAGAGGCTTTCCAGACTAAGAAAATTATACCTATTCCAGTATTCCACTAAGTACTGCAAAGAAGAATTGCCTACCTACAGTACTCTCTAATATTAATAGTTGGATGAAAGAAATGAGAAAGCTCTGCTATCTCATCTCTGGGAATGAATGGAACAGGCAATACTACCTGCATTTGGCAGAGGTGGGGAACTGTGGTCAGATAGTGGAGGTGTCCATCAAGCCTCAATTGCTTGTCATGCCTACAGACTCAGTCTCAGTGCATTCTGAGGGGAACTGAGCCCTTTTATGTGGCCACAAATGATGGCATCAGGACTAAGGCAAATCACCTATGAGCAGAGCAGAGCAGGAACAATGGTCTCTCAGAGATGTGGTCTCAATCTCTGCTGAAAAAGGTCATTCTATATCTAAGTAAAGATGCAATGAAATCAGTATTTCTTTGTGGAGAGTCTAAAAATATATATATATGTATGCTCAAATATGTGACCACATTGAATGTAAAGGGTGTATCCTGTTTCACAGCAAGAAAACACATAATAATGACTTTAATTTTTTAATGTTTTTATTTATTTTTGAGACAGAGAGAGACAGAGCATGAGCAGGGGAGGGGCAGACAGAGAGGGAGACACAGAATCCGAAGCAGGCTCCAGGTTCTGAGCTGTCAGCACAGAGTCTGACGCGGGGATCAAACTCACAGACTGTGTGAGATCATGACCTGAGCTGAAGTCAGACACTTAACTGACTTAGCCACTCAGGCACCCCTGTTATAAAGACTTTTAAGACAACCTGAACCACTGCAACAAAGCTTATGAGTAGCGAATGTAGGTGGGCATTTAAATTTGTCATTGCTGTTTTCGATCTTAGGCACTTCATTTCTAGATCCACATTTTAAGTTATATAACACAAAAAATGGGGAGTATGTCATGTTTTATAAAGTGCAGTTGCTTGAGACAGCACTTTTTGAATTAGTATCTGATGTGAATACTAAAGATTTTATACTAAGCCACAAGTACCCTTTTATGTAATATTACAGCAAATTTTAAACAGCCTTTAAACATGCATTTATGATCTCTAGAATTTAATTTCACAGTAATAGCTTACCATGTTGTTTTCTAGTACAATCATTAAAAGGCTTACTTATAAATAATATGATTTGCAATTGTAGACACATAGTCCTCTGACCAAGTACTAGAGTTTTTTAATATTTCTAGTTCACCTTTTTAAAAAATATTTATTGTTTAGTTTACATCCAAGTTAGTTAGCATATGGTGCAACAATGATTTCAGGAGTAGATTCTTTAATGTCACCCATTTAGCCCATCCCCCTCCCACAACCCCTCCAGCAACCCTCCGTTTGTTCTCTGTATTTAACAGCCTCTTATGTTTTGTCTCCCTCCCTGTTTTAATATTATTTTCCTTCCCTTCCCTTATGTTCATCTGTTTTGTATCTTAAATTGCTTATATAAGTGAAGTCATATGATATTTGTCTTTCTCTGACTAATTTTTCTTAGCATAGTACTCTCCAATTCCACCCATGTAGTTGCAAATGGCAAGATTTCATTCTTTCTCATCGCCGAGTATTACTCCATTGTATGTGTGTGTGTGTGTGTGTGTGTGTGTGTGTGTGTGTATTCACACACATATATATGTATGTATGTATATATACATATGTATGTATGTATATATATGTGTGTGTGTATATATATATATATATATATGTATATGTATATATGTATGTATGTATATATACCACATCTTCTTTACCCACTAGTCCCTTGATGGACTTTTGGGCTCTTTCCATACTTTACCTATTGTTGATAGCGCTGCTATAAACATTGAGATTCATGTGCCCCTTTGAAACAGCACACCTGTATGCCTTGTATAAATACTTGTAGTACAATTTTTGGGTCGTAGGGTAGTTCTATTTTTAATTTTTTGAGAAACCTCCATACTGTTTTCCAGAGTGGCTGCACCAGCTTGCATGCCCACCAACAATGCAAAAAAGATCCTCTTTCTCTGCATCCTCGCCAAAATCTGTTGTTGCCTGAGTTGTTAATGTTAGCCATTCTGACAGGTGTGAGGTTATATCTCATTGTAGTTTTGATTTATTATTTCCCTGATGATGAGTGATGAGCATTTTTTCATGTCTTGGTTGGCCATCTGGCTGTCTTCTTTGGAGAAGTGTCTTCATGTCTTCTGCCCATTTCTTCACTGGATTATTTGTTTTCTGGGTGTTGAGTTTGGTAAGGTCTTTATTTGACATGTCATTTGCAAATATCTCCTCCCATTCCAGTGGTTGTCTTTTAGTTTTGCTGATTGTTTCCTGCACTGTGCAGAAGGTTTTTATTTTGATGGGATCCCAATAGTACATTTTTCCATTTATTTCCCTTGCTCCAGAGATGTTGAGTAAGAAGTTGCTGTGGCCGAGGTCAAAGAGGTTTTTGCCTGCTTTCTCCTCTAGGATTTGATGGCTTCCTGTCTTACATTTAGATCTTTCATCCATTTTGAGTTTATTTGTTGTATGGTGTTAGAAAGTGGTCCAGGTTCATTCTGTATGTTGTTGTCCAGTTTTTCCAACACCATTTGCTGAAGAGACTCTCTTTGTTCCATTGGATATTCTTTCCTGCTTTGTCAAAGATCAGTTGGCCATATGTTTGTGGGTACATTCCATTGGTCTATGTGTCTGTTTTTGTGCCAGTACCATACTGTCTTGATGATTACAGCTTTGTAATACAGCTTGGAAGTCTGGCATCGTGATGCCTCCAGCGTCAGTTTTCTTTTTCAAGATTGCTTTGGCTATTCTGGGTCTTTTCTGGTTCCATACAAATTTTAGGATTGTTCTAGCTCTGTGATGAATGCTGGTGTTATTTTGATAGGTATTGCATTGAGTATGTAGATTGCTTTGGGTAGTATCAACATTTTATGAATGTTTGTTCTTCCAATCCAGGAGCATGGGGTATTTTTCCACTTTTTTGTGTCTTCTTCAATTTCTTTCATAAATTTTCTATAGTTTCAGTGTATAGGTTTTTAACCTCTTTGTTTATGTTTATTCCTAGGTATTTTATTGGCTTTTGGTGCAACTGTAAATGGGATTGATTCCTTGATTTCTCTTTCTGTTACCTCATTGTTGATGTATAGGAATGCAATCAATTTCTGTGCATTGATTTTATATCCTGCGACTTTGCTGAATTCATGGATCAGTTGTAGCAGTTTTTTGGTGGAATATTTCAGGTTTTCCATATACAGTGTCATGTCATCTGCAAAGAGTGAAAGTTTGACTTCCTTGCTAATTTGGATGCCTTTTATTCCTCTGTGTTGTCTGACTGCTGAGGCTAAGACTTCCAATAGTATGTTGAATAACAGTGATGAGAGTGGACATCCTGCCGTGTTCCCATCCTTGGGGGACGGGGGGAAGCTCTCAGTTTTTCCCATTGTAGATGATATTAGAAGTGGGTCTTTTATATATGGCTTTTATGATCTTGAGGTATGATCCTTCTATCCCTACTTTCTTGAGGGTTTTTTTTTTTTCAAGAAAGAATGCTGTATTTTGTCAAATGCTTTCTCTGTATTTATTGAGAGGATCATGTGGTTCTTGTCCTTTCTTTTATTGATGTGATGTATCACATTGATTGATTTGTGGATATTGAACCAGCCCTATATCCCAGGTATAGATTCCACTTGGTCATGGAAAATAATTCTTTTAATGCATTGTTGGATCCAGTTGGCTAGTATCTTGTTGAGGACTCTGTATCCATGTTCATCAGGGAAATTGGTCTACAGTTCTCCTTTTTAGTGGGGTCTTTGTCTGGTTTTGGAATCAAGGTAATAATGCTGGTTTCATTGAAAGAGTTTGGAAGTTTTCTTTCCATTTCTATTTTTTGGAACAGCTTCAAGAGAACAGGTGTTAACTCTTCTTTAAATGTTTGGTAGAATTCCCCTGTTAAGCCATCTGGCATTGGACTCTTGTTTTTTGGGAGATTTTTGATTGCTAATTCGATTTCCTTACTGATTATGGGTCTGTTTAGATTTTCTGTTTCTTCCCGTTTCAGTTTTTGTAGTGTGTATGTTTCTAGGAATTTGTCCTAGAACATGTTTCCATGTTGCCCATTTTATTGGCATGTAACTGCTCATACTGTTCGCTTATTATTGTTTTGCTTTCTGCTGTGTTGGTTGTGATCTCCCCTCTTTCATTCTTGATTTTATTTGGGTCCTTTCCTTTTTCTTTTTGATCAAACTGGCTAGGGGTTTATGAATTTTGTTAATTCTTTCAAAGAACCAGCTCCTGGTTTCATTGATCTGTTCTACCTTTTTTGTTTGTTTTGTTTTGTTTTCTGTTTGGTTTTGTTTGTTTGTTTGTTTTTTTGTTTTTTTGTCTTGATAGCATTGATTTCTGTTCTAATCTTTATTATTTCCTATCTTCTGCTGGTTTGGGGTTTTATTTGCTGTTCTTTTTCCAGCTGTTTGAAGTATAAGATTAGGTTATGTACCTGAGACCTTTCTTCCTTCTTTAGGAAAGCCTGGATTGCTATTTACTTCCATCTTATGACTGTCTTTGTTACGTCCCAGAGGTTTTGGGCTGTGGTGTTATCATTTTTATTGGCTTCCATGTACTTTTTAATTTCCTCTTTAACTTTTTGGTTAGCCCATTCATTCTTTAGTAGGATGTTCATTAGTCTCCAAGTATTTGTTATCTTTCCAAATGTTTTCTTGTGGTTGGTTTCGGATTTCATAATGTTGTGATCTGAAAATATGTACGCTATGATCTCAATCTTTTTGTACTTGTTGAGAGCTGATTTGTGTGCTAGTATGATTTATTCTGGAGAATGTTCCATGTGCACTGGAGAAGAATGTGTATTCTGCTGTTTTAGGATGAAATGTTGTGAATATATCTGTTAAGTCCATCTCGACCAGTGTGTCATTCAAAACCATTGTTTCCTTGTTGATTTTCTATTTAGATGATCTGTCCATTGCTATAAGTCGGGTGTTGGAGTCCCCTACTATTATGGTATTATTATCAATGAGTTTATTTATGTTTGTGATTAACTGATTTATAAATTTGGGTGGGAATGTTTGGAGCATAAATGTTTAAAATTGTTAGGTCTTCTTGGTGAATAGACCCATTAATTATGATATACTGCCCTTCTTCATCTCTTGTTACGGTTTTTGTTTTAAAATATAGATTGTCTGGGGCACCTGGGTGGCTTGGTTGGTTAAGCACCCGACTTCGGCTCAGGTCATGAACTCTCAGTTTGTGAGTTTGAGCCCTGCGTCGGGCTCTGTGCTAACAGCTCAGAGCCTGGAGCCTGCTTCAATTTCTGTGTCTCCTCTTCTCTCTGCTCCTCCCATGCTCATGCTCTGTCTCTCTCTGTCTCTCAATAATAAATGAACATTAAAAAATTAAAATAAATAAAATAACATCTAGATTGTCTGATGTGAGTATGGCTACTCCGGCCTTCTTTTGGTGACCATTAGCATAATAGATGGTTCTCCATCCCCTTACTTCCAATCTGAAGGTGACTTTAGGTCTAAAATGGGTCTCTTGTAAACAGCGTATAGATAAATCTTGTTTTCTTATTCATTCTGTTACCCTAAGTCTTTTGACTGGAGCGTTTAGACCATTGATGTTTAAACTGAGTATTGAAAGATATGAATTTACTGCCATTATGTTGCCTGGAGACTTGGAGTTTCTGGTAGTGTTCTCTGGTCCTTTCTAGTCTTTGTTGCTTTGGGCCGTTTTTGTTTTTTTTTTTTTTTGTTTTTTTTTGTCCTTTCTCCCTTCAGAGAGTCCCCTTAAAGTTTCTTGCAGGGCTGGTTTAGTCGTCACAAACTCCTTTAATTATTGTTTGTCTGGGAAGCTTTTTATCTCTCCTTCTATTTTGAATGACAGTCTCACTGGATAAAGAATTCTTGGCTGCATATTATATCCTGCCATTCTTTTCTGGCCGGCCAAGTTTTCTGTGGATAGGTCTGCTGCAAACCTGATCTGTCTTCCCTTGTAGTTTAAGGACTTTTTTTTTTTTCCTTGCTGCTTTCATGATTCTTTCTTTGCCTGAGTATTTTGTGAATTTGACTAGGATATGCCTTGTTGATGGTCAATTTTTGTTGAATCTAATGGGAGTCCTCTGTGTTTCCTGGATTTGGGTGTCTGTGTCTTTCCCCAGGTTAGGAAAGTTTTCTACTATGATTTGCTCACATAACTGTTTTACCCCTTTTTCTCTCTCTTCATCTTCTGGGACCCCTATGATTCTTTTTTTTTTTTTTTAATTTTTTTTTCAACGTTTATTTATTTTTGGGACAGAGAGAGACAGAGCATGAATGGGGGAGGGGCAGAGAGAGAGGGAGACACAGAATCGGAAACAGGCTCCAGGCTCTGAGCCATCAGCCCAGAGCCCGACGCGGGGCTCGAACTCACGGACCGCGAGATCGTGACCTGGCTGAAGTCGGACGCTTAACCGACTGCGCCACCCAGGCGCCCCAGGGACCCCTATGATTCTGATGCTATTCCTTTTTAATGAGTCACTGAGTTCTATAATTTTTATTTCATGCTCTTTTGCCTTAGTCTCCTTCTTTTTGTCTGCTTCATTATTCTCCATAAGTTTGTCCTCTATATCTCTGATTCACTGCTCTACCTCATCCATCCTTGCTGCTGTGGCATCAATTTGAAATTGCAGCTCAGTTATAACATTTTTTTTTATTTCATCCTGACTAGCTTTTACTTCTTTTATCTCTGCAGAAAGGGATTCTAACCTATTTTCACCCTATGTAGTATTCTTATTATTGTGATTCTAAATTCTGGTTTTGACATCTTACTTGTATCTCTGTTGATCAAGTCCTTGGCTGTCATTTCTTCCTATTCTTTCTTTTGGGGTGAATTCCTTCATTTTGTCATTCTGGAGGATGAGAAAGAATTAATAAAGTAAAAAAAATTAAAATATGAAAACCACACACAGACATTAAATAAAGGATGCTAGATCCTATGTGTGTTTTGGTCTGGTTGTTGAAAGAAGCTTGATAGGTTAGAGAAAAAAGGGAAAGATAAGAAAAGAAGGAAAAAAGAAAAAAAGGAAAACATTTGAATATTTGAAAAATGAATACAGTAAAATAGACTAAAATGAAATGATGAAAGTAAAATAGAATTTAAAAAAATACAAAAATTAAAAAATATAGAAAAAATTAGAAATCTTTTTAATAAAAAAGGAAAATAAGAATAGATTTTTTCTCTTTCTATATTTAAGAATAAGAAAAGCAAAACAAAAATTGAGTAAAAGGACCAGCGAACAGAATGAAATACGATAGAAATTACACCTGGTTTCCCTGATAACCAGTCTCTAGTATTGGAACTCTGTCTCTCCATGACTGGGAATCAAGCACCACTGCTTTGTCTCCAGCTTCCGTCCACTCTCTGCTTCTACACTGTCTGTAACTAAGCCATCAGGATGCCTGGTGGCACCTCTCTCCTGAGTTTTATCCCAAATGGCATTGTTTCCCAACCCGTCACTTCTGAGGGACTGTGGTTTTGACCCCCCTCAGACCTTCTGGGGGAGGATCTCACTGAGCAATGGCCAGGTACCAGCCCATACCCAGGAACACTCGTGAGACTGCACTGCTGCCGATGCCCAGAGACTGCAGCTGGGTGCCATCCTGTCCCAGAAAACCTTCACAGGATCTTGTAACAGCAGCATTTCAGGGATTATGGAAAATCACAACACACATCTGACACCAGCCTTCCCCCTTAACATCCTCGTTCTAACACCAGTGAATGTGGTTGTTCTCTGGGGTGCACTGGGACCTTTGCCCGTGGGAAGGCACACAGCCTCTACCAAATGTCCTCCCAGCAGGGTAACTGCCTCTCCCCGTGTGGTCTGAGGACCCCTTGGATGAACCTCACTATTTGTCCTGGGGATTCACCCTTCCCACCAGAGCACCACCACGTATCGAGCTGTGGAGTTTCATCCTGTATGCCTGCCCCCCTCCCGTTTATAGAGTCTTAATGGAATTTAAACCCTCTCCTTTCTCTTTTCTCCCTTTTTTGTTCAGTCCTTGTGGCTGGTTCCACTTTTCTACTTTCTCTCCAGCTGCTTGGGGGGGGGTGTGCTTTACTCATACTCTCCCCCATCTCCATCCTCTCTCCACAAGCAAAAACAGCTCCTTGCCCTCCTTGGCTTCTCTCTCCCCCAGTTCACCTCTCTGTGCTGTGTTCCTGCCAAATTCTATGGTTTAGGTTGCACAGATTGTTGTGTTAATCCTCAAATTAGTTTTCTAGGTGTGCAGGATTATTTAGTGTTGGTATGGCTGCATTTCAGGGATGAGAGACACACAAAAAACTTCTATGCTGTTCCACCATCTTGATCCCTCCCCATTAGTCCACCTTTTTAACTTATTTTTTAAATCTGATTTGATGTGCTAAACCTTATTTATAAGCAAAAGCCCATAGTGTTTTGCATTGTGCATTCCAGAGCAAAATGGCCCATGCTGAAATATTGGCTTTTCTCCATTATAACTGTTCAAACTTGGATTGCTTTCTTCCCTGTTTGCTCATGTGTGAAATGGGGTAATAACAACAACTTCCTTGCAGAATTAATATAAAGATCAAAAGAAAATTTAAATAAAGATCAGGGCCTTGAGCATTATTAGTGCTTGATGCATTCTGTTTTTATTAGCATTCCAAGCTAACAATGACTGAGGTAATTTCATAATAATGTGTCTTGCCCAAAATTGTTTGTTAGTTTTGCTTTGTGTAGAAAAAAGTAACTGAGTTAGTGTGATGATTGGAGATAATTTATTAGCTCTCAAAGGTTAATTTTCTTTTTTATGAAAGATAACTACCAGGGAAGTGCCTCACTTTAAATGTTTGTATCTTTGTTATTAAAGAATAAATAAAAGAAAGTCACCAGTGCTTTGGCCCTGTCATAGAAGAAGCAGAATTATTTCCTTGGGCTTTCTCCAAGTTTTGCTGTATGCCTCAGGGTTAAGGGTTAAGGGTCAGTGACCATAGCAACACCAAGTTTATTTCTGAGATTCCTCTAGTAATGCTGTTCATTGAAGGTGTCCAAAGAATCATTTATCATTACAAACCTAAAAGCCTGCTTAATACATGTGAAAAGATACCCAGAGAGGACAAAGTTTAGCAAAGTATCAAAGCATATTAATGGCAAGATTGGATTAGGAACCCTTGACTAACACAGAAAATATAGATGTCCTTCTATTATCCTTGGATTGAGGAAAAAGATGAGTAGTCAAATATATCTGAAACAAACCTCTTTATTGCTTGCTAAGAAAAAGGCAAGTTTGGTTGCAGAGCTCAGTCATTTAGAAGAAAGCAAGGAACCAGCCATATATATATATATATATATATATATATATATATATATATTTTTTTTTGGGGGGGGGGTGAAGTGATAATGGGAGCTAGGAGACTGGCTGACTTCCAGAAGCAGGGAAATTAGGGTGAGATAAGGTAATGCAGTTTAGGACTGGAGCCTATCTTTAATAAACATTGTATTTTCTTCAGTATGTTGTTGTTCATTAATTTCACTTGTTTCAGATAATGCATTATAATGTTGTCTTGATTACTGAGTTATTTGTTACCTCCTTAAATTCTGTCTCTGAAATGAGTGCTTGACTCATCTCACCCTAGTCCCACACTATTTAAAGCATGCATACAGAGGAGGGGCTGCCATTGATTGAGAGGGGTGGGTTCACATCCAGTGCTGTGGATGTTTGGGACTAGGAACAATGAATAGTTGGTATGCTTTTTCTTGATCTTAGAGAATTGTAGCATTTCATTCTCATTATGTTATAATTACCCTTCAAATCTGAATGGTTACCTACTCCTATGTTTCAATATTTCAGGCCAGGTATTAGAAAGCTGAGGAGGAGGGGTGTGAGGGTGGCTCAGTCGGTTAAGCATTCAACTCTTGGTTTTGGCTCACATCATGGTCCCATGGTTTGTGGGATTAAACCTTGTGTTGGGCCCTGTGCTGACAGCATGGGGCCTTCTTGGGGTTCTCTCTCTCCCTTTCTCTCTACCCCTCCCCTGCTCACACTGTCTTTCTCTAGATAAATAAATAAACATTAAACAAAAAGCTGATAAGGAACAAAAAGTTGTAATACCTCTTCCATTCTGCTCAATCTTCCCTGCTTGCTGTATACACTAGACTTACTCCTTCATCTCCTCCTTTTTGAGAAGGTACCTCTTCTGTCTCTGTGTGCAGTCTATCTATGTCTACAATGTCCATAAGGTCTTTCTTCCAATGTCAACTGCATTGAAACCTGCACTTCTGTCACTAAGGTTGTTAATCCCATGCTCTTTCATTTTCTCTTGTTAATTTTTTCTCTTTCAGCTATACTTTGGCTTCCAGTACAGTGCCAGAAGTCTCTCTACTATTAAAATGACATTAATTAAAAACCTATGCATCTAGTTCTTAACCTCTTTTTTTACCTTCTAAATTTATGTGAACAGTCATTTTCACATATTCTATGTCTTACCTGTAGATCTTTCCATGGTGCGTAGTTGTCGGTTTTCCCGTCACCACCCACACTACCAATTTCCCTTCACTTACAAGTATAACTGATAACCACAAGTAAAATCTCAAGTTACTTGAGCTTTGTAGATTCTTTTCTTTTTTTTTTTTTTATTTTATTTTTTTTTTTTAATTTTTTTTTTCAACGTTTATTTTTGGGACAGAGAGAGACAGAGCATGAACGGGCGAGGGGCAGAGAGAGAGGGAGACACAGAATCGGAAACAGGCTCCAGGCTCTGAGCCATCATCCCAGAGCCCGACGCGGGGCTCGAACTCACGGACCGTGAGATCGTGACCTGGCTGAAGTCGGACGCTTAACCGACTGCACCACCCAGGCGCCCCTAGATTCTTTTCTTTTAAGGTTTATTAGTTTATTTTGAGAAAGAGAGCAGGGAAAGGGGATGCAGAGGGAGAGAGAGAAAGAATCCCAAGCAGGTCTGCACTGTCAGAATGGAGCTAGACTCAGGGCTCCAACTCACAGACTGTTAGATCATGACCTGAGATGAAGTCAAGAATCAGATGCTCAACTGAATGAGCCACCCAGGCACATCTGTAGATTTTTTGTAGATTTGATCCCACTGACCGTTTAATCTTTGAAACACTCTTTTTCCCTTGTCTTCTGTGACCATCTGGATCTTATTCTGCTTCCCTAGATGTTCCTCTTTTCTTTTCTTCACTTTTTACTTCTTTGCTAATCCTTTATTCATTCATTTATTTATTTTTTAAAAATTTCCTGCCCTAAACAGTATCCCTGGATAATATTTAATGTGATAATCACTTAGAATGTGATCGTGCTAATGACTCACAGGCTTACCTCACCAGACAAACATTTCCCTGGTGAATCACACTCATACTCATTTCTATATTTTCACAGAAAACACAGGAGGAAAACAATGAGCTCCTTCTTAAATTTGATGAATTATTTGATTATCTAGTTTGAATCATCTTAGTTAAGATTATCATTATTGAAAATAACCCTTATCTTTTTTTGTTTACCATTATTTTTCACAGCTAGGTATCCATTAAGCATTATTAATAGTCATTGCCATTTTTCTTTCTGTCTCTGCTGTCATCACTTCTTACTTGGTCTATTTAAATAGCCTGTAGAGTAGGTTTGTGACTCCAGCTCCTCTACTCTTTCACTCAATCCTCCAGAGATCCAACAAACAGGCATTTAATTAATTAATTATTTATTTATTTATTTATTTATTTTTAAACTTTATTTATTTTTAGAGAGGGAGAGAAAGAATGAGAGACAGATAGTGTAAGTAGGGGAAGGGCAGAGAGAAAGGGAGAGAGACAGAATCCCAGGTAGGCTCAGCACTGTCAATGCAGAGCCCAATGTGGGGTTCAAACTCACGAATCATGAGATCATGATCTGAACTTCAGTCAGATGCTTAATGGACTGAGCCACCCAGGCGCCCAATAAGTATTCTTTTAAAATGCAAATTTAATCACTTTGTTGCTATATAGTATATATATATTATATGACATACTAAATAAACAAATTTAATTGAATATATTAAATAATATAATATAAATAATAAATATAATATATATGTTTCCCCAGAGGTATCCTCTACTCTGATTTTAATCACTTTAAATTACATTTTTCTTGGAAATTATGTATAGAATCTCACAGCATTTCCTCTTGTGTCTATATTCCCTCACTGAAAATAATATTTGTGACATCCATTTACATTATTGTTTATGTAGAACTAGTTCATCCTGCCAATGGATAAAACGCTGTCCTATGTATGATCTTGGTTGAAATAACTGTTTCTTTTCTGCTCTTTCCACATTAACCAAAGCATTCATTATTTCATTGTTTGCCAGTTTATATATTTTATTCTTTTTCTTTTTTGAGATCAAGATTTAGTTTTTGATGGTTACCTGACAATAAGCAATGAATTGATGCAAACATCTGTTGCTCATATCTCAGTGAAGATAAAGATTGCCACCTCTACCTGTTGAAACTAACCAAAATTTAGTCGTTTTTTTCAATCATAGACTCTTTTCTCAAATCACAGAGAAACATGCTACATTCTTTGACCTGGTGGGTAAATAGAACCATTTAAGAAGACTAAGGGTCAGAGGAAGTTACAGAGTGAGCAGAAAGAATATATCCAGTTATTGGGTGATGAAGTGAAGTGAAGGATTAATTACTTCATCCAAAAGGCATACAATTCATAGGAACTGTGAATTCCTATGTGAATGTGAATTCTCTGTGAATGAAAAATAAAATACTTTCAAATAAATAAGGCTCTATCTTTTTTTCTGAGCCCTTCATTGAAATACTACCTATATTTATGTGTGTAGTTTTGAAACAGAACATGTAGAGGAGGACTTTGAAGAAGGAAAGTGTAACTGGCACATACAGTTTGTCACCTGAATGGTTTTTAAAGAATGAAGCTCCCCAAATGCTTGAGAAGGGCAAGTATCTAGAAGGGGAAGAGTAAAAGGCCATCGAGTCCAAGCTGGATTTAGGTTGAACTTACTCTCCCTCTGAGCAAACCTCTCCTTTTCCTGAACCTTAGTTTTTTCATATGTTAATAAAGTTAATAATAAGACATGCCACACAGGATTGTCCTGAAGTTTAAATAATGGAGTGTTTGGGAAAGTGCTCCAGAAACTAAAAGTTACATTTAATTAGTCTGCTGATTCATGAAACCATAATGGGATTTTTATTAAAAGTTCAGGGCATTTTAAGAATATTTTTTCTTTCTGATATCACAGTGAAAAACCATGACACTATAGTACTAGAGGCATAGTTGTATTGTAAACTGAAATGCATATAGTTTACATAATTTGGGTTAGGAAAATTTTCTGGGATGTTCTTCTAGGTGGGTGTGTGCCATAATCAAAATCATAGTCATAGTAATAGAAGCAGGTAGTAGTAGGAGTAGTGACACTATAAGTATTAAATGGATAAGAGAGAAATCATCTCAGTATCTAATAGCAAAACAGATACTAATTTAAGTTAAATACACATTTGGCTGACAAAATTGATACATAGACATTGTAGGAAGTGACTTATAATCAGACATATTTATCATAAGATGTTGGCAGGACTTATTGCCCGTTCCCATGCAATTTTTCTTTCTTTGATCTGTGATTCTCTTCCTGAATCAGAAAGAGAAGGAGAATTAGGGCCCACATTCCAAAACACAGAGTTCAGATTTTCATTCATGAGATTGGACTACTTCTTCATAGTTGATGATTTTCCTTAGTGGCTCAATCCTTCTTTTGTTCCAATTCTTGATAAATTTGGCATCAGAAAAGTGAAGAATCTTGTTTTTATTATTGCTGATTTGTATCAGCTGATTTCAGTAGAAAGTACAGAATTCAGCTTAGGAGAAAAAACAAATGGCAGAAAAAAATCCTTTTATTATCTTTTTGTCTTTGTAATTCTATTGTAGTTGAAAGGAGGGAATTCCTGACAGCACATTCACCCTGACTATCTGGTTGAGTTTTAAATGAGTCATGTGATTGGTCTCATACTATAGCTCCTGGGAACTTGTTCCGTCGCGTAATAGAACTGAAGAGTAGGAAGTTCTTCTTCATATAATATTCCTGGATTCAATTCTTGAGGAAATCTTCTCTGTACAATTTCACCTCCATAAAGAAATCAATGGGAGTCAAAACCAGAAAGAAAAAAAAAAAAGCACTCAGCAGATGGATGAAGAAAGAGGGTTTGTGAGATACAATGGGGGAAGCAATACTAAGACAGTACATTCTAGCCAAGGAGGTGGGTACAAGTCTACATCAAAAGAAAGGAATATATATATATTCTCCAAATGAATCTTAGAAAGCAGCACTATCAGTGCAATCAATAAAAATTTTTCTCCCTTATGCTGCTACTCTCTTAGCTAAAAGGATTCTCCAGACGCTGACTTTAGTAACATCCAGGGGTGTGTTTAGTTTTCAGATTGTAAACTTCAAATTAATATTGAATCCATTTAAAACCCACGTCTTTCTAGGTTGACAGGTATAACATGACAAACAGTGACTGATGAGGAGTCTGTGTTAGGAGTGGGTAAAACTCTTCACGTTAAAAAAAATTAGTGTTTATTTCTTTATTTTTTTGAGAGACAGAGCATGAGTGGGAAAGGGGCAGAGATAGAGGAAGACACAGAATCCAAAGCAGGCTCCCGGCTCAGAGCTGTCAGCACAGATCCTGATGTGGGGCTCGAAGTCACGAGCCCTGAGATCATGACCTGGGCCAAAGTTGGGCGCTTAACTGACTGAGACATCTAGGAGCTCCTCTCTTCTTCAGGTTTTAAGAGAACTATTACATTCTCACTGACACCCACTCACCCCCATCTCTCTTGTCACATTTCCATGACGATCTTCTTTGAACCTTAAGTCCTCAAAACAATGGATTTTAGGGGTGCCTGGGTGGCTCAGTTAAGCATCCAATTTCGGCTTAGGTCATGATCTCAAGCCCTGAAATGGGCTGTCTGCTGTCAGCACAGAGCCCTTTTCAAATCCTCTGTCTCTCTCTTTCTCTGCCCTTCCCCTGCTCAGGCTCACCTTTCTCTCAAAACTAAATAAACTTAAAACACACACACACACACACACACACACACACACACACACACACAATGGACTTTAAAATGTAATAACACAAGAGCAGATATTCAAGCCATAGTTCTATGGAACCAGCTTCTTTTCTACCCTGCCTGTTCAATAATCAAGGACAGTTTCTCTTGATGAGTGTTATAAAAGCATCAGGTAAAATTCTTAGGGTACTTTTGGGAAAGACATCTAAAAGAAGAGATTCACAGTATTATTTCATTCACATGCTTCAATTAGGCATGCTTAATTCAAAGGTAATTCATGCTATATTTTATATACATGTAATGCTAAAATTGCCAGAGCCCAGATCTACTGGGTCACATTGCTTTTGGAATAAAACGCAAAATTGTCAATATGATGAACAAGACACTGCATGACCTGGCCCTTGTCTGTCTCTCCACATTCACTTCTAACCAGTCTTCTCTGTTTTCTGGCCACACTGGATATTCTGAAGTTCTTTAAATGTGCCATGCCACCTCCTGCTTCAGAGGTCTCCACATGCTACCATTCTTTACTGGATTTTTCTGACTCCTCTTCTGCCCTACTTCATCCTCTTTCTTTCCTGCTTACTTTTGGGAGCATTGTGTAGATTTCACATTCTCAGGAAAACCTTCCTCGAATAACAATCACTCTCACACTAGGTCATTTATTTTGTTTTAAGTTTCCATTATGACCCAGCACTTTTCTTCTAAAATAGGTATAAGCCCATACTCACACTAGTAAATATATAAATAGATTCCTCCCTAAAATGTAAGGACAGAGACCTTTTGTTCATTATCCTACCCTTTGTTCCTGTTCTGTGCCTACTTTATTTTGGGCTCCTGCACGCTTTGGTTGAATAAGTAACTGTGCATGTTAGAGCTTATAATAAAAGGAGTGCCTATTTATAGCAAGGGGTGATGTATCTGGGAATAGCTAAATAGAACCATTAACAAATACTTTCATTAAAATAAGTAAACAGGGGTGCCTGTGTGGCTCAGTCAGTTAAGCAACTGGCTCTTCATTGTGGCTCAGGTCATGATCTCAGGGTTCATGGATTTGACCCCTCACCGGGCTCTGAGCTGAGAGTGAGGAGCCGGCTTGGGATTCTCTGTCTCCCTCTTTCTCTGCTCCTCCTTGGCTTGTGTTCTCTCTCTCTTGCTCTCAAAATAAATTAATATTTTTTTAAATAAAATAAGTCAACAAAGCCTTTCACAAATATAAACTAATTTGCTGCTCACTAGAGTCATCAAAGCAATGCTCCTAAAGACAAATGCACATGCTTCCTTCCACACTGCTGAAACAACCCTACATAATGATTTCACTTCTCGTCAACATTCTTCCCATTTACACTCCAAGGTTTTCTCAAGTGCCTTTTTCCCACAGCAGTTAGTGGACTATTTAATAATGCTAACAGTACCACTTAAGGATAACAACTACAGCATATGTCTTGGAAAATTTAAAAGTCTCCCAGAGTACTTTTATCTCGTGTTGTGGATAGATAACTGTGATATTTAAATCCAACTTGACAAGTGCACTATAAGAGTGAAGAGATTCTCTGGTATTTCACAGATAAGCAAAAATCATGTATCATTCAGGAACTGTGTCATTCAAAGGGGTGAGCAAAAGGAAAAGTGGAAATTCCAGTGGTTTATGCACAAATAAACAATACCTGTTTTGGGGGAAAACATGACTGTTCCAGAGGCATTATTAGGGTAAAAAGACATTAAAATATGGAGTAGGGGGAGCGAATAGATGGAGATAAGGTGTCCCAGAGGAAGACCAAAGGGCTTAGAATGTATGTAAGTGGAAGCATAGCTATTGTTATGTTGAGTTGAAGAAGAGCTTCTTGGGCAGACATTTGAACATTCAGAAAGGTAGAGCTAAGAATAGGAACTTATAGCTGCAATTTTTTTAAATGCCCTAAATCGGAATCTGAAGTTTACCAGCGGCTAAAGGACATATACTTCAAACTGAAATGCCAAGACCAAATGGGCGAAGAGAAGGATTCAAGAAGTGGATACTCGTGGGAATGTGCTAACTGAGCCTAGTCCATGAAGTCTTTCTTCATTCCCCACCAACTACACAGTCTCTTCACTTGGATTCCTCCTGTACTCACTGTTTCATTTAGATGGTAATGAGGTTTTGGTACTTCAGGTGATCCTTATCTTGAGAGGGTAGTCTGCCTCATCTATCCAGTAAGGCCAAGGAGACCAGTGTCAATGAAACCATGGCCCACCTTCCATTATTTTCTTGGCCAACACAGTACATGCCACAAAACAGTGCCTATAAAGTCATAAGTTTTGAAAGTCTCACTGTACCCCCAAAACACAGTCATTATTTTCAAATGCAGCTTAAGAAATCTGCTCCTGATAAAGCCTTGGTTCTAGTGTTGGACACCCAACAGAACAGTGATTTTCAGATCTAGCTGTCTGATGCAGATGCTCTCTGGTGGAATATCCTAGCAATCACAACATGTTTCTCTTGGAATTACAACGGATAAGTTCTCTTTCTTTTTTTCTTCTCTCTGCTTTGAGAGACCCAGAGTCTGGGTCTTAACAGTGCAAGTGATCCCAATTTATCCTCTAGTATGCATTTAATTAAGCTTGTTTCTAGGTTACTCCCCTGGTTGCCTGATAGGTATTCCTGGATGCTAGCCTATGTGAGTTCTGAGATGGCCTGTAGTGGACTCTTCAAAATAATTGTTTTTTAGAAGCTGTGGGACCAATGGATTTGTACACTTCGTCTAAAATAAACTCATGATCACCCTTATTCTAGCCTCCTACTTATGAGACTTGAAATTTAATGTTTAGGTACATAATCTGGAGCTAAAATGAAGTGAGCAAACTAGATCCTTAATTCACTTATGTTAATTCAATAATTTTAGGAACTTAACCCAGAAAAATTCATAACATTTTCTTTATTCCTTTTTTTTGAGTATATTTGACACACAATGTTACATTAGTTTTGGGTTTATAACGTAGTGATTCAGCTTCTCCATACTTTATGTTATGCTCACCACAAGTATAGCTTCTATCTGCCATCATACAACACTATTACAATACCATTGACTATATTTTCTGTGTTGTATCTTTCATCCCTGTGACTGATTCATTCCTGTATTTGGAGGCCTGTATTTCCCACGTCTCTTTACCCATTTTGCCCATCTTCCCACACCCCTTACTCTGGCAACCATAATTTGTTCTCTGTATTTATAGGTCTGATACTGATTTTTTTTGTTTATTCATTTGTTTTGTTTTTAAAATTCGACATATAAGTGAAGTCATTTGGTATTTTTCTATGTCTGACTTATTTCATATAGCATGATACTCTCTAGATCCATCCCTGTCATTGCAAATGGCAAGATCTCATCATTTTTATGACTGAATAATATTCCAAATATATACCACGGCATTTTTATCCATTCATCTATCTTGATGTAAAAAACAAAATAACATTTTAAGTTTTATCCCTTAGGTTAGATGCCAGAACAAAAGGTAAATTGGAATTAATTCTGTATCTATTAAATTTTGCTTTGTAACCAAATTTCCTAGAACAGAGTATGTTTAAACAACAGCTCTTTATGTTGGTGTGGATTACACATTTGGGCTCCACTCGGTTGGCTATCCTACTTATTGGGTCCTGGCTTAGCTATTTTTGGATGAGAACTTGGCTAGGATGTACAGGATATTTGTAATACCTGGGCTGAGTATTATTTCTCTCTACATCTCTGTTATCTACTAGTAGATGAACGTATTATATCTTAGTGGCAAGATTCCAAGATTCCTTATCTTGAGAGGAATGATAGGTAAGAAAAATGAAATGTTGCCTCAGTTTTTGTAGTAGGGATCATTCCATGGTACTTTAGCTTCCAGTGCACAATCTCTTCTTAAGTCTCTGCATGAATCAGATTTCTATGGTCTCAGTGGCCACAGCAAACCATATCCCTGAGTTGAGAGCCACTATGACAAGGGACTACCCAAGGACATGGGCAGAGGGAGGAATCAACAAATTGAGTGTCTTTACTGAAACAGTTTATCAGAGATTCTACTTTTAGTTGTCACTGCCTCACTTACTTTCCTGAACTATGTCACTCTATCTTTTGAGGGCTTTGATGAACCAGTTCTAATACCTTTTCTAATTTAAAATTCTATAAACACATGACTCAAAAATCTCAAAGCCTGAAGGGAAATATATTTGCTATAGTATAGTGAATATTTGTATATGAATGAAATATAGATAAATAGAACAAGGAATACCATTATGCAATGTGCTTAATTTTTACCCATAACAATTAATCTTCACCAATGGGGCATTCATATGCAATGTTACTTTATAAATCAAAGATAATAAAACAGTAATCACAAAAAGAGGTGTTTAACACTATGGAGGAGTCAAACACTATGCTATTTGTTTTCCCATGGTGACTTTTTAGGATCCTTACAACATTTCTAAGAAGTAGGCTTTATTACCTCATCTTTGGGAGGTAAATAAATGAAGGCATAGAGACAGTAAGGTGACAGGACTTGTAAGTTGTGTTTTTATATTAAAACTCATATCTTTCTAAGTTTAAAGCCACTATTCCTTTACTCCATCTGGAATGAACTAAACAAAGCAGTTGTATTTTCAATGGACATTAATTGAGGAGATTTTTGCAAATACCAGAAAGAATGATGTATGAAAACAGTGCAGTATTGATTTTCTTTTCCTGTGGTACTTCTATTTTATTATTTTTATAACATTATTGATTTCATTTAATCTGTCATTGTGATGAGAAAAACTAATCATCACATGATCAGCAGGGTCTATGATATTATATGAAACTTCATTCCTCCTCCGCTTGGGCAAATATAATAGGATTGACCTTCTGACATTCAGACCAAGAAAAAGGAATTTCCTGTGAACAGTGAAGTGTCTCTTATAGGAATAAAAACCTATAAAATGGATATCAAAATAAAAGATTCTGGGATTCTACAGACAGTACACTCTCCACTGTCCCCCACCACACACACATAGACACACATAGGTTCGTTAGTCAGTACCCTTGAGCTGGCACTGACTTCATGATTTTTGTACAGGGGTTAGAATGTTCTGAAAGTACACAGTGTGCTCTGCCTAAGACTAAATAGAACCACCATCATTTAAGTGAAGGCAATTTTGGGGGCCATTTTATATGTGGCATTAAATTATTTGGTTTAGTGTGATGGCCAGTGACTGATTCCCTAACCCACTTAACTACGAAGTTTTCATGTAAGGATGTATATCATGAAGTGATTCAGTCAGCTACAACAACAGGCTGCAGTATTTTTATAGACATGGTCATTGCTACTTATAAAACCTATTGAAATCTATATAGTAAATTGCCTTTGCTTTCTGTTCATTCTATGACTTAGTCTTATTTTTTTCACATATATAAGCAAGAAAAATCCATTAATCCTGAAACAAATATGGTGGAACTGGACTCAGAAAGACTATACTTAGTGAATGCTTAACTAATTGTTCATGCTGCCTATAGAGTGTGCAGTTTGAGGTGTTTTCTTTTTCTAGTAACAGAGTGGTGTTATCTTTAATAATTTACTCACTCTTCACTTGCTATTGTGTGGAAGACACCAATTCCCCTGACAGTAGCATCACTGAAAGGCTCTCTCCATAGTTTTAGAAGTAGCAGAGACCAACAAAATCATGTAGTCTGTTTTCTAAATACCTGGGTCCAGAAAGCTAGTCTCCATGAGATAGCATTGATGCCTTTGGCCTCAGTAATATCCAGGCCTTTACATTAGGTGGGCACATTTGGTTTCAAGTTATAATAAATTACTTGAGTGAATTTAAGGTTAAAAAATCGTAATATATGACAAAGATATAGATGTTTCTCTCAGAGACAAAGGTGCTTTGGTCTTCTCTCTTAAAATTGCCTCTCTTTACCAAAACCTTATTATGGAATGAGTTCTGGTATAGATGTATAGATGGTATTGACATGGGCAGATTATTAGTCTCCATTCCCAAGGAAAGGACTGTGATTGACCCAGTTGGGGCCTAACACAATGGTGAGTTAATTATTTAGTCTCAATTTTACCACTACCATGTAATATTTTCACAGTCTCCCCATTGCCATGGCCATAGGGTTGGCACAATATACATTTCTCTTGAAACAGAGTTTGAGCTTTGCCAGGTGACTTGGCTTCACTAGTGGAACACTAGAAGTTTTGACACAGGTAGTGCGTTGAAAAGTGTATGCATGTGTGGGCCCTTTCTCTTTGATCTAATGATCCACCACGAGAAGAGTATGTACCATGCAGCTATTGTACTTTTAGCTGAGATCTCTGAACAAACATATCTGAAGTAGGCATGAACTGAAACAGCAGCCTGAAACTAAGGCCAGTAGAGATCAGTTAAATGCCAGTTAACTTACAGTCCCATGAACATAATAATGCTGTTTTAAATTTGGGGAGCTTCTTATGCCACAGTATTGTCATAACAATTGACCAATAGAGAAATCAATACTGACAGTTGTATGCTGCCATAAGGAACTTAAAATGCATTGCACTGACACAGAGAAAGAACAATAGGTGGCAATAAAACTATTACAGGAGACTAGAAAAATATCAACATATTTGCAACAAAGCAAGGACAGAAATGTACCTGATAGACATAAAGCATTGTATGACAGAATTCCAAGGCAAAATATTGAAAAGGTAAGCCGTTAGAAACTACATTTGATAAGGTTCACTGAGGAAGAAATAAGCTCAGAAGAGTACCTCTGGCTTACAAAAACTATTGAAAAGAGATATAGAGAGCCCTGAAATATGAGGACTGCAATGTGGTAAAATGAAACTGTTTCCAGGCAGTTAAAAGCTATGGACATTTAAAAGCTATGGGCTTTAGAATCAAAAACAAATCCATGCAATTTCTTACTTGGATTTCTGAAGATAGATGCTGCTTACTCTGATTTTTATTTTAATGCCATTATATATTATTTTTAAAGTGTATTTACTTATTTTGAGAAAGAGAAGAGAAGAGAGAGAGAGAGAGAGAGAGAGAGAGAGAGGAAGAGAATCCCAAGAAGGCTCCACACTGTCAGTGCAGAGCCCATTGTGGGGCTCCATCCCATGAACCAAACTGTGAGATCATGACCTGAGCCAAAACTAAGAGTTGGATGCTTAACTGACTGAGCCACCCAGATGCCCTAAAGCCATATATTTTTAAGCAAATATAATATGTATTAATTTTAGACTCATTTCTTATATTTTGTAATATTGCCCTTTAATTCAGTTTTATTGACAATGAATGGCCTTTAACTCTTCTGTAAATTTCTGAGGAACATGTATCTCAGTAGGTAATGTCTCCTAATTAGCACATAGTATGTAGATTCCATATATTTTTTTCCAGTATCCACACCAAAAGTTAATTTGTTAAAACATTTGGGGCTGCCATATTTTTAATGCAGTTACAAGACCTTTTTGAGTATGACTAATAGAATTTCTGCATTCTTTTTGTTATCTAAATCACATTTGCAGTGAAACATCCATAATTTTCATTCCTATTTATTTAAAGTATAATAAGAAATTGAACATGTGAAAAAATCCGAACGTTTAATCATAGGTTTTTATTGTCATTGTCAGTTGCCTAGCTCATATACTTTACAAAAGTTTTATCTATTTCTTTCTTTCTTTCTTTCTTTCTTTCTTTCTTTCTTTCTTTCTTTCTTTCTTTCTTTCTTTCTTTCTTTTTAGAAATTTATCCTTTTGACGTTTATTTATTTTGGAGAGACAGAGACAGAACACAAATGGGGAAGAGGCAGAGACACACACACACACACACACACACACACACACACACACATAGAATCTGAAGCAGACTCTGAGCTCTGAGCTGTCAGTACAGAGCCCAAAGTGGGGCTCAATCCCACCAACTGTGAGATCATGACCTGAGCCGAAGTTGGACGCTCAACCAACTGAGCCACCCAGGTTCCCCCTTTTTTTATTCAAAAAATTTTTTTCGTGTTTATTTATTTTTGAGACAGAGAGATCATGAGCAGGGGAGGGACAGAGAGAGAGGGAAACAGAATCTGAAGTAGGCTCCAGGCTCCCAGCTATCAACACAGAGCCTGACACGGGGCTTGAACCCACAAACTGTGAGATCATGACTTGAGCCAAAGATGGATGCTTAACCAGCTGAGTTACCTTGGTGACCCTCAAAACTTTTATCTTTAGCAACTTGCCTTTATCGGGTCTTTAAAAATATATATAATGTCTTTTTATGCCAACAACCTAATTTTACACTTTTAAATCAATATTTTACAATACTAATTTAACCACAAAATTAAATAAGTACACAATAAGTGCATAATTATTGTGGCAGGCAGACTCTAAGATGCTCCATCTCAGTTACCTCACTTACTGGTATTCACATTCTTGTATAATCTCCACTGCAACATATTCTAGTGACTTGCTTATAACTATAGAATAAGGCAAAGTGATGGGATGTCACTTCTATGATTGGCCTACCCAAGATTTTAATTTGTATTGTGCTATAAGAATCTCTTGCCTATGAAGCTTTTACACTTTGATAGCAAGCTTCCATGCTGTAGAATTTCACATGGCCAGGTATTTAAGAAAGCCTCCATCCAATAGCCAGCAGGAACTGAGGCTTAGTCCAATAATCCTCAACGTACTGAATTCTGCCAACAGCCCATGAGTTTTGAAGCAGATCTGTCTCCAATTAGTCTTTTAGATGATACGCCAGACTTGGCTAACATCTTTACTCATTGCCTGGTGAGAGACTCTTAAACAGAGGATCCAGCTAAGCCATGCCCAAACTCCTGTCATCCAGAAAGGGTAGGATAATTAAAGTGTGATTTTTAAGCTGCTAAGCAACAACAAGAAAAACAAAAATCCAGAGCATTGCTGTTAAGACTAAGAATCATGGCAAAGACATAATCAAGGAGGTGGTTGTTACAATTTTGCTGTTAGTTCTGAAAGCATTAAGGTAGCTTCTTGTAGATCCCTTTAGCTGGACAGATGTATCCAGCTAAATCTTGGATATGTTGGAGATATAGTCTTGCAGAATCCTAATATACATATAGTCTAGAGAGGCTTATTTGAACATAACTGTGGCTGTGGCTTTCAACACATAGAATAGACATAAATTATTGTACAAATATAAAACTATTCAAGTCTTTAAACCATTTATACAAATAAAACTGAATAACTCCAAAATGCAATTGGAAAATGTGTTACAATTAACAGATTACTTAAAAAGTTTCTCCCAGACATACCCACTTCTTTTTTTAAATATAATTTAATGACAAATTGGTTTCCATAAACACCCAGTGCTCATCCCAACAAGTGCCCTCTTCAATGCCCATCACCCATTTTTCCCCTCTCCCCCACCCCCTATCAACCCTCAGTTTGTTCTCATTATCTAAGAGTCTCTTATGGTTTGCCTTCCTCCCTCTCTGTAACTTTTTTCCCCCTTCCTCTCCCCCATAGTCTTCTGTTAAATTTCTCAAGATTCACATATGAGTGAAAACATATGGTATCTTTCTCTGACTGACTTATTTCACTTAGCATAATACCTTCCAGTTCCATCCACGTTGCTACAAATAGCCAGATTAAATTCTTTCTCATTGCCAAGTAGTATTCCATTGTGTATAGAAACCACAATTTCTTTATCCATTTATCAGTTGATGGACATTTAGGCTCTTTGCATAATTTGGCTATTGTTGAAAGTGCTGCTATAAACATTGGGGTATAAGTGCCCCTATGCATCAGCACTCCTGTATCCCTTGGGTAAATTCCTAGCAGTGCTATTGCTGGGTCATAGGGCAGTTCTATTTTTAATTTTTTGAGGAACCTCCACACTGTTTTCCAGAGCAGTTGCACCAGTTTGCATTCCCACCAACAGTAGATACATCCACTTCTTAAAGTTTATTCAGTGTCTGCACTGTCCCCTGAAATCTGGTATGCTGTTTGCTGCAACTGGATTCCAATTCCTGGGCAGCATTGACATTGTTACCTTGCATGATTCCTGCTTCTATCAGGCTCAAATAAATACAACAGCTTAAGTTACAAGCTGTCAAGAAAAAGACTGTTATAAGAGAGAATACAGGATGACTCACCATTTAATAGTGCTTATGTAAATTGCTGGTGTCCTACAGAGAACTTTAAATAATAAAAAGAAATGAATTCTGATCATCTAAGTGCAAAGAAAAGGAAATGTAATCATCCATTCCCCCGTTCAATCATTTGAAAAGTATAGCATCATTGAGAAGTCTCATTAGTGCTTAATGTTTCCAGGTCACTTCACTGTTCATGAAGATATTGCCCTGATCTGCAGACAATAGAGCTGACCATATAGAACAGTCAAGCAGGCAGCTGTGATATTGGTGTGCTAGTGGAATGCTGACTGAAAGCTCAGCCTTTGTGATTTAGACACTCATAGTGCTCTTCAAACTTAGATGCTCACAAGGCTCTGCAGATTTAGGCCACAAACTCCAGGTGGCCGTCAGTGTGCAAATCTTAGTGCAGGTAAGAGGTGCATTTCTTTGGGGGAAAGAAAAGGGCTATATGAGGAACTAGATTTAGAAGCAAGAGGTGTGTTCTCTGGACCTGACATCCAGAGGCAAAGCACAGACATTATTACTTTCGTTCCATCTAAAAAATGGGGATAATGGAACAGGAAACAAATGATTTCACATTAAACACAAGTGAATTTTCTTTTTATTTCTGCTTCTCATAGTTTCTATAGAATCATTCAACCCTCCACACTTTATGCTGCTCATGAAACCTGTGATACAGTCTCTTCTTGGCTTGGGTCAGTTGCAAATTGGATTCAGAACAAGATACTTTCAAAGCATCAGTGAGAAAGATAGGAGGGGTAAACCTGGGCTGGAGGCAGTTATGTGTGGATTACATTGCCCCGTTCTCAAAAAAAGAAACTGAACCACTCAATCCCCCACCTCTTACCCCATGGACTTGCTGTACTCTGAGGAGACTTTTGGGCAACTCTGTGAACAGGATCCCTCCTCTGGCTTTCCATAAGGTAGTACTAAGCTCCTCCTTTGTTCCTTTATCTGGCCTATTTAAAAATTCTCTTCTATACTCTCTTTTCTACATATGTTCTCCAGATAATATCTATATCTATATCTATATCTATATCTATATCTATATCTATATCTATATCTATGTTATCTCTATCATAGCAGAAAGAACTAGGGTACTTGAGTTTGCAGCTCAATTCTTACAATTTATTCCAAGTTGTAGAACTTTACTTATTTGCAAAATATTTGCAAATCATATATCTGTTAAAGGATGAATATCCAAAATACATAAAGGACTCATATAACTAAATAGAAAAAAAAGAAATTGACTAAAAAGATAGAGGATCTATATAGACATTTTTCCAAAGAAGATTTATAGATGACCAGCAGGTACATGAAAGGATGCTCAACATCACTAATCATCAGGGAAATGAAAATCAAAAGTGTGTGTTATCACTTCACACTTGTTAGAATGGTTATTATAAAAAACACAAAAAATAAACAGCTTTGGCGAGGATGTTGAGGAAAGAGAACCCTTGCACACTGTTGGTGGGAATGTAAATTGGTGTAGTTACTATGAAAAACAGTACAGAGTTTCCTTAAAAAAATTTTTAAATAGAACTACCACATTATCCAGTAGTTCCATTTCTGAGTATCTATCTGGAGAAAATGAAAACACTGACTCAAAAAAATATATATATGCTCCAATTTCATTGCAGTATTATTTACATTAGCCAAAATGTGAAAACAACCTAAGTATCCATCGGTGGATGAATGGATAAAGAACATATGATATATGTAAAACTGAGCCATAAAAAAGAATTTAATCTTGCCATTGCAGAGACATGGAAGGACCTGGAGGGCATTTTGCTAAGTGACATAAGAAACCAAACTTATGGATACAGAGAACAGACTGGTTGTTGCCAGAGGCAGGGAATGAAGGTGGGTGAAATAGAATAGAGTCAAAAGGTACAAGCTCCCAGTTACAAAATAAATAAGTCATGGGGATGTAATTTACAGTATGGTAATACTCTAATACAGTTAATAATACTGTATTATATATTTGAAAGTTGCCAAGAAAGTAAATCTTAAAAGTTCTTAATGTTAGAAAAATAACATTTTGTAACTTTTATAAAGATGGGTGGTAACTGGTCTTATTGTGGTGATCATTTCACAGTGTATACAAATACATATTTAAAAATGTTTATTTACTTATTTTGAGAGACAGTGTGAGTGGGGGAGGGGCAGAGAGAGAGGGAGAGAGAGCATCCCAAGCAGGCTTCACGCTGTCAGCAAAGAGCCTGACACGAGGCTTGATCTCACCACTGTGAGATCAGGATCTGAGCTGAAATCAAGAGTTAGATGCTTAACCAATTGAGCCACCCAGGCTCCCTCACAGTGCATACAAATATTGAATTATGTTGTACACCTAAAACTAAGATGATATTGTCATTTGTATAACTCAATTAAAAAAAAAAAAGATGAGAACAAAGGAAAGGAACTTCACTCTGATTCATTTTAGTAAATAAAATTATCATTTCATTACATTTAAATTCAAATCTATTAGACTTCTTTTCAGCTAAGGATAAGGGATCTTGTTAATAATTCTTCAAACACCATGCCCTAACATTTTCTCCCCGATGAGCGGTTTCAGAATAACCTAATCATATAGCTTACACTTCAGGATCCCTTACTTAAAACAACCCTCATCCCAAGCCTCTTAGTTTCTCATTCTAAAGAAATATCTAGTTTTATTTTTACCTAGTTTTGTATTCATAGCTTTGTGCGGTTTTTACCTTAAAAGGGTTCCTCGAATTGTTAATATTTGGGCCCACTAAACCTGGATCTTTCCCAAGCTTTACTTTTGTATAACACCTTGGCTCAGAGAGACAGGCAGAAATCTAGAAATGCCACAGTGACTCTGCTCCCATATTTTCTCCCCACCTCAGAGCTTTCTAACTCATCTGAATGTCCTTGGAAATACAAAGTGGGAGTCATCGCAAGTGGAGAAAATCAGGCAACTAAGCCGTAAATTTGTGAGTGTAAAAAAATTGGGGTGTGGGATAGAGTAGAAGCATGAAAGATAGAATTCTGGGAAGAAAGTAGTTTAGGATTAATATCTTAGCAGTGTCATGAAGCCTGGTACAGTCCTTGACCCTAACTTATATTGGAAGATAAATAGAAAAATTAGAGTTCAGAGATGCCTGGGTGACTCACTAGGTTAAGCGTCTGACTTGGGCTCAGGTCATAATCTCACAGTTTGTGAGTTTGGGCTTCGTGTCAGGCTCTGTGCTGACAGCTCAGAGCCTGAACCCTGCCTCAGGCTCTGTGTCTCCCTCTCTCTGCCCCTTCCCCACCCATGCTTTGTCTCTCTCTCCTCTCTCTCTCAGAAATAAATAAAACCATTAAAAAAAGAAAAAAATAGACTTTACAAGAACAAATAGATAATTTATTACTCAGGATGATAGGAGACATTTAAAATGAGCAGTGAAGCAGAACACACAGATCAATTACTTTTTTTTTTCCTTAGCCATCACCGAAAAATAGAATTGCAGATTTTTTTTCTATCTCAAAAAGCTACCCATAAAGAAGAGCTGACACACAATAAAATCTGAGAAGGAATCTGACAGCAAAAAAAAAAAAAAAAAAAAAAATTAAATCTATCAGTTTTAAGTCAAGGGAAGATGACAGAGGAGAGAGGCTTTTCCTGATGCCCCACGAGAAGGTATGACTATTTAGGATAGAAGTAGAGTCATTTAAAACATACCTCTGGCTGTTGTGGGCTGGAATTGTCTCCTCAATCTTTCACTGCCTGTGAGCCAAACCCTAACACATCTCATGACCTCATTACGAGTTAACACCCACTTTTTGTGGATGAATTATACAATTGCACTTATCTGGATAAACAGCAGGTTACCTGACACTTTCCACAACCTGCTTCATGCCTTCCTATGGGTTTTCAATTTTCTTTATAAATATTCTAGAATATTTTAGAAGAATTGTTTGTGGTTACATTCCCCATTAGTTTGAAAGATCTGAAGAAAATGAAGTAAACATTCTATTTCCTTTACCACCATAATGATTCTATTCAGTTTGATTCTATAAAAACTTGTTAGGCATGAACTATCTTATGATCCTTTTGCATTCCTATATTGAATATTTATGTATCTCTTGTAATGGTGTTTAATTTTTTCATATATTCATTCTGTGACTTCTCAGCTAGATTATTCCTTTAATGAAAACTATTATAAAATACTTGCAAATGTTAGATACTTCCAAAAATGGAGATATAGATATATATCATAGTGCTTACTCTATATATCCCTACAAAATGGTGCAATGGGGAATCTGAATATATGAAGGCATGACTGAAAGCATGACTTTATAGAAAATGCCATCATGAATTTTCCCGTAAAAACAGCGTTGATGCATTTAAATGTCTTTATTCTATGTAATACAGAGGAAAAAAAAACCAGAACACAAACATGATCTTTGCCTATTTTTCCTGATTTTCTTGCTAAGTTAACAAGTTCTTTTTCAATAACAAAAATATTGAATATTGCATTGCACTATGGAGACAACACAAAGTCAACTCACCAAGCCTTAGTGACTAAAATGAAAAGTAGCTTATATGGCTAGTTTGAAAGTGGGGCCATTCCTAGCTGAAATACCTTAAAAGGAGAATGTGGCTCTACTTGGACTCTAAAGCCTTGGGAATTAAAATGGACACAACTTTCTGAAAATTATGCTATCTCTTCCACCTAAAGCAGCAGTTCCTTACGCTTTTTTATTTGGCTCAACTGGTCAAATCATAAACCATGTATTGGGAATATCCTACACATTCAATGTTTCCTAAGTAAAAAGGCCAGATCATTGCTCCTATGAACCACTAGACTTGTTCATGTAGTTGCAGAATGTTTAGCAAAACTATAATCTGTAGTTACGTGGGAAAAGAGAATATCTATCTAATTACTCTTGGACCTGGAAAAAAAAAATTTGTGGCCAGATTTCCAAAGTGCCAACTGGTTTCTTTGAGCTCCTTAAAATGAGGTATGGATATAGAGAGATGAGATAGAAAGCAAAACAAGCAAAAAACAAAACCAAACCCCCAAACATGCTCAGTAAAAAAAAAAAATTATAGCAAAATAAAGACGCCAAGAATAACTTGGTTTGAAAGTAAAATTGTTTTTCATCAGTAGCTTCAATAGGTTATCCAGGATTCTTAAATTAAGAAATTAAGGAAAAAATATTTAAAATGCCTGTAGTCAATATTGAATTCATTGGAGAAATACTTAATACTCAAGTATTCCTTCGGGATGGTAAATGAGAGAACCAATGCCTACTAACATCATCCTCCATCAAGTCTTGTACTAGATAGCCAAGCCATCACAGGAAGGTAAGGAAAAAAAATTCAAAGGCATCTAGAATTTAAAGAAAAATATAAATTGTTATTATTTGTAGATGACTAGTTTACCTAGCACATAAAAACAATTATAGAAATATGAAATTAATATGCCCTTGACAAGTGTGTTACCTATAAGATCAATATACCCCAAATATTGGAATTCGATGTTACATTAAAATAAATGCAAACTGCAAATTTACAAAAAATTGCTACTAACAATTAGCATCAAAAGCAAGCGTCTAAGAATAAAATTAAAAGAAATATGTGCAAGACTACTGAACTGAAAACTACAAAATTCTATTAAGATACATTATTAAAGTCCTAGATGGATCATTTTCATAGGTTGAAAAAGTCAAAATATAAAAGTCATTTTTTTTCTTCTCAAAGGCATCATGAATTAAATATAGTGACATAATCCAAATCATGTAATTTTCATCTTTTCATTATTCAATAAAATAAAAAAAAACAGTGCTGGATCTTAATCTATTTAAGATACATATTGAAAAATATATGAATATTTTATATATTGCAGATTGACTTCACATCTGAATAATGGTTTAAAAAATATAATTAGCTTTATAAATAAATAAATAGAAATAACATTTTTGCTATGTTGAACTTAGTATTTCCTAAAATATTTCCTAAAAGGGCAACAAAAACATAAACTGAGAAGAAAATGAAATAAATTAGGAAACAAAATTAATAACTTTTTTATTAAAGGATGCCAGTAAGAGAACAAGATGGCAATCCCCAGTTTGAAAATGGTGTTTTTAGATGCATATATCTGACTGATGATTTGTATTCTAAACCTACAGACAATAACTATAAGTCAGAAGACTATATTAAAAATAAACAATCCAATCAAATAATGAAGAACCACCTAGAACAGACACTTTATACAAGAATATTCCTGAATAATGAATAAAAATCTAAAAAAATTCATGATTTCTTAATTCATCAGAAAAAAAGAAAATTAAAATTATAACCAGCCTACTCTGCACCCGTAGAAATTGCTAAGCTATAAAAGATGACTATCAAAGTGCCAGCAACAATGTGGGGCATATAGAATGCTCATACACTCTGTTAGGAGTGCAGCCCTTTCTCTGTTTGGAAGTATCTAATGTAGACAACACATGTCATACACCGACACTGAGACAGCCTATTTATTCATTTATTTATTTATTTAGAGACAGAGAGTGCACACATGCACAAGTGAGCAGGGGAGGGGCACAGATAAGGAGACAGAGAATCCCAAGCAGTCTGCGCAGTCAGCCCAGAGCCTGATGTGGGGCTTGAACTCACAAACCAGGAGAGTATGACGTAAGCCAAAGCTGGATGCTTAACCAACGGAACCACCCAGGTTCCCCAAGAGATAACCTTTCTACTCTTAATTTTAGCCAGAGAAACACATACATGTGCTTACCAAAATACCTGCATTAGAATATTCACAGAAGCACAATTTCTATTACCCATGGATAAGAAATTACCCAAATTCCCATCAGTGGAGTAGATAAATATACTGTGGCGCATTTGCCAAATAAAATACTATATAATACAAATTGATAGCTTACTACCATATGAGCAGAGGTTCACAAAAGCCACATTGAGAGATAAAGGACAAAAACAGGCAAAACCAACCTATGCCCTTACACATTAATAGTTATTCTTGGTGGAATAGACTGTTACAGAGAAAGAGTGGGACTTTTGAAGGATTTGATAGCATTTAATTTACTGAGTTCAGTGCTGGTTATATGGGATTGTTCACTTTCTAAAATCTCTTGGGCTGTAAACTTACGCTGTATACTCTCCTCCATATTTATACTCTACCTTGAAAAGGTCCACAAAACAGCCCCAAGCGTGGTCAAGCTGCTTTCACATTCATGCAGTCTCTATATCCCTCCTGCTCCTGCTTCCAGCTCATCAGCTTTCCCTCTGCCTTTCATATATCATCTGGAAGTCTCTCTCTCTCTCTCTCTCTCTCTCTCTCTCTCTGCCCCAACCCCCGCTCCATAGCACATCCTTCTGTAGCTTTTTTCCGAAATCTTTCATGATGCTTCTCTTCATCTTAGCAAATATTGAAAAAAAATCGTGGTCCTGTATCTCTTTGTTTCTTCATATATTATCCTGTTTTTATTTATTCTGTCTTTTCCCACAAGAAAACATGAAATTACATGGAGAAAAACATCTGGACCTTACTCAGATTTTCAGGATATTTACAAGGAAATATTTAGAAGCAAGTGTCGTTGATAGTGTCAAAGACCTAATTAACCATCAAAAGATTCTTTGAGACCATGATCCTTCTGGATGCTGGAAGAGGCAGAAGCTTATAACTGCTGGTTCCTACCTAGCAGAAGGAGTTGTCATTAGGTACAATTTTCAGGAAGTGCACCTTGAAGAAGACTGTTTGTATTTACAAAGGTTTAGGAAGAAAGGAAGTGGACAGGAGGGAGAAGATTTTTCCCAATCCTTGTCACCCACCATGTTAACTTGGGTTAATTTGTCATCAGATGGGAACCCTATCCTTCCATATGCATTAGTTTCTTCACAGTCTTTGAAAGATACCTCTAACTTGCATTGCTTCTGCTAGTGAAATTCATCTCAGGCAAACAATTTATTAATAATACAATTTGTAATCCCCAAATGGCCTGGATGACACTGCACTGACTGAATGTTATTTAAAAGCATGATTCAGGGGGAGAAAATGCCATATATTATGCCTTCCTGGCCATTTTAATTTTCTTTTATTGCATCTTTGGCAGGAGCATAATAACTATACATTAAATAAAATAAGACATTACACATCATGTATTAATTACTATAGTGTTAAGAAATACAGTCTCTGCTCTCAGAGATGGAAAATATAAATAAATGGAATTTTAAAATATCACTTGTCAATTTTCCTTCATTCAGAATGCAAATTATAAATATATTTCCTTCGTTTTCTAAGAGGGTAGCTATGGTTTTGGAGGAGGGGCTCCGGTAAGCTTGTGCCAGGGAATCAGGACAATTCTGGGAGATAAAAACTATTCAAAGGGTTCTACCATCATTTTCATACCTGCTTTAGTCTTTGGCAGATACTCTTGGATTCTGGCAGGAAAAATTAGGCATTAAGTGGCTTTTTCAGTTCACCATTGTCATTTTCCCCTCTTCATTGTTTGTCTGCAAATGCTGTCTCCCTTCCTTATGTATTGTGTACTGTAGGCGAGGGGTTCTGAGAGCACAGTGATTACTTCCCAGAACTTCAAATCAAACTTCTTAAGATTTTTTCCTAGCTTTATTGAAATATAATTGACAAATAAAAATTGCATATATTCAAAGTATACAATATGATGTTTTGATATATGTATAAATTGTGGAATGATTACCATAATCAAACTAATTAACACATCCATCACTTCACACAGATAATATTTCATGTGTTTGGTGAGAACACTTAGTATCTACTGTCTTAGCAAATTTCATATCTATAATGGTGGATTATTAACTATAGTCACCATGTATAATCACCACGTACATTAGACCCCTAGAACTTATATATCCTACAACTAAAAGTTTTCACCCTTTGACCAACATTTCCCCATTCTCTCCCTGCCCACCCAAACCCCTGGTAACCATCATTCTACTCTGCTTCTGTGAATTAAGCTTTTTTAATTTCCACATATAAGTGAAATCATATATTACTTAACCTTTCTATGTTTGGCTTACTTCATTTAGCATGATATCTTCCAGGCACATCCAAGTTGTCACAAATGGCAAGGTTTCCTTCTTTCTTATGGCTAATGATATTCTATTTTTTATATATACTCCATTTTTTTATTCATCCCAATGTGATTTTAAGTCCCAATTCACCTACTTACTCTATGATCACGTGATTCTTCTCTTAACTCGGCTTGTTCACCTGTAAAATGGGGTTAGTCATAGCTACAAAACCAAAAGTGTTATGTGTGTACTAAAGGAACAATACATGTTAATGCTTAAAATTATTATTAAGCATTCTATTATTGTTTATTGTTAATTTATTGTAGAACCGTCGTTCCTGCATGAAGTAGAGACCCCTTACCTCATGTATCTATCTCCCTTCCACTTGTATCAGAGCATCATATGTGAACTCATTTTAAATGTAGTATGAGGAAGCTTTGATAAAACTGGGGTTGTTTCTCCTTTTTGTTGAATCCAGATGTCCCAGATGACAGGAGGATATCCCTGACTGTCATGATCCAGAAAAAGCTGATTCAACCACCACCAATTGGAGATCTAAAAACTTCCCTAGGATTTTGTCATATTCTCATGGGACTTGGGTTTTTAGTGAGTGCTTCCAAAATCATTTCAAGGAGAATGAATGATCAAAAATTATATTTATATTTTTATATATTAATATATAATATAATATTATATATATGTGTGTGTGTGTATATATATATATATATATATATATATATATATATATAGTGCCTAGGAGTAATTTGCATTTTCCCTCCCATCTCCAAGTATTTTCTGATATTATTTGAGATTTTATATTTCACTGATTATTTGGAAATTATTGTTCATATTATTTTTTTAGTGAAAAAAGCTAGGGTCTTCAAATTTATTTCCAAACTAACGTTATTTGCTCTCCACAGATTTGGTGTTATATGAGATATATAATGTATACTTTCAAACAGGTAATAATGGGATAGCGGAGTGCTGATGCATAGGGGCCCTTGTACCCCAATGTTTATAGTAGCACTTTCAACAATAGCCAAATTATGGAAAAAGCCTAGGTGTCCATCACCTGATGAATGGATAAAGAACTTGTGGTTTATATATACAATGGAATACTACTTGGCAGTGAGAAATAATGAAATATGGCCTTTTGTAGCAACATGGATGGAACTGGAGAGTGTTACGCTAAGTGAAACAAGTCATACAGAGAAAGACAGATACCATATGTTTTCACTCTTATGTGGATCCTAAGAAACTTAATAGAAATTATTGTTTGATAATATCATTTAAAATATTTGTGATTTTATCTATAAAATATTGCTTAACTTTTATACACATGGGATTTTCCTGGATGTATTATTATTAATTTTATTAAAACCATTCAGAATAACATGATTACCATCCTTTTAAATATACTGAAGTTTGTTTTGTAGTCTAGAAAACTCTTTTGGAATCAAAGTATTTTGCACACTTAAAACAGTGTTGTACTCTGTAGTTGGAAATACAGTTCTATGAATGAGAATTGAATCAAGTTGGTTTTTCAAATCCTTTGTCTCCACTTAAGTTTTTTCTGATGTCTGCCAATTGCTGAGAGAAGGCTTAAAATTTTCAGATATACTTGGGAATTATTTCTTTATTTCTTTAATTCCTTTATTTTTTAGCTTTATGCATTTTGTATGTTTCTTTTGTATGTTTTTAGATTTCTTATAAAGCACATGCATATGTTGTTATATCTTTAGGATGACTTGTCCGTTTTAATTGTGAAATGTTCTTTTATATCTCGGGTAATACTATTCATCTTGAAGTCTATATATCTGTTGTTAGTAAAGCCACTTCAGCCTGTTTATGCATACTGTTTGCATGGTACACAGTTTTCCCTCTTTAATTTTAAAACTATCTCTATTTCATACTTATATGTGTATCTTCTGGATAGCATGTAGGTAAGTTCCTTGTGTACTTTGATCTAATGTCAATCTCTGCCTTTTAATTGGAATGTTGTAGAATATTAATATTTAACATAATTACTAATATAGTTATATTTAAGTAGATGATTTCATTAATCATTTTCTGATTGCCCCTCTTATTTTGGTTGTTTTATCTTTCTAATCCCTTTCCTGTTGTCTTCTGTATTTTTGAATATTTTTACTATATTATTTTATGTATGTATGTATGTATGTATGTATGAATGTATGTATATATGTTGATATTTTTAAAACTTTTAATTCCGGTACAGTTAACATACAGTATTATATTAGTTTCAGGTGTAAGATAGTGATTCAGCAATTCTATACATTACTCAGTACTCATCATCATAAGTGTACTTTTAATCCCCTTCACCTGTCGCACCCATCCCCCCCACCCCTCTCCCCTCTGGTAACTGTCTGCTAACCATAGTTAAGAGTCCATTTTTTTGGTTTCTCTCTTTTTTTTCTTTGTTCATTTTGTTTCTTAAATTCCACATATGAATGAAATAATATGGTATTTGTCTTTCTCTGACTGACTTACTTCACTTAGCATTATATTCTCTAGGTCCATCCATGTTCTTATGAGCGGCAAGATTTCATTCTTTGTATGGCTGAGTAATATTCCATTGAATACTTATACCACCTCTTCTTTATCCATTCATCAGTCGATGGACACTCAGGCTGCTCATATCTTGGCTATTATAAATAATGCTGCTATACACATAGGGGTGCATGTATCTCTTTGAATTTGTATTCTTTGTATAAATAGCCAATAGGGAGATTGCTGGATGGGAAAGTAGTTACATTTTTAAATTTTGAGGAAATTCCATATTGTTTTCCACAGTGGCTGCACCAGTTTATGTTCCTACAAACAGTGAAGGAGGCTTCCCCTTTGTCCGCATTCTCGCCAACACCTGTTGTTGCTTCTGTTGTTGATTTTAGACATTCCGACAGGTGTGAAGTCATACCTCATTGTGTTGTTAATTTGCATTTCCCTGATGATAAGTGATGATGAGAAACTTTTCAGATGTCTGTTGGCTATTTGTATGTCTTCTTTAGAAAAGTGTCTATTCATGTCTTCTGTCTATTTCTTCACTGGATTATTTGTTTATTTGGGTGTGGAGTTTGGTGAGTTCTTTATAGATTTTGGATACTAGCCCTTTATCTGATATATCATTTGCAAACATCTTTTCCCATTCCATCAGTTACCTTTTAGTTTTGTTGCGTGTTTCCTTAGCAGTGCAGAAGTTGTTTTGTTTTTTTTTTGTTTTTTGTTTTTTTTTATCTTGATGAGGTCCCAATAGTTCATTTTGGTTTTAATTCCCTTGCCTTTGGAGATATGTCAAGTTAGAAATTGCTGCAGCTGAGGTCACAGAGGTTTTTTCCTGTTTTCTCCTCTAGGGTTTTGATGGTTTCCTGTCTCACATTCAGGTCCTTCATCCATTTTGAGTTTATTTTTGTGAATGGTGTAAGAAAGTGATCTAGTTTCATTCTTCTGCATGTTGCTGTCCAGTTCTCCCAGCACCATTTGTTAAAGAGACTGTCTTTTTTCCATTGGATGTTCTTTCCTGCTTTGTCAAAGATTAGTTGGCCATACATTTGTGGGTCCAATTCTGGGGTCTCTGTTCTATTCCATTGGTCTACGTGTCTGTTTTTGTAACAATACCATACTGTCTTGATGATTACAACTTTGCAGTAGAGGCTAAAGAATGGGATTGTGATGCCTCCTGCTTTGGTTTTCTTCTTCAATATTACTTTGGCTATTTGGGGTCTTTTGTGGTTCCATACAAATCTTAGGGTGGCTTGTTCTAGCTTTTAGAATGTTGGTGGGATTGCATTGAATGTGTAGATTGCTTTAGGTAGTATTGACATTTTAACAATATTTATTCTTCCAATCCATGAGCATGGAATGTTTTTCCACTTCTTTGTATCTTCTTCAATTTCCTTCATAAGCTTTCTATAGTTTTCAGCATACAGATCTTTTACATCTTTGGTTAGGTTTATTCTTAGGTATTTTATGATTCTTGGTGCAATTGTGAATAGGATCAGATTCTTTATTTCTCTTTCTCTTGCTTCATTTTGGTGTGTAAAAATGCAACCAATTTCTGTACATTGATTTTGTACCCTGCAACTTTGCTGAATTTATGTATCAGTTCTGGCAGACTTTTGGTGGAGTCTGTCGGGTTTTCCATGTAGAGTATCATGTCGTCTGCGAATAGTGAAAGTTTGACTTCATCTTTGCCAATTTTGATGCCTTTGATTTCCTTTTGTTGTCTGATCGCTGATGCTAGGACTTTCAACACCATGTTAAACAACAGCAGTGAGAGTGGACATCCTTGTCATGTTCCTCATCTCAGGGAAAAAGCTCCCTTTTTCTCCATTTAGGATAATATAAGCTGTGGGCTTTTCATAAATGGTTTTTATGATGTTTAAATATGTTCCTTCTATCCTGACTTTCTCGAGGGTTTTTATTAAGAAAGGATGCTGTATTTTGTCAAATGCTTTTTCTGCATCTATTGACCAGATCATATGGTTCTTATCTTTTCTTTTATTAATGTGATGTATCACATTGATTGATTTGCAAATATTGAACCAACCCTGCAGCCCAGGAATGAATGGTGAATAATTCTTTTTATATGCTGTTGAGTTCAATTTTCTAGTATCTTCTTGAGAATTTTTGCATCCATATTCATCAGGGATATTGGCCTGTAGTTGTCTCTTTTTTTGTTGGTCTCTGTCTGGTTTGGGAATCAAAGTAATGCTGGCTTCATAGAATTACTCTGGAAGTTTTCCTTCCCTTTCTATTTTTTGGAAAAGCTGGAGAAGGATAGGTATTATCTCTGCTTTAAATGTCTGGTAGAATTCCCCAGGGAAGCCATCTGGTCCAGAACTCTTATTTGTTGGGAGATTTTTGATAATTGATTCAATTTCTTTACTACTTATGGGTCTGTCGAAATTGTCTATTTCTTCCCGTTTGAGTTTTGAAAGTGTGTGGGAGTTTAGGAATCTGTCCATTTCTTCCAGATTGTCCATTTTGTTGGCATATAATTTTTCATAGTATTCCCTGATATTTTTTTGTATTTCTGTATTGTTTTGTATCTCTGTAATAATTCCATTTTAATTCATGATTTTACTATTTGGGTTCTCCCTCTTTTCTTTTTGAGAAGCCTAGCTAGAGGTTTATCAATTTTGTGTATTTTTTTCAAAAAAACAACTCTTGGTTTCATTGATCTGTTCTATTGTTTTGTTTTTTTGCTTTTGTTTTTGTTTTTTTTTCTATATTGTTTATTTCTACTCTGATATTTAATATGTCTCTTCTGCTTGGTTTGGGGTGTCTTTGCTGTTCTGCTTCTATTTCCTTTAGGTGTGCAGTTAGATTTTGTATTTGGGATTTTTCTTGTTTCTTGAGATAGGCCTGGATTGCAATGTATTTTCCTCTCAAGGCTGCCTTCACTGCATCCCAAAGCATTTGGATTGTTGTATTTTCATTTTCATTTGTTTCCATATTTTTAAAAATTTCTTCTCTAATTGCCTGTTTGACCCATTCATTCTTTAGTAGGATGTTATTTAACTTCTATGCTTTTGGAGGTTTTCAAGACTTTTCTTGTGGTTGATTTCAAGTTTCATAGAATTGTGATCTGAAAGTGTGCATGGTATTATCTCAATTGTTTTATATTTATTAAGGGCTGTTTTGTGACCCAGTATGTGATCTATCTTGGAGAATGTTCCATATGCACTTGAGAAGAAAGTATTGATTGTTATTATTGTTGGTGGTATTGCTAAGTGCCCTAAATCTATTTTTATTTTTTAATATTTTTCCTCTCTCCTGTTCTGCTTTCTTTCTTTCTTTCCATTGTTTTTCCTGCAGTTCACTGATCTATTCTTCTTCTTCCCATTTCTACTTTATTCTCTGTAGTGTATTCTTAATTTCAGTTATTGAGTTCTTCATCTTTGATTGGTTCTTCTTTACGTTTTCAGTCTCTTAAGGGTCACACTGAGATCCTTCATTCTTTTCTCAAGTCCAGTATTTTTATTACCCTTATTTTAAGTTCTCTATCAGGCATATTACTTATATCCATTTTGCTCAGGTCTCTTGGTGTGATTTTGTCCTGTTTTTCATTGGGTACATAATCCTGTCTCCTCATTTCATCTAACTCTCCATGTCTGTTTCTATGTGTTAGAAAAGTCAGCTGGGTCTCCTACTCTTGAAAGTAGTGACTTATGAAGAGAAGGTCCTATAGTGTCCTGCAGTGCAATGTCCTCTCTTCAGCAGAACAGAGCACTTCTGTTGCTTCAGAAGTGTCTCCTACGTATGTTGCATACACCTTACTCTTCTGACTGATCCATATTTGTCTTCAGTCATATGCAATGGCTCTCTTTGCCTGTTGTGGGCAGGGTTTGGTCCCTGTGTTGTTAATGGGCCAGTCGGGGGCTGCTTTGGGCCTGATTCAATCAGAATAAACATTTGGCAGAGACGTAGTAGTGCCACATGGCAGGGTACTGTCCTTGTGTTGTCCCCTGAGAAGCTTTCATTGGTGGGCTGGGCTTGCAGTTAGACCAGATCTCAGCCTCCAGCCAACTACTGGGGCCAGTCATATTGGTGTGTGTGTGATTACCTTATTCTCTTCCCAGGCCAAGAATCACTTTGGAATAGTATTGGCCCCTGTGTGGACTGTATGCATACTGCCAGGCTTGTGATGCTGTTTTGGAGGGGCTCTGGCCAAGGGTGTATTGGAGGTGGCAGGTCTGAAGGAAAATGTATGGGTGCAGAACTCAGTATTAGCAAAGTTCACAGGTGATTGCTGTAGGAGGGGAACTGCAGTCTTCTAAAATTCCTAAGGAGGCTTGTTGGATTGGAGGGGATTCATCCATAGAATCACATGGGTCAAGGTGCACTGTTAGAAAATTAGGTGGAGAGTGGGGGCATTGCACTGGTTCCCACAGTTGTCCCTGTGTCTAGGCTGGGGGCCCAGGGACAGAAATGGCACCCATCAACCCCATTGTTCCTGGAGAAGTCTCCCAGTAATCCCTAGCCTTCCAGCACAGTCTGAGATTAGTAAACAAATCTCCCTCTGGTATACCCTAGGCCTTTTTTCAAAGTGCTGCTTCTAGACTGTATCTCTGAGGGGCTGTTGCCTTGCTGTGTCTTTAAGTGTGAGGACTCAATTTTCTCTTGCTCTCTCAGCTTTCTCAGAGCCAAGCCTGCTGATTTTTAAAGTGCCCGGTGTTAAACCCTTCTTATTGTAAGAAACTTGTAAAATTATTCCACTCTGGTTTTCAAAGCCAAATGTTAGGGAGATTCATCTTCCCCATGCAAATTTCTCATGCCTCGGGTGCCCAGTGTGAGAGTCTATTTCTCTCTCCTCTCAGTGCCTGGACATTCCTCCCTCTTGTGGACAGTCCCTCAGGTCCATTTAGCTCCTTACTATATGTCCAACCCTTCCTACTCCCTTCTATGTGACCTCTTCTCTATATTTAGTTGTGGAGAGTCTGTTCTGCCAGTCTTGGGGTCATTTTCTCAGTTATTTACACTGATGTGAGTGTTATTTTGTACCATGGAGTGAAGTGAGCTTAGGATTCTCCTACTCTGCAATCTTCCCCAGTTGTCTTATACTATTTTAATACATCTATTTTTCCCATATTTCTTTGTATTTTTACTTATGATAGGTAGTATTATTTATAAATCTAAACTTTAATGGTTTGCTTACACTTAATATTATTTCACTAAATCTAAATTAAAGCCAGTGTTATAACATTTGCTTAAAAAAAAACCCAAACCAAGAGCACACTGTATAAACTGTATGTTAGCCAACTTGGCAGTAAATTATATTTAAAAAAAAAGTGGTCATCTATATTTTAAATAGCTTAAGAGGAAAAAAATCTTTTGCATTTACCCAAATAACACAATTTCAGATATTATTCTTTCATTTCTGAAAATTCACGTTTCCTTCAGGTGGTATTATTTTCTTCCAGTTTATAGAAATTCCTTAATTTTTTGTAGAGAAGATATGATGGTGACAATTTGTATTAATTACTCTCTTAAATGGATTATACTTTCATTCCTGAAGGATATTTTTGCTGAAAATAGACTTCTTCACTGATAGAGTTTTACTTTTTTTTCTCTCCTTGTCCACTCTTTAAACATGTTGATACACATTATTATTTTTTCTCCATGATTTTTGATAAAAAATCATATTCTTTGAATATTCACTTCACTGTATATAATGCATTTTTTTCTGCATTGGTTCTTCATTTTTTATTTTTTTAATTTGTTTACTTTTTTTCTATTCTTCATATTATATCACTTTCATTAATCTTTCCTCAAGTTCCCTGATTTTCTTTCCTTGTTATTTTCATTTTGTTATGGATCCCATATATAGCTTCTGAAAAATGTAATTCTGATGTTTATATTTTGGTCTTCCTTATATTTATTTCTCTGCTGAAGTTTTCTATTATTTAATTCATTTTATATCTTTCTTCCTTTTGTTCTTAGATATAATTATAGTAGCTGTCCAAAAGTCTTAGGCTCATAATTTCAACATTTGGATCATCTCAAGGATGATATTTGTTTTTGTTTTAAATCTTTTTTCTTGAGACTATGTCATGCTTTCCTTGTTCTTAGTATGTTAATTAAGTTTGGATTATTGCTAGATATTATGAAAGTTTCAATCTATAGTTCATGAATTCTTTTATAACCTTTTGCTAAATGATGATGTTTTAACAGACCATCAATGCAATATCAAGTAAGTTCTGCTGCAGCTTCCATTGTTTAGATCCCAATTCAGTTCAGAAGCTTTGCTATATTAGTTTTTGGTCTGTTTGTACATGTATGGCTTACCAGTAAGGTTAAAATTTGAATATGTGTTCTAGATACAACTTCAGTTCTGAGAGGCTTTCTTATTTTGGTTTGTGCAGGTGTTATTCAGTAGTTTGCATGATATACATGAGAATTTTTCAAATCTTATTTTGTTATGGAAAAACACTTAAGGTGAGATCTATCCTCTTAAAATTTAAGTATATAATAAAGTACTATAACTAGAAGCACAATGATGTACAGCAGATCTCTAGAACTTATTCATCTTTCATAACTGAAACTTTATGCCCACTAAACAGAAACACCACATTTACCCTTCCTCCCAACAGGTCAGATGGAAATGGGATGATATATTCATTGTGCTGAGAGGGAAAAAAAAATGCCAACAAGGATTACTATACCTTGAAAAACTGTCCTTCAAAAAATAAAGGAGAAATACTTACTCAGACAAATGAAAGCTTATTACCACCACTTATGCCTTATAAGAAATGCTAAAGATGATTCTTCAACTTGAAATGATAGCATACTGAACAGCAATGTTTATGTATTTGAAAATATAAAACTCACTGGTAAAAGTAAATTTTTAGATAAATATTGATTCCAAATCTTACATTCTTTATCTTAAAGCATAAGTCTATTAAAAAAAATTATGGATAGCTTTTTCAAGAAAAAGGCAAGAGTTTCAATTTCACTTTACTCAATGCCATCTGTGGAGAAGTCATAAAGTAATGTGGCAGAGGGGTGCCTGGGTGGCTCAGTCGGTTGAAAGTCCGACTTCGTCTCAGGTCATGATCTCATGGTTCATGAGTTTGAGCCCTGCATCGGGCTCTGTGCTGACAGCTCAGAGCCTGGAGCCTGCTTCAGATTCTCTGTCTCCCTCTCTCTCTGACCCTCCCCCATTAATGCTCTTTCTCTCTCTGTCTCAAAAATAAATAAACATTTAAAAAAATTTAAATAATGTGGTAGAATATTGTGGTGGCTAAGGGTGAAAATTCAGGCTCCAGATTACATGTTGAGATGTTGGTTGACATTTATTGTATTATGACACTGAGTTAAGATACTGAGCTAAGTTTCTTAACTTTGTAGGGTTGCTTAGAGACAAAAAAAAAATAGATACAGCGTTTGAATAAAGGCAGGAATTTGTCAATGATTCATTAGGAAGGTATGGAGTGTGTGGGTAAATTACATAGGTAATGTAATTAAATAGGTAGGTAATTTTAACCTAGGCCCCAACCATAGAACTTCTGACTCACTACATCTGGGACTCAGGTCTCTGTATTTTAGAGGAAATTAGATTTCTCCCAGCTAATACTAATTATTAGATTTGTTTACATTTATCTTCAATTAAAAGGACTATAAAACCTCTTCTACCTCTGAAGTTCTGTGATTTTGAAGGTTAAATGTGGCTGTTTGGGGAAGAGTACATGGAGAAGTTGGAGTTGACCCTCATGATCAGATACAGACACTAAATTACTATGTGCAGCATTGATTAGAAAACTCATACTAATGCTCCTCTTTGATTTGTGTGGAAACTTGAAGTCACCTATAGATCAGAGATACGTAAAAGAATCTAAAATACCTTTTAAGGTAGATAAAAACTAGAATTCAAAGTAAAGTTTTCATATATTGGGATGTTGTGTGTTTGCTTTGTTTTTCCTTGTTTCAAGCCTTATTTTTCTTATTCACTTTCTCCATAAGTTAACACATACAAATTCAAGAAGAGAGTGGTTAGTTATAAGACACAAAGTGAGAAAAAACATCCCACATATTTGTAGGGAAAACTTACTAGAATTTCCATAAGTAAACTTGAGAAAGATTGAACATTCATGGTGTGAAGAATGCTCTTTTTTTTAAAGAACATTCATTAACAAAGCCTGAAGCTACAGTAATCAAGACAGTGTGGTATTGGTGATAGAAAAGACAAATAGATCAATGGAATAGAATAGAGAGCCCAGAAATAGGTGTCCATAAATGTAGTCAATTGGTCTTTGACTAAGAAGCAAAGGGAATACAATGGAGCAAAGATAGTTTTTTCAACAAATGATGTTGCAACAACTGGAAATCCACATGCAGAAACAAAACAAAACAGAAAACACACTAAATATAGACTTTATATACCTCATACAGGTTAACTCAATATGGATCATAGACCTAAGTGTAAAACACAAAAATTGTGAAACTTATAGAAGATAACATAGGCTAAAACCCAGGTGACCTTGGGCAACTGAAGCCTTTTTAGATACATAATCCAAAACATGCTCCAGGAAAGAAATAATAAAGTCAACTTTACTAAAATTTAATATTTTTGCTTTGTGAAATACAACATTAAGAGAATAAGAAGACAAGCTATAGACTGGGAGAAATATTTGCAGAAAAAAAATATGATACAGGAATATTATCCAAAGTAAGCAAAGTATTCTTAAAACTCAACAATAGGAAAGCAAAAAACTCAATTAAAATACAGGCCAAAGTCTTAACAGATACCTCACCAACAAAGATAGTATAGATGGCAAATAAGCATATGAAAAGATGTTCAACATCACATGCCATAAGGGAAATGGAAATTAACAACATAAATTAACAATGAGATAGCACTGTATCCCTACTAGAATGGCCAAATGCAGAACACTGACAACCCCAAATTCTGGCCAGAATGTGGAGCACTGGAGAACTTTCAGGCAGCACTGGTAGGAATTCAAAATCCTGCAGCCATTTTGGAAGACAGACAATGGAACATTATTCAACATTAAAAAATATGGGCTATCAATTCATGAAAAGACATGGAGGAACATCAATGTGTATTACTAAGTGAAAGAAGCCAATCCTAAAAGATTTTATCAAACAAGCTAAATTATAGAGACAATAAAAAGATTAGTGGTTGTGAGGGTTTGGAATGAGATGAGTAATCATATCACAGAGTATTTTTAGGGCAGTGAAAATATTCTGCCTGATATTATAATGATAGATATGTAGATTATACTTTGGTACAAACCCATAGAATTTGTGACAGCAAGAGTGAGACCTGAGATAAACTATGGACTTCAGATTAACATAATCTGTTCAGTATGTGTTCATCCTTTGAAGAAAAAAAAAAAGTACCATTCTGGTAAATGATGATGATAATGGTTGAGATTAAGCATATGTGGGGGTAGGGGTATATGGAAAATCTCCGTATCTTTCTCTTCATTTTGTTGTAAACTTATAACTGTTCATAAAAAATTCTCAAATACATAGTAAATAGCCCCACATACCTATTTCTAAAAAGCCTTCAAATTAATAGAGTTTGGGGTTTTCTTTGTCCTTAAATCCTACCTCACTAAGCATCTTTAAAATTATTTTTAAGCAGTTTTCCTGTGAAATTATTTATTTTGGATCAACCTCTATAAAATGCTGGGTATAAAGAAACTAAACAATAGCTATTTGTTAGGATATAAAGATAGGGAATCAAATACTTACACTACAGCATTTTCCATAAAGAATTTGACAAATGTGAATATAGTTTCCTCAAAAAAAATAAAAATAGAATTACCATATGATCCAATAATTTCACTACTGGGTATTTACCCAAAGAATACAAAAACACTAATTCAAATAGATGTATATGTGCCCCTATGTTGTTGTTGTTGTTGTTGTTGTTGTTGTTGTTTCAGCATTATTTACAATAGCCAGATTGTGGACAATCCAAGTGTACATTGATAGATGAATGATAAGGGAGAAGTGGTAAATGTATATACGCAATGGAATACTACCCAGCCATTAAAAAGATGAAATCTTACCATTTGCAACAACATGGATGAACCTAGAATGTATAATGCTGAGTGAGATAAGTCAGTCAGAGAATGACAAATACCATATGATTTCACTCTTATGCAGAATTTATGAAATGGAATGAAGAAAGAAAAAAAAAGAGACAAATCAAAAAATGGACTTTTAATTATAGAAAACAAACTGGTGGTTACCAGAGGGGAAGTGGGTGGGGGGAAGGGGAGATGGGTGAAAGAGGTGATGGAGATTAAGAAGTGCACTTGAGGGGTGCCTGGGTAGCTCGGTGGGTTAAATGGCCAACTTTGATTCAGGTCATGATCTTGCGGTCCATGGGCTTGGTACTTCTTTCTGTTCTGATAGCTCAGAGCCTGGAGCCTGCTTTGGATTCTGTCTCCCTCTCTCTCTGCTCCTCCCCTGCTCTCACTATGTCTCTTTGTCTCTCTCTCTCAAAATAATAAATAAACATTAAAAAAATTATGGAGTCCACTTGTGATGAGCACTGAATATGTATAGAATTATTGAATCACTCTAATGTACACCTGAAACTCATATACAACTGTATGTTAACTCTTTTTAAGAGTTTGACAAATGTGTGTATGTGGAGTTTGACTTTCTATACTGCAAGTATTTATTTTGAAAAGAGAAAATGTCTACTTTTGTCACATATGGTCAAACAGCTTTAAGAAATGCCTAAAAATGTTTACCAAGGGGTGGGGGGAATGTCTTTTCTCTTGATTCTGCTGACCTATGCATCAATCTCTGATAAAATTTCTCCCATGGAAGCTTGCCTTTACTTTTGGGATTTAAATAATTGCCCTTTAAATAATGACTCTTCTGAACATTTAAAATTTACAATAAATGAGATAAAGATGCATAGATAGGTAGGTATATATAGATAGATGATAAAAATTTAGATATAGTTAGTACTTCTCTGGTTTTAAGAGAAGCCCTCTTGGCTATAAATTCCTAATGCCTGCATTATACCAAAAAGAAAATTTGCTTTTTATGCAACTTTGAGAAATTACTTGAGTTCCATATAGAATTCAAAAAAAATATGTTAATATCCATATAGAACTCAGAGACTCAATTGCTATAACCACACTTTCAAAAGCACTTAACAGGAAAGAAGCTTAAAGCCCTTTTCTCTCAGCATATATAAACCAAGCATAGCATGGACTGACGTTTCCATTTGACTATGCAACAATCTCTAATGCAGGATTTAGGAGTGAATTATAACCTTATGCAAACAGCAAAAGAGGGGTAGGTCTGTTTTCAATCCCAGTCATGGGGTCAGTTAAAAATAAGGGGTAAAATTATCATTCAATCACATTTTTTAATGAAACGAAATGAGTTAGTCACTTTCTCAAACATGTTTTCCAGGTAATGCTCTTACATAACTTAAAATCATACTGACACAAAAACCATTGCAACAGCTTTTAAATTAATGATACAATCCTATAGATAATTCCTTTTAAATAGCTTAGACATATGGATGTATAAATCATACATGTTTGAAGAAAGTAATTTTCCTCAAAGGGTTCTACCTGTTGGAATCTTATTACAGCACAAATCGAGAAAAGATTTCCAACTGAAATAAAAATGTGAAACTTTCTCCATAGCAACACTTAAACCCTGAGGGTCAAACAGCTGTGAATATATTTAGGACTGTCCACTTTTTGTGAACTTTTGGTTCCAAACATCTTATACAAATGGCAATTAACATTGTAAAAAATTTCAGTGATATAAGTGGCTTTCGTCAATTCTGACAAATTCTATTTCCCTTTGTATTAGTTTTCTAGAGCTGCTATAACAAAGTACCACTAACCTAGTGGCTTAAGCTAAAATTTAAAAAATAATAATAAAATAAAAATAAAGAAATTAAAAACGCAGTATCTCACAATTCTGGCTAGAAGAGTCCAAAACTAAGTTGTCAGAGGGATTTGTTCTTTTGGAGGGCTTGAAGAAGAATCTGCTCCATGTGTCTCCTTTAGTTTCTGGTCAGTTGTTGGCAATCTGTAGCATCTCTTGGCTGGTAGAAACACTGCATTTTCATATTCACATGACATTCTCCCTTATGTGCATCTCTGCATCTAAGTTTTCCCTTTAGATAAAAATCCTGGCCGTATTGGAGTATGGGCTCATCCTACTCAGTATGACTTCATGTCTATTAATTATATTTGCAACAATCCTATTGACAAATAAGGTCATATTCTGAAGTACTGGGGCTAGTATATCAAAATGAGTATTTGTGTGTGTGGGGGGGGCACAATTCAACACATAATACCCTTAATATGTGTTGTCTTTTCTTAATGAGTGTCATCTTGCAAGTATCTTATAGGTATTTTTTAAAGGCTTATTTTCTTCTGTTCTTAATACTTTGCAGATATTTATATGCTCATTGGAACACAAAGATATCTTTACAAACCAAACATCAAATCCTGGGATTTCTAACAGGAAGTAAATTATGCATCCTAACACCAAACAGTAATACAGTCTTTCTATTACTTTTGACTTAAAAAAAAGTTTCTTTTGGGGGGGGGTTAGGTTTTGCTTCTAGAAATTCTATTCCAAGTTTTATTTATTTATGTATTTATTCACCCTATTTATTCATCTGTTGATTTACATTATGGTGAAGCTAATTTCACCTAAGTGGGACAAGGTCCCACCTAAGTGGGACAAAGAAAACTCTCAGCTATACTTGCTCATTTTGTTCTTAGGTCTAAGTAACACACCAAAATATTATATGAAAAACTTGGGGCTCAGAAAGAAAGCATTTATTATTCAAAGTGGGGGATCTAGTCCATGTAGAACCAAGTAGTAACACAAGAGCCAGATTCTTCCAATGTTTCTTCCTTTTCACAATGGATGCAAATTTGTATCTATTCTTATACTGCTTTCATCATAAATGCCACTTGTGACTTTCATGAGTGTTACCTGTTTCCCTCCAATGAAACAAAAAGGTGTTAATAGATAGAGAGGTGTATATTGTGGCTCAGTGTCACCTGAATCCTCCCCCTCGCACTGTGTTGACCATGCTTGATGCCTTGCAGAATGGCTTTGCTCAAGAATGGCTTATGGCAGGTGACAGTTACAGATAATCTTACTACTTTGATCAGTTGATTCACAGGTTTGAGGGGAGTAGAAACATAGAATAGACCCAGTTTGTAGTAATGTTACCAGAATTTATGGTAAAGAATCAGATAACCTAGGGGCTCCTGGGTGGCTCAGCCAATTAAGCGTCCGACTTCAACTCAGGTCATGATCTCACGGTACATGAGTTCGAGCCCCGTGTCGGGCTCTGTGCCCACAGCACAGAGCCTGGAGCCTGTTTCGGATTCTGTGTCTCCCTGTCTCTCTGACCCTCCCCCATTTATGCTCTGTCTCTCTCTGTCTCAAAAATAAATAAACGTTTAAAAAAAAAAGAATCAGATAACCTGGGGATTGATTCATTTTCTAATTAGATAACCTCATTACCCAAGTGATACTTACTCTGACTACTCCATTGAGAAGTTTTAAAGATGCCAAAGATGAACAATGTCAACACGTTTAGCGTCACAGTAATACCTAGCCATGACATCCTGGAATAACTATGCTGGTTCCTATATGATGTGGAACAGAGGGGACCAACAGAGGAAAGTGAAGTAGGTAAAAAGATTGGTATGTATTATTGTGTCTGTTTTACTTTATATTTGTAAGGATAAAAAGAAATATATACACTAAAAACCTTGGCTTGTGAGCATAATTCATTCTGGAAACATGCTTGCAATCCAAAGCATTTGTATATCAAAGTGAATTTCAGGAACCATTGGCTCATTTGTGATCATGTGACATTTGATGTCATGTATTACTCATATTGCAAGACATCACTAATTTATCAAGTTAAAATTTATTAGAAATGTTTGCTTGTTTTGTGGAACACTCACAGAACACGTTACTCGCAATCCAAAGTTTTTACTGTATAAGCTTTTAAAAAACCAGCATCCTTCCACAGACACTTTTGGCATCTAATATATGCCAAGTATTTCTGCATATTTTGGTACTTCTACTACTAGTATTAATTCTGAAAGTTAATAGTTTATCTAAAGCTTTGTTCCCAGGCACCACACAGAAAAGCACATTGCATGTGTTATCTTAAGTAATCTTCACTGAGCTAAGATAGACTTCATTATTCTCATTCCATAGATGATAAATTTGAGGCTTGAAGAAATTATAAAACTATGCTAGGTCACATAGTTAATGAGGAAAAGAGCAAAGACCATAAAGGAATGGGACCTGGGATCAGAACTGCCTCTGTCTTCCTGTTCTGGTGTCCTTATGTTCTATGAGACCAGGAGTCACCTACATATTAAACTGGTCCTACACAATCTGTGGCTCAATGGGCACCAGTTTGAAGTCTCTCCTGGTGATGTTGAGGGTGTGTTATATTAGGACAGGGGTAGACTCTCCAGCTAGTTCCCCTGAAGTTGTATGGGGCTTGTGATGAGACTAACCCCTGGCAAAATTATCATCTGGATTCAATTGGTCTTCAGTAACCCTATCTTCCTTGTGTAATCTACTTCTTATGCCCATTCATATGCCCAACAGATAATAGTAAGTACCTACATTAGAGAGTAGTCATGAGAATTAAGTGATATAATAGTGTAAAGAATTTAAAGAGTTAGGCATATGGTAAGAACCCAATACACTGCAAGTAATATAGACACATGCATGGGCATATACACAATTGTTTACCTTTGTATATACAGATAGGAGAATGGACCTGCCTTGGGAAAACCACCATTTTCTATGTGTCAGAATTGAATCTACTGGGTGCTCTACTCCATCACCCTGACCTTCATAAAGGCTTACTACAGTGTAACAAAGCAGGTACAATAAACTATTATGAGGCTGAGGGGATAGCTAGATCCTTTACCTATGGATTACCTAGACTGAAAGTAGCTTTGGCTCACAAAGACAGTAGACATCCCACAGCATCAGTCTGACATCTTCTGACATCTGCCTGAAACCTGTCTGTGTTTCTAAGGCCTGAATAAATTTCTCTCTCTCTCTCTCTCTCTCTCTCTCTCTCTCTCTCTCTCTCTGTCTCTCTCTCTCTCTCTCTTTTCAATCATCTCAATTCAACCTCTATATTAGGATGTCTCATTACTCCTCTTTCATCTTTATACAGAGGAATGAAGATGTCTTCATAGAGGAACAAATTAAAAAGGCTGAGAATCCAGATTTCAGTCCTTTTAGTTGCCCTGTGATGGAGCAAGAGAAGACTTCAGAACAAGGGCCTATTCTAAATGTGGCATATATACTATTGTAGCCAATATTGGAATAACTCTGGTGAGAGATGATATTTCCTTTTGTTTAAATGTAAAGTACAAAACCCTGTGAAGATGGGCAATATGTCCCAAGGGAAAGAACTAGAAAGGCTTGGTTTGAGTGACATCAGTTAAGCTAACCCACCACACTCTAACTCAACCCATTTCCATTGTGTCATCAATTTGTATTCTAAATAAAGGTATCTATTAATAAAAAGAGTTTATTTTAAATCCTTAAATTTCAGATTTATAGGAGACCACCAGGAGACAGTTACCTCAGCAGGTATTGACATATGGCATTTCAAATTTCACCAAGGACTTGGTTTACATAGGGCAGCCAGCTAAGGCAGCCAACTAGAGGAAAGTTCCAGTCACTTATTGTGTAGAAGTGTTGTTTTAGTCCTTGTCCCTTTCCCTGTCAAGAGGTGTGATTCACCAGCAAGACATCATTCACGTGTTAAGGCTGAGATGCTCCCAGGGAACCCATTTTCAGGGGCATGATTTGCAATTCTTGGTGTTTAAAAGTTTGCTTTTTACTGCAGATGGCAAGAGAGCTTCTTTTATCATCCTGAGATAAGGATGCTCCCTGTACGTCATTGTGGCAGGTATGGCCAATTATATTCACGGGAGTTATGGAGGATCTGAAGAGTCCTCACTCTCTGGTCTAGCCAGTAGAGTCATGATATTCAGCTTTCTGTTTGGATTTTAAATGAAAGCCAAAGTCAGAAGCATAGGTCTTGTTTGTTCAATCATGTAATCAATCATAAAGAAAAAGCAAATCTACACTAAGGTATACTAGCAGCTCTAAACCATGAAGCCACATCATTTTTTTTGTTTTTGTTTTGTTTTGTTTTGTTTTGTTTTGCTTTGTTTTGTTTCCACTTGTGATTCTTGGTTCAGGTAGTCTACACTATACTTTGTTCTCTAAGGATCAAAGTAATCTGATAAGGAGTGAGAAATTCAAACCTAGGCTAGACACATTTGGATTCTGAGAAATGATTCTGCTTTAGTCCTCTACGGGAATGGAAAAATCACTAACAGCAGAAATGCTGTTAGTATTTGGATGTAAGATCCTACATGGCATACATATTGCTGAGTCACAGTCTCTGACATTGATCTTGTCTCAGACGTTCTTCAAATATTGCGTCTATTTATCAGAAGGTAAAGATAATCTCATCTCTCCTGCTCATTGACCAAACTGGTACTGGGGAATATTGGTTTTGCCAAGATCAAGAAGCCTTGGTGAGAACATCATCTGTGACATTTAGATACTTATATTATATAATTATATCCCAAGTCATATGGTGCTACACACAACTTTCAGATTGGATGTCCCACCACAAATTCTGGCAGTAATAAAATAAGGTTAGCCATGTGTGGCATTGAAGAATTGAAGTAGCCTAAAGTTTTCCAGTAGACTTTGCACATCTCCAAACAATAGTCTACAATCTAGGGGATCTCAAGGGATGACAAGCAGCATAACAACAAGTAACTGAGAACAGAGAATGGATATTAAGGAGGAAGGCAGGGCACATCCTGTCTTCTAGGCAGAATGATCCAAAGCCTGAAGGCCAGCATATCAGGAGAAGAAACACCTGGCCAGCCAAGGAGGTGTTCAAGACAAGCTCAGGCCCATGGTCAAAAGATAGCTATCCAACCCTAAGGTTACCACTTGGTTTTCAAATCAGATAGGTAGTCAGCTGGACCCCATCCAATACTGGGACAAGGCAGAAATACTAACCCCAAAACCTTACACAGAGAACTTGGTGTTAGATATATAGATGTTGGGTATTTCTGTGACTGAGTGGGAATTATTTGGACTCTAGAGTTGGAAATGCAGACTAATCAGACAGCCAATTATCAAGCTTAAAGAAAAGAATAAACGCTTGCTTCTGATATAAGCGATAGGATACCATAGCATTTAAAAAAATTAAATGTTTATTTATTTTTGAGAGAGATAGAGCTCAAGCAGTGGAGGGGAAGAGAGAGGAGACATAGAATCTAGAGCAAGCTCCAGGCTCTGAGCTGTCAGCATAGTGCCCAATGCGGAACTTGAACTCATGAACCACTATATCATGACCTGAGCCAAAGTCAGATGCTTAACCAACTGAGCCACCCAATCATCCCAAGATATCATAGCATTTGTAATGACACTAAGCCTACCTAGTGACAAACAACAACCAGAAAAGAATAATGTTCTTTCTTTCTTTCTTCTTTCCATTATGTATGTCAAGGAAAGTTAAACTTTTTGTCTGCAAGATCATTCTACTTCTTGCATTCACTGGCCTTAGTCGTATTTATACTTTTTGGCACAGATGGCATTTATAGACAAGAAAGAAGGTCTATTCTCCTTAAAGAGCATGCATCTCTAAATGAAGCAGGTATTTCTAAACACGAGAATATATGGCTGATGAATCCTGCATGTATCATGTAGCAATTGCCCACTCCTCACCCTCTTCAGAAGGTAAAGCATGTTCTTATTTTGTTTTGCCTGAATAGAAGAATTGTTCACCCAGGAATGGCATGCTATTATTTTATCATTATCCTCTGTGCTATAAACTTGAATGGAAGTTTAAATGAGAATGGAATGGGGTATTCCATGAGCCATCTCCCAAAAGTTGGCATGGTTACACATGCTTATGAATGCAGGCTCTTTGGCCATAGCTGCCAAAAGCCAGGTGTTTGCCTTTGCTAGTTCATCCACGTGGGCCTCAGTTTACTCAAAATGAGAGGATTAGTCTAAATGATGTAAAAACCCCTGTTCCCCTTAATTATATAGATCCATCCAGGGGCCTATGAAGCATATATTAACACATTCCAGCTTATTACTATCAGAGCATTTCTGTATGTGAGAATAATGTTAGTGATGTTAATCTCTTGTAGGTATTCCAGATGTCTAATAGATATTTAATGTATGAATAGTATTATTGCTTCCAAAATGAAATTGTGTGCTTTCTGTATGCTGTTTAATGATGATGGATGCTTTTAGAGGTATGAAATAAACATGCATTACATAATTCCCTATTTAGTTTTCTGGAGGATACATTTGTTTTAATAGCATTATATAGGCGATAAAATAGCATCTAATTATGTTCACTCGTTTTGAGGAAAAATGATAGTCAATCATCTCTCCACAACTCTCTAGCTTAATTTCCCTTATCAAGCTATTTTTGGATAATCATTTCACCTCTCTACACCTTGGTTCCCTCTTTTGTTAAAATGATATGGTTTGATTAGAACAATATTTCCCAAAAGTAGTTTTATAAAATGCACCATAAAAGAAACAGAGTTCTATAGTTAAGTGTTTGGAAAATGCTGCATTTTACACTTCTCAGAAATCTGGCTTTCTCATCACACATTAGAGGCTCTGAGAGGTATGAGAGGGAAGAAACTTGTTTAAGTCTCTCAGTTTATCTCAGATTTAGTTAACTATAGATTTTTTATTTCTGAATCATAGCAATTAATAAACGTCCTTCACATGCAGTGATCACTGGATGCACATTGAGGACACTTGAAGGTATATAATTTCCAAGATTTCTTGGATTGTTTATGTGGGTTAAAATTATAGTGTTGTCAGAGAATTTTTAGGGCAGGGAAAATGTTCTGTATTATACTATAATGATGGATACATATCATTATACTTTTGAAAAAACCCATAGAATGTACAACACCAAGCATGAACCCTAATTTAAACTACAAACTATGAACTTTGGGTGATAACACGTATTGATGCAGGTTCATCAATTATCACAAATGTACTACTCTGGTCGGAGATGAGGAGGTTATGCATGTGTGGGGCATGGATATACAGAAAATCTGTGCCTTTTTGATTTTGCTATGAAGCTAAAACTGCTGTAAAAAATATAACATCTTAAATTTTTTTTTAAAAAATGATGTTGTTGCCATATTAGACTGCTGAATTATGTAACAGGATTTATAAATCCTCATTATGAGAAAGCCCTTCCCTAATCTTTCCTTATTTGGGGAAACAAACAAACAAACAAACAAGGTTTAATAATTTGTATATAGCTTCTTTCCCTCTACCTACTCTCAGAGTCTGAGAGAAGAGTGTGGGGGCGGTGGGGGGCATGCATGCATATTTGTATAAAGCTTTCCCACATTTTAAGGTGAGATAGCTGAGAAGAGCATGAGGTTGCAAACCAAATGCCTCATATTGTGTCTGGTCATCACAATACTCTAAGCAAATCAACCTTTCCACGTGCTAATTTTCTTATTTGGAAGATGGATTCAATAGTAGCTGCCCTGCCTTCCTTATAAGGATGTTAACATTAAAATGCATAGGAGCACCTAGGTGGCTCAGTTGGTTGAACATCTGACTCTTGATTTTGGCTCAGGTCATGATCTCACAGTTTGTGAGATTGAGCCCCCAGCTGGACTCTGCACTGACAATGATGAACCTGCCTGGGATTCTGTCTCCCTCTCCCTCTGCCGCTCTCCCACTTGTGTGCACAAGTGCTCTCTCTCTCTCTCTCTCTCTCTCTCAAAATAAGTGAATAAAAACCTTTACAAAAAAGGAATAACATTGGATCTTTCCTATTATACATCCTTGTTTTTTCTTGAGGGGGAGCATCTGCTCTAGTCTATTCCACTGTATTCTTTTATAAAAGACTTTGTGAAAAACATTGTGTTCTCCAAATACAAAATGACTAATTTATACAACACCTATCACTGATATGAATTCATAAAGAGAGTCATCATACTTACATTTAAAAACAGTACATACAACATAGAACAAAAAACACCCTTTTGCAGAATTTAAGATTGTTGTAAAAAGTGTTTGAAGTAACTAGGCTTGAATGGGATCATTTGTCAAATCAGTGGATTTCACTGCATCTTGGAAAGAAGAATGAAGAGCCCAATGATGGAATTTATACTCTGTGCTTGCAGAGTTGGTTTTTGCCTCACACACATTATTTCCTCCATCCTGAGCCGTATGCTGGGAGTTAGGCTTTGTATGCTTTTGCTTCAAGCTGTATCTTCATTTCAGACATAAAGTCCCCCGTGTGCCTTCTGATTAGACTATAAATCTTTCAAGGACAAGAACTACATCATATTCTTCTTTTCTTGGTTTCTTAGCCTTCAGAAGATGGAGTAGGACAAGGAAGAAACTCTGTAAATATTTATTGCATATATGAAGAAGCAGGCATGTGGGTGAGTAGATGTATTATAATTTTATTTTAATTATTTGCAAACTTTTTCAGAGGTAACCACATAATGAACTTCACACTATAATTTATCTGCATTTCATATTTGCCTTATATATTGATCTCTAAAAAATATACAGTGTTTTTCATGTTTTCAAAATTGTATTATTTATGCTTTCTGCATCTTACTTTTATTCACTTCAGAGATTCTAATACATTTCTTTTAACTGTTCAATAGTATTTTATTGCATAATGTAGCATATGAGATTTTGTATTTTTTTATATTGATAAAAATTGGGGGTTTATCCCATTTTTTTTTACTTTTAACCAAATGCTGCTGTGGACATTCTTATACATGTTTTAGGTTGCACAAGTAAGCAGGTTTCTGGAGAATAGCCCCAGGAGTGAAACTGTCATACCAGAAAGTGTATATATATTCAGTGTTCCTAGGGATCACCAGACTTCTCTTCAAAATGGTTATTCTATTTATACTCCTATGAATCCTCACTTTATAAAACTTCAGCTTTCTAACACTAACCTTAGCCTTTAGGCACCAGCTTCTACAAGAAGAAAGTCTTTGCTCCCAGGCTGGTTTAAGGAGCTGTATCTCAAAGCTCCAAAGAGATTTTGTGTGTTCAAGAGCAAGGAAGTTGAAGACCTGCCATGGTCTGAATAGGTTCCACTTTCAATTCACAACTTGATGGAACAGTGGTACTCAGTATCTAGAGTCCAAGATTTCTTTCCTTCTTACCCTCAATGGTTTCTAACCCATTTCTTATAAACAGAGTTTCCAACACAGTTGAAGATTACCATTGATGGGAAGAAAGGGTTGCATTTGTCTGAATTGATCTGTGTTAACAGAACTGACTGTGTTCCTACTCACTGGCTTCTGGTCTTCCTGGGTTCTAAGAACTTGAATATTCTGTGACATTGTGCTGGGGGTTAGCAGCACCACAGGGTGACAATATGGCTGCTGAGGTTCTGAGGTCTGGGAAACTGCAAGTTTCAGTTTTCAATTTACTATGTCTCTGTTCCATTTATTAAATACCATAGTACCTCAAAATAAAGTTCAATTTAAAAAATCAAATTCTTGGGGCGCCTGGGTGGCACAGTCGGTTAAGCGTCTGACTTCAGCCAGGTCACGATCTCGCGGTCCGTGAGTTCGAGCCCCGCGTCAGGCTCTGGGCTGATGGCTCAGAGCCTGGAGCCTGTTTCCAATTCTGTGTCTCCCTCTCTCTCTGCCCCTCCCCCATTCATGCTCTGTCTCTCTCTGTCCCAAAAATAAAATAAACGTTGAAAAAAAATTTTTTTAAAAATCAAATTCTGAGCTGCACGGGTGGCTCAGTTGGTTGAGCATCCGACTCTTGATTTTGGCTCAGGTCTTAATCCCAGGGTTGTGGATCTAGCCTTCTATCAAGTGTCAGGCTCTGCACTGAGCATGGGGCCTGATTAAGGCCCTTTCTCTCTCTGCCCCCTCCCTCACTCACGCTCTCTCTCTCTCTCTCTCTCTCTCTCAAAAAAAAAAAAAAAATCAGATTCTGCAACGATCACCCAAATTTCAAAAGGTAGCTTGCTTTAGGTCTTTTATTATTATTATTTATTTTGAGAGAGAGAGAGAGAAAGAGAGAGAGAGAGAGCGCGCGCACATGGGTAGGAGAGGGAGAGAGAGAATTCCAAGCAGTCTCTGTGCCATCAGCATGGAGCTCAACATGAGGCTGGATCTCACAAACCATGATATCATGACCTGAGCCAAAATCAAGAGACACTCAACTGACTGAGCCACCCAGGTGCCCAGGTGATCTTTTAATTAAATATTTGCTACCAAAAATAACCCATTCTATTTACAGCTATGGTCACTACTAGCATATCTTTATCTTCTAACAGTTGCTTTTGCCCTCAATGTTACCTGAAAGTAGTAATCTCTCAAAAGAAATGAAGATTCATATATGGTTTTACATTTTTTAGTTGTCTATTTTTTTAGTTTTTTATGCATTTATACCTGCCTTCTTTCAGATAGTGTATTTTTGTTGTAGTTGCTTATTTACCTTTAAAGAAAAAAATTATTGAATAAAACATTAGAGAAGTGAAAAATTCATAAATGCACAGTTCAATAAATTTTCACCAAGTGAATACAGCTTGTAACCAGAGCGTAGATGAATAAACAGAACATTCTCCACACCTGCAGAGGTCCCCTGGTTCTCTCTTCTAGGCACTCTCCAATGTTCACACTAAGTGTTTATCTGGTTTTAAATTCACACAATGCATCAAAAGAACATTTTACACATGATACCAGTAAAGGCCAGAAAGAGAAAATAATTCATTCAGGGTTACACAGGAGTAGAAGAATCAACACTAGAACTGACTTGCCATATGTACCTTCAAACAGCCAAGGAGAAATGACAAAAAGTCAAGCACACATAAGTTATACAATTCAAGTCTTGACAATTTTCAGAGCATATGCTAAAATATAGACACATTCAATTCAACCAGAATTCTTGCTTTTAAGCTGAAAATACTTTCCCATCACATCATATGTCAGTTATTAAATATCCCTATGAATTGCAGTTTGATTATTTTGTGATGCAACAGAAGCACCATGAAATATTGGAGACCAACATGTCAATTTGCCTTCTCATGTACATCTTAGTCTAGTTACTTCAGCTCCTAAAGTTTTGAATTATAGAATTTTGCATTCTATCTCATCTATAAAATGAGAATAAAATCATCTCAGAGCATTATTCATAGAATTCTTAATAATGTAATCTCAGAGTTTGATTCCTTCCAAGAACTCAACTCATTAAAACTTGATCTAAAACCTGATCACCTCCCTTGTGATCTCAAACCCATGCCCTAAGATTACTACTGGGCTAACCTTCTCAATTTTTAGCCCCTATAGCTTTTATGGTAATATTATCTGGGTTTGGACAGACAATGATACTATCCTATGTGCACACAGCAAGGAAAATTTCCCATCTCCAGATGAAGAATCAACCAATGGCAGGGCAGGGGATGCTCACATAAAGGATAAACCATTGATGGGCAGCTCCTCTTGGAACATCTTCACTGTATTTTTAACGAAAGCCATGCTTGGCTGGAGAACATCTAGAGGCTGTGTCCAATTTCTGCTCTGAAGGGTTTAGGAACCACTTACCTCACTCAAAGTGGCAGCCTAACCTGTGAGGGCCTTCAGCATTCTCCTCAGGACCTTACAGCAACATTTGATGTTCTGAGATGGCTCTCTAGCGTTCATCCATATAAACACCTGTGCCGTATCACTGGCCATGGTTACTTTGTGCATGGCCCCTTTTCTTTCTTCTTCTTCCCTTACCTCAAGTCCTCCCTGCCTTTGCAATTGAGTTCTGATGCCTACAGGCCAGTTAGAGGACCAGAAGAAAATCAAGAAACCCAAAAATGGACATAGATGTAGTCATTAGCGACTGACAAGAATTGCAAAGTGTCATCTGCTCTGAATCTGAGAATGGAATATTCATTTCCCAGCATGGCTATCCCTGCTGTGATTTCTCTGGGACACAATTCATATCCCAGGGAAGGGAGATGTTGCAAAAGCTTCAAAGGACCCCCCACAGATTCTTCTCTTCTGAATGTTTCAGCTGTCTCCAACATCAGTTGGTTCATAGCAGACTGAGAGCCTGAGGTATTTCTCAGTATTTGCTGTGTGGAGTCTTCTTCCCCTGCCCTCTGGGCAAATTTCATTCCATCCTTCAGGAAATAAGGGGCCACATCAGGACCCCACCACTCTTGTTTCCTCATCATCTGTCTGTAGTCTTTATTCTACAGTCAGAAAGATGGAATACAAAGAGCCTCAAATTTAAAGTCTGAAAGATCAGGAATGGACCTAACCTCTGCCAGTAGCTTGCTGTGTGCCCTTCGGGGAGTTTAATCAGACTCTTTGAGTCTCAAATTGTTTACCTGTAATAAATTAACATGTCTCAATGCTCTGGGTAGTTAAAAGGTGTAGGTTATGACTGGGAATCTGACATATAAGAGGTACCTGAACTCAACATCAATCAAGTCACTCCTTTGCTAAAAATCCTACAATGGCTTCTCATCACTTATATGTGTGGAGTTCAGACATTTCTACCTGGCTTTCCATAGTATCTCCAAACACAGGTTATTTATGTGATCTGAAATTTACTTCTCCCCAACATATATGTTCCTCCACCCAGGCTGAATTCCTCTACCCATTAAGAATATTTTCCAAGCTCACTTCAATCTCACTATCCTGGCTCATGATCCACTCCCTCATGTGGGAGAACATTACACTTCAATCTCATCTGCAGTCCAAATACTACCCATCCTTTAAGACCCTGATCAGGTTCTCCCTCTATAAAAATTCACTCAAATATTCCAGCCAACACTGACTATATCCTTCTCTGAAATTTTTGTTTGTTTTTAATAATGGTAAGGACACTTAACATGAGATGCAACTATGAGATGCAATGTCTAAGTGCAGAATACACTATTATTATTTATAGGCACTATGTTGTACAGGGCATCTCTAGAACTTTTTTGTCTTAACTGAAATTTTATGCAACTGTTGAAGAGAAATTCCCCATTTCCTCCTCCTCTTGGCCCCTGGAATCATCCATTCTACTCTCTTTCTATAAATTTATTTCATACGGACAACTCCAAACAGATCCTTTGTTACCTATAGGCTCATTATTTAAGATGTGTTAGTTTTCTCTTTGTCATTGTATATTTTATTAGAACAAAATCAATTTATATACTGCCACCAAATATACATATTTTAGTAAACACCAAGGAATGACTCAAGAAAGCTTAATTGAATGGTTTCTTCACTAAGAGATTGGGACGCCAAACATTCCAGTCATTCCCATAATTTCAATAGGTGGATAGTGTTTCTCTCATTCATTTATTTCCTGAAACAAATTATTTCTAGTCATTTTCATATGCCAGACATTCTGCTGGGAATACAGATCTGAACAGGATGAATACAGTCCCTTCTCTCATGTAACCTACAATCTAATGAGGGAAATAAGAAAGTGTAATGAGCTGTAGAAAATTGTATTATTTTAGCAGCAATGGCAGGATTTCTCTTGGAGAGAGAAATTTGATGAATGGAATGTGGATAAGGACTTGGGATAGATGAACCTCTACCACCTACCCTAAGTGCCCAAGTTCAGGCTGATGCCCAGGTTTCACAGAGAGAAAGTGCTCTGAATTAAAGAAAGAAAGAAAGAAAGAAAGAAAGAAAGAAAGAAAGAAAGAAAGAAAGAAAGAAAGAAAGAAAGAAAGAAAGAAAAAAAAAAAAAGATTTATTTTGGCTTTGTAGAACAGCTGGATAGGCAGGAGATGAAGGTCAGAAATAAGGTTGGGTGTATGAGCCCGTTCCCAGAAACCCTCCCTCAAAAACTCTTCAATAAAGTATAATATATACATAAACACTTTTAATTATTGTTGGTTTGCTCTTGTCCATAGTGAGCACTGCCATGAATTTAAACTTAAGTCCACGTAGTACAGGACACTTATGTCCCAGCCTTCTTCCCAATTCTTTCACTTTTTCATTACCAGCCAATCTGTGGATGGATGAACTTTCTTAAGCCATGACATTGAGAGGTTCAACTCAAATTTATCAGATCTCAAGAGGCAATAAGGCCCCCAGATGACATTGGTGTTATACAAGCAAATCAGCAATCAAGTGAAGAATAAATTCCAGTATTAAATTAGATGACAGAAAAAGCAGGGCCTAATGTAGTCTGAGGAAAGGGGGAATGGCGGAGAGGGTTGTTGAGAGGAGAGGGGACTTTCAAGAGGAAATGTCATTTATGCTGAGGCCTGAAGACTGAGTAGAAGTAAGCAAAGTAAAAACAGATAAGATTTTGATGTGTTTAGGTTCTCAGGTATAGAAGCCAGAAGAGGAATAGAGGGAAGCAGGAGAGGGAAAGGGGGTCAAGAGAAGAGAGACAAGTGCGGAAAATGGAGACAAAGGGGAGAACTGAAAGAACAAAGTCCACACCGCACGACACTTAAGTATAACCGAATTCATCCAAAGTGGGTAGTGCAATTTCTCCAGAAAAGTCCAGTAAACCTTCCTAATAAGTTTCCTAAAGCATCCTAATTATGGTTCTATATAGACAGGTGTACTGTTTGGCCCCCCATGCCTGAGCTACAAAAATGCCATATTCCTGTGAAGTGAGGTGAGCCAAGCTAAGCTTTGAGAAGACTGTCTACATGAGCAAAACTCATATCTAATTTTAAGGTATGATTCATTTGGGAGACAACTGGCTACCCAGAAATTTGTGAAATTGAATAATTGATGAAGTCAGTTGTGAGTTTCCTGTTTGCCAACCCACCATCTAGTAGTGTCCAGGGCTCTGTAAGTGCTCAAGTCCCAATTTATGACCTCAACCTGCCCTCCACCTGAGTTTCCATTAACCCTGGTATTTATTCTCACTTGTTCGAAAATACAGATAATTTGATAATTATACTCCCTTTAGCTGACTAAAGTATTCCATGTCACCTGTCCAGAAAGTATAAGTTTTCAAATATACATGTCAGGTGCTATAATAGAGATCTGGCAAAAAAAGCTTTCGGTGGTAGAGATGGGAGGGCACTCACTACATACACACTTACTTCCAACTTTTAACCATTGAGACTGAAAATCAGCTTCTTGTTGGTGAAAGACTCCTTCCTGTTCATGACAAACCAAAACTACACACACATACATGCATGCATGTGTATACACACAGAGATCTATGCCTATTTACACTCCACAGGAAGCCAGGACCCCAACCTCATTTCACAGCAACCCATGCTGCCTGACTTATGCCAACAGATCAGGCCTGAAATTATACATTGGAGCTTCTCAGCCCAACCACATTTCTCCACAACCCCTAAGTAACTATTTGAGAGAAAATTACAATACACATTAAATAAAGTAATTTACTTCCTAGATAAATTTCAGACTCTAAGCACTTTTAAGCTGGTAATTTTTTTAATACAGTAATTGTGGAATTAGGAATACATTTTTCACTAGTCAGTCATTATTTTACTTTGAACATATAAAAATGGCTTTTAAAAAAGAGAGAAATAAAAAAGGGTGATTAAGAGTTTTACGCAATCAAATGAAAGTTTCAAATTTTATTGGCAAAGAATAAAAAGACTAATTAGATTCAGTTTATGGGTTTACATGCTATTTCTCAGTAGAGGTGCATGATGAATTGTGAGGGGGGAAGCTGACATGGTTGGATTCTCACTAGCGTCCTCGTACAACACAGAAAACTGAGAGGAAGGTGTTTGTTTTCCCTGCTTCCCCTCTGCCCCCAACATCATCTCAGCCTCGTTTGTCAGGAAAAGTTTGCCTGTCCTCAACTGCACCACCACCCTTGCCAAAGCCACCGCTCATCTGCTCATCTCTTGTTGGGGACCAGTCTGCTAGCAGGTCTCCTCCTTCCTCTCCTTTCCTGCCAACCATTCTTCATAGTACAACAATGACTACCTTTCCAAATGTCCACTCTGACCCTGGCAGAGGAAGTACTCTTCTCATGCAAATCCTCCAGTGGACCCCTCCTTCTTCAGTTCTTTGGATACAAGATAAAGATCTTCAGAATCCTCCTGGGGTCTTGCCATACCTGTAGTTTGTCACAGAGGACACTCCCATGCTCCAACGGCACTCTGTCTTTCCTTTCTCTTTTTCCCCTTCCTTCCTTCCTTCTTCTTCCTTCCTTCTTCTCCCTCTTCCTTCCTCTCCCTCTTCCTTCCTTCTTTCCTTTCTTTCTTTTCTTTCTTTCTTTCTTTCTTTCTTTCTTTCTTTCTTTCTTTCTTTCTTTCTTTCTTTCATTTTTCTCTCTATGTTCTCAAGTTATATATTTTAAGAATCAACCTTAGTATCAACATTAAGGGTTAAGTATGTATCTGCCTCTTCTATTCTGCACATAGATAGTCAATTATAATGATAGCACCCATTATTTATTGGGATGCATTTTCAATGACTGGGATAAAGTAAGTATTGATATTTCTATTTTTCATTCCTTCACGGTATATTTTCTGAGAGTCATTTATGTACCAGATACTGTGCTGGGTGCTGGGAATAACAATGTGTTAAAGGCTCAGTTCTTGGCTATATGAATATTTACCATTCTTTTGTTTTCACTACCAAATATCTGTATCTGTTTCCTGTATTTGGTGAATTCCAAACAGTTTACCTCCCTGTCTATAAGATGAGGATACAAGACACTCATGCTCCTAGATTCCTCTACAGGTAGGGCACAGATATGTGATCTGGCTTCTGTCAATCTGAGGTGTCCACATTGGACTTTGATTCTGAAGTCAGAGAGACAAAGAAGCAAAGACTTTGCACAATCCATTTTAATGAGGGTGACAAAGGTCAGAAACCATTCACTCAAACCCCTTTAAAAGTAAATCAGTCTACCCTACTTTTCCAACAAGTTGTGTAAGGCTTGGCAACAATATTTCAACTTCCTGTCCTGCAACTGAGATGGACAGGTACAGGCAAGAGGTGAAAAGTGCTGATATTTGCTTTAAAAATGTAAATAGCCATATGCATAAATTTCTATTAAATTTGGTCCTCCTTAATTGTTGTTACTAGTCAATGTGTTTTATGTAAATTTCTTAAGAGGGATCTGGCCAGAGGCACCTGTGTGGTTCAGTTGATTAAGCATCTGCCTTCGGCTCAGGTCATGATCTCGGTTCTGTGGGTTCGATCCCTGCATCAGGCTCTGTGCTGACAGCTCAGAGCCTGGAGGCTGCTTTGAACTCTGTGTCTCTCCATTCTCTGCCCCACCCCCCACTCACACTCTCTCTCAAAAATAAACATTAAAAAAAGTTTTTTAAAAAGGATATCTGGCCCAAATTAAAAACTTTATATAACTGTTGGCTAGTTTTCCTATTTTATAGTTATATTTCTTTTTAAACTTTCCAAGTTCATTATTGCCTTTATTATTTTGCTTTTCACTTTCTTTTCAAAATCCTTTGTGAGAAGGAAAAAGACACGTTAGGTCTTGGTGTTTAAAGAGAAAACTGAGACCCAGGAGAGGTAAATCACTGCCCTACTCAGATTATTAGGGATTTCTGAAGCAGAAACTGGAAGTCTTTCTAGTTTTCTGATTCTTTTTTTAATGTTTTTATTTATTTTTGAGAGATATAGAGAGGCAGAGCACAAGCAGGAGAGGGGAAGAGAGAGAGGGAGACACAGAATCCAAAGTAGGCTCCAGGCTCTGAGCGGTCAGCACAGAGCCCAATGCGGGACTTGAACATGTGAACTGTGAGATCATGACCTGAGCTGAAGTCAGACACTTAACTGACTGAGCCACCTGGGCGTCCCTCTAGTTTCCTGATTCTTGAGGCAGAGCAATTTTTACTATAGATCTTAACACAAAGTGCTGGAAGGATAGGGAGATGGGTGGATCCAATGACTGATTTTCCTACTTTGCTGAGGATGTTTATCTTTAATTTAATGTCTAAATCCATGGCACAGCAGGATAAAAACCCTTGGTGGTAGGCAGATTTCTGAGAAGAACCCTAAGTTTCCTACTCTTGCATACACTCTGTATGATCCTTTTCCTTTGGTGTGGTGGAACCCCTGACTATGATTGCACAGCCCTCTCCCTTGATTGGGTCATGTTAGGTTAAGACTCTTGTGGCAGATTGGAGAGACATTTTTGTGTTGGCTCTGGGGAGGGACATTCTTATATTACAAGATGGTCACATGACCAGAACCTAGGAGACCCTTGTGACCTAGTGACCCTTGTGACCCTTGTGAACCTAGTGACCCTTGGCCACTAGCCAGCAAAACAAAACAAACAAACAAGCAACAACAACAGAAACAGGGTCCTCAGTTTTTCAGTAACAAGTAACTGAATTCTGTCAACAACCTGAATGAGCTTGGAAGAGGACCCTCGTCCCAGTTGAAAATGCTATCCTACCAAATTATTTATTTAAGTTTTTGAGACCTTGAGCAAAAGACCTAGCTAAACTGTGCCTGCCCTTCTGACCCACAGAAACTGTGAGGAAATAAATAAATGTTTATCGTTTTAAACTGCTAAGTTGATGGTACTTTGTTAGATAGCAATATAAAATTAATGTCCTTAAAGGGACCAATCTCAATCTCAAAAATAATATGGATGATGATAATAATAATAGCAATAATAAAATATATAATGCATTAAATAGTAATACACTTAAATAAGGAAAATCTGTTTATACCAGAGTTGTGCTCAGTTAAGTACTTGACCCACACACCCCTTTCCCTTATCACATTAATGATGGAAGTGGAGCAGATTACTACACTGTAGATCTTTTAACAACCATCATTGATATTTTATAAGTAAGCCTTTAAACTAATTATTCCTAGACTTTTTCAGGGTTTTTCAGAGGCATAACCTAGTTTTAAATAACACATTTTTGTAAACACTGGAGACAAAGTATGGGCAGAGATTTGGGATGTTGAGGCGGAACCGATTCTGGTGGACTTGGATGCAGTTTTTGATGATTTTCTGTAGCTGCTCCTATCATTACCATTCCCAGTAACAATCACTGCCATCCTTTGTGTGGAGGCAGCACCGTACAGAGAAAAAGTACCCTACCTGACAACTGACACAGTCAATCTGCAGAACAGCATTATGTATTAGACATCGCTTGTCCTGTCACTATCAGCACCAAGGCCATGCAACAAGATGATTTCTGTATATATTGTGAAATGAGCACATGATCAAGCTAATTAACACAAGTGAGATTGCATCAACATCAGCTGTGTAATCTTTTTTTTTTAATTTTTAAATTTTATTTAAATCCAAGTTAGTTAATGTATAGTGTAATGACGATTTCAGGAGTAGAATTTAATGATTCATCACTTACATGTTAATCAAGTTACCTCACCCCCTGGACTTAGATTATTTCCCTGAAAAGTAAGGAAGTTGGATAATGAATCCCTATGTCTCCTTTATCTTTAAAATCCTGAGTTCTTAATATTAGAGGAAAGACTATTCTTATTCTTTTTAGATAATAATTTCCTAAAATGTTGCCCAATGTATTTATACAGTCATATGAATCAACCACAAATATTAATTGAGGCTACTATGCCAGAAGTTCTTCATTAGTTGTTATGACAGATGGAGAAAGCATTTAGCACAGAGCCTCTAGGAACTAAAAGTCTAGTTAAAGAGATAAGGCAGCATTTGTGGAAAAGCAGAAAGTTACCAGTTCAGTAGGTCATTAATGTTCAGTAGAGAAGGGAAGTTTTGCTGTGGAATTTTGCTTTCATTTTGTGGAATGAAAGATGAGGTCCGTGGGAAAGGAAAGCAAAGCTTTCCACATGGGAAGTGCCAGTTGGCCCTGAATTAAGGGGATACATTGGATTTGAAATACAGTAGTGAATACATTACATGGCTCCTAGTGACCTTCGGGAGGAAATAAGGATAGAAATGTCCCATTGAGGCAGAGCAGCAGAACAGGTTTGGTTAGATTAGGTGGTAGTTCTGGGAATAGTAGAGAATTAAGCTGGTCTCTAATTCCTACTTCCCAGAAGAGGATTGGGCATCTCCTCTTGCCCCCATGTGGCACTCTGTAGATGCCAAGACTTCATTATATTCATTCTTTCAGACCCTGACTAAGAAAGGGAGAGACGACATTTTCAGTCCCTCATAGCTCTTTTTTTCTCAGACTGGAAAGGCAAGTTGGAAGGCAATATTTGCTATTATGCTTAGAGGTCAAGTCCCTTTAGTAATTAAAGAACTGCCTTGGAACTTAGCTTGAAATTGTGGATTTCTTAGTTTTTACGCTAAGCGTCAAATGTCCATAGATTGTGTCTTTCAATTTTCTCTATGGAGACACATTATTGACACACTCTAATATGATAGATGCTGTGAGCATCCCTATAAGAGAAAGGATTGGGGATCTCTGACAATGAAAACATTGGGACTTGGACACATCTGCAAAGTCCACTTAACACTGCCCACCCCATACAGCACAGGAGGTGGTGAGAGCAGAGAGGATATATAGACTTGAGGAATAGGAAGGACACCATGTTCTTGGACCCAGAGATTTCTATCTTTAGAAGTGTGGTGGATGCTGATACCTTCCCAATTTTTGAGGAATCTGATGAATATCATTAATATAAAAGTGATGGCCGTAACTTATGACCCCCAAATTCATAGTACTCAAGAGAAAGTTACACACACTTGAGTATTAATTGCTTGATATGTCAGTTTTTGGTCCTCTGAGAAGAAGATGCCAACATGGGTGAGAGGTGTAAGAGACTCATTGGAGAAACACCTGTGAAAGGTAGAGGGTGAGGGAACAGGGGTAAGTGGAGACAACCTTCAGACCACACTGCAGGTCTGAAACCTGTGAGGGGAGAAGAAAAAAAGGTGGATTCAAAAGAACTACAGCATGGTTCTGAAAAAAATCTCATGCAGGACTGATTTCTACGATGGCAAAGGGATGTCACCATGATGGAGACATAGGTCATTCCAGACTTCCCTCCCAGTCACAGGAAAACCAATTAACAATTACTTAAGGACGAGACACCATTGTGAAAATCTTACGATGGCAAAGAATATGGTGAATCTAACTGAAGGTGTGCCAAAGTCTACCTGGCAATGCTTTGAGATTTGTCTAAGATATTTAGGGTCATTCAGAAGATACAAGAGCTGAAATCAATACCATTATCACTGAAGCACTTGGGAAAACAACCAAATCCTCTCTTTATACATCTCTTCTAGATAGCCGATGTTTCTATTTATATACTAATAATTTTTTTAAAAAAGGCGTAATTATCAGCAATCTAGCTCTATTTATTTATTTACTTATTTATTTTACTTTTCACTTTTTTTTAGCCATCTAGAGGTTTTAAAAATCTTCAACTTTAGAAAAAGATGTAGCCTCGCGAGTGAGAATTTAGTATTGAAATGTATATAAAATTTCCCCCCTACATTGCATTCCCCTTCTTTGCAATTAGATTTGAGTGCATTTTTTCCAATCCTTAAAAGTCAAAAATTAAAAAAAAAATCAAAGCAAAGACAAGATCTCTTTTCTACCAAATATATTTTACTATTTCCTTTATGATCTTGGAGTATGGACGATGCCATGTGTGTCCAACAAGTCATTCTTACAGCAGAAGCCATGTTCATGATGAAAAAAATGGGAAATAAAATATCAATGAGCAAATAGGATGATGCTGTTGCTAAACACATTAAACATCCTCTAACTTCTAAGACTGGGATTTAGAGATGTCTCTGAAAATTAATATTAGAGTGACTGTGGACAGATGGCTTAATTTCTATAAGCCTCAGTTTCCTCGTTTATAAAAGAAAAATTGGAAGATATAGCTAATTTGTTGTAAGTTTCAAATGAAAAGATGCTTACCACATGCTGGGGAGAAAGTACTCAGTCATTGACAGCTGTTACAGGAAAGCAGTAAAGTGTGGTGGTTACAATGATTGGTTCTGACTCAGATGGCCTGGGTACAAATTCACGCTAGCTGTGTGACCTTGGGGAAGTTATTTAGTATTGCCGAACTTTCAATTCCATTTCTGAAAAATGGGGTAATGACACAACCTATCTTACACTGTTAAGGGAGTTAAACAAGATAGTATACTTAAAGAACCTAGAAAGGTGCCAGCATATATTAATCTCTTCGTAAATGCCAGTTAAAATTATCATTCTTACCATAATTACTGTCACCAGAATAAAAATGTATTTTACTCACCAGTACACATTAACTGGAGACTGTCTACTGCAAACATGAGACGTTTGTTTTAAGTTAAGATGTCCTAAAATAAAAGAGACTATTGCTGGAGAGGAATGGTGTCTCTTCTAAAGTAAACTCACAGCATTCTCTTAAACTGTTTCCAATATTCTTGTTGACGCTGAACCTCCGCATATCCTATGCAGTGCAGTCCCCTTGTTCTGTCCGAAACCCCACTTTGAGGCTGAAGCAGTGACACAAAGCTTTCAGGGAGGGAGGGATATCCAGTTATGGTCTTTCATGCATCTGTTGGATTTGCCATGTTTAAAGATGAAAGTTCCTAAATTATTAACTTTTCTCCAAGTGATATGTGATGGTGAAAATAATATCTGCATGAAGTATTAAGTGGTTTTTTTGAACAAAAGCCAAGTAATTTGACAGAGTGTAATAATTACACTGTCAAAGAATACAAGTTTCCACTTTCCCAGAGAAATCTATATTGCCTGGTTTCGGTTTCACAGGCTGTCATCAAGATGGTAAGATTTATCTCTCCTTTAATTGCACCATGGCAGGTGTTTTATGGAAAATGTATATGCTCTGCCTGCTTTTCAGAAGGGTATGAGGTCCACGACATTGCTTTTATATTCCCTTATGTGCACAATTAAGAGTCTGGCTTGTATCCCAATGGAAGTGGACAAGAACAGGCGTTCAAGTCCTGTTGTGCCAGGCAGATGTGGTAACATATATCACAGTGAAGATTTATTAATAGTGGGAAGACCGAAAGTACACCTTCCCAAAAGAGCTTTTCCCTGAATTGAAGCTCAAAGCAAGTGCCTACCAAAGAATGTTAGCTTCATGGCTAGTTCAAGGTTTGTGAGTAGTCTCCCCTTTAACCCCAGAAATGTCACATACAAATCATAAAGAGGCAGACAACAATCTAGAACGGAAGACACAGGGGGTGGAGTCAATTGTGGCCTACCTCCTTGGATCAGCAGCTTATGTCATCATACGTTAATGTCATTTGTCTGCATGTATTCCAACTCCTCAAAATCCATTTCTGTTTAATCTCATGCATTGAAAGAGATTTAGAAGGTACAAAGTTTATGTCTCATTTTGAGCTAGGTCCTGACATTAGCAAGCAGGCGGCATATAATATGCTCCCTTCCTCAGAATCCTTAAAACCACACTGGAAAATTAAAACTTGTGTTTGTGAAGAGGCTTTTGCAGTTTTAAAATGAGATACTTAAAACTTATGTTTATGTCCTAGAAATCAGAGCACAGTGTAAGGATGGGTTTTCCAGGGAACCAAGAAAAATTGCCAGCACGGATCGTGCTACAGAGATATCCTACATCGGTTGGGGGATGTGTAGACGACTTGCTATTCTTCCTTATAGTGATATTCCATGGTTCTATCATGCTTGCCATCAGGAACAATGAGATGAAAGTGATGGAATGAATGAGGTATTTCTGGACCTTGTCCTATTTTTGTCCCCTTCAGACATGACCAAAGTCATGCCCTTGGCTCCACCTGTGATCCTACTTCCCACTCCATCGTCTATATGTGAGGATTCAATGAGTGTATTCCAGAGGAAGTGGCTTGTACATTGTCTCAGACAGTGTAGATATAAGATTTAAAAAATAACATACATTTGATATCTACAACACAGAACCTGTCTGGGTACAAAGTGGGCAAAAGATTCAAATTTCCACCTTCATTGTTCATTTTTCCCACAACCACTTCTACTGCTATATATGTCTTCATTCCTTCTCTGTCTCAATCTCCCTTCTAGTTTTTGTTTTAAGGGTTTACTTAAATTCCAGTTACTTAACATACAGTGTAATATTAGTTTCAGGTATACTATTTAGCGATTCAACACTTACATACAACATCCGGTGCTCATCACAACAAGTGCCCTCCTTCATCTTACTTCTTGATCCTACACAATATAAGTCCAACTTAAACCTTTTTCTCTAGATATTCTTCAACCTTACCCAACCTCACGGCAAAGTAAATAATCTCTACTTCTCCATACATGCCATAGCCTTTTCGGACACTTCCAATGATGTTCTTTGTACCATTGAGTGTCCTTTCTCTTTCCTCCTTAGAAAGACTTTTTTTGTAAATAATAACTATAAATAAATATAAATATAAACCTAAACCTAACCCTAAATATAAATATAAGTATAAATATAAAGATAAATATAAAATCTGCCATTGCCTTAATTGTATTGCCCTATAAGTATATATTTGAACTTCCTTTTCTGGGTTAGAATAACAGCCTTGTCTAACTCCTGTCCTAGCAAAGCATTCGGCACATAGTATATGTTCAATAAATGACAGATAAGTGAGTGGATGACCAAATAAATGAATGTTCCCAAAGTTGTAAATGTTAATGATTTATGAAGTCAACAGGTATTTCTTCCTAGCAGGAGCTCGCCATGAAAAATTATTTTTTTCCCCAAATGTCATGGTTCTTAAGAAAGGCTAAATGAAGTAAACCCTGTCTACTATTTAATGGTCATTAAAATGTGAAGGCTCTAGATAGTCACTGTGTATGCATGTGTGTGCAGTGTGTATGAACACATGTGTCACCATATTCTCCAAAGTTTACATATGCATTCTAGTCAAATACGTGAAAAGTTTTAAAAGGATGATCCTCCAAGGAAAAGAAGTTATAAACTAAATCCTAAGTAATTTATAGAAAAGAACCCAGACAGTTTTACCTTTATGTTAGTAAGCATCGTTTACAAAATAATTGTACATGTACAATTGTCAACTCTTGGTTTAAGCAACTTACTGGAGTCCCCTCCTTCTCATATACTCACTCAGAAGCCATGTAAAAATCATGGCCAAAGAACCAGACCCTTCCCTGACAGTCCCAGAATCCATATTGCTAAGAAAACTGGTCCTCAAGAACAATGATATGGCAACTGATATGGCAATGATATGGCAACAGGCTACCCACAGGCCTCCTCAGAGAAAGCTGCCCTCCTCACACTGGATTTGGTGACAGCCAATGTGCTGGGGTCTCTAACGGGAGTTGCAGTAAAAAAAACCTCAGGACCCTCTGGCCAGCCACACTCTTACACATATTTGCATTACTAGCTTAAGGACCTTTCAGGTCCCTTTATCTGGGGTTTTGGCTGAGGACTTTCTTAGATACCCCTGCCTAGACCACCTTGGAAGGTGACAGAATCTTGAAGACACTTTTCTACATTATGATTTGGTGTTCAATACTTTTCTGCCTTTAGTCTTCTCCCTCTCTCTCCTTCTGGTCCCTTGGTTCACAAACTATGCTAGTCTTTTTTTGGGGGGGGGGGTTGGTGGTGGTGATTAGTAGGCAATGAGTCTCTGCAACAGGTGTGTATAGGAAAATGGAAAAGCAAGTCAGTTCCTTCTCCAGTTTGGCCTCTTGCTTACATTCTAATAGTAAGTGATTAAACACAACTATTACTTTCAATTTTGGCTTCAACTGGCTATTCAGACCTTGGAGGCTGAGGTGAGCTGCTGACAAACAGTATGTTTACTTTGAAATGGTTACAGATCAGATCTCTACCACCACCACCACCTTGTGATGAGAGTCTGAAGGGACAATGGAAGTCCTCACCATGTCGTAGAAAGCTCCTTTAATTAGAAGAACAGGAGCACTGCTTCCTCCAAGCTTGTTGCTGTTCTCATGGCGCCTTGTGTCTCTCTGGAAGTTAATCCCATTCTGGGCTACCTATAACTATGTCCTTCTTTCTTTCAGACCTTAGTTCTTCATCTGACGTCCTACTCATTTCCCCTTTTGGTCTCTGCCTTGGAGAGCTCACATATCACATCATATATATCTGACTTTGACTTACTCTCCTCTTTCCCAGTAGCCAGATCCAGCAGACATGGGCCAATCTGACCAGTCCAGCATAGAAGCAACACCTCACATGCCTTCCCGACATCGCCCTGTTCTACAACTACTCAATCTGATCCAGGCACTGTATGGGACTCTGGGGCACACCAGAGAGTAAGACTGGCACCATGTCTATCCTCACAGGCTTACATTCTAGTAGGGAGCACAGATAATGAACATGAAAATAGGTGTGTGCTAAGCAGGCTAGAAGGATCACACTTCTATCTCTGTGACTCATCTGTTCTCTGTTTTCCTCACCCTGAGGAACAACAGGCACATCAGAGAGACATTATATGAGGGCAGACAATTTGTGTTAAAGCTGGACTTCTGCTCCATTACCTTCGTGGTTATGTCTGTGGCACAGTGATCTTTCCAGTGCTCTGACAAGCTTCCAGGCAGGGTGGCGCCTATTTGTCTGCATTACGTAGCAGGCTTTGGAGCAGCATTCCCTCTCTATTGCCAACACCTGATCCAGGGATCCAACTCTTCAGAAAGAAGGTCAGGTTTTTCTGATGCTGGACAGTCCTTCTGGCATTCATATCCAAAAGCTGCACCAGAGCCGCACAATTGATCGATCCCTTTGCCCGAGGCCATCTGCAGGATCATCCACCCTCAACTCTTAGAACAACCTCAGACAGGAATGCTCAGTGTTCTCATGCTTGCTTGTGAGCCAGCTGTGCTCTGAGATCCCATTCAAATCACACCAGGTAAACCACATCCCCAGTGTCCATCAATCTATTATGCTAATATCTATAAAATTAAGGCACTGTCATTTTCCTTCAGAGTGGTTCCCAGTCCCTGGAATCCTTTCTTGAGTCTCATTTTAAGGCCAAGATCCAGATCCCTGCTAATGATGCCAAATGTGTGTCTGCCTATATGTGTGCATAACGCCAACTCTGGGTTCTTGTCTATCATCATACCTCAGAATTTCTGAGTGGACAGCTAGTCCTGACCAGGACCTTTGGTGCTAGAGCCCTTTGTCCTAAGCCTGAATGTTGTGGAAGAACCTTCTCTCTGCATCTATACCTGTATCTGTACAAAGGACCCAGTTGGTGCCCCTAGGTCCAGATCTCACAGCTCAGCCCTTTAGCTGGAGCCCCGGGCAATATCCAAGTCTTCTCTCTATGTCCAATCATCACCATTATGGGAAAGAGCCAGACTAAGAACACTCTCCCTCCCTTCAGTATGGGTACCACCATTACCTCTTATAGCACGTGAACTCCTCTTTTAATCATTGATTCCACTCTTTATACTAAATGTGGACAAATTATGAGAGATAGGCCTACAGAAGAAGTTTGGGGTTAAGGACAGGGATAGCCTTAAAAGCTCAGATTTTCTGCAGGGTGAGTTACTTATTTTATTTTATTTGTAAATTTTATTTTGGAGAGATTGTGAGTGGAGAAGAGGGGCAGAGGGAGAGACAGAGAGACGGGGGGGGGGGGGGGAGAGAGAGAGAGAGAGAGAGAGAGAGAGAGAGAGAATGAGAATCTCAACTAGGCTCCATGCTCAGTGTGGATCCCAGCATCCTGGGATCACAACCTGAGCTGAAATCAAGAGTTGGACGCTGGACCGACTGAGGCACCCAGGCACCCCAAGAATGAGTTACTTTGAAGCTACTTAAGGTAAATGACAATGACATTTTAGTGTCTTTAATTGGGTGGGATGAGCTGGGTCAGGACTCACAGCAAGGTTTCTACCTTTATTCACTTTGAAATGAGGCACAAAGGCAGAAACAGAATTGTCACTTGACTGGCACACAGTGGCCTGAGGCCAGTCTCCTCCCTGGTAACATTTTTCTCCAGTGGGACAAGCTACTTGAGGTGCATTTTTTTTTCCATGTGATCAGGTTAAATTTCACAGTTCAAAAGATTGACAGTAGAACCATTTCTGCAATTACAACAGCACTTCCCATGTCAGGGCTTCCCTCACAGTGAGAAGAGAGGCTTGAAGACTGGAAGGAGGAAGCATGCTATGGGTCCCTCCAAGATAAGGTTCCATCTTTCTCTCTCCACCGTAGTCATGTCCCTAGCAAGGAAAGACAATTGGAGAATATATGAATTATCTACTAATCACATGCTTTACTCTGAAAATTGTTTTTAATTTGCCTAATTGCTTCTCTATGGTAAATTATAAAAATTGTGAAATTCCTGTTGTCACATATTCTACAAATATATCTTCACATATTTTTTGACGATTATAATCACTTATTCAAGCAAAACCAAAGAAAGAAACTGGAGTTTTTACAAGGGTACAATCAACGCTTATGAAGGCATAAGACATTTTTTCCCTATTAATTAATTATAATAAAAATCTTAATATAAACATCAATATGAAGAAAAAATAGAAATAATTCATAAACTCTCTACCTAAAAATAACCTCTAAACACTTTTGTGTATATACTTCCACACATTTTCCTACCTGTATTTTTTTCAAAAAGAGGTTTACACTGTAATTTTTATTAACTTATTTTTTATGATGTATCATAACACTTAGTTTTTAGAGTAAGTAAGCTATTATGATTTGATTGTAGGAGCTAATGGAGGAAAAGTTTCACCAAACCTCAAATATTTCCCATAAAATTTGAAATGCATAGAAGTGTAAGAGGCATTGTATTTATTAATAAATTTTTCAAGGTAAATAAATTCAAGTAAATTATTCAAGGTAAAATTTTTCTCTGGAGCAAAAGATTAGTTTGGGCTTTACAAGTATTACATGAGCTATAATTAATATATTTTTATTTTTTGCTGTGTTGTGGATATTTTAATTGCTGTTTTGATGGGTTTTTTTCCCCTCTAACTAGTATTCTTTTTTTTCCTTTTTATTGCAGTATAATTGACAAAACATTATATTAGTTTCAGGTGTACAATACAACAATTCAAGATTTGCATATATTGTGAAATGATCTCCACAAGTCAGTTAACATCCACGACCCTACATAGTTAAATATTTTTTTTCCTTCTGACAAAAACTTACAAGATCTACTCTCCCAGCTACAAATATACAATGCAGTATTACTAACTATAGTCACCATGTTGTACATTACATCCCCATGGCTTAACTTATATTTTAACATAACTGTGACATATTCTTGCATCAGTACATTCATTTGGCAATGACATGTTTAAAGCTAGATTGTATTCAATTAAATTCATATATATACATATATATATTGTGTGTGTGTGTGTGTATATATATATAGCCAATTGTTTAATCTACATAATGATGTTTTCAGTTTTTCAATATTAGCAACAATGCTCTGGTGAACGTTCATATAATTATATTTCTACAGAGTTTAAAAAAAATATTTTTCTTGGTTAAACTCTTAGGATAGAATTATTGAGCCAAATGGTATGTGACATGTTTTCACTGAACTAGCAGTTTGATAAATGAAGGGTAAATAGAGGGTAGTTGAGTATTTTTCAACCTTTACCATTACCTATTTCTATAACTATAATTCATGCATGGACATGCTACAATAGATACACATTCACACAAGCCATTAGAAACAGGACTGATTCTTAATTCAATTCTCACCTCGAGTAATTTGTCAAAGTTACCTTTTATTATTCTGTTTCTCAAATTAAGAGATTGCTTTTGAGAAAAATTAAAACAAAAATTCATCGTATGTTCTTAAAATGCCTTGTATGTTAGAAGGAAATGGCTACACATGAAGCAGAAAGAGTTTTCAAAAGTATTTCTGCCTACTGTCCCCCAAGTAACACGTATTTATGGATATGTACATAAGCGCCTTTGTATACATATATATAAAGGCAGGTGTATACGTACATACATGTTTACACACAAACAGGAAAACATAGCTGGGACAGGCTAAAATAATCTCGAAGAATGCTCTTACTCGTGACTAAATGTCATTGATTCCAGGCCATTTTAAAATATACTAATGAGCAGTTTGGAAACGTCGCTGATGATAAGTGATTTGAATTTCCTCTTGAGAGGGGGTTCATTTTAGCAGCACGGATACGTCATATGGAACCGCACACGCAGAACTTCAGCAGCTGCATTTGGGCTGAGCTGAGCACAGAGGAAGTTTCTCTAGGGCCAGCACCACAGAGAAGCAGCGATGGAGGCCCCTGTAATCACAAGGGCGGGCTGTCTAGACTGTCCCTGAGCTGCATGGAGCACACACACACATATGCGCATGGTTTCACACATGCTCCAGTCGCAGTTTAAAAAAACATTTTTCAGGAGTGCCTGGGTGGCTCCGTTAGTTAAATTCCCGACTTTGGCTCAGGTCATGATCTGCCACTTCATGGGTTCGATCCCCGCGTCAGCTGTGCTGGCAGCTCAGAGCCTGAAGTCTGCTTTGGATTCTGTGTCTCCCTCTCTCTTTCTTCCCCTCCCCGCTCACACTCTATCTCTCAAAAATAAATAAAACATTAAGAAAACACTCTACCTCTCAAAAATAAACAAAACATTAAAAAAAACTTAAAAATATTTTTCAAAGGGACCCCTGGGGTAAAACGCCTTGGAAAATACTGTGGTAAGGTGATGAGGTCTCTTGTCTCTAGAGTCAAGTGCCTACTTTCAATGGGGGGCGGGGGGGGGTAGGCATTACCTATCCACAGGTGATCTTGAGCAGTAGATTAACTTCTGAAAGCTTCAAATCTTAGGTGATTCCAGCTCTGCATGCCTCAGCTTCTTTTCATAACTCATTATCTAGGAGGACCTCGTGGTGGAGAGATTAAAGAGCTTCTACCATCATCCTCGTGGAGTCCATTGGTCCCTGAAAAGAAGCAGATGGGGAAGAATGATTCCACTCACCTCTGACTTTTCAGAAATCCTAAGATCTTGGGCTGTAACGAGGACCTCGCTGATGAAACACAAGGTAAAAGGCGTAGGACCCTGGAAGGGGCGGGGCGGGGCCTAAACGTTAGGTGAGAAGGAGGTGGTTTACCTGGCTGTCCTGTGTGGGTCAGAATAAACCAAAAACCCACAACAAGTGTTTCAGTGTAACAAACTGACAACTACTTGTAAGAGGAAGGGAGAAGCAGGAAATGGGGGGAGATAAAACAACCCTGCAGTGTGGGAGGTCTCCTGCTCCTGCTCTGCCCAGGACCACCCCATACGGCAGATGCTCCCAGAGCGAGCAATTACCAGGCACCGTCTAGGAAAAGGCAGCGGCTGAAAAGGGCCAGGTAGAGCTGCGAACTTCTCTGCGGCCTGCCCCAGGGCCACGGCTCTAAGGGAAAAGAGGTAGTTTTACACTTGCACAAAACTGATGAACTAAGCCAACATGGGCAACTGAGAACTTGGCTCGCTATTGCCCAAATCCCAGTCTTCTCTCCAGCAATGGTGGGGCTGCAGCAAGTTTTTCCCTAGGTGTGAAAAGCAAACACAAAACCCATCTGGATATTTGCATATCGTCTCTAACAATCTATTGAAATAGCAGGAAAAAGAGCAAAGGTTGCGTGGGTTTGGCTAACTATATATGTGAGTTATTCACAGAAAGAACTCTATTTTAAAATGTTTAACATACTCTAAAAGGCTTGAGGCAAAGTTACGTGGCTTTTGGCTGCCAAGTAGAATTTAGTATTCTGTGTACCTAACGTCTTCCTTTTACCTTCACCCACGATAAACACACTGCCAGACCGAGCCTTTTTTTTTTTACCTGGAGAGACATAAAAATCAAAATTTGTCAAAATGACTTTTTGGGGTTAGTGAACTTTGTAAATAAAAGAGACTTTCAAAAAAAGTAAAAACAGAGAAAAAAGCCAAACATAAAAATGAAAAAAAAAACAAAACACACAAAAAAACCACAGCAAAGCCAAGAAGTAAGGGCAGTGGAGGAAGAGTTTGAATTTAAGAACAGGTGATACCTTTAAAGAAATGAAAAAGGAACATGTTCATTTGAATGTCAAAAGTAAATGTGATCTGTTCACAGTTAAGAGAAAACCAAGCAGCATTAGGGTTGTGGTTAGAGAAGGATAGGGATCACCTAAGACACCAACCCCCTTTTACATTTTAATAGCATGGTAATATAAGGAGTTAGACAAACAGGCCCAATTTATTGGAAAAAAAAAAATGTACCGGCACGGAGAAGGACTGACCAGATGGTGGTGCAGATTGACCTCATAGGGGAGCTGAGCAGAACATTCAAAGGAATGTACGGTTTTATAGAAGTCCATAATTCCAATATGTGGGTTTGGGAATCTCTCGGGTTATCTCTCCCCCTGACCTGGTGGCAGGCCACTGTAAGTAAATCAGCACTAGCAGGTTCTCTTTGTTAGACCCACTCGGCCGGTTCGGCACTCCTGCAAAAACTGTTTGCCTAGGCAATAAAAGTTCACATGTGGGCAGGTGTTAGGAGTTGAAAACGGATCTCAGTGTCAGGGGTGTCTGCGGCTGCAACCAGCTCACCTCCCTCCCTGAGAAGCTACCGCCATATAGACAAGGGGTAGAGACTGCTAATACCTTCCTCTCCCACTTCACTTGGTTGGTTGTCCCTGGGCACAAGGTGCTGAGTTTCCTGGACTCCAGAGTTATTCAATGTTGGAAAATCAAGATGAAAGAAAAAAAAAAAAATCAAGAGGTTGTTGTAGCAAGAGCATTTGGAGACTGATTCTCTCTGATACCTGTGGATTCCTGCCGCCTTAGTGTTCTCTGCTTGCACTGACACCCCAGAGTCCAGGGACATCAGAGAAAGGTTGGTTCTCGCTCCGTACCTTGCATATACCTTTATTGCTCTGATATCTGAAACGGCGCGGTGAGCTGTGATCCTTAGTCATTCTTTCTTTCATGTGTTCACTCTGGTCTACAACTGAGAAGGACTATTTAGGGTTTACGTGGCCTGGTGGCAACAGAAGGAAATGAAGAAGTCTCTCCACAAAAGCCTGCAGCAAGGAGAATTGGTAAAATGTTAACGTTAGGAAAAGAGCAGTCGCGTAGGCCAGCCTCTCCATTTTACCAACAGGGGAAACTTGCAGAAAGTTGTGTGAAAGGGAACATTGCTTTACCCTTCTAATTCTGAGCCACACAGTTCATTCCTGGTCATAGGAAGAGCTCACAGATGCCCTTATCGATCCAAACCCTGTAGGACGGCAAAAATTTACCCTCAAAAATCTGCCGTACTTGGGGCGCCTGGGTGGCGCAGTCGGTTAAGCGTCCGACTTCAGCCAGGTCACGATCTCGTGGTCCGTGAGTTCGAGCCCCGCGTCGGGCTCTGGGCTGATGGCTCAGAGCCTGGAGCCTGTTTCCGGTTCTGTGTCTCCCTCTCTCTCTGCCCCTCCCCCGTTCATGCTCTGTCTCTCTCTGTCCCAAAAATAAATAAACGTTGAAAAAAAAAATTAAAAAAAAAATCTGCCGTACTTAACTTTAAAATCTATGTCTACCACTTGTAACCATCTTTGTGACCTTAGTCACGTTTTATAGATTTTATAAACTAATGTTCAGGGAAGTTAAACAATTTTCCCAGTGCGCAGAGCGTATTCTATATGCTGAATGTGAACTTCATGTGCACAAAAAAGATCACCTCGCAAAACCTTTGGCAGCACACGGCACTTGGTAAAAGAGGGAAGATACCAATATCATGGTCATTGTTGTTACTGCTGCTTGTAGTACAGAAAACATCAGCTGTCCCTCTTCAGAGTGGCCAACCTCTGCCAATAATCTGCCTTTAGGTTTCTTCTATTTCCTTTTCATGTACACTCGGAGCATGTTTCTTCAGCTTAATTCCCATTTCTGAACTGTGTTGGGGAAAAAGAAAATGTTTTCTCCACTCTTCCCTGCTCCAGAGTTCTTCCAGCTGATTTAAGAATTAAACTGACATGGAGCAGAGTAACAAGAGAGAAAAAACAAAACAAAACAGAACAAAGCAAAAACCTCACAAAGTTTTATTATATGCACACGGAAGCCCAATAATGAGATTGAGACCCAAAGAAATGAGCAAGGCAGGCAGTTTTCATACATTTTATTTATTTTTATTTTTGAATGTTTATTTTTGAGAGTGTGTATGAGGAGGGAGGGCGGGGCGGGGGGCGGCAGGGAGAGGTGAAGGATCTGACCTGCCTCTGTGCTGACAGTGGAGAGCTCAATGCCGGGCTCCAGTTCACGAACCATGAGATGATGACCTGGGTTGAAGTGAGGCACTTAACCTACTGAGCCAGCCAGGCGCCCCAGTTTTCATACATTTCAGATGGAGACAATAAATTTGTGAATAATTGACAGGATACAGAGAATAGGTGTTTGGGAGCTTTAATTAGTAAGAGATTCTAAGCAAAATTGAGGTGGTGAAAATAGAGTAGAAAAAATAATAAGGTTTGTTTCTACAGCTTTTCCACTTTAAAGTTCCTGTCTCTGGTGACAAGGATGTCATTTTACATCTTAGTACAGGGAGGGTGGTTTTCATGTGGGAGCGTTGTTTCCTGCTTTCTGGGGGACAGAGGAGGGTCAGACTGTCCTTGCACAGGATGCTTCCTGAACATTTCCCAGGTAGCTTCAATTCAAAATAATTAACATGCCATTAGGAACATTTGGGGGCAGCCTGTCCTGGGTCCTTAAGGCTGCAGTTTGCTCCCCTTTTAAAGGCGTTTCCATTTGTGCCCCATCACCATCTGCCTAGCTTCTGCATTTCCTCATGCTTGTGAGTTATGGCTATTAGATGCTAAATTACCGCTGAGAGCAAGTGGCAAGTGATGGTTGGCAACCTTTGATTGTCATGAAACTGGCTCTGTAAAAAAAAGAAGCAGAGCAAAACAGGGCTTGGAGATCACATAGAAAGCATGTACATGTCAGTTTGTATTTGTTCAAGTTGCAGGACGAAGGGAGTTAATGGGAAGAAAATGGACAGTTTCAGTTAATAAGACAGATTCTTTTGGAAAACAGAATGTCACTGTTAGTTGCCACATAAAATAATGGGTTTGTTATTGTTGAACCCCAGCTACGTTAACAGAACTAACACTTGTTCCTATTGAGATATTCCCCAGAGTTGCATTTTTGTTAATAAAGATAAATTCCTTGTGGGACCCTCAGATGTCATCTTCCTATTCTTGGGACCATTCGAACAGTTTCATGACTTTGGGATCAGGTAATGCTGGACACTTATACACACTGTGATCTGCCTCCTGCAGTAGCTTCACTGGCATCTCAGAAGCTGAGGGAATACCTGAGGTGTGCCCTGGGGCTGTCTCAGTAATATCTTGAGATCTGACCTTGGGAAATCTACAGAATAGGGAATCTAGAGGTAGAAATTCCAGAATTGAAGAGCTTAAAGTCAAGCTGCATAAAGTAGGGGGGGGGGGGCAAACATGTAGTTCCTCACTTTTTCTTCTCTCTTTTGGCAGTAAAACTGATTTTCAGAATTTTCTTGACATTCTCCCCTGTCCCTTCCTCTGTAGTCTGTTGCTGTCTACTTCTCTACCCAAAGAGCTTTCCTTAAGATCAAAGGGAAGGAAGAATTTTTTCCTCTACCCTTAGGATCTTGTAGCTGAAATAAGAATTAAATTTAAATGAGACAGGCTAACAAAAGAAATAACCAAAGTTTTATTACGTGTACGTGGAGGCTCAGTAATGAAATTGAGATGTAAAGAGATGACCAAAGCAGGTGTTTTTTTAAATACTTTTTGGACAAAGAGTCAATAAATAGGTGGGGAACTGCAAGAGAAAGAAAAGTTTGGGAACTTTAATAAGGAATTCTAAACAGAATTTGAACTGGGGTAGTACATAAGTAAAAAATAACAAGGGTTGTTAATTGTAATTTATTTTTGAGAGAGAGAGAGTGTGCAGGGGAGGGGCAGAAGGAGAAGGAGACACAGAATCCAAAGCAGGCTCTGAGTTGTCAGCACAGATCCCAACACAGGGCTTGAACACATGAACCATGAGATCATGACCTGAGACAAAGTTGGGTGTTTAACCGACTGAGCCACCCAGGAACCTCTTGGGGTGGTCATTTTAAATTGTCTAGTATCAGTTGACATGGAGATTGTGTTCAACCTCCTGGACAATCAATCAATCACTTGGATATCACTGGACACCAGAAAATAGTAGATAACAAAATCCTCAACACTAAAACTTGACTGAGTTCCCCTGGTTAGCAATACTGAAAGTATGCTGTCACACATTGGTGCCTGGAGCATACTATATCCTGGGGTAAGAAGGAACTTTGTATTTGTAAGCTTCCAGGCTCTGACCTATGTGTCTCTTTTCCGATTGTGACCTATACCTTTCCTTGTAATAAACCATAGCTGTGAGTATAATAGCTTAAAATGAGTTCTGTGAGTCTTTCTAGTAAATTATTGAAATGGAGACTGATTTTTGTGACTCCCTAAACTTGTAGTTGATGTAAGTCTAGGGAGATTGTGCCTTCAGATTTGGCATTTTGGTTAGTTGTTGTTGTTGTTGTTGTTGTTTGTATTCTATGGAAAAAGAATTTTCAGATGGAGTTAAGGATCTTGATTTGGGGAGATTATCCTGAAATATGTGGGATATATTGGACTTCTGATCTACAGAACTGAATAGAAACATTTTTTGTTGTTTTAAGTTACCAAATTTGTTAGATAGTCACAGGAAAGTAATACACGCAGTTATCAACAGTCTATTTCATGCAACCATGGTCTCTGTCTAGAAAAGGCTTCATGAATCTCCTGCCTGGTCTCCTTAATCCATGTTACCCCAAACTAATTGATTTCCACATTATATCTAAACAGCACTTAGTAAAAACAAAACTGTCTCTGGTATGCCATCTTTCTTCTGTTTATACCACTTCTTCAAAGGTGTCTCTATTGTTCCTAAAAGAGATAAAAATTATTAGGGCACTTACATAACATAAGAAGAGCCTGCATGGTCTAGCCACTGCCTGTCTTTCCAGCCTCAACTCCTGCCTCCTATCTTTTTCTCTTTTACCCAACCCCCACCAACCACATCCACCTGCTTTATGCTCCTTATACTTGTCACAGTTACTGCTTGATTATCTCTTCTCCTGCCTATCCAACCACACCTAGAAACTCCAACTCAGTCTCCATGTTCCAGCCCATTTTTGCATGTTTGTTATGCATTTGCTTCTGTGTATCTGTCTGCCTGCCTGTCTCCTCTGAAAGTGCTGGCTTTGAGAGTGTAAGCTCCATGATGGCAAGAATAGTATATGCTTATCCATTGTATCCCCTACCTATCCTAATGGAAGCTCAATCAATTGGGTACACGGAATACATACAAACTAGAAGGCTGCTTTGCCACTTGCGGCTCTGCCATTGACTTTGGTGCTCACAAGAAAGAAATGTTCTGTCTTTTGTTATTGAAATTTATATATGCACAGCACAAATGCTACCCCTGGGGACCCATACATTTGGGAATAAGTCCTTTAAGGAGTGTTCTCAATCTATTGAAGTGCATGGAGGTAATTAGAATGCAAGACTTGTCTCTTGTTCCCATTTTTCAGATTAAGAAATTGAGAATTAAAGAAGGTTGTGGTCTTGTCTGTATCACCCTTCTAATAGGCCTGGTTTTAAACTCAGCATTTTATATAATTCCCTCTGTTTTTTTTTAATGTTTTCCCTTTACTAACTCCTTTATATAAAATATATTTATAATATAAATATTTATATTATATGTATTTATAATATAAATATATACTTTATATTTACATAAGTATATATTTATATAAATATATGTATATATTTATATTATAAATATATACATATATTTATATTATAAATATATATAATAAAATATATATATATATTTTCCCTCTTTTTCTATGCATGTAGTTGGAGAGAAGATACATAGCAGTCTCCCTCCCTTTCTATCTACACACACACACATACACAAATAAATATATCTCTGTGTGTGTGTATACATACATATATTGAGAGAAAATATACACCGGTCTCCTAGCATTGAATATAACCTCTTTGAGGGAAGGGTAGTGTTTTATGATTCTATATCAAGCTTAATGGTAACACTAGATACAGGTGGTCTGATGTTTGAAGAGTGAGTGAGGATCTGACCAAGGCAGTCAGATCCCAAACCATTGATATCAGAGAAGAAACAATAGCTAGACACTTTAGGGCAGAGATGATTTACTCCCTGCTGGGTGGAGTGTTTAACTGGACCACCAAGTCCCCTTATATTCCATATCTCTCGCACAACACAGAACATGACACTCCTAGATAAATACAGCATTAAATTAAATTGGAAAGCTTTATAATAAACAAAAAAAATCAAGATCTGCTTTTTAGGAGTACCTGGGTAGCTCAGTCAGTTAAGTGTCCAACTATGGGTTTCTGCTCAGGTCATGATCTCACAGTTTGTAAGATGGAACCTTGTGTCGGGCTCTGTACTGATGGTGCAGAGCCTTCTTGGGATTCTCTCTCTCCCCCTCTCTCTGCCCCTCCCCCCTCAAATAAATAAATAAACTTAAAGAAAAAAGAACTTCTTTTTAATCCCAGTGTTAACTAAGGCCAAACTTTACTTCAAAACTTGAAAGATAAATTAACCCTTCACTTGCTTCTATTCTTATAGAAATAAGATGGACCATCAGGTGCATGTGTTGAAAGCAGTTTCACCCTCTATAAGCCACAGCAGGTTGGGTTATGAAAGACCTGTTTACTCTGACTTCCTTCTTCCGTTGGCTCCCCCAGTATAGTCCTGCTGTGTTTTCTTTGGGGATAATGGGCTGGTATAAGATCTCCATATTTAATAAGTAATGACCTCTATTATTTTCAAGAAATGACAGAGAAGCAAAGAAAATAAATCACAGATAGCTTCAGAAAACACATTGCTTGGGAGAGATTAAAGAAGAAAAAAAGCACTTTCCCTGTGCCACTCTTGATTGTCCTTGTGATGTTCACTAGTCCTACCTTGGCCCAAAGCCAGTAAGTGTAGACTAGGAGATGTAAAAAGTTGACTTCAAACAAAGTAACTGCAGGGAACCTTTCTTGGCCCAGACATTCACTTCACACTAGAATAGTGAATGATTGTGAATAATACTTACTGACTTTTTCTCTTGAAAAGAGACCCCACCGGGCCATAAGAAGTATTACAATCAGCCCCATTCCAATTCTGCACATTCTCTCTTTATACAAGAATAACAACCCATTCCTGCACAGCCAAGTTAGAATTTACAGACAATTCCACTTATAAACATTAGAGTAACTCAATATTCAAGCTACTTTGCAATGAATCTTGGAAAATTCAAACATTCCCTTTACTCTATGAAAAAATTTGGCTCTCAAAACTATGCTAATTGGTTCTGTGAGTTCAGTTTGTTATATTTGTGTAGGATTACCTACTACTTGCTTTTAGTCCATTTTACTGATCATTATTTAGGAGGGCATATTGTTTTAAGTGGTAAGTGTTAATTTCATTTGTGATCTATGTGTCTTTTTCCCCTAAAATAAATCTTTTGGTTTATCATTTCTAATATTGTCATTTTAAATATAGGATATGGAAAATGCACTGTTTGCCATCATGTAGCCAGTTAGCACTGGATTTGTGACAGGCTGACAACAGGGAAGAAGAAAAGAAAACAGAGTCAGACTGTCCTGACTATATCATTAGTCATATCCCAGTCTTAGCTATGAAAGGAAGAAAGGTTTCTCATGCCTAAGGGAAAACAAACACCCTACTGGAGAATCCTAACTCACTGTGCAAAATGAACTCTAATATATATTTTTTCTTAATAAATTTGTTTTTACCATTACTTATTTATGGCGGAAAGGAGATAAGTATAAAACCTTTCAGGAGAACTGTCATTTCTGAATTGTTATGCTTAAGTCTAGAATCAAAATATTTGTAAACCAAACTTATGAGAGAGACCAAATATATTAGTTTCTTTATTTTTATTTTGGAGCTTAGATGCTAGAGATCTAGGATTTCAACCAAAATAAGTTACAATGCACTTGAGGGAAATGAAAAGTCCAAAATTAAAAATAAAAAAAAAAACAAAAAAGGAAAAAAAATAAGTAGTCTTAATAGCAGGAGATTCTAATAATACCTGCTCACATTTCCACATTAACTCATGTAATATTGAATCTTTCTATATGTTTGCTTTGAGGGATACTAAGACTCATAACTGTTAATTAAGGCTTAGTGAAGCAGAAACACTGCCTATTTCAAAACAAAATAAAATAAAACAGTTACACAAAACAGTAATACATGTGCCAGAAAAATCTTCCCTATGACATGTGATAAATTTCCGCCACTCTACAACAATTGCATATAAGAGGTTAGACAGTTGGTATTAGGGTTGGTTATAGAGGAGGCCTTGATAATGTGCTTTCCTCTCTTCTTGTGTGGTCTATGGTCTCTGCTGCAAGGGAAGGATGAGATATTAAAGCAAGGGGTTTTATTTTATTGAATCTGAGCCATAGCCGTTGGCTAGCTGGTTCAATTGAAACTACTGCTCGTTTTGATAGTAATTCTGACTACCTTGCCTGGGTGGAATCAATTTTTAGAAATCTTATTATACCATACACTTATCTTTTTAAATATATATCAGTTGTGAACATGCATGCAATCCCATGAACACTTGACCATTTCTGTCTTCTCTGATAGGCTATAAGCATCATCAGTACAAGGACCATGTATTTTTTTTTCTCTTTTGTGTATCCTAACAAGCTATTCCTTTTAGTTGTGTATTGCTGTGAACCAAATTACTACAGATCCTGGTGACTTAACACAACACTCATTTGTAAAATAATACAGACAGTAGAAACCAGTATGGCAATTACTAAATTAAAATAAAGTAAATATATACATGGAATTACTACAATGGAATATCATTTAGCTTTAAGAAGGAAGAAAATTCTGATACATGCTGCAACATGGATGATTTTGAAGAAATAATGCTAAGTGAAAAAACCCAGTCACAAAAGGACAAGCAATGTATGATTCAACTTACATGAGATACCTAGAATAGTAAGAATCATAGAGACAGAAAGTAGAATGGCAGATGTCAGGGGCTAGAGGAGAGGGAAATGAAAATTAGTGTTGAATGAGAAACTTTCAGTTGGGGAAAATGAAAAAGTTCTGAAGATGGATGATGGTGATGGTTACACAATAATGCGAATATACTTAATACCATAGAATTTTACACTTAAACATGGTTAAGATGGTAACTTTTATGTTATGTGTACTTTAACACAACACACACACACACACACACACACACACACACACACACACACACAGCCCTATTACCTTATAGTTCCTGTGGGCCAGAAAGGTATATACAACTGACTGGGTCTTCTGTTTAAGGTCTCTCACAAAGTTACAACCAAGGTGGGAGCCAGGGTCAATATCTTATCTGGAGACTTAACCAGAGAAGAATGAACATCCAAGCTCCTCTGATTGTTTGGAAAATCTGTAGCTCAAGGGATATTGAATTGGGGGCCTCAGTTTCTAACCAACTGTTGGATATAGGCTACCTTCAGTTCCTTGCTTCAACCTTCAACCTTCAACCTTCAACCTTCTTCAGAATGGCATCTGGTTTCATTAAAGCATTCAGCCAAGAAGGAAGTAGAGTATGCTAGTAAGGCAGATGTCCCACTCTTGTGTAATCTAATTGTGGAAATGACATCTTTCAATGTTATTCTTTTGGTTAGAATGAAGTTATTTAAGGGGAAAAGATCATAAAAGGTCATAAATGTCAAGAGATAGGAAACACCAAGGCCTCAAAATGGGAAGGTAAATGCTTGGAATGGAAAGTAACTCCAAAAAGAGGCGGGACTCTGGGAACCTATACAATGACAGGAAGTCAGAGCAAAACAGAAGGCTAACCCTGAGTCGTTGTCAGGAAAGCTGAAATTATAGTCTGAGATTGTGTCAGAGTGACCCTCCAGAAGGAAGACAATTATGTTGTTTCAGAAAATAATGATCTACTTTCTGGGCTAAAGGATGCCTGTAACCTAAGAGCAATGCCAGGATGGCATTCACATTTAAGGTCCAATCCAGGTCAAATGCTCTACATTTTGGCAGATGTGCTCTCATGCAGCTCTTTGAGGTAAAACCGAGGTTGTGTATTTCTCTAATTTCTTTCTCTAATTTCTCTACACGACAATGGGGATGTGATCCAAGTAGATTGTCTGATAGGCTGCTCTGAGTTTAAAAGTTTGATTGCAAAACAATCACCAAGTCAATCAACTTCCCATCTTCTCTGTCAGTAAGATTCGGAAAATACAGTTTTGAACCAAGGTCATGGAAGCTGATCGGGACTTGCAAGCTGAGGCTCTGTTTTTCTGATTCTTGGAAAAATAAACTTCTGGAAGGTCCATGTAGACTCTTTGATTAGGAACCTTATTTGGGGGGAATGGGTGAGATTGTGAGTTGGAGTAGAGAGAGAAGAATTTGTTTCTGTTTTCATGGAGAGTCATTATTTTGTCGTTATTGTGCTTTTCACAAGATGCTCACTAATTGAAAAACAATGAAAAAAAAAGAAATGGACAAAAAATGTCACTTGATAAAGTAGAAAAGGGCACAGAGGAAAAGAATGGAGTGCAAAAAGCCTTTTCCGACTTAATCTGAAGCAGTTCCCTCCAATGTTCTGCATGGTTATTATTTGTTCTAAGTGACAACAACTCCGTATTCCAGAAAACCATTTGCCTTTAGTTTAGCACTGTGTGAAACCAAGAATGGCATTATTCCTCTGAGTCAACCCCTCCACCAACTATGTGAATATGGAATATATGAATGTTTATTTGCAAGATAATGCTCAAAAATTGCAGGTACATATATATGCAAATTGAACACATATTTAAAAATACTGAAGAATTTTCATAGTTCCATTTTGTTGACTCTGAATACAAAGTCAATTTATAAAGTAACCATAATTCACTTTCCCTAACTTATCACATACCATCATTATTGTAAGGTAAAATGACACTTGGGTGTTTCAACCTAGTTATAACTTTTTTAGGAATAAGGGTGGGTAGACATAGAAGGAGATGTTCCTACTGGGTTGACTTCCTTGACTCAATTGAGCTTTTTCACTTCACATAAAAACATGTGGTTGGTTGTATCATCCTTCCAGTGAAGTTCTTTTCTCTCTCCCTCCCCTGGGCCCTCCCTTCCTTCTTTCCAGTTGTGAAATTCTGACTAGCATGAAGATGGATACCTCAGACATCCCCTGAGAATCATGAATACAAACAACTATGATCTAGCTGAGCCTTATCTTTCATCAAAAACAAGTAAGTTTGTTTCCAGCCTATTTTGCTGCTTCCAAATGCATTATAGCTCAAGTAATCCTGCATGGGAAAAAAGTGCCAAATACAAATTAATTTTGAAGACTTTTATAATAAAGAACCCAATATGTTAAGCAATATGAAGCTCTTCTGATAAAAATGGTATAAATACCCTACCTTGTTGGCTCTGCCTTTTTTAGTCTACTCTTCCAAAAGCTACACATATAAAAGCAATAACTATTGTCCATCTTTCCATAACTTACACTACTCCTTACTGGTTTGAATGCATTGTCTTTCTAGAAAGGTCACTATTTCCAGTGTTACAAATATGCTCTTTTTATTTTATTTTTTTATTTTTTTAACATTTATTTTTGAGACAGAGAGAGACAGACCATGAATGGAAGGAGGGTCAGAGAAAGAGGGAGATACAGAATCAGAAGCAGGCTCCAGGTTCTGAGCTGTCAGCACAGAGCCCGAGGTAGGGCTCGAACTCACGGACCGCAAGATCATGACCTGAGCCAAAGTCGGATGCTTAACTGACTGAGCCACCCAGGCTTTCCAACAAATATGCTCTTTTAACTTGAGGTGTCATCTGTAGTTTTAAAACTCCTCTCATTATAAAGGACGTTATTTTCCCTCTCTTATTTCTATATTTTTAAGTTTATTTGTTCATTTTTGAGAGAGAGAGAGAGAGAGAGAGAGAGAGAGAGAGAGAGAGAGAGCGCGAGCACAAGCTGGGGAGGGGTGGAGAGAGAGGGAGACACAGAATCTGAAGCAGGATCCAGGCTCTGAGCTGTCAGCACAGAGCCCAACATGGGGCTAGAACCCAGGAACCATGAGATCATGACCTGAGCAGAAGTTGGATGCTTAACCAACTGAGGAGCCCAGGCACCCTTTTCTTATTTCTTTTTGAAATACTCTGAACTTGATTATCACTCTTAGTGTGCACTTGAGACAGGAAATCTTCAAAAAAAAATTTTAGCTTTCAAACTTTACAGGAGGATCTCTCAGCACACCAAGATTAGCTTTCTGAAATCCTTCCTTCAGCAACCAGCAACTCCAGGAGCCTTCCTTCTTGTTGCTCAGATTTACCTGACAATTACTGGGGAAACTCTTCATAAAACAAATGCTTGAATGTAGCCTAGCATGTTGTGCCTGCCAATGTATGATTTGGCTTTCAAAATCTACCTCTTCCTCATTCTTTGCTTAACTTATTGTTCATCTGTCTTAAACACTTCTAAAGATCTTCTTGTACATTTTTCTAGACTCTAGCCTCTAGAAGGCACAAGCTGTGCATAATCCTTGAGTTTGGCAGAAACCTCTGGTTCCATTCACTTCCTGTAGAGGAAGAATGAAACTATTGTTCACACAAAAATATGTTATGGCCAGTAGCCTATTTTTTTATGGCCCCAAAAAAGAAATACAATGAAACACGCTAGTGAAAGGTCCAAAATGCCTTACTCTTATTTTCAGACACTGAAATTGGATGGCTTATTGCATATGAGTTCCATTATACTGTTTTATTGTAAAGGATGAACTCTTTTGGAAAAAATAAATGTGTTATAAATTTAAAAAAACTCTGATACCCTCAGTTTTATTTTCTTAAATCTGATATTTTTAGTGATGATTTGACATACTGTAGTGCATATACTTAATTCAATAAAAAAACAATGTTTTTCCAAAAACAGTGATAAAAATGGTTTAGAGTAAATATGTATGCTAATTTAATTTTATGTTTAATCTAAAATACTACCTGGAAAGGTAAGAACTCAGAAACACACATATATAATCATGTTTTCCTTACTATCTTCATAGAAAACTAAAAGTTTGTGACTTGTATGTATAATTAATATATACTTATATGAAATTATATGCTATTTATATTATGCAAAATTATATTACATTATTAATATAATTACATGTTATATACAGTTATATAGATATATAAATATCTTTTTACTTGAACTTAGAGATTCATTCCCTATTTTATACAAAAATATAGTACAGACCTGAAGAACAGCTTACTTTTAAGTAATGACTCATTGCTGCCAGCTAAGTTCTACCAATTATTACATTATTCCTTTTTCCCCTCACACTTAACCTTCTGTACTCTACTCTACGATTCTGGAACTGAGACTACAAACTATATCTCTCCTCCATTAGATGACTTCCTCTTAAGTCCCATTAAAAAAAAAAGACACAAAAGGAAGACAGGAGGAAGGAATCAGGAATTATTCCTTCCTATTTTGTTTGCTATTTCTGTCAGCAATAATCTTTCACCCAAGAATCAATCGACAGTGTTACATGTTCCAGTTTCTTTTGTTATTTTCCAAACTATCCTTCCTGTGCTTCTTCAAAGCTAGCAGAACCATCTGAATGTGGTTTTTGGAAATGGTTGGGTGGTTACTTGGTACTAAATGCTGGCTGTTTTCTAAAAGAACATAGGAAACTGACAGTCCATGGCCTGCAGTTTCATCACAGTGAAGTAAGATATCACCTGTTGATTATGGCAAAGAACCTATAGAGAGGTTGTACTGGACACTGCATTTGACTGTTACAGTAGTGATGATGGCTATGAAGGCTACAACATGGCTAATGTTCATTGCACTGGAGCATTTTCTGAAAGAAATGTTAAGCTCTGAGATCAGCTCATTGTCAAAGCAACAGCTTTGAATTTCATTGGTGGCTGGAAACTAATATAATATTTCTTATAACCATGGAAAACATCTGTAAAAAATCCACATTTTATTATATGGGTTACATAATTACCAGATATTGTGATGTGAGGATATAAAACCTCTTTTGTGAATCTATCTCTCTGTGTATGTTATATACAGTTGGCTTTAGCCTCAGAAATACACAATTTTGTAACATAATATATGCATCACTGATCCCTTCTGGTGGCATTTCCAAGCCTTTCTGTTTGGTAAAAGAGCTGTCAGCAATCATAGTTATATGTTGATTTGTTGATGGTGAAAAAAAAAAGTGCTAGGCTGACCTATATATATCCAGAGACCAATTTAATTTAGCAAAATTTGGTGTCCTTCACATAAAACAAAATGTTTATCATGTTTCTATTTTTCTGTCTTGGAAAATAAGTAAACTAAATGGGTTAACAAAGCTGAGCTGTCTGATACTCCAATCTCTGGGAAATTGAAATGTGTAACACCACAGACGTTGTTTCATTTGGAAGACTTATTGGCTTCAGGCATTTAGAAGAATGCTTCTGAAATCATTAGCTGGTCACTAAAGCTAACCTAGCCAAAACTTCAGTGGCCACACACAACAAAGAATGCAGACTTCATATTTAGATCATGGAAGTCACTAAATAAATAACAATAAACTCTGGAGAAGGGAGAGAATCTGGTTTCCAAGGGTTGCCATATTGTATGAGGTAAAATGTCCAGTTTTCAACAACAAAATGAAGCAGGCAGAGAAACTAGAAAATATGGCCCACACAAAAAAAAAACAAAATCAGTTAATAGAAACTGTCTCTGAAGAGACCCAAACATTGGGCTTTCTAGGCAAATCAACTATTTTCAGTAAGTTCAGATAACTAAAGGAAATCACATCTGAATAACTAACATTCTTTTAGTTTAGTATGGGTTTAGTTTAGTGTAAGAATAATGTCTTGGGTGCCTGGCGGCTCAGTCAGTTAAGTGGCTGACTCATGGTTTGGCTCAGGTCATGATTTCACAGTTTGTGAGATCAAGCCCCACATTGGGCTCTGTGTTGACAGTATGAAGCCTTCTTGGGATTCTTTATCTGCCTCTATCTCTGCCCCTCTCATGTTCTGTCTCTCAAAATAAATAAATTAAAAAAAAAAGAATGATGTCTTGACTAACAGAGACTTACTAAATAGGTGAAATTTTTTTAAATGATTCAAATAAAAATTATGGAGTTGAAAAGTCAATAGTGAAATGAAAAGTTCAATGGAGGTCTCAAAGGCAGATTTGAACAGGCAAGAAAACAAAAATCGGTGAACTTGAATGCAGCTCAATTGAGATTATCTGGTTCAAGGAACAAAAAGAATAACACAATGAAGGAAAATGAAAAGAGCCTCAGAGACTGCAGGATGTCATAAAACATACTAATATCTATATAAGGGAATCCCAAGAGGAGAGGAAAGAAAGGAGCAGGAAGAATATTTGAAGTTCTAATGGCAAACTGTTCCCCAAATTGATGGAAAATATTAATACAGATAACCAAGTTCAGCAAACTCCACATGGGATAAAGCCATATAAATCCTCACCTAGATACATCATAATCTGCCATCATCAAAATCCATGCAGTCCAGAAGTCAATGGGATGACATATTCAACACAATGAAAGGAAAACCCTCTCAACCAAGAATTCTATACCCAGTAAAACACTACCAAAATAGAAAGTTAATTAGATATTCCTGGTTATATAAGAATTGACAGAATCTGTTGCTAGTAGATGTGCAAAAAAAAAAAAAAAACAAAACAAGGTAATCTTGTCTATAGTGTCTATATTTGACTGTCTGTAGTCATATCTCCTTGTCAAGTAGTACCTGCTTGTCAAATATATTCCCCTTATCAGGATAGCAGTTGTTCATAGTCTCTCTTTTCTTAAAAATTTTTTTTTCAACGTTTATTTATTTTTGGGACAGAGAGAGACAGAGCATGAACGGGGGAGGGGCAGAGAGAAGGAGACACAGAATCAGAAACAGGCTCCAGGCTCTGAGCCATCAGCCCAGAGCCTGACGTGGGGCTCGAACTCACGGACCGCGAGATCGTGACCTGGCTGAAGTTGGACGCTTAACCGACTGCGCCACCCAGGCGCCCCTATAGTCTCTCTTTTCTAATATCTGGCTTATCTTTTGAATTTTTTGCATTGCTTTGTTATAATCACTCCTTCCCTTGAGTGCTGGGGAGAAATGATTCTCTTGTCTGTAAGGTGCTATAAAATGTTCCTCGCATCATTTTTATATATGAGTTTTCTATCTCCTCAGTCATAATGTGTGGTAGTCAGGTTAAGACCATGCATTTTATTATGAGAATCTAAAACTTTAGATTTGGAGAATCAGCAAAAGCTAATAAAGCAATCCACTTCAAGACCCATTTTGTACATTGACAACTGAGATCCCAGGAGATATTTTTCAAATCCACACAAATATCATTCTTGGGGCAACTGGGTGGCTCAGTCGGTTAAGTGTCTGACTCTTGATTTTGGCTCAGGTCATGATGTCATTGTTCGTGAATTCAAGCCCCACATCAGGCTTTGTGCTGACAGTGCAGAGCCTGCTTGGGATCCTTACTCTCCCTGTCTCTCTGCCCCTCCCCCACTCATGCTCTCTATGTCAAAATAAATAAATAAACTTAAAAAAAATATCATTCTCCTGCCTTGTAATATAAGGGCTCTTTTTAACAGTGAGACTATGCACTTGGGTAGTCTAGGCATCTCAAGTCAGTAGCTTGTAGATTTTTTGTTGATGAGCATTTTCTTTGTTTTTTTTGACACAATATTTTAAAATCAGGAGACCTCATATAAAAACTATGTAGAAACAATTGAGAGATCCTATAAATTTTAGGCCTGTGTTCCATATACAATAGGTTGTTGCTTTGGTTTCTTCCAAGAGCTCAATGACACCTGACATATTTTATTTAAAAAAAATCCAAAAATCCAAACCTTTTCTGTATACATTGATTCTTGTAGACAGTTATATTTGTGAACCAAACCTTGGTATAGTATCATATACTTTGATGAACATTTTAATATATGCTATAGGAGAACTAAGAAAATACAGAACTGGAATACACATACACAAAAACATATATACATATACATATACATGCATACACATATACAGGTTAAGCTATCTGAGGTTTTTCCATAAATCAAATAGTTGCAGAGAAACACAGTGGCTAAGAGGTCTCCAAGTTAAACAGCCTACTTCAGATCCCAGTTTCACCACTTAGCAGCTATGTAATATTGGGGAAATTACTTATTGAGATGTAGTTTCATTTATAAAGCAAACACAACTGCATTTTTTGGAAAAATTAAAGAAGAGATATGAAAACTATTAGCAAAGTGCTTGATAGATATTAAGTATGGAGATTTACTCCAGGCTGGGGGCTGGGACCAAGGTCTCCTAACTTCTAGTGCAGAAATTTTCCTATATTCTCTCCCTGTCACACCTGCCATTTCTTAGTTGCTTTCCTCATTCCCTGTCTCTGTTGCTTCGCTAACTAAAAGCTTCATAGAGTAGGGAGATTCTGAAATGTCTTATATCCAAGAACTTAATGAGCAACTGAACATTTTCAGCATTTGTGATAACCAAATCTACCCCCAAAGATTTGTATATGGGAAATCTCATAATCGCCTTGTGTGGGCAGGGCTCACTGAATCATATTTAGTTTGATCTTGAATAGGACTAGATGGTTTTACGTCCAATTAGCCATGACTGTTAAAGAATAAAAAAAAAAGAGGATAATCAAATTTCATGGTTTACTAGGTAAATCAATGGCTGTAGAAGTGCAGATGATGGCCTTTTCAAATGTTGCTAAGAGCCTTACACAATTCATTGGCCACCTAAGTGGGTAGTTTTACCTCTGCTAAATCAATAATGTGCAAAATTTACCTGTACCCCAAATCCAAATTACTCAACCTCATGTCTGGGGACAGCCACACTTCACATTCTCAATGTTCTTTCTTGTTTCTCCAGTTTCAAGTATTTAACCCTGAGTATTGCAACATACCATTGATGATTGTATGACCAAATATTGCATAAGAAAACCCACGCAGTGAGCAGAGATATTTTTTTCTTTAGAAAGGAATTCCTAATGCCTGTGGGGCCTCATGAATAAAAGTGTATGGAATAAGCATGGCAATATTTTAGTTTGTACTTTGGCTCACCTGCCTCACAATTACATGATGTAACCATTGAAACTAAAAACAAAAATAACACCACACCAAGCAAAAAGAAAATACATAAAAGATGAAAAAAGAGAAATAGAGCTGGAGACTGCAAATATAAGAAATATTTCAAACTCGTAGTGAACAAACTTCAGAGTCTCTATAGGGAAGAGCCCAGAAATCTGCCACCATAATGTAAAACTTTTGAGAAGTTTTTGAGAGTTGAGGAAACACACAGAGGAAGCATACTATTGGAATCATTTCAGCAATAGATCTTACCATGTAGGAGGTATCATAGGGACTTCAAAGTTATGGAACCAACCATTAAGAGTGTGTACATTATTAAGCTCTTTATATGTAATAACAGCAGATACTAATGATTAAGTATTAAAATGAGTAATGCAAATGATAAATGCCATACTAATTCAGTGATAAAGATCTAATAGTAAATCAGAATAATCTGTAAAAGGAGGTAACATGATTTGAAACAGGTCTTAAAGTTTCACAAGTTATTAAAGGATGAACAGAAGATAGGATTTTCCATGTAAATATGGAGAATATGGATAAATGGAGAGAGATGGTAATAATACATTGTGGGTGATGAGAAAGATATGAATTATGAATAAATGGGAATAAAGAATTCTTGAGTGTCCTGTTTCCAAAAGTATTCCTGGTAGAAATACCTTCTCAGTGGAAAACTCTGGATCCAGTTTACAGTGTACCCAGTGTGAAATTGAGATATTTGACCCACAAAAATCTCCTCCTTTTACTGAAACAGTCCTACTTTGGGTCTAACATGATAGAAAACAGAATGAAGCCCTTGAAACAGCAACCAAGACCTTCACCTAAGTGCAGGCCAAAGTGATAAAACCAGAACAAAGATAAAAACAGAGATTTAGGAACCTCTGTATATCTCTAGCTGGAAATCAGAAGAGCCCCTCTGTGAAAATGTACATGTGAAGGAATATCAACCCATAAGACTTAGCATAGTCAATTATTATTGAAATAGTAACTAAAAACCTCCATAATTTTAGTAGTCCAAAATTCAGAATACTATTCTCAGAATTTTTGGTTACTTTTAATAATTGTCTTGCTATATCCTAGATAGGTGGGAAAATTAATACATGCTCCTCCTCTTTCCTCTATTTTATAAAATCAGAAATTTTTGCTTTTTCTCTTTCCATCTACAGATTCAGTCAGTACCACTCATTCACATGGTTCTGGAATTGTTGTCAGTGGTGAGATGGCAGTTGAGGTAGTGATGTGTGGACATGCATATATTTATCTGCTGAAGAAATTGCTTGGATTCTTAGTGGCAACTGGAGGCATTTGTTATTGGGAGAGGCTCTGGTAGCTATATCCTGCCTACTTCCTATAAGAAGGCTTCATTTCTCTTGGCATTAAAAAGGTACTGTCGGCTTTTATCCCAAATGCTTATCTAATGGCCAGAGGAAGGCTACACATTGGGATAAGAGGCAAAGTCCAATACATAAGAAGGCTGAATTGCGAAGACTCGAGAGAGAAGCAGGAGACAGGGAGGTTAGAGAACCAGTAAAGCAAAGTTCATAGTGGTAACTGAGATGGGGTAGCCCTCAAATGTTTTGAAGAGGAGAAATTCCTTGAATGCTCTCTGACCTTCAGGATCTACCACCGCCCCCCACGACTATCCTCAATCCACACAGTTTCCCGATGTGCATGTTGTTGTTGGGGGTTTCTTCATCCATACATTTTGTTTTGCTTTTTCACCTTTTAGGACAATATAGTTTCTTATTCAGTGAAGGGACCTACAACGTTTCTAGGGTTATGGAGTATGAGAAGGAATACGTAGTTTTGTTTATTTCAAAATTGATTCAAGATTGAATTAGAACTCCCAGATGAGTTTTTCAGAGGTGTATCTCCCTCAAATGATTTCACTTTGTTAGGATGTAATTTCACTCTCCAATTAGCATTTACCCCCCTGTATTGAATGTCTCATAAAGTGTTCAGTTAATGTTACCTCAGCCTTTCCACCTATTATTAAAGGACTTCTCCCTCTTTTTATTATGAACCAATGTTCTGACTAATCAGATTCTTCAGAATGATTTTACTAAAGGTCATATTTTCTGAGGGAGATACACGTAATACATTTAGGGTTCTTGCCAACCTGTTATTATTGTATTCCATTGACTAATTGCCCAGGACTCATTGCCAGCCTCTTCAAACACATACTCAATAATGCTCTCTGTATCCCTGAAACTGTTCTCAGAGTTTCTATGCACTTAAAATTACCCACGACTGTATCACTTCTGCTGGAGGACAAATGTACTGATACATGTTCTTCCTCTTTTTACTGAGAACTTACTTTTTGCCTAGAACCGGGTTGTGTGTTATGGAGGATATAATGATTAACCACATAAGAATACTGCCCTCAACAGATATGCAGGCTTGTGGGAAAGAAGGGAACTGATATTTTTGAATCGTTGACTACTTAGCATGCAAAGTTATTGATACATATTATTTAAAAATTCACCATGATCAAAAATCTCAACATAACTCAGATGACAGAAGAAGGTTCAGAGAAGTTCCATGATTTTTCAATATCATAGACTTATCATTCATAGAGTTGACTGTTACTTAGATCTGCCTGACTCCTATCTCCATGTTCTTTCAACTATATTATATGTTTTCAAGTAAATAAGGTACCAGGCAATAAAGTCATTACTTATATGGGATAGAAAAAGATCAGAAGAGAAATCATCTAAATATTTCCCTGTTCATATTTGTATACCCAATGCCTGGCGTGGTACCTGGCCTAAAGCTGGGAATTGATAGATACCTATTTAGTGAATGTTCCTCTTTAATGTGATGAAAGGAGAAAGGAGGGTTTACAAAGCCTTCTGAAAGAAGTAGAATTTGAGCTTGGTTTTAAAGAATGGACAGACTCAAATCAGGAACTGAAAGAATAGATGAGATTTCGTGGAATGTGGACTAAAATGAAAAAAGGCATTGAGATGTGAAATTGTAAATTGAGTTTGAAGAACGGTGAACAATCAAGTCAAAGTGAATGGAAGGTGTTACAAGTGGTAGAGTAAGTAAAATCCTTGCGTTAAAGGGACTCAAAATTGATAGTGCAGTAGTAGACATTTGCCTATTTATGCATAAATCAGAAAATATTCTGTGGCCAAAAGATATTACTCAAAATGAAGTAACTCCATGAAATCCCTGTACAACAACCTTGGCAATTTCTTCGTGGAAGTAGAGATGTTGTTTGAATTTGTCTATTGTAATATTCCTCTGAAGACTTATACTTTTTATTCAAAAACAAAAGGGGATTTTATATTGTGTTTGTCATATAATATATGAATATGTGAGCAATTCGTTCATATATTCCTGTGTGCCTTACCATAATAACAGTCTCCCAGAATACTAATAAATCATATTATCTAGCAAGGTAGGTCACATTTATCCTGTAGCATAATGTATCCTGTGGCAAAATGCTGTAGAGTACAGGTGTATCATTTTAAGTACAACCTTACTAAGTGTTCAATTATTTCTATATTATACCCATAGAGGCAAAAGGGTAATATAAATAAGAAAACAACATAAGACATTTATTATAATTGTAGAGAAAAATTCATATCAGAAATGTAAAGAGCTATTTGAAATAATTCTGTGGATTCGCAAAATCAGGACTGAAAATAGCAGGCTGGAAAACCTTTTGAGTGGTATTTCCTCTCCAGGAGATTCAGTTTTAAGGATTAAACTCAGGGTAGCATCATCCAAGCTACAAAGCAAAAATAACAGTTGGCCACTGGGACAGAAAGGAACACGATCTGACAGGATGGCCCCTTTCCTGGGTATTTATTCTCTCCTACACACTTGAATTTCCCTTAGATTCCTCTCTATATTAGTTGACATTGCTGTTGTAACAAATTAACACAAAGTTAGTGCTTTAAATAATGTATATGTATAATCTTACAGTTCTGGAGTTAAGGAAGTCTTATGAGTTTTATAAGGTAAAATGAAACTGTCAGCAGAGATATGTTCTCTCTGAAAGTTCTAGGGAGCCTTATACTTTGTATAAGATTGTAGAGGCTGCCCACATCCCTGGAATCTTGCCCTCATCATCAGACATTCCATTGTCACAGCTCCTTCTCAGACCCTCCTGCTTCCTTCTTAAAAGGCCCTTGTGATTACATTGGATCAACCTGGATAATCCAAGCTAATCTCCCATTTCAAAATCCTTAATTTAACCACATTTTCAAAGTTCCTTCTGCCCTATAAGGTCACACATTCAAAAATTCTGGGGATGAGCACACGCACATTGTTGGCAGCGTCATGAGGGGGATCATTCTGCCTATGACACTTTCCATGTCACTGGCAGAAATAAAATGCCCAGAGAGACTCTGTAAAAAAGTCTTATTACCTTCAATCCTGCTTTTCCTTCCCTTTTGAAGTATAGGTTGGTTTTACTACCTAAATAAGCCTTTGATCCATTCTTTAGAAACCATTCATGGAGGCTGCTCACCTAAGGGCAAAATCGGAGGTTCAATCATGAAACCAAAATGCCTACTATGGAAAGGATGAAGTCCAAATCATATTATTTAGTAGCTGAAAATCACTAGGCTATCTGGCTCTTGCATGGCATGAAAACGCATTTATTAACCACCTACTTTGTGATCAGCACTGCTGAAAGTTCAACGGAAAAGACGCTGCCCTCCATGAACACGCATTCTTATAAAGTGAAAAAGACAAAATGGTACACTGTGTGGCAAAAACAAAACAAAACACAACAGGAAAAGGAAAAGTATGATTTGTGTGAGTATAGAATAGGGAACAAACACTGCATCTCATTATTTTATAAAATACTGATAGTCCCTCTCTTTCTCTTTCTCTCTCCACATACGTAAAAATATATATTTGGTTTTTTGTAATCTTTATAAGTATTTACTTATTTTTATTTATGTAAATATGCATTTCCCTCATCTAGACAAGGCCAGTATTTTATCTCCAGTCTTTGTTGTTGAGGCAGAGAAGCTAAATAATCCCAGGTGATAAAACTAAAGATGATGAAGCAGGATTAAAAACTGATCATATGATTATTAATTTATCATTCCATCTTCTATCAAAAAAGAGAAAATATAAAAATAAGAAAAAAAAGAATACCATAAACAGAAATATGTTAATTCTTAAATCTTGTAAAATATAGCAGTGAGCAAATTATCCTGGCCCACATCCAATTACAAATTCAAATTTGGCTGAGTTTAATATTTGAATTATGAAACAGACAACCCTATTAATGCAGATACAATTTAAACTTTAAATATTAATGTCCCTTAAGCAGCCCTCTTCCTTTCTTTTCTCTACATTATCTCACATTTCAGCCAGAAGGAGCAATGAAATACTCCCCAGACATATCAGCATTTGTCTACACTGAGTGATGTGACTCAGACTTGGGTGCCACCACATGAGTTCAGCTCTGAGCATTTCCCTAGTGCCAGAGAGGAGGGAGACCCCTTGGGCAGCTTTTTCATATTTTCATGGTCTTTCCTTTGTTTGATCATCTGATCCTTTAAAATAAATAACAGATAACTTAGAGAAACTAGGTACCTAATGTACTGTATACACAACTGAGTTACATATAGTGAAGAGAAACATGCTGCTATCTGGGCATAAGGGAAGATAAATATAGCTCTAAAACATGCATCCACATTCTCTGTAACTTGACCTCTTTTTTTTTTTCGTTTCTACTGAAATTTCCTATCATTGCAAATGATCATGACCTTGCCTACTACCCTTTACTGTTTTCTTGTCAAGAGCTAACCTAATCTTTAAATAGATTGGTGAAAAATATTTTATGCTATAATAGTCCACTGATGTTTAGAGTTTCAGAGTTTTTAATATTTTCTAGAGACCATGAAAGTGTACGTCTAGGAAAAATCACAGCTATGCTCTAAGACTGTTGTGGAGATTAAGTAGAACAGAGTACATAGAGTTCCCAGCCAAGGTTGAATAGAGGTAGTCATGAGACTGCTATGAAGTAGCAAGTTAAGAAGTTCATGAGCAAGCCTACTGAATGACCTTACCTTCCTGACTTCCTGTCGCAATTAATTTTAGTTCTCCAGCATGCTGGAGACCCAATAGCACAAGGGTTAAGACTTGTGAAGTTGGACTGCCTGCACTTGAATCACAGCTCAACTATTTACTATACTTTTTAACTTTTCTAAACCTCAGTTTCCTTATACATTAACTGGGTTATAATAATTACCCCTATACATCAGACTGCTGTGAAGATTTTTTTTAAAAGAAAGAGAACATGTGTAAAGTATTTCAGAATAGTGATTGGTACATAAAAAGTGCTTAGGAAATTTTTAAAGTTTACTTATTTTGAGAGAGGGAGAGAGAAAGAGAAAAAGTGAGAAACGGAGAGAAAGAGAGAGAGAGAGAGAGAGAGAGAGAGAGAGAGAGAGAGAGAACATGTGCAAGCTGGGGAAGGGCAGAGAGAGAGGGGGAGAGAGAATCCCAAGCAGGCTCCATGCTGTTAGCATGAAGACCAATGTGGATTTTGATCTCTCAGTTCGTGAGGTCATGACCTGAGTTGAAATCAAAAGTCAGATGCTTAACCAACTGAACCAACCAGGCACCATAGTGCTTAGGAAATTTTGAGTGATGTTAACAACTGGTGATTTGCCAAGGTGTCTGATTTACATATCTCCCCAGAATGCCAAGGGATGACTATTCACATGGTGAATGCCAGCATGGTGACAACAGGCTCCAGATTTTATAACTTCTAGTCTCTACAATTGATTTTAAACTACTGTCTGTCCTGTAGTATCTTTCAAAATGTGCAGAAACTAAACATAAACAGCACAAATGCTGTTAAACTTCTTCCTAACTCACAACAACCAAGACCAATAAATCCCAACACTACTTCTGAGTTCTGGAAAGTGCTTGGGATCCTTCTCAGTGTAGATGTGGACCACCACTATATTAGTTCACTGTTGCAGCTATAACAAACTGGCACAAAATTATGGGCTTTAAATGACATAAATCTATTCTCTTACTGTTCTGGAAAAGAGAAACTCAATTTAATGGGGCTAATACCAAAGTAGTAGATGGCTGTCCCCCTATATAAGGATACTGGTGATTATATTTAGTACTTATTCAAATAATCCTAGATAATCTCTTCAATTCAAAATCCTTAACTTATTCCCATCTGCAAAATCTCTTTTTCCATATAACGTACCATTGGAACAGGTTCCAGAAAGTAGAATCTGTAGAATATGTAGAATCTGTAGAATTTTATGGGCTTTTATTTAGTCTACCATAACCATGATTAATTGATAAGAGGCAGTGTATGAGATTCAGAAGTAATGAACTTGATGGAATCAAGATGACAAATTTGAGTAGGAAGAGAACAAAGAATGACTGATGTGTCCTGTAGCATCTGCTCCTGTTGTGAACACTCATCTTCATTATCCCAGCAAGATGATTTGTAAGAACATAAAGTTAGCTCATTTTCAAAATTTGTCAATGTAAAAGCTCAGATAATAAAATATTTAGATTCATACAGGTGCTGAAGTAAAATTGACAGGAGAATTTATCTTTACAACTGAGTGTTGGAGGAAAGAATGCAGAGAATGGGTTAGCATTTTCCTTTAATATGTGGAGGAATGCCATTCTATTTCTTCAACCACTTATGGGGAGATTAATAAAACCTCAATGAGATAATTATAGAACAAAAAAGAACTAACCACATTAGATTGTGGGTAACTTGTTTTGAGGGTATAACCTTGAGGTAAGACCCTTGATTTGAACACAAAGGAAAGAGAAAATACTGTCTTATTTTTCTCCAAATTAAAATTTGAGTATTTTCAGGTGTGAAACTAAACTGTGGTACCAGTAATGGAAGGGTCTATGTTACTCATGGAGAAAAGAGTTCTGGGTGACTTCTTGATGACCCTCTTCAGTTTAGTATTCACAGCTTCCAACTTCCAGCATTTCAACATGAACACATTTAATTTGAACCAAGATTATGAGGTGGGAAACTTGACAGATACTCACTAATTGATATATGGATAAGTAGAAAGTGGGGGCTTGTTATAGTTTACATTCCTATAGCCAGTTTCTCTTTACAGTATCTGCCCATTTCAGAATGGTCCCCTGATTTAAAGGATTGAAGATATGGAAGTCATTGTTTTGATTCTGAACCTATGACATTTAAGTGGATCACGTGTAGGCACTGAATTTAAGTTTAGACAGTTGCCTTATGTCATATAGAAATTTGGAAATCTCTAAGAGGTTTTGATAGAACATATCTTTGTACATATCTGGACATGTCTAGATTGGCAAAATTTACATTTAAGAATTGAAGGTACAGTAAGAATTAGTCCAAAAAGAATGGAAGAGAAAGATGGGATGCATGGATGAGGACAAAAAGAGGTTATATTCAAAGACACCAGAAAAAAAAAACAACACATTTTCCACCAGGATCTATTTTCTTTCTAATGCTTGGCTGTATTCTTCATCAGCAACACTGACCATGAAGAAGCTGGACAGAAGGAACCACAGCTTGTTAAGGCCATTATTTGACTGTTTCTTCTTCTTTTTTTTTTTTTTGGTTTTCTTTTTCTCTTTTTCACTCTTTCTTTTTTTCCTTCCTTCCTTCCTTCCTTCCTTCCTTCCTTCCTTCCTTCCTTCCTTCCTTCCTTTTTTGAACCACACCTTGCCTTTTTTTCAACACTGCTATGTTGGTAATTCTTCAAGTGGCATCTAAAAGTCATTAGGATACTCTACTCTTCACTAGCTCTATGTTTTAGGTATGAACCTAGCTTCCTAATGAGGGTTATTTCTTTAACTAAAAGGCAGGTTTACATAACTTGTATTCAGGTTAGTACATGAGATTAGCTTTTTCTACTGGACTAACTTGCTGTTACCCCAGTATTTCCATAGGCAATGGGAAACGTACAATTAACACATACTTTTACCATAACTGTCTTTCTTGAACTTTTCCACCTCTTCATTATCCCTAATTTTTAAAGAGCATCTATCACACAAATGGCTGTCAAAAGAAAGTTGGAGTAGCAATACTTAGATCAAATAAACTAGGCTTTTTCATTCTTGTATTGTTTTTATCCTGCTTTGGTATTAGGGTAGTACTGGCCTCACGGAATAATATGAATGTGTTCCTGTTATTCAATTGTTTGTAAGATTTTGATAAAGATTGTCATTCTTTTTTTTAATGTTTGGTAAAATTCACCAATGAAACATGTGGTCTTGGGCTTTTCTGTGTTGGGAGATTTTTGATTCCAAATTCATCTTTCATTCTTGTTATTGTTCTAAGAAGGTTTCCTATTTCTTGGATTCAAAATCCTTAATTCAATTATGATCACTTGTGCATTTTTTATGAATTATCTGCTGTTTATAAGTTATATGATTTGTTAGTGTATAATTGTTTATAGTAATCTGTTTTCACACTGTGTATTTCTGTAGTTATTTCATATCATTTTCTCTTCTATTTCTCATCTTGCTTTTTGAGTCTTCTTTTTTCCCCCTTAGTTAATGAGTTAAAGCGTTACCAATTTTGTTTATTTTATTTTAATTTTTTTTGGAGCAACTGGTCATTACTTTCAATATGATGTTATTGTTTATTCTTGTATCTATTTTATTTGTTTCTGATTTTTCTTTATTTCCTTCCTTTACTAAATTTCAGCTAAGTTTCTTCTTTCTCTAATTCTTTGAAGAGTAATGTTGTTTATTTGAACTTTGTTTTTCTTAATACAAGCACTTATACTATAAATTTCACTCTAATATCTGCTTTTACTGCATCCCATAGGTATTGGAATATTTTGTTTTGTTTTGAGACACATTTTGACCTGCTGCTTAATTTCTTATTTGGCCCATTGCTTGTACAGTAGTGTGTTGTTTAATATTTACATATTTAATATTTACATTGTGGATTTTCAAGCTTTGTTTTATTGTTGACCTTTAGTTTTGTACCATTGTGGTTGGAAAATATACTTGATACGATTTCAGTCTTCTTAAATTTGTAATAGTTGTTATATCTCTTTTTATGATTCAACAAGGGAATTCTTCTGTGTGTACTTGAAGAAAATATGTATTCTCTTTTTATTGGATGGAATGTTTTATATATATCTTTTAGAACCATGTATTCTGAAGTGTGCTTCAAGTAAAAAATGTTCCTGCTGAAAACAATAATAACTTTAACTGGAGGTATTAATTTAAAATAAAGCATATCAGAGGGGAGGTGAGGGGATAGGTGAAATTGGTGAAGGGGAATTAAGAATTCACTTATTAGGGTGCATGGGTGGCTCAGTCAGTTAAATGTCTGGCTCTTGATTTTGCCTCAGGTCATGATCTCACAGTTCACGGGATCAAATGCCGCATAGGGCTTTGCACTGACAGCAGAGCCTGCTTGGGATTCTCTCTCTCTCTCCCTCTCTGCCCCTTCCCTACTCTCTCTCTTTCTCTCTCTCTCTCTCTCAGTAAATAAATAAAATTAAATAAAATAGAGTTCATTTATCATGATAAGCCCTGAGTAATGATGTATAGAATTGTTGAATCACTATATTGTACACATGAAACTAATATAACACTGTATGTTAACTATACTAAAATTAAAATTAAAAATACTTACTAAAAACAAATAAGGAACATCCTGGCTAACTCTTACATAAACCATAAGATAAATATTAATATTTATATTTTACAAATGGATGGATGGAAACCAGATTAGGACATGAGTTTAATGCTAAGTAGCCAGTAAGTAACATGCTTGGAATATTAATTTAGGACAGCCAAAGGTCACAAAGCTATTTATAGGGCACCATTCTTTTTCTCCCTCTTCCTCATAGACAAGCAATCATTCTCAGATCTTTTGCTTATCCCTGACGATAGGCACTGAATGTAGATTTATCTTCTGTGCTAAGACTATTTATGTTTTATTTGAGCAGTTCCTTCAAGTCATTGTGAAATACTCCCAGCCACCCCCAGAAATTAATGGACATGTGAATCCTATTTTGGAAAAAATACATATACCTTAAAGGTAAAGACTTCTCTTGGCTGTGTGTGTGTATATGTATGTATATATACACACCCACACACACACATAGTGTGGGTGATATAAGACATAGCTCTGTTTTTATTTCTAAAGCTGTTTACTAATGATTTAATCTTCTCAACTTGGTAAAATTAATTTTCTCCAGATTTACTAGTCCCAAGTAGCTTCCAGAACACAGGTAGTGTTAACACATATCTGGACACTGAAGTTGAAAACTGAACCTAAACATAAGATCTTAAACAGGAACAAGGTGTGAGTTGTTGAAATGTAGAAAAATCCTCACATTTTTCCTTGAAGAATTCCTTATTATTACTCTTTGAACAAAAATAACATTTAGCACTGGTTGAGAATTTAACAAAAACCATACTGAAAAAATGACATGCAGTATTTAGCTTAATCCTCATTATAATTCCTGGTAGACTATAATTGTTCCCATTTGTCATGTTTTAGAATGAATGGTAAGATTAAGAGATTGCCAAAAGTCACTGACTTTATAATGGTTGGACATCACTCTCAAGTTTATCTGAGTGATGCATTTAACCACTGTATTATACTAATTTAAAACTAGTAAAAAATAAATTTCCCAACTGCTCCAACTCTACCCTGTCTCTTGCCATTCAAGTAATAACTAAAGCATAGCCAATTTGTTCACTTAGCTTAGCCTTGTTCTGGTCTTAAGAATAGATGACTAGAAGCAATGATAAACAGTAAAAATGAAAAAGCAGAAAGAGAAAAAAAAAGGTTTTAGGTCCAAACAGGACAAAATGATAATAGAGATACATGCAATCAGACCACAGGTCTTTAGTCATATATACTACTTTGAGGAAGATTATGGTAGGTAACTTTATAGTAACATTTCTCTCCCAACTACTACATTCTCCTATCCCAGTCCATGAGTGTCCATTTGTTGGCACTTCTTTTTCTTTCTTATCCTTTAAGCCAGTCGATGTTTGTTTCAACCTATCGTTGACACACATGATCTTAGTATGCCTTCTTACTCAGGTGATTCCTCCTTATCCTCCCTTGGTTCTTCCCATTTTTTTTATGTTCCATTTTCTCATTTCTTTCTGTTCTATTTTTCTGTATCCTTTCCTCCCTTCCTCTCTTCCCATGCAGTTAAGTCAAGAGAATACAATAGGTTTGAAAAAATGGACCTATTTCTTTTTATGCCTTCCTCTCAAAAACACACCTGATATCCTAGTTTCTGTGATAAGAAAGCATTTGTGAGAATGGTATAGATCCTTTAATCTCAATTGAGAATCACTTCTGACAGGATCTTGAGAGATTGGAGCATCAATAACTACCCTCTTTTACCCATTCTACACCTTCTGACTCACCATGTCAAGGAATTTCCTTGCAGCCTAATCTAAGCCAAGGTTCCTGGTAAGCTCATTGACTGTTGTTCACCAGAACAGAAAATATTGAGCACTGGTCACCACCTTCTCTTGCAAAAAAGCCCTAGACATGCAGTCATTTTTTCATTTCTACTCCATTCTAGGTTCTTGAATTGATCTGAATATGTCTATGTCTGTTACCTTTGCTGGAGTTCCATTCTGACAATTGTTTAATAATTGTGAGGGCACTCTTCAATCTTTCTCTATGGTTTCAAGGATACTTGAGGATAGAGTTTCCCACAGGAATGGATACCATCTTCATTCATCCAATCCCAATCTGTACCTCCCCCACATGATTTCTAGAATGATGAAAAAAAAAATATCCTGCCTGAGCACTCTGGTCCCAGTCTCAATTTAGTAACAATAAAGATCGATTGCTAGGAACCCTACTTATGGGTTTATGAAATTAAAAACCCTTATTTTATTACTGCCTACACAAAACTGGAGATCCCTTGAGAATGATAATGGATCACTCTCATTATTAACTTGATTTCACCTCCTTTCTACCCATTATATTACCTTTGTTAAATATTGCATGACCATAAGAGACTAGAGATAAAGAGGAAAGGCTTAATTTTAAGATATGAAAACAAGCAAGTCATTGTTTCTAGTTTGAGTGTGAAATGAGAACTGGAGAATGTGTTATTAAATAAATATATATTTTAAGAGTCATTATATTTCTTTAAGAAAATAATTGACTAGGTTATCTAATCACTGACTGGGTTATATGTCAACTAAGGGTAAAAGCATTTTCTCTTTGAGATGAACAAATGAGGATGTAGGGAAAGCAAGGCAGAGACTGAGAAGTTGACTAATTGGCTACCTGAGGACAGAGGATGAGAAGGAGGGAGAAAGAGCATGCAAGCAAGGGTTGCTGTCTTGAAAGCAGCAATATGTGAAATGATGTCTATAAAAGAAATTATGAAGCAGCCATTGCAAGTTAAATAATGATGTTTAGTTATTGAAAAACTGCATTTCTATGCATCTTTTCCCAGCTCCCACTACACTTTTATATCCTAAAGAAAACAAAGGGGAAAACATTCACTTTGCAGTTTTCATTATAGGTATTAGTCTTTGCTTGCTTTAACTTTTGTCCAGAGATCTCAAATTCCTTTCCTTAGAACTTTGCAAGGCCCCATTTCTAGAGGTAAAAACCCAGACTCTCAGTTTTATTAATTATGCAATTAAAGCCAAAGGAGTTGTTTCTCTGCAGATGAACAGAACATAAAGGATACACTTATCAGTTATCTACCAAATGTCTCTGCAGATGGGTACCTAAGCCTCACCTCAACCACATTATGACCATTCTTCCATTCTTTAAGACTATATTCTTGGGGCGCCTGGGTGGCTCAGTTGGTTAAGCATCTGACTTCGGTTCAGGTCATGATCTCGTGGTCGGTGATTTCCAGCCCCGGGTCGGGCTCTGTGCTGACAGCTCAGAGCCTGGAGCCCGTTTCAGATTCTGTGTCTCCCTCTCTCTCTGACCCTCCCCCGTTCATGCTTTGTCTCTCTTTGTTTCAAAAATAAATAAACGTTAAAAAAAATTAAAAAAAGACTATATTCTTCAAGACAATGTCTATCTACATGTGGTAAAAAAAAAAACTAAAAATAGCTTACACTAAAAAAAAAAGTAAAAAAAAACATGAAAAAATTGGAAGCACTCAATCAGTATGCAATACATAATTGTATGTGTGCGCACATATGTACACACATACGTGTATGTGTGTGCATCATAACTCGGGATGACACTTTTCTTCTGGAGAAAACCTACATCTAAGTCTTTTATTTATTATCACTACTATGAGGCTTATAAAGCCAAAGCTGAAATGTAGGTAGTTCTCCATGTGTATATCTGATGGTCTGGTTGATTTTGACGTTGAAGTTCTACTTTTTGCTATTTCTATATTTGCTATTCTATATTGTGCATGGTCATTAAAAACTATTATAGATGCACCTTCTCAGGGTTTTTCAAAGAAAAAATAGTCTTATCTATTTTTTTTTTAGTTATTTGTTTTCAAATTATGAACATCAGCTTATTTGTTTATATTGTATTTATGCTTTTTATGTGTAGATTACCAAGGCTAAATATTTTAGTAGTATTATGAGTCAATAAAATGTTCAGAGTACTGGAAGTTTCATGATTAAGTAGCACAGAAAAGGAGGAATGAGTTAGTAGTTTCTTAATAAGAAAAGTTTAAAGCACTTGAGCATCTATGGGAAACATTTTGAAGTTTTAAATCCTGGATATGGAAAATTTAACAGTAATAGGTTTCTAGATCTATTTTCATGGGATGAGTAAAATATGAAGGATTAATTTTAATGAGCACTGTGTGTGCATATGGGAGGAAGGGGGAGGGAGAGAACTGAAAAAAAAAAAAACTATCTTTAAAGTAAATTTACATTTTCATAAAGGGCTGTAAAATGGCCCAGTTATTATGGCCATTATAATGTCCGTATGGGAGCAAGTGTAGCATATTGCTAAGGAGCCTTGGCTTTGAAATCAGAAAAATCTAACATTGAAAACATATTCAATTATTTCCTAGCTTTGTAAAATTGGTAAACTTCTCTGTGTGCTACACTTTTTTTTAGCCTATAAAACTATAATATTCATAAAGGCTATTTTACTAGATTATTGGAAAGTTAAGTGAGATAATGGATGTAAAGCACTCAGCACTTTGGCACATAGTAAGCCATAAATAAGTTTGATGATTAATGATCATGATACTGTGAGATATGACACCCTCAACATAGCTTCTCCCCTCAATGAATTAATTTTTGGGAAAACATAAATTTCACAAAAACTTTCTAAAAATTAAAACAATTAGAACTCTACAAGGCCTTCTGAACTCCATTAGAAAATCTCACAACTTGGGGCGCCTGAGTGGCGCAGTCGGTTAAGCGTCTGACTTCAGCCAGGTCACGATCTCGCGGTCCGGGAGTTCAAGCCCCGCGTCGGGCCTGTTTCCGATTCTGTGTCTCCCTCTCTCTCTGCCCCTCCCCCGTTCATGCTCTGTCTCTCTCTGTCCCAAAAATAAATAAACGTTGAAAAAAAAAATTAAAAAAAAAAAAAAAAAAAGAAAATCTCACAACAAATTGCACATAGGCATAAAATTCCGGGAACAACCCATATTAGAATACAGAGAAATAAAAGGTGCACATAAAAGATGTAGAAATGAAGGTGACAGAGCTGGTTATCAGCATTCTTGACTCTAGAGTTCCAGACCATTTCCCCAGACCATTTGAATTGTACGTTGAAAACAACCACAACTTTTCTGTTTATTTTATCCCTACCATTGGAAAAAATCTGCTTAATAAGGTTAATCCCAAGTGACACAGAGGTATCCAGCATGAGAGAAACAACAAGGACAAGAGGGAAGAGCAGCATTTGAAAGGCACTAAGCAGTATAGTTTTTCTGTCTCTGACCACAGAGTAAGGAGAGACCAAGATACCTTCCCCTTCTCTTCATTTGACTAATTTCAGACAGATTTCTTCCTGACTATAGGCCCCTGATCTCCCTTTTCCTGGAGCATTATTTACTTCCAAAACCTTCCAATTGTAAATTTTTTATCTTCTCCTTTGAGATGTAAATTTTCTACAACACAGAAATACCCTGCTCAAAAACCTGGGAGCCATCCCATTGAAATGTTACCATTAGGAAAGATAGAGCTTCTATCTCCCAATGTCTGAAGGGGGGTATGATTAGCATTTGGATAAACACAATTAGCAAACCCTGCTGGCCTCTTTTATATTGACTCACCTGCCCCCAACATCCTCTAGTACTTTCCCAATAATGTACTCACTCTCTGAAACAAACAGCCTTTTGTTTCAAAAGGATTGAGTTCAATCTCTCTCTGTTGCTGCAAGAGACTTGAATAAAGTCTTTCTTGCTCATATAACTGGTCTGGAGCAATTTTTCTTTCATGCGGCACTCTATATGAATTTCTCATATGATGGGCCAAAAAGTCTGCATGATATCTTCTAACAATCAAAAATCTACAATGATTTTAAAAGGATAGGGGATGATTATAATTAGATACAATGATAGTATGTGTGATAGGATGGAATGAGAAGAGACAGTGGCAGGAAAGATCAATAACACCCAATTGCTACAATCCAGATGAGTAAGGAATTAAGAATAAAAAGGTGAGTTAAAGAAGCAGAGGGCAAACTCTTCCAAAAATGATTTTTGGGTAGAAATGACAGTATTATTTGGATATGTGAGCAAAGTGAATAGAATGTTCACAAAACAGTGAATACTTCACTTACTAGTTAATTCAATAATTTTCAGTGCCTAATAGTCATTACACTAGATGTCCTAAAGCCTGCCCTTCTTTGGTTGCCATCCAGCGATTTCTATCAACTTTTAGGATCCCAGAAATGAGTATCAGAGGCACAAGTCGGGCACCCATTTTCTATGTGAAAGGTCCATAGATATTTTTGTATCATTAATTCTTTGAAGGACATATATAGGCTTTACAACATGAATTGTACCTGCTTCTCTTCACAGTTGAAGGACTTAATTTTAGATAATAAATTGTCCAATATTGACTCACAGTATACCTCATTTAGACTTAAAACTAAGATTTATTTCTTTAATATTATGCAAAAAATGTGTTGATAGATTGAGGTAGGACTTTCTAGAAAGTTGACATTGAAAATAAAGATAATCTGTCAAAATCCCTTAGGATTTCATCTTCTTGCTGTGGAAACATAAATGGATGAGGTGTTCTGGCTAATTGCTATGATGTGGTCAAATGACCACTTCACATATGAATCCCAATCAAATATCTATATTTATTTACATTTGAAGATGTCTATCCCAACTTATTTTCAATAAAGCATGCTTTCTGAATTGTTCTTCCATCATGGGAGATCTTGTAGCCCTGAGCTCAGTGTATCCTATCCTTCCATTTTTGTGCCAACAATCTTATACCAGATGGAAAGCTAAATAGTAAGGATTTGAGCTAAACACTGGTGTAATGGAAAGAGCTAAAATTAATTGGCCACCCAGGAATTAAAACGTCCCTGTGGATGCCGTACCATACATTAGCAATGGTCAACATAAGTTTTAATGGCATTTTTGGCACGTAATTTTGCAAGTCTTCAGACTTGAGTCAGTAGAGGATTGTTGGAGACAATGAAGAATATATTAAAGTATATCCATTATGTAGATGCAGAGCTACCCAAGGCACCCTGAATGCTTTACTCATAGTTCTTTTTAATTGAAATCCAATCCAAAATGATTACAGATGTTTTTGAGCAGAAGTTGACGTTCCTTAACAGAGATCATGGGTAATTTCAGCAATTTCACTAACTTGTTCCTTCCGTCTCACCATGATGTCTCTGCCACCATCCTACCATATCTATCTTGTTAGTTACTCGATGAACCAAACTATCAGAACACCATATCCTGCCCTTGTGCTTATTATGAAAACTCCATAGTAGGTGTAACACATCAAGAAGTTTCTGATGACCTCAATAGGCCCCTTTCAGGTGTTTGAATGTCACCATAAAGACAGTCACTGAAAAAGAATATTGATAATACAAGAACCTTTTTAAGAGTGATCACCATGTTAAAAAAAAAAAAAAGTGATTGCCATTTAGTAAAACTGAAAAGTCCCACAGTAGACATTTAGGGGATGTCATCTGACTCTAAACAAACCATTCAAATACACCAAAGCACAGAGCCAAATATCAAAACTAATGAAGTGCTCATAAAATGATGTATATTAGCCAGGAAAGCAGAATAAATGAGACAAGAGAACAAACAGAATATTTAGGGTATTGGGACAGGAATAGGAAACACAAACCCATAAGACTTCTTTTTATTTATTTATTTTTATTTTTTTTGTTGTTGTTGAGAGAGAGCTGTAAGCCAGTGGGCAAGTGGGGGAGGGATGGAGGGAGAGGGAGGGAGAGAATCTTAAGCAGGCTCCATGCTGGGTGTGGCTCAATCTCACAACCATGAGATCATGACCTGAGCTGGAATCAAGAGTAGGTCACTTAACAGACTGAGCCACCCAGGTGCCCCATAAACCCATAAGACTTCTGTCTGCCAAAGGGGCTGTGCAGTATGAATGAAATGATTGAACTGTGCAAATTTATTTGTTTTTGTCATCCCAACACTGATCTTCAATTCTTATGGTATTGTTCTGTTTTTACCTGGTGAACAACTAGTTTGTACTTTCAAACTATGTTGTCAGGGGAGGCAGGCATTACCTATAGATATTGGAATGTAGCTCAGAAATGTCATCTTACTGGCCATGGAGTAATATGTGAATGGAGTCAGGCCAACCAGAGAAAATGATGCTCAATTCTATACCTTCTGTTAAAAACTTTGGGAATACTATACACACACACATACACACACACACTTTGCTATACTCACAAATTAACAGGGCACATACCAGTAGCTATAGGAAATTACCATGATGAGACAGCCTGTTTTAGAATGAATCCAACACACATACATATACACGCACACATAAGTGCACACACACACACAAACCCAAAAGAGAGAGGCCAATACTAATAAACTCATTGAGCCCCTATCTAATTTCCCCACATTATTCATATACATATACATAAGCAAATAAATAATATCATTTTGCTTAAAATTAATTTAGGTTAGATTGCTGCCACTGGAATTCCTCAGAATAATCATGCTATGCAAGTTCTTAATTCTAATGTTATGTGTCTTACTTAATTTCTCTTAAAATACAGGACCTGATGAGCAAGGCCCTTTATTACCCCACACAGCTAGTTTATCTTAGGAAATAATCCCAACAAATGGGTGTGAGGATTGGGTAGTAACAGAGTAATAGGCAAAGCTAACGTAAACTTTTGTTACAAATTTATTATTACAATGGGCAATGGGTGATCAATGCTACTAGGAACATTTCCAGTATTGCTCATTCCCAAAATGGAACAAGGCAGGAGCTACTAGTCATGTACTCAATATATAATGGGTAAATCTAGGATAACCACTAATGAATCTCTTTTTCAAACTTTGTAAAAATGGGAAGAAAACAGCATCAGCGTTTCAAAGAAATTCTGAACTCAAAAGGTCTGGTCCATGGAGGGAGCAAAAACAAAGCTTGGCTTTATCTTGGTCATGATTGTTCTTGGCTACATTTTATATCGTAGATTAATGACATTTTCAAAATCAACATTTGTGTTTTTAACTCTTTTTAATTTATCCTTATGGTGAAGTAGTGATTATACTGAGATGCAGTATAATTATTATACTGATATGCAGTATGATTATACTGAGATGAAGTAAAATTATTACCTATTACTTCTATGAGATTAGTATAAGAAGAGTCAGTAGGTAGAAAAGCAAGCCCCACTTACTATCCTGACTCCACCTTGTAACAATGAGTGCTCTCTCTTTTCCATGTGGACAGTCTTAGTTCTTCAGGTAACAGGAACCAGTGATTAATGAATAAAAGACAGAGAATCCGTGGTAATCCATGAAATGTATTCTCTTTAGAGTGATAGAAAAAGTAGGACAAGGATACTAACTCCAATCAATTGATAATGCCTACCTAGAATCTGCACTGTTTTACATGAGTTTCTGAGGCCATGTAGTGAAGAATAACTCTATCTTTCATCAGTGATAAATAAGAGGATGAAAAAGGTTAGCATACATAAATTTTACTTGCCATTCGTAAGGGAAGAGTGAAAGGGATATTATCTTGTTGATGAAAGAAGGGACTAGTCAATGCCTTTTATCCTGAGTTTGTCAAGAATAGCTACAGTATGCCAATTCTTCATTCCCAGATTGTTTTGCCATATTGGACATTTATGAGTTTTGAATAGTTTTCTAAAGGCATCTGTTATCCTGGCATTGGCGTAGTTCCAAGATGAGAAGTGAGAATTACATGGCACAAGGCCTGAGGCAAGGTACTACCAGGTTGTACTTGCAGAAAGCTGGTCATGTAGTGGTTACCATAGCTGTGGAGATTATATACATTTAGAGACAAAAGAAGTTATTTTTAAAAAAATATTTATTTATTCTGAGAGAATGAGAGAGAATGTGCAAGTAGGGGAGAGGCAGAGAGAGAGGGAGAGAGAATCCCAGGCAGGCTCTGCACTATGAGCACAGACCCCAAGGCAGGGCTCAATGCCGTGAACTGTGAAATCATGACCTGAGCCGAAATCAAAAGTCAGATACTGACTGAGCCACCAAGGCACCTTGACAAAATAAATTCTATAAAGATATTCTTCTATCCACTTTTTATGACATTATACTTTGCAATACCCTGTGTTAATGAATCAACAAATTCCATAGTATTTTACCAATGTGAGGGAGTGACATTCCTGCTGTGATGGCTTAGGAATATATCTAACCATTTATTACAAATCTGGATTCAACCTTTGCACAGTAAATCATGCCATTCAAGCTCAGGGCACAGCTGCTATCTAGAGAAGAGTGTCAATGAAATAAAAATTAACAATGCAGCATGCTAATAAAATAAGGAAATCCCAGTATTCCTCTTAAAAATGATAATAGCCTGACCTATATTTATTCTTCCTTTCTGCAAAAATTGGTGTTTTCTCTAAGTTTTTAAGAATAAAACCAACAGATATGAAGCAGAAAAAATGATAGATGTTAAGAAATTAAGGTGCCTCATAATGGGTTATAAAATTGTACCTCTTTGTTGCCCATGCACTATTGATGAGCTTGCAACGTTTTAAACCTCTTTAATTTATGATAAAACAGTTTTATTTCTTTCAGCAACAGCAGATATAATTTCCTTATCTATCATTAAAATGGTTTAATACCTTCATTAATTCACACATCATAAAGCAGAAAGTGATTTTTATGCCTACTCCAATCACTCATTGCTTCTGTTCCAGAAAAGAAGGCACTGTTTTCTGCTGATTCCAAAGATAGACTGAAGGAATATCTTCATGATCTATCACAATTAGAATGGGAAGATAAAGAGATGTGGCTTCTATCACCACTATTTTTTTTAGAGCCATGAATGACTAGGGATATTGGTAGGCTTTGGAACAAATTAGAAACTCACATTGCGTTGCTAGGTGTGTAACAATGGAAGTCAACAATGGTGACTCTTAGGAACAGACAGCTAGTTGCCTTACCAAGCCCACGGGAGACTTCTGGATATGCTCCCTTCCTACCCCATCATTTTTCATAGGGGGCAAAACCTCTGATGAACAAAGCACATGTCTGGATTTGAAAGTAGCAGCTCCAGATAACTAAAGATGTCTGACTCACCGCTCCCAGAGGAGCCTTGAACATTACCTTATTTTTTTCATCTACTGAAGATCTTCTCAAAGGCTCTTTCCCCTATGCAGAGCACTGCTTAAATTTGTATTCAAAATGTATTGGAGAGAGGGAAGAGGCATTTTTAACACCATAGTAATAAATTATTCAGTCCCTAAGTGATATGGGCGGTAATGAAACTTACAATTTTGGTGATTTTCTAAAATTGCTATGATATAAAGAACAGCATGTACTATAAAGGAAAGAGCACTGATGAGTTGGTAGATTGGCCACTGGCCATAATTTCAAAACAGATGCTCAGAAGATACTGTGCTAAGAGAAATTCTGATAACTTAGTCCCATCAATAATTTTGGTTATGGTGGATTCTAGCTGTCTCATGAAATAATATGGAACACAACACCAAGGATGAAGGATTAGGAATTTAATTATGAGGAAAGAAATAAATAATTAAAGAAATCTATATAACCTATGATATGAAAGGAAGATGCATAGCGCTCTCATCTTCTGCTCATATAAAACATCACCAATCTACCAAAAAACTCTCTCATGCAGAGTACTGAGAAAAATCTCAAAACCTTTTGCAACATAAACCTCCAAGCAAGCATTCTGAACTTTTCAAAGAGAATTCAATGTGTAATCTCTGAGCTATGATCATAGACAGTTTTATCTTCACTCTGACCCCCAATACAATGTGCTGGTAAGAAGAGAATGTTAAAAGTGTGTTAAAAAAAAGCCACTGGCATTTTCACAAACTACCTGGAATGTTCCATCTCACTATTTTAGAATATTTAGTATCTATTTTTCACTTTCCCACGTACATATGGCATGTTACAATTTACCTAATTCTTTCATACACATTATCATTTTTGATCCTTACAACAGGTATATGAGGTAAAGCAAAGCAAGTATTATTACTAATTTAAGATGAAAAAATAAAAAAGTAAAAATACCATACTAATGAACAACAAAAAATAAAACAACTGATTTTTTGCTACATATATGTATACACATTATATATATATATATATATATACATATACATATACATATATACATACACACACACATTATATGTATATAAAGAGTAATTATTTGTTGTGAAAATGAAGTTTAAGAATAAATTATTAAGTTCTATTCCAGGGAAAGCATCTAAGAATTATTTGCCTTCAGTTATAAAGGGTCTTCTTAGTTTTTCTGAGATCTTACTTGGAATCCTGTTTGTAACTAATAGCTTCCCTGTCTAATCTAGCAATTCTGTCTCCACATAAATGGTATCTCAAGATGCCAAGATTACAGAAGCCAGAAAAATTACACAGTAATATTTCGTGGGAAAAAAGATGTCTTTCTCATCTTCCAGAGCAATAGAGGTAGGTAGGTAGGTAGGTGGGTAAGTATGTAGATGACTGATAGATATTTAATTATTCTTTCAGCTGTCTGTGTGACTGACTATAAATATAAGACACAAGTAACTATGTGGCTCTACTAATGTTCTTCTTTGTCTTCATCTGTATTGTGTGTCATTGGAATGTAAAAGGCCATTGGTGGAACTACTACCATTCTGATCTCAGGAGGGATCTGTGGTCAAAGATGATGAGTTGCACGCATCTCAACAGACACAGTTTCCTCCCAACTTGGATGTCTAGGCCTTTCTGTAGAATAAGATAGTAATGCTTTCCTTTTAGAAAGAAAAATGTCTTAGATTAAAAAAGTGTAATGTTGTAAAATGTAGATTTTGAAAAAAGAACAAATTGAAAGGGCTTGAAGTTTTTGATTTTAAGGTTATTATGCTCTAGTAATCAAGAAAGTATTGGCATAAATAAAGACATATGACTTAAATGGATAGAATAGATGGTTCATAAATAGACCCACATATTTATAGAAAATTGATATTTGATAGAAGTGCCACAGCAATTCAGTGAAGAAAGTGTAAGTTTTATTTCAACAAATGATATTGGGACAATGGATAGTCATATTAAAAGCAAGCAAGCAAACAAACAAACAAAAAACATTTGTTACCTCAAACTGTATACAAAAATGAACTTACAATGGATCAAAATCTATGAGATCTAGGGCTATAAAATTTTTAGAAATAAATGCAAGAGAATAATCATAATGACCTTGAATTAGGCAACAATTTCTTAAATAGGACATAAAAAGTGCAGAACAAATAAATAAATTGGCTTAATCATAATTAAGAACTCTTATTCTCCAAAATATACTATTAAGAGAAATAAGAAAGTCTCAAATTATGAGAAAATATTTGCAAAACAAATATCTGACAGACAGAATGTATCTAATATATGTCTATATATATCTAATATATATCTATATATATCTATATCTAATATACATATCATATATATATATATTTATATATAAATATATAATAAAACAAATTCCTAATAAAAAGGAATAAAATATTTTAACATATATCCTAATAAGAAAGATATGTGAATGGAAAATGAGCACATAAAAAGATGTTCATCATTAGTCATTAAAATAATGCAAATTTAAACGCTAATGATATACTATACTTCCAGTATAAGAGTTAACATAGGAAGACTGATCCTATTAAGCATCCCTGAGGATAGGAGCAAGTGGAACTCTCTTTAATGGTGGGGATCCATCACTAATGGTGGGGATGAAAATGTTACAAACATTTGGAAAGCACTTACACAGCTTCTTAAAAAGAGAAACAAATGTTCATTGCTAAGCACTGTAGTATGGGCAGATCACTTATATTCTCAGTGTCCCAATTTCCTCCCTGTATTTGTTTTGTTTTGTTTTTAATTACTTTATTCAAGGAGATGGTAACAGCACCTACCTTGTGTCATTTTTGAGAACTAAATTAGTTAGTATGTGTAAAATACATGGGATTGCCACTAACATTTAAGTGCTACTTAGCCATATATTATTATTCATCTGATTTTTACTCATTTTATTCTTTCTTCATTTAATTTTTAAAAATGTTTATTTATTTTTGAGAGAGAGAGACAGAGAGAGAGAGAGGGAGGGGCACAGAGAGGAAGACACAGAATCCAAAGCAGGCTCCAGGCTCTGAGCTGTCAGCACAAAGCCAGATGCAGGTCTTGAACTTATGAATCATGAGATCATGACCAGAGCTGAGGTCAGACGCTTAACTGACTGAGCCACCCAGGTGCCCCTCATTTTATTCTTTCTAAGCCTAACCTATAATCCACTTTAACTCCCATCATTTACTATTTCCTTCCTTATAGATATATTCTAATGGAACATTTTGATTTGGAGTATCATTCTGATTATACAGAAAATAGTTATATTCTTATGGAAAGATTTGTTTCCCTGGGTAGAATTGGCATCATCTTACTAGGCACAAACTTCAAGGGAAGTAATCAGTTTACTTATCCATCAGTAAATCTGATGTTTACACCCAGAAACTAATTATTTTCTCTCTTGAACAGCACACTATCCACTCAAATAAAGTCATTGGAAGTGACAATTTCATTGAATACAAAAATTAGGAAGCTGATATGAAACGTCCACAAATTAATTTTTCTCCGATGTACTGTGTATAAATGATAATTCATCATTTGCTTCACTCCACACCCCAAACACACTTATGTATGATTAAATTTATTTTTCTGTCCCTTAACGTTCAGATATTTATATATATTGTTTTTTTACTGTTTGGCCTCTTGAAGATATTTTCTCTGGAAAACAGTCTGTTTATGAAATCTTTTGATAATAAGCCTAGAAAGGAGGCTAAAAAGTTGGTAATCAAAAATCACATTCCATACTCCACTACTCTAAAATTTCACAAAATTACAAGCAATCAAGTAAGCTTAAAAATAATAAAAGTAGTTAAGTTCCTAAGAGCATTTTAAAGAGATTTTTAAAATATGCTATTACTTTAGAAATTAAATCACTTTGGTCAGCTAGGAAGATTAAGGCTATGTTTAAAAATACATTTAAATTAAAATGTAGTTACAAGGTATAATATATTCACTTATAAAGTCTCATATTGCTCAAAAAAAACCTAATGGAAGTAAATGTCTTCTGCACATTTAGGCATGGCTTATGGCATCTATATTATACTGGAGAAAAAATAACAATTTTGCAGCTCAATGAGAATACCAAAATTGATTTAAGCTTCTTTTCATTGGAGCAAAAATTTATTACACTCATCATGAGCAAGTGAGAATTTAATTTTCATATGAGATTTTTATTAGAATTAAAAAGGAATCCTGTTTGCTATCTCTACAAAGGATATTTCTAAGTTATTTAAATGATTACTTTTTATGATAAAGTTTGAGGGAAATGTTTTGTTGTTGTTTTTGCGTATTTGTTTACTAGACATGAATTTGCTGAAGATCATTCCAATTGAAGATTTGAGAAAATCTTCAATTCTTTATAACAATGAAAGTACTAAGGTATTATGGACTCGTGGTTTCTAGTGCAGAATATAAGGAACTTAGAAGTTGCCACTCCATCCTAAAAACAAGGAAAACACTAAATAAACTGAAAAAATAACAGTTATTTTTGGATCTGGCAGAGATGTGATGTTTCAGGGAAAACCACTGCCCCCCAAATTAGAGGATCATACAGGCAGACGCAGAGAAGAATAACTTACTGGAGCACAAACCTCTATGGGAAATAATGGCAGGGTATGGAAACCTGAATTATAATTGATACACTGCTGGAGGCTTCTTGTAGACAAATATGAGAGCTAAAAACTTCAGAGGAATCTAGTAATAGAGGGGTCTCTGAACTTTTGTCAGTTTTACCTCGAAGAGTTCTACCAAATCCTCACAGTAAATATCAGAGAAAAATCCCCTTTTGCTTTCAGCAGGAGATGGGGGAAAGGTTTCATTTTGAAAAACCTAACAGCATTCCATTCTTCTTGACAAAGTCAACTCTCAGGAGAAACAATTTTACTAGAACTCAGCTTGCTGGAGTTTTATTAGAGACTAACCTACCTGGAGGTAGAAGGAGTGATACCTAGTTCACAGAATTCTCGTCAGTTCTAAGTTTCCATAACAGCCTGACTCCAACCCCTCTAGACTTCCCCATAAGGGAAGGGAAATACACAGTTGTGGCCTCTCCAACCTTCCTGTCCTACTTAAGGGGAAGGAGGAGACTGAGAAGAGCTGTGGTAAAGTTCATCATTTAGGGACACAGGTTATCAAAAGACTAAGACCCAATCATAGGACTACTGTATAATTCTTCCCCATTCATTACATTATTAAAGATGTCTTGCTACCTTTTAGTATGCCCTATAATATGTTGTTGAAAGGCAGACTAATGATTTAGAAAAACTATGACTAATATGCTAATGGCTTTAATGCAAAAAGTAAACAACTTGAAAGAACAGAAGGTTAATATAAGTGAGAAGATGAGAATTCTAAGAAAGAATCAAAAAGAAATGCTGGGGATTAAAAAATACTGTAACAGAAATGAAGAATGTCCTTGATGAACTCATTGTAAGCTAGACATAGCTTGTGAAAGAGCCTCTGAGTTTAAAGACCTGACACTATAAATTTCCAAAAACAAAAATAAAAAATACTGAAAAAAGAGAACAGAATATCCAGGAGCTATAGGAAAACTACAATAAGGTGCAAAATACACACAATTCAATAACCAAAAGCAGAGGAAAGAGAGAAAGTAACAGAAGCAATATTGGAAACAATAATGACAGAGAACTTGCCCCAAATTAATGGCAGACACCAAATCACAGATCCAGAATGCTCATAGAATGCCAAGAATAATAAATAAGTGAAAAAAAGATACCTGGGCATTTTATGGGCAAAACTCAGAAAGTCAAAGACAAAGAAAAATCTTGAAAGAAACTAGAAGAAAAAATACCATATCTGTGGATGAAAAAACAAAAAAGAATTCCATGCAAATTCTCAAAAAGCCTGCATGCAAGAAGAGAGTAGATGGAATATTTAAAGTGTTAAGAGATTAAAAACACACATCTAGAACTTTATATTCTATAAAATATCCTTCAAAAGTGAAGATGTATTGGGGTGCCTGGGTGGCTCAGTCAGTTAAATGTGAGACTTTAGCTCAGGTCATGATCTCGCTGCTCCTGGGTTTGAGTCCCGCATCAGGCTTTGTGCTGACAGCTCAGAGCCTGGAGCCTGCTTCAGATTCTGTGTCTCCCTCTCTGCCCCTCTCCTTCTCTCTTTCACTGTCTCTCTCTCTCTCTCTCTCTCTCTCTCAAAAATAAATAAACATAAAAAAGTTAAAGTGAAAGAGTATTTATCTATCATACCTGTCTGATAGAGAACTGTTAACTGAAATATGCAAAGAACTTTTAAAATCAAAAATAAGAAAACCAACAACCCAATTAAAAAAGTGGGCCAAAGAGTTTGATACCTCACTAAAAATAAACAGATGGAAAATAAGCATCTGAAAAGATGGTTTATGTCAGATGTCATCAGGGAAATGAAAATTAAAACAATAAAGAGGTACCACTACACATTTGTTGAAATGGCCAAAATTAAGAATTCACAATACCAAATGCTGGCAAAGATGGGGAGCGACAGGAACTCTCATACGTTGGTGGTGGGAATACAAAGTGGTACAGTCATTTTAGAAGACAGTTTGGCTGTGTCTTACAAAACTAAATATGCTCTTGCCATATGATGTAGTAGTTGTGCTCCACAGTGTATACGCAAAGGACCTGGAAGGCTACTACTGTGTGATTCCAACTGTATGACATTCTGGAAAAGGCAAAACTATGGAGACAACAAGAAGATCAGTAGTTGCCAAGGGCAGGTAGGAGTGAGGAGATGGATATGCAGATCACCAAAGAATTTAATAGCAATATAAATGCTCTGTATGATATTATAATAATAGATAGATGTCATTATACATTTGTCCAAACCTATAACATGTAAAACATCAAGAATGAGCCCTATGATAAAATGAATTTTTATATGTCAATGTAGGTTTATCTTCAGTAAACAAAATGTACCATTCTGGTGAATAATGTTGATAATGGAAGAGGATACACATGTGTGGGGGGAGTGGGTACAGGGGAGTCTCTGTACCTCTCTCTCAATGTTACTATAAATCTACAACTGTTCTAAAAAGGTAGTCTTTAATAAAATTAAAATTAAAACACTATAATCTATCACCAGAACTTTCTGAAATATTTACATAAATGTATTTCAAATGAACAGACTCTCCTGAATTTAAAGACATTGCCAGCACATGATGATGCCTTCTTCTTAACATGTGGGGCTCAAGAGTTCACAGCGAGAGAAATAATAAATAGATACTAAGAAGACTCCCTTGGGGAAATGGAGCAGGCACTGGACCTTTTTAGTCTACTGCTGTCTGGATGAATGGAATGAAAAATAAGAGAGAACTTGTGCAAGGGCTACACAATTATAACAAACATGGCATCAGGTAGGAGGCACTTAGCAATAAGTTTGGTAACCGTTATATGGAGCATAGTCTCCAGAGAACCTAACAAAGAAAAAGAGATTTGAATGAGTGTGAGTTGTGTTTCATATAAACAAATAATAGTAATGAAAAACAAAATTTAATTTTGGTTTCCTATTTAAAATACTAACTTGAAGGAAAAAAAAAACTAGGAAATAATTGATTCCTTTCCAGATTGAATAGTTAGTGGGCTGAATAGTCCATACAGAGAATAAGCAAGATCTGAATCAAGGCATACCTTGCTGAATTTCAGAATTTGAAAATTGAAAAGATTGTAAGCATTTCTAGAGAGCTAAGATAGGATTGAAAATAGAATAACAACAGGAGTCTCAATAGGCTTATTGGTGAAACAAAACATAGATATATGTGTTCAACAAATTTCTAAGGAAAAAAAATTACCTTTAACCTAGACTTGTATATTCACCAAAACTCATAATCCAGGGACAATAGAACAAAGAGAATTTTCAGACATACATAATCTCTTTTCTCCTTCTTTTTCTCTGCTTGCCCCATCCCCTCCTCCTCCTCTTTTCCTCTGCTCCTCTATACATTTATTTAGAAAGCTACTGACCTAGAAGGAATACAACCACCACAGAGATTAAACAAAACAAAAACTGGCAAAGATCATGGCATCAAAATCTGGGAAACAACAAGCTACACTCAGTAGATATAAAACATACAGAATGCAATCTATTTTTCAGTAGGAGGTCAGAAGTCTGTGGAATGCGGATCTCCAGGAGAATAAAACTGCAATCAATAAATTCTGAGTTATAGTTCAGATTTGGAAAGATAAATATTGCCTGGCACGTATGAGAGTTTAGATGTAGTCCACAGAAAGCTTTACCTTGCACTGGGCAGTGCCTACAGTACTAAACCAAGGAAAACAGTGACTAGTTATTTAATTTTTTAAAATGTTTATTTTTGAGACAGAGAGAGACAGAGCATGAAAGGGGGGGGGGGGGCAGGTCAGAGAGGGAGACACAGAATCTGAAGCAGGCTCCAGGCTCTGAGCTGTCAGCACAGAGCCCCATGCGGGGCTAAAACCCACGGACTGTGATATCACGGCCTGAGCTGAAGTCAGATGCCCAACCCACTGAGCCACCCAGGCACATCATCAGTGACTAGTTATTTAAATAAACATTGCTACATATGTGCTGGATGTTTCCAGGTCAACTTGATTAAGGTGGAAATTTGGCTAAGCTGGAGTTGTGTATCCCAGAATGCCTACTTCTGTATGACACCAGATTAGGTATCATACAGAGAGAGAGAGAGAGAGAGAGAGAGAGGGAAATTTGTATGAAACTTGGAAGGAGGAAATACAGCAACTCCCATTAATATCAGAAGGTTGTCTTGAGAAGATATGCTCATAAACAGAGATCAGCTTAGCATATACGATCTGTCTTTGATGACCTCTGCTTTGCATCTGGCTTATTTTCCAGAGTGCAGACTTTGCTGCCATCAGCCCTCTACCAGATGAACAACTGCAGAACCCCTGAGTGGTAATTACCCAACAGCACACCTTCCTGTCAATCTCCTCACGAGCTCACCCTTTATAGATCTGCTTTAACAGCTGGATTTTGCTTAGCTTTTCAGATTTCACCCAAAGCTCTGATTTGTTCAACTGTGCCAGTGCTTCAGAGGAACAATTAGTGATACTTTCTCTAATCCTGACTCCTACTTTCTGACCTTTATCTCTCCATCTCTTGCCACATGTCTAATATCTAAAATAAGTCCTTTGATCTCTTAATTCTCTACTTTTCCTCTATGACTAAAGTTTTGAAGATTCGGTTACTGGTACCAGAAGTGGTTTCATGGAAAGAGAAGCTGAAGAAAAGAAATGTGGAATTGGTTTACTCATCTGACAAGATTTAGTTGGACTAATGACACTGCTGCCAGGGATAAATAGGACATTTACAGTACCTGTTAGGCCTTGGCCAAAGAGTTATTAACTTAAGACCTTTGGTCATTTGGAGAAAATTGCTTTCAGAAGGCAAGAGTTTGGGTGGTCAAGTAGCTGCTGCCATAGAGCCACAGAACAATTTGTGGAAATAAAGACTATAATGATTGAGGGCATTTGCGGTTGCTTCTAAGAGTCGTGAAGTACTTGAGAAAAAGAAAATTAGCATAGGACATCACATTTCCAGATACATGTTTGAATAAAAAAAAAAGAATATTTTCATTCTACTTTGAACATAACCCATATCTCCTATAGTCACAGTGTTGAAATTGTTGAAAATCTAAATTCAAGACTAAACTTTACAGGTTCTTTTATGTTAATGCTAGGGTATTATTGGGAAGGAGTGGGACATTGAAAATTAGAATAAAAATAAAATGGCAAATTCTGATGAGGCTGAAGGTTTTGAAGCTCCAAATTCTGCCAAATCTCAACTGTCAGGAAAAGCATCTCATCCTACCCTATCTGAATGGAATTTTTATACCTTTCTTGACCATGTAATTGGTTCTCCTGAGGTAGTTGACTTGTGGGGGAATGGGAATACTGTTCAAGACTTCTCCATGCAATATCTCATTGCATCTATATTTATAACCATATCTAGTGCCAGCAGGTTCCAGGAGACTGGGTCTATGGCATGAGCCCAGAAGGGGGATGGAAGGCACTGACATAATTTTAAGACTTTGCTAATTTACTTCAGTAGAACTGGAATATATATGAGGATAAATTATGAAAACTTTGAGTCAGAGTGGAAAGAGCATATTGTTGAGTTAAGCCAACTATTTCAAATGGGTACACTGGACAAAATTCCTGGATTCAGTCAGCTGGAGCGGTGAGGAATGGTTCTCACAGTTTTCTTAGTTAGATGTCTGAAAACTGAACTCAGAGGTGCTCTGCATTGAATGAAGCTCAGATAAGGGAATGTCCATAGTTTAAAACAGAGAAGATTTCCCAAAATTTAGATATCGGAATGCTTGAGTTGATTTATTATTAATGATATGCTCAACCCAGAGGACAGTGAATTTTGCCTTTAAGGAAAATTGGCCAAAGATACAGAATTACTCTAATTTGCAGACAGTGACTAATGGTTTGCCTAAATGTTCGAATATTTAGAAGGAAGACAGTGGAAAAATTGACGACCAATGGGTATAGGGAGAAGGTGTGTGCCAATGCTCACAAAAGAATAAACTCAGCTGGGAGGGAATCTCAATGATATTAGTAATCATTTGGATAAGATAATATTCAGTGAGTGTCAGTCTCTCTGTCTAGGCCTTCCTATCCTTGTCCAATGGACTCATGAACAAATTGACCATGATGACCAGGTTAGAGTTTATGCATGGTTTCAGAAACTCGGATTTTATTTCATGGAGGCTAATCTGGTCACAGCTACTGGTGAGTGCTCAGCCTGACAACAGCACAGATTAACACTGAGCTCACAATTAGCTGGGGAACCAACCAGCCATTAAGTAGCTAGTTGATTACATTGGACTATTTTCATCAAGAAATAGGTAGTACTTTATTCTCGTTGAAGTGGGCACTTGTTTTGGATATAGATTTTCTTTCCTGACTACAATGATTCTGCCAAAACTCCCAACTAAAGGTTCACAGGATGCCTTATTTATTGTCACGCATGTGACTTAGCATTGCTTCTGACTAGGAAGCTTATTTTGTAGAAAATGAAGAGTACCAGTAGATTTAATCTCAGGGAATTCTTTGTTTTCACCACATTGTTCATCATCATGATGCATCTAGCTTAACAGAATAGAAGATAACCTTTTAAATATGCACTGACAGCATCACAGGATGTAACACTTTGAGGCTCTGAGGTATGTCCTCCAGGATGTATTTTATCCTCTGAGTGTGTGATAAATATGCAGTAATCTTTATTCTACTTCCAGAATTCATGGATCCAGGGATCAAGGCATGTAATTTGTAAACATTATCCTAACTAAAGCTCTAATTATCTATGATAAAAGTTTTTTCTTGTCTAATACAAAATTTTGGTTTCTTCTGGTTTAGAAGATTTTGCTCTAAATACTTCCAACATGTGACACCATAAGGTAACTTTGTTAACTGGATGCTAAGAATGTCATTGACAACTTCTGGCTTTTCATGTCAATGAACCAATAGACAAAGAAGAGAGAACCTACAATTAGGATGATTGATCCTGATTACCAAGGAGAAATTAGAATGTTTTTAGAAAATAGAGACATGGAAAGATATGACTGAAATTAGGATGTCTTCTGCCTATTAAAAATCTTAATAATAAACATCGACAATGAAATATAGACAGAACTTCTAATAAGCCAGATGTTTCAGGTGTGAACATTTGAGTCATCCCACCAGGCATGGAATCATTGCCAGGTGAAATTCTTTCTGAAGGCAAAGAGTATGTGGTGTGGGTATTGGATGAAAGAAGCTTTGAATACCAGGTATCAACATGTGAGCAATCACATAAGTGAGCCCTTTACTGTTTATGAATATTTCTTCTATGCCTTGACATGAATATTTTTGCATGTGAAACTCATTTAAAAATTTTCCTTCACTATTTATCAAACATCTAAAAATAAGTTGTGTTAAGAATGAGTAATAATTATTAGACTTAAATCTCAATATTGTAAATTCAGAATATATAGAAAGAGTACAACGAGATGAGGAAGAAATATACCCAAATAAAAATAAATATGAAAACATGACAAATGATAATTTTTGTGTCTGCTCTGGGGAGAAGGTTAGTGTGTTTTCACTTTTCCAAAGAATAATTGTATCATCTTATAGGAAGCATGGTTTTGCTAGTGATTTTGTGTAGAAGCAAATTTGGTTAAATGATGTATGGATGAATGACAAGTTGAAAGAAATTGTTAGTTCTGGATTGTACTATGTCAACCTGATTAAGTTGGGAAATTTATTTCCCAGAATGACCATGTAGTAGGTGGAATGGTGACCCCCAAAAGAAATGACCACCTAGAACCCATATTTGTAAAAAGTATTTTGCCAATATAATTAAGTTTAGGGTCTTGAATTGAGTTCATCCTTGATTATCTAGGTGATAACCCAAATATGAATGCCCTTCTAAGAAGAGGAGAAGACTACAGGAGAAGGCCATATAAAACAGAGGCAGAGATCACACTTATGCTGTCACAAGCCAAGGAAGGCCTGGAGCCACCAGCAGCTGGAAGAGCCAAGGAAAAAATTTCCCTTAGTGCCTTTAGAGGGAGCATGACCCTCCCCATTCCCTGAGTTTGAATTTCTGGCTTTCAGAAATGTGGGAATAGTACAGATTTCTTTTGTTTTAAGACAGCAAGTTTGTAATTCCTACAGCAGTTCTAGACAAGTAATATAACCCGTTAGGCTATGCTATGGCTCTGGGTTCCATTTATTGAACATAGAAACTTGGAATTCACTTGGAACACAGGAGTAACAATAGACATTACTCTCTAAATTTAGGTATAATGATGAACGGGTAAGGAATTCATTGTCCTAATGGCAGAAGATGCTGCCCAATAGTGAACTCCAGCCCACCAGCAGTGGTGTGGCTATAGGAACAGAAGTGGTAGTCACACAATAAAAACAACTTTGCATAAAACTTTCCACAAACTCTCCCCGTTCTGGGCCCACTTTGGAAGTTGAATGTATTTTCCATGAAAGTTCTGACTTATCTACTTATATTAGTGTTCTGGGTGGTTCAGAGGCGAAACTTTCTTATCCATGATTCATATTCCCCTTTTCATACATTTTCCTTCCCAGCAATCTCCTGGGAAATTTCATGGTAAACAACTATAAGGGATAACACTGGTATTTATAATTAACACAGATTTACATACTTACCATGACAATGTTCCAGAAAATGAGAAAATTTTATTTGTTTTCATAATACACACAAAAACTAGTAGGAGCTTTTTAGTCTGTAAGTGATTAAGGATAAACTGCATTTTAATTTAATTGACTCTAGAAAAATGGAATCATAAGGGGCTTTGACATCGTCAAATCTGCCTGATTTCAAGAACCAAAGATGGCGAAAGAAAATTCTAAGGGTCATACATCAAACTAGAGACAGATCTAGAATTCAAGTTTCCTTGACACAGTTTTTTTTTTTTAATCTTTCTACCACACAGAGTTTCTCTGACAGAAGCTTGATTCAAAGAATGAAAATATATCTAGATTCAGATAACAAAGTTCTATAATGGCAGATGACAGACATATATACTTACATTTTGTGACAAGAGATTTGTCCTAGGGAAGGTAAAAAAAAAATAACATTGTGATTCAGTATTTTCCATTTCATTTTTAGTCTCTTTTGGCTAGAAAAGCTAATACATAATGAGTTCAGGCTATTGGTGGATTTTATTGATTGAATTATGCCCCCCCCAAAATTTGCATGTTGCCTAACCCCCAGTTCCTCAAAATGTAAGCTTATTTGAAATTAGGGTATTTATCAAGTTAAAATGATATCATTGGGGTGAGCCTCAATCCATATGGCTGGTGTCCTCATAAACAGAACAGGGATGAATTTGGAGATAAAATGGGAGAAACATGTTCCTCTGTCTCCTCATTATATCTGTCTTTCTGTGTTTGTATATATTAGATGAAGTGGCTGCCTCTCTCAGTCTTGAGGGAGTGGTCTTGAGAAGGAGTTGTTCTGTGTTGCACAATCTCCTTTCACAGCAGATCCAGGCACTCTCTGGGCATCTCTTATGTGGGTTTCATGGGCCCGCCAGCTGTGATGGGGTGGTGGCTACTGTGCAGGGAGGGCAGGTCTTGGGAACTCACCTGTCCTGGTTGTGGCTCAGCCATTCCATGGGGAAGTAGGTTTCAAGCTACCTGCACTTCCTGATTATTGTTAGGTCTCTGTATGTGGAGGGTATGTCTCAGAGCACTCACCCAGCCCTCTTGCATCTTGGCAGCTGAGAAAGAAGACAGGGTTCGGAACACAGTCACCAAGGGGTGCTTGGTCAGCCCATTTAGACACTGGGTAAGTAGAGCATGCCCTCCAGTGCTAGCTAACAGGCTAGAGAGAGGGCAACAAAAATGGTACCTGGTGGGTGTCTCACTAGGAAGATAAGATGAAATCACCAGAATGGCTTCTACCAGTTCATCCTTCCCTGGTAAATTCCTTGCAAGTTCCTGCCTCTTGGACATCCACTTTAAAATTAGTAAGTGGGTCTAGTAACTTTTAAATCTATTGCGTTTGTACTGGCTCTCAGGACAGTTTGAGAAAATTTAGAAATTAGTATGGAAACTAGGATGTCTACATTCAACTCCTAGCTTTATCATGTGTACAAGCCCTTTAAGAGAAGAATCTTCATTCCTTATAGTTCTGTAATTCTCCTGGTCTTAATCCCCATTGATTTTCAAAACCAGATATTTTGGAAATTCATCCTTTCAGTGTCAGCTCCCAGAGTCTGGGTGCTTGTTGTGGGGTATAGTCCCTTCACTCCTCTAAGAAGAGTTCCATATTTTGAGAATCCGTCCCAATTGGAGGGTCACTGCATCAGAGCTGGGGTTCCTGGTGAGGTCATGTCTTTGCCTCTTCTACCTCTCTCAATGTGTCCACTTTGTCTTTTGTTGTGGAGTTACTATTTGTCTATATTTCAGGTCCTTTTCAGAGGAAAATTATTCCGTAAATAGCTGTAGATTTGTTGTGTCCATGGAAGGAGGGGAATTCGGCATCTTTCTAGGCTTCCATCTTAAGCCTCCATCCATAATAGTTTTATTTTGTTTTAAATCCTATTTTAAACAAGTTAATAGGGGCGCCTGGGTGGCGCAGTCGGTTAAGCGTCCGACTTCAGCCAGGTCACGATCTCGCGGTCTGTGAGTTCGAGCCCCGCGTCGGGCTCTGGGCTGATGGCTCAGAGCCTGGAGCCTGTTTCCGATTCTGTGTCTCCCTCTCTCTCTGCCCCTCCCCTGTTCACGCTCTGTCTCTCTCTGTCCCAAAAATAAATAAATGTTGAAAAAAAAAATTTAAACAAGTTAATATTTTATAGTTTCTTAATGAAGTCCCAGACTTGATCCCAAAGCTAACGTGGTGTGAGGGAACTGGCAGAGCACTTCTGAGATTGACTTGTTACAGATCAGTTTAGTGTTTCAGATGCTTGATGTTTCTCAAGAGTTTTTAAGTTATCCCCAAAGGTAATAATATGGGAAGAAATTTGTATGGAAACCAGGATGCTTGCATTCAACTCCTACCTTTATCATGTGGGCAGGCACTTTCATTCTCAGGGGCTCAGTACCAAGACAAGGACAGGATGGGGCAAGTGAGATGCTCAGGATGTAAAATTTAAGGAAACCCTTACATGTATATATTAACTCTCAGGATTGTGAAAGTGCAGTGTCAGCCCTAAGAACGAGTGCCTCCTTACATTTTGCACCCTAGACATCTCACTTAATTTCAATGCAGGCGCTGCTCTCTTCCCTTTCTTGGAAATGAATGATTTGGTCTTAATCAGTGGTCCCCAACGTGGGACACACAGAACAAGAGTTTTTTGGCTGTTTCAGAACATAAAGTTTTGAAGATGAGGGGATTAAGTTTGGAAATGTGGTATACTACACCCCTGTCTTGGAGATTTATAATACGTCTTATATTATTGGTCCTGATCTGAGATACAGATATTATACCTGTTTAACTTGTTGTAATTAATTGCTTCTAAAGTTATTGATAATCAAAAGTTTTTGCTCCTCCCTTCTTAATATCGAAAAAAAGTAATCTTAGAAAAACTGTGTCTCAGGAGTTTTACAAGAAATTTCTAAATTAATCTTTGGAAGAAAGATCTAGGTCTTTTGAAGTCCTATGAGTTAGGCACAATTGATATCTACATTTTACAAAGGAGGAAACAGAGATCAAGTAAAATAATTTGAAGAGATGTTTGGGCTTTAGCAATGTGCTTGTATGGCATTATGGTGGACTTCAGATTCATAAAGAAGTTTTCTGGTCTTCCTTATTACTCTAAAATTAGCATAACATTTTATTTTTAGAATAATGAAAATGGGGCACCTGAGTGGCTCAGTCAGTTAAACGTCTGACTTCAGCTCAGAACCCCATGGTTCATGAGTTTGGGCTGTGCATCGGGCTCTGTGCTGACAGCTTGGAGCCTGGAGCCTAATTCGGATTTTGTGTCTCCCTCTCTCTCTGCCCCTTCCCCACTTGAGTTCTCTCTCTCTCTCTCTCCCTCAAAAATAAATAAACATTAAAAAAATTTCCAATACTGAAAACATTTTTGCGTGAATGAAGTAGTATCTTTTCTTTTTTCTTTTTTAAAAACTTCTTGTGCTAACCATGCATTCCTATCACTTTTTGTCAGCATTGATTAGCTCAACAGGCTTTCAGAGACTCCTACATTATCTGAATTTCAACCTCAGGTTATTGTGGTTTGCTGAACGATGCCCAGCTTCAATACTGAGATAAAATAGAATAGCAAAGTGATGGTATCGAATGGCACTTAGCATAGAGTTGGCTGCCCAGAGTGTGAAGAGGGAAGCAGGTGACAGATTGAATAACTGTCTCCAAAAGACCCTTTTCTATGTAATGTAATGATCTTGCTGGGAGTTCATTACGGAGCAAAAATTATATCAGGGATTGTACCAGATTCTAAGCATACAGTGGTAGAAATGATAGACATGAATCATGTTTTCTCACGACTTATAATGTGGTAGTCTCATATCCTACATATATATCCATGTAAAGCTAATGAATAAATTGTGAATTGAGAAAGACACTTCCAAATCTCTACTATTCAACACTTGTCTCCCACTGTCCAATGTGATTGGCAGAACACATCAAGTTAAGGGGCTGAGAGATACTTCACCTCTATCCACAAGAGAGTTATTGTATTTATATTTAGAAACTCAATCCCTCAGCAATTCTTTCAGTCCAGGAGCTGTGGGTTCAAATACAATTTCCATTAGTCCATATTCAAGAAGGCTGAATACACACTTTGCCTTCAGTGGCAATGACATATAAAATCCCCTTAGGACCTGAAGTTACTGCTGAATTGTAGGGCTTTGTGCTTGGGAGAAACTAATGAAATTCAAGTTGGCTACACTTGATATAGATCCTCTTTTTCTGGGCCCATCAGAGAATTTTGCTGCCTTCCTCTTAGCAGGTAGTAAATAATTGGCTTCAACACACGTATGCTACCAGGTTATATTTGGGCTAGGTCATCTCACATTTTATCACGTTCTGAATTCCTATTTTATAATGAGATCACCATCTTGATTTAGTGATCTGCCTACTATTAGTATTAATATATGTTATGGTGTGTCTGACTGACCAGTGGGGTAGCTTGCTAATTAGTTATCTGTATATGGGACCAACTTGTATGTGGGGGAAAACCCCATTCTCAGGGGGATGGACTTCTCTTTCTCTCTCCTTCATTACTTCCTCCCTCCTTCTGTTCCTTCCTTCCTTCCTTCCTTCCTTCCTTCCTTCCTTCCTTCCTTCCTTCCTTCCTTCCTTCTTTATAGGCTAGTCAAATGAAGCCATGGAATGGAGAAGGAACAAAGAAATCTGTAACTGGTTGCATTAAATTAATTGAGATGGGCTTTTTCTTATAAAGCCTGATTGTTAGGGAAGAGATGGTTGATTCGCAGTACAACATGAAAGGTTTAGGGGATGCACCTATTAAGGTCCTGATATTTTTTTCTCTTTTCATCTTACAAGAATTTAAGAGCTTGAACAATATAGAGCATGTATTACTTATCTTAAAACTCCTGGTGTCTACCACAATATCTGGTCCATAGTCAGTCAATAAGTATTATTGAATAAATAGACATTTTAGGGTTACATATAGGCTTAGGGAAAGGACTGGAATTAGAGTGGGTTCTTTCTGTGTGTAAGGCACTGTGATATGTAGATTTCACATATAATATATTTCTTTGACTAAAATAACCTTTTGGAGTAGGTGGTGATATTATTATTCTTATTTTTCAGATGAAGAAGTTAAGGGTCAGAAAAGTTAAGTGAATTGACCAAAGTCACACGGCTGATAAGGAAGCATCTAACCCCAGGATTATGTGGCTCTAAATCTCCTGATACTTCCTAAATATTTGTTGCTGACTTCACCCTGAATCTCTAGCTAAGTCTTTAGGGCACAGTACAAAATCTGAGATAGTTTGCCACACTCAAAAATAATTACAACATTGATATAAAATAATTAACTCAAACTATTATGACTATGAAATACCCTTCATGCTGGATATTTGTTTGTTTAGAATCTGTTGGAGTCTGCATCTAAAAATGAGAACAGGTAATAAAGATCACCTAATTATTTACTATCTTAGATTTTTAGGGCATACTTAAATATGTTACTATGGTTGATATAGTGGTATACCTTTTTTGAATAATGAGGAACAAGATAAAATTCCCATGATATTTCAGTCTTTGAATCATGTGTGACTGAAAACTTGACTTCAGATTTCCTTTGACTTTCTACTTTTGTGCAACATCATATACATTCCTGTTTGTTATTTGTTTTGTTATATTTGTTAAGCTGTTTGGGGTTGGAAGTTTTTGTTTTACATAAAATTAATTCCAGCAAATATAGTATATACTCTACCTGCCAGTTCTGAATCTATGATTTTCCAAAAACTATCCAGGGAAATTGTATTATGGTTTGGACTAGGAATGCATACTCCTTTACATCCCATTCTGGAATTGACATGAATCTTTTTTTTTAAATTCCCGAGGTTAGAAATAGACTCTAGACTACTTAAATTCTATTTTCCATCTTTATTGAGGTAAAATTTACAAATAAAATGGTAAGATATTTGAACATATATATATACAATATAAGATATTATAATATAATAATAAATGTAAGATATTTAGACATATACACCCACCCACACATACATTGTGAAGAATTCCTCCCATGTAGTTAACACATCCATCACCTCATATATATGTATATTATATACGTATATATTTTATATATAATATTTAGGTATAACTATATTATACATTATTTATATATTTAGAATTATATATATATTTATTTATATATATATGCATTTAAGTTTTATTTTCTTGGCAAATTTCAGTTATACAATTCACTATTTTCAACTATAGTCACCATGTTATACACTATAGACCTTATAGCTGAAAACTTGTACCCTTTTACAAACCTCTCCCTCTGTCCCCCACTTATTTAAATTCTTGGGGCGCCTGGGTGGTGCAGTCGGTTAAGCGTCCGACTTCAGCCAGGTCACGATCTCGCGGTCCGTGAGTTCGAGCCCCGCATCAGGCTCTGGGCGGATGGCTCGGAGCCTGGAGCCTGTTTCCGATTCTGTGTCTCCCTCTCTCTCTGCCCCTCCCCCGTTCATGCTCTGTCTCTCTCTGTCCCAAAAATAAATAAACGTTGAAAAAAAAAATTTAAAAAAAAATAAAAAAAATAAATTCTTACTTGTGTTCACTTCAAAGATCTTTAGAAGCTTTCTCTTTACAATGATCATATTGAGCCCCTTATTCAAGGGAGAACTATTGCATCTGTGAATTTTCATAACTGAATTTGCTGCACCAGCAATTATGATCTCATGAATTATTTGGACAACTTCCCCTTCACTGATAAAGCTTGAGAATTTAGCATCCACTGACCTAATTGAACGTGTTAATAAAAATAAATTTATGAGTTTGTTCAAGAATTTTATGACATTTGGATATTGTCTAATTTATTTGTCTTCCAGATACAGCCCATAGTTTGGGGCCTAATTTTGTCTACCCTAGTAAATTACATTATATGTTCTTATTGTGGAATATAACAAAACTGGTTTTAAATAACAATATGGAGTCATCTGAAAACACTTAAGGTTAAAGCAACATTTTAAATACCTCTTTATTAGGTTTTAGAATATTGCTGAGTTTTTTTTTTATCTGTCTCCAGCAGATTTGGTATGGTTTTATGATTAATTATATTTGCTATGTTTCATGATTCAGTGAAATTGTAATAACATTTTAGATGCACTACCATTTATCACCCAAGCAGAGAGGCACCTCTTTCTTTCTCTAGTTTGCACTTTATCAATTTAATATAAAACCTAACCTGATAATCTTTCAACTTCAAATATCTTGGGATATGAAGTGGAACTCAAATCATCTCAGCTCTCAATATGGGGATTATATTACAACACTAAAAATAGAATACTTCATGTGATAAATTATTATTATTTGCTAATTGGTAACTATATTTAATAAAAAAAGTTTTACTAACATTATGGAAATGATTGAATTTAATGTAAAATGATGTCTGACCCATAAATCTATTTATTTATATGTTTATGTATGTATGTATGTATGTATGTATTTTGACATATGAGTTACATATTTCCTTCTGGTGTTTTTTTTCCCCTCCTTTACATTTTTAATGTGAACATTTTCAACAAGTGTCATAGTTAAACATGCTAATTTATTTTTATTATTGTATTTATTTTTTTAATGTTTATTTATTCTTGAGAGAGAGATACAGTGTGAGCAGGGGAGGAGCAGGGAGAGGGAGACACAGAATCTGAATCAGACTTCAGGCTGTAAGCTGTCAGCACAGAGCCCAAAACGCGGTCAAGCCCACAAACTGTGAGATCATGACCTGAGCCAAAGTCAGACACTTAACTGATTGAGCCACCCAGGCACCCCTAAATATGCTAATTTAATACATATGGAGCAACTAGAAAAAATTCAAGATGATTATATAGTACATAAAATTTTTTTTCTAAATTAATTACCAAACATGTGGCCCAAACACCAGTTACACTGAGTCTTGAGCTGAGTTCCAATTTCAGGGTTCTTAACCTCAGGTTAGGATAGGCTTCAGTAAATTTCTATGCATGTGTCTACATTATATATACATACACTTTCTTCTGTTAAATATTCATAGCTCTCATATAAACTCAATAGGGTCTATGACCCATTCCATCTGAGTCCTTCTGACATAATAGTTTCTCCATTGGTAAATTTGAAAATAATAGATTTTATTTTCCCTCAATGTCATTTTACCTCTCAGATTCTGATCATTCATCTTGCGTGTACATACTAACCTATTTTTCTCCCTCCTTTCCTTCCTTCCTTAGATAATATAGTCAGCTCTCCCATTTATAGATGAAAATAAGTTCCACTGAGGAGTAGCGGCTCTCCGGAACTCAGGTGGGTTGTTTCTTCCTTGTCTGGGAGCTGGACGTTAGGGTGTTTGCAATCAGGTTTTACCAGAGGGAGATTTTATATACAGTTGTTAAAATGGAATTGTGAGAGTAAAAATACACAGACAAAAGGTGAGGGTCACGGCTGCCGAACTGACATGGTCAATGGATTTACTAAGCCAGAGGAAGAAGTTTGCCTTTTTAAAAAAGTAAAGGACTAGAAAATCTCTAAGGATCCAGGAAATGTGGTCAGAAATTGTAGATACAGAAATGATCAAAATGTAGAGGGTCAAGACAGAAAACAGGACAGAGCAATTGCTTGGAAGAAGTAGTATGGCGTGACATTCCAGGATTCATACAAATAGGCTGTGTCAAGATGCACGGCAAAGTCAGCTCCATTTGAGGGCATAGCAGTAAGCCCAAATCTGCTCCGTTATTTCGCTTCCATCCTGCTTCCCACACATAAGTATCCCTCTCTATAAGAACAAATTCAAAGACTACTTAAGAATGGGAAGCTTCTGGAACGAACTAGGATAAAGGAGGGCAATTGTGACCTTGGTGACAAAGAAGCTATGGTCTATTATACCAAATGGAGAAAAGAAATGAGATTGAAAATTCAAGTCTAGAGCATATATGTGTTCACTGAGCATCAGATCAAAGCCTGGCCCCTCCTATCTATACAGTGGTGCGGAGAGAAAGTACATGTGTGAGTGATCTAGTCTTTGCTTCCCTGTGAGATATCTCCCTCATGGATGGGCTCTCGTGTAGCATTTAAGTAAGAGCTGCTCACTGCCTGGATAACTTGGATACTGAAAGGTAAGGTCTACAAATGCTTTTTTTTTTTTTTTTTTTGGAAAATTTCTACCACCAAGGTTTAAATAGATTGTCTGAGGTCATTAGGTAAAAGGAAAGAATGGGGTGGGGAAAGGGGCATCAGATTTTGGAGGTCAAATGACACAAATAAAGTCAACTCAGTAATTTCATCACTAAGCAATTTTCCTGTATGACAAAAATGCAGATAAGTGCATACTGGATTCAGTTCAGAATTTAATTAGATTATTTACATGGCAGAACTTTATAAAGCTCTTACAAATGTTAGCTTACTTATTTATTTGAAGGATAAATATATGTCCTGGGACTTAGAAGGCCCTGGAACAATTTAGAGGTTAAGGTTGCATACAATAAACACATCAGTGCTCAAGTGGGGCACAGTGGGAACCTGTTCCTCTGCCACTGGTCCTTACAGAGCATCTGGAACAGCCTAGCACACTGAGCCAGCTCTCAGCATGAGACACATTATGACTCTTCCAGGACTGACCTTTTCTCAATGGGGAGATTTACCAGCAAAATGTTTCTACTATAGTTTCTCTGGGCAGGAGGGAAAAGAGGCTAAATCCAGGATGGTTCAGCAGCTCCTAAACATAGTGGTGGAACAAACATTTTATCTCCAACCTTTCTATCTTGAGTGGAGGAGACAATTTAGCTTCTTTGTAGAAAACAGACAAACAAAAGTATCCATCGTCAGAAATTCAGAATCAACAGGGGTCCCTCTGTTCACATCTCTGAGCAGCACAATGTGGTGGAGAGTGATCTGGACTTGAAGGGAGGAGATCTGGTTTGCAGGCTGGATCCCCCATTAACTTACCTGGAGAACTTCAGCTGCTCCTTTAGCCTTTGTTTTCTCATCTGTAAAAATGGCGTTTAAAAATCTGTTCTACTTTTCTACTGACCTATTATGTAGTTTATACAAAAATCTTTGGAAAGCCAAAATATTATAGAGAGGTAGGCATGTCTCCCACCCTTATATTGTTTCTATTGAGGAAGAAATCCAACTCTGTTTATGAGACACTAGATTACACCTACTTCTAGTGCAAACAAATAAACAAATAAACAAAAACATATTGGAGAAGATATCCCTAAAGTTGTGCCTTGGAGGTCATGTGTAGGAGTTGAAACATTGTGCTTTTTAGAAATAAGTAGACTTGAGGGGCACCTGAGTGGCTCAGTTGGTTGAGTATCAGACTCTTGATTTCAGCTCAGGTCATGATCCTAGGGTTGTGGGATCAAGCCCTGCATTGGCTCTGCGCTGAGCATGGACTCTGCTTAAAATTCTCTCTCTCTCTTCCCCCCCTCTCCCTCTCCCCCACTCATACATGCTCTCTCTCTAAAATAAAACTATAATTAATGAATTTAAATATTAAAAAAAAAAGAAGTAGGTAGGCTTGAGTTTAAATCCCAGTTCAATCATTTACTTGCTAGGTAATCTTGAATGATTTTCTTAAACTTCCTGGAATTCAATTGTTTCACCCATAAAAGGGCAATAAGGATGACATAATTGACATCACAGAATTTCTGCAAGGTGGAGACAGATGCTAGATTTCTATACAATATCTGGCCAACAGTAGATTCTCATTAACTGTTAATTCCATTCCACCCACTCTATTCAGTATTAAACTGGATCATATCAATGATGTGACTATCACACTCTTTATAACATAAACAGTTGGCTTCTTTGGCTATTCTTTGAGTTTTTGACCTGAAAAAAATACATAAAAGTGATTTTACATGGATGTTGTAGGAACGACTAAGAAAACAAATGCATAGCACATTAAGAACACATAAATGTGTTTAAGTGAGAGAGGAGTCATTTCTTTGTGAGGAATTCCTTCTCCTTAGATTTAGGGAAAAATCAAAATAAAATGAATATATTAATAAGCAATGTGTAATAGTAAATATGAAAGAAAGACTGGTAATGAAGATTTATATTTTTTTCTTCTGGGTAAGTTTATCTTTGATAAGTCACATGTTTCTGCTGAGCCTGTTTTCTTCTTCACAAAGTGATACAGTTCAGGACAAAGCCCTTTCCAGCATTGGTATTTTCTAATATGATGCTGTTCTGACCATGTTATTGCACCTTTGCCTTGGATTAATTCATCCCTAAAAGAGGAAGTTTGGATTGATTGTTAGGAGCAGGCAGGAGAAAAAGTTCATATGGCAACATGGACAAATGACCACATTTCCAGCCTTACTCTATCTCTCTGAAATGCAGCCCTGTTAAGAGCCACTCCTTCAAGACTCTGCTTAATGAATATCTGCAGCAGCATATTACACTGCAGGCCAACCAGTGACCCTCCCACAGGCCCATGTGTCTTTCAAGGAAGGTATTGTTTTATGCTTTTCTCTTGGCTGGAGTTAATACAGTTGAAGTTCATCATAATCCCAGTGCTGGTCAAGAGTGAAAGAGACATTCTCCATCACCAAGAAGAGCAGGGTGAATTTAACTTGATGCATAATTAATTTTATAAGGCACAGTCTCTAATATGGGTATAGCTAATAGAAACGTTTTATTCATAAATGTGTTTTGAATGTGCTGTGGCAACCCATGTGGAGGTAGGTTATTTTTCACCTAGGGGTCACTTTTTACCTGGACACAACGACTAGAGTATAAGAGGCCCTTCCACTGCTCAAGGGAAAATGCCAGGGATTTGACAGTTTTCTTGAAAACAGAATGGCTTTAGTTTCCTGACATCAGCATGGGGACTTTCTTTTTGTTCTTCCCTTTATCAAATTCAGTGGTTCTTTCACTTCAGGGTACATATATATTACTGTGCAGAGCTGTATATTTCCAACTGCATATATTATACATTTTAGGTAACTCAAGGGACTTTCCAATATAATTTTGACAACATGCAATTTTTATATTATCTGCTGAATATAGAACCTAACCTTAGTAAAAGAAACAATTCCATTTCATTGTTTTTCATCTTAAATATTGACAATTATTAAAATCATTGATAATAATAAGCTAGCAAAGCTTGAATGTGAGCTCTCATCCACTTCGGTTGAGTCTAAGCATAACATTTCCATAAAGCAACTTGTCAATCTCTATCAACCTTAAATGTGCAAACTGCTTGTTTTTAATCCCACCTCTAGCAATTTTTCTTGAAGACATATTTACACATGTGCACAAAGATGTATAGACAGATGTTTATTGCAGGGTTGATTGTATTAGCAAAACAAATCCATTCTTTGGACATTCATGGACATTCTTCCTTAGATACTGCCATAGTGTATTTTCCATAAACGTATTGTTCCTTACTTTCATCTACAATTCCTTGAATGATCAGGATTTTAGTTATATCTTAAGTCTTCCCTTCTTTCCTTTACCTTCTTGTTACATACACAATAATCTTTGGCCTATTTCAAGTAACTCCAAAGTGGAGGGGATAATAGATGAAAATATTTTAATATATCTAGACAAATAACAAGGTTGTAGCCAACTAACAACTTTGAAGCAGATATATCTGTAAAGATGAAAAGGTCTCCGAGACAATATCATATTATATAGAGGTATCTAGGGTTGTGTGCCACAATCAAGGCCACAGCCTTGGCTCATTAAGAATTCTGTAGTATAGTTGTGAGTCCTTCAGCTGGGCTGAGTATAAAGCCTGAAAAAACTATTGAAAATACCACTTATCAATCTTACACCCATCCTTCTCTTCTTCACAGAAGTGCAAAAATATGTTGATAATATTTGGTCCTGGAGAATGCCTTTGTAAGTTGGTCCTAAGGAAATTTATTATTTTTTATAATAGCAGGTATTTATCAAAAATTAAATTTGTCCGAGGTCTTGTACACACTTTACATATATTTAGTTCATGTGTTCCTCTCAATAGACCCATGAGATAAGTAATCAATGTCCTCATTTATGGTAAGAACCAGAAAGGTTAAATAACTTATCCATGGTCATACAGCTAGTAAGTGACAAAGTCCACATTTAAATGTCTATTTGACTCCAGAGTCCATGATTACAGCCACAAAACTGGCTGATGATAATGGATAGACAGTACAGTTGTAAACTTTGACCCAACTGACAACACCTTTTCCCTGACCCAAATGCCACGCTAGGCACATAAGAGTGAAAAGCACACTTGGCTATATTGTTTTTGAAGATGCAAAGAACTACTGCCCTGCTTTTCCCTGCCTGAGATGGCCAGAGAATATCCTTGATGTAGTTCACAGTCTCCTTAGAGTAGCAGTGATTTGACCTCCTGGTGGTTTCTAGTCCAGCCCTTTCAGAATCACAGAATGACACACAACACAATGCAACTCACCTTCTATGTCTACATCAGTTGCCAGGCACCTGAACTCACACAGAGGACACCCAGGTCAGTTCTGCTTGCTATTTCTCTTTGATCCAGAACTGCATTGTCAGGATTAATAGCTGCAGGGACTGACCTGTCCATGATTAATGGCCCAAAGTCAGAAAGAACATCCTTAAGCTTGCACAGGTTGTTTATTTTCTTACTTTAAGGACCCAAATTACACATCTCACCTTTTGATTCTAGCTTTTGATCATCATTTATATGGCAACATGGATCAGATTTGTCTTTTTGGCTATGATGTTATAAACAATAGTGCTACATAGAGTTAAATTGTGTGAAAAGGGAGAGTCAGGAAGCTACAGAAGCAAAGAGAAAATAGCTGGTTTGGGCCACCTGACTCCTTATCTTGATCAGATCACCAAGAAGTCATGAGCCCTCATGATATCTGGGTCTTCCACAGCTGTAATGTATCCTGTTATCACACTTTCTGGTTTGCCAGGGACATTCTTGGTTTATGCTCACATTCACTTGTTGATAGTTTGTAAGATTTATTTCATGGGAACCCCAACAATGAGGAGAATGTAGTTATCTTCTCCAGAGTTTGGTGACATTCAAAGAAACTACCCCAGGAAGGATATGACTTTAGATGAGGGGCCCTGTGCAGCTGAGCTCCTGCACTTGTCTTTGGCATGTAAGAAAATAATAAACTTGCTTAAACTAATTTGCCTGGACACAGTAGGGCCAGGGGTGGGAACTATTTTAAGGATATAGTATATTTGGTCATTTCATGGATGTGGATCTAGAAGCTGGGAAACTATAAGGAGTAAAAATGTCTTCCCATTTGTCCCCATCTTTTATCTCCCCTGACGTGTCTTAATTTCTATTGTTTGTTTGTTTGTTTGTTTGTTTAAATAAATCTGGCTCTGAAGCCAGATGTTTAAGGATCTTGAGGTACATCAAAACTTAGTCTATTGTGACTAACATACATAAATTCAGTTCTTTTGAACAGGGGCACCTGGGTGGCTCAGTCAACTGAGTGTTTGATTTTATCTCAGGTCATGTTCCCACAGTCATGGAATTGAGGCCCACACAGGGCTCTGTGCTGAGTGTAGGTCCTGCTTATGATTCTCTCTCTCTCCCACTGCCCCTTTTCCCCACTCGCATGATCACTCTCTCTTTCTCTCTCTAAAATAACGACTTTTAAAAAATATAATGACCAAATCTATTTCATGGATAATTCTTACCTTAAGGTGTCTTAAGACCTAGAGAAAAAGCCAATAATGTTTTCTATATAAAAGGCACTGTCAGATAATGATCTTTACTTTTATCATTGTCAGGTTTTTGTTTTATTTATTTTTTCCTAATAGCTGGGATGGCTTTCTTTGTATCACCTACTCTTTTTGTCCTGACATTCTCTATGACTTGAGGGGGTCTGAGTGGGATAGAATCAGAGTCGTAAGTGTGGAGAAAGCAAGTTTGTGTTCCAGATAGGAATCCCCTTTATAATTCCAGCCTTGTAAGTATTGTCTTCCCAGCAAATGAACTAATGGAAATAATGAATACATGCCCACATACGTACACACAGGCAAGCCATTTCCAAGCTCTGTCATAGAATCTCTCAGTGCTTCACCAACTTGACCCTTTTTATTCTGCTTATGCCAGTGGCTGATCCTAGTTATAAATACTTTCCAAACTGCAGCTTGGGACTAATGGGCCCTTTGTATTTGAAGGTTAATCTCTCTTCGCTGGTTTCATCTGTATAAAGGAGAACCAACATCTCCTTTGGTGGGCTGGTCAGTGGATCCATAGGCGATGGTGATGTGTGGGTCATATTCACTTCATGATGTTTTTTAACTATCACCAACTTTCCAACCAAAAGGCAACCAGATGGCAGTTTTGAAGCCTGGAATTCAAAGTTGCCCCATAATCTCATATCTGAGTCTGCATTTTCACTTTGCTGAGAAGTGAAGAAGCCCATCTGTCATTTGCTTCTGCCCTCTTCTGGTTCATAATAGCCATCTAGGGGCTATCCTGTCTTCTCTCCTTGAAACAGCTTTAAGATCTACTGGCTGTTTTGCCTAAAGTGGGAGGCTAAGAGAGAAATTAGCTGTCATATCAAGGCTTAACCATTAAGTAAAAGTAAATAATGTCATTGAAGGCATTAAAGGAATATGCCTGGCTTTTTGGATTAGTGCAAGGGAATGAAAAGAAAATGTATTTGTGGTTTCATGGGAAAAACCTAAACCACATACATCTCTTTGAATTACCAATTGTATGGCCTTAGGCAAGTTAATTAAACTCCCTGAGCTTTACTTTATTTATCTATATAAATGAGGATGACATATTTTTGAGAAGGACTATTTTTACCGTTTGGAAACATAACTGAACCTCATCTAGGGCTGGAAAGCACTAGAGTTGATTCGCTTCCCTTTCTTGCTGCAGGTTGAAATGGAACCTCAGTTTCACACTGGGTTTCACCAGCATAATTTATTTATTATTATTATTTTTTAATTTTATTTTTTAAAATTTACATCCAAATTAGTTAGCATATAGTGCAACAATGATTTCAGGAGTAGATTCCTTAAGCCCCTTACCTATTTAGCCCATTCCCCCCCCCCACAACCCTTTCAGTAACCCTCAGTTTGTTCTCCACATTTATGAGTCTCTTATGTTTTGTCCCCTCCCTGTTTTTATATTTTTGTTTCCCTTCCCTTATGTTCATCTGTTTTGTCTCTTAAAGTCCTCATATGAGTGATGTCATATGATTTTTGTCTTTCTCTGACTGACTAATTTCACTTAGCATAATACCCTGCATTTCCATCCACATAGTTGCAAATGGATTTCATTCTTTTCGATTTCTGAGTAATACTCCATTTTATATGTGTATACACACACACACACACACACACACACACACACACACACACACACACACCACATCTTCTTTATCCATTCATCCATCGATGGACTTTCTATACTTTGGCTATTGTTGATAGTGCTGCTGTAGACATGGGGGTGCATGTGTCCCTTCAAAACAGCACACCTGTATCCCTTGGATAAATGCCTAGTAGTGCAATTGCTGGGTCGTAGGGTAGTTCTATTTTTAGTTTTTTGAGAAACCTCCATACTGTTTTCCAGAGTGGCTGCACCAGCTTGCATTGCCACCAACACCAGGATAATTTATTTTTATTGAAGTATAATCAATATACAAGGTCATAGTAGCTTCAGGTGTACAACAAACTGATTCAACAATTGTATATGTTACTTAGTGTTCACCATCATAAGTGTAGTCACCATCTGTCACTGCACAACATTGACAATATTATTGACTATATTCTCTGTGCTGTACTTTTCATCTCCTTGATTTTTTTCTTTTATAACTGGAAGCTTATACTTCTTAATCCCTTTTATCTATTTCACCCATCCTTCTCACCTACCTCTCCTCTGGCAATCACTAGTTTCTTTCCTGTATTTAAGAGTCTGTTTTCTAGTTTGTTTGTTTGTTTTGGTTTCTTTTAGATTTCACATATAAGTGAAATTCTATAGTATTTGTCTTTCCCTGTCTCACTTATTTAACTTAGCATAATACCCTCTAGGTCCATCCATGTTGTTGCAAATGGCAAAATTCCATTTTTTTATGACTGAGTAATATTCCATTACCTGCGTGTATGTGTGTGTGTGTGTGTGTGTGTGTGTGTGTGTGTGTGTACCACATCTTTTTTACCCATTCATGTAAAGGTGGACATTTAGGTTGCTTCCATATCTTGAGTATTATAAATAATGTCTGTTTAAACATAGGGTGTATATATCTTCAAATTAGTGTTATCATTTCTTTGGTTAAATACCCAGTAGTGGGATTACTGGATCAAAGCTAGAGGTATCACAATCTCAGATTTCAATATATACTACAAAGCTGTTGTCATCAAAACAGTATGGTACTGACACAAGAGTAGACACATAGAGAGCCCAGAAATAAGCCCACATTTATATGGTCAATTAATTTGGCCACATAATGAACAAAGGAGGCAAGAATGGGGAAAAGACAATCTCTTAATAAAACTGGACAGCTACAGGGGCTCCTGGGTGGCTCAATCAGTTGAGCATTTGACTCCTGGTTTCGGCTCAGGTCATGATCTCATGGTTTGTGAGTTCGAGCCCCATGTCAGGCTCTGTGCTAACAGCATGGGTCCTGCTTGGGATTCTCTCCCTCCATCTCTCTCTCTGTGTCCCTTGGGTTGCTTTCTACGTCTCTCTCTTACAATCTCAAAATAAATAAACATTAAAAAAAAACTGGACAGCTACATACAAAAGAATGAAACTGGACCACTTTCTTATACCATACACAAAAATAATCTCAAAATGGATTGAAGACCTAAATGTAAGGCCTAAAACCATAAACCTCCTTAAAGAAAACATGGGCAGTAATCGGCAATAATCTTTTTGATATCAGCCTTAGTAACATTTTAAAATTTTTAAATCTTTGTTTATTTTTTTTTGAGAGAGAGAGAGAGAGAGAGAGAGAGAGAGAGAGAGAGAGCAAGGGAGGGGCATAGATAGAGAAGGGAACAAATAATCTGAAGTGGGTTCTGTGCTGACAACAGTGAGCCCAGTGTGTGGCTTGAACTCATGAACCATGAGATCGTGACCTGAGCTGAAGTCAGACACTCAACCAACTGAGCCACCCAGGTGCCCCTTACTAGCATTTTTCTAGATGTGTCTCCTCAGACAATGGAAACAAAAACAAAAAATAAACTATCAGGACTACACCAAAATATAAAGCATTTGTACAATTCAGGAAACCATCAACAAAACAAAAAGGCAAACTACTAAATGGGAGAAGATATTTGCAACTGATATATCCAATATAGGGTTAATATCCAAAATATATGAAGAACTTATACAACTCAACACCAAAATATCCAAAAACCAAAAACCCAAAACAAACAAAAACAACCCCAAAAAATTCACAAAGAATCTGAGAGATATCACTTTATATTTGTCAGAAAGGCTATAATCAGAAAGACAAGAAATAAACATTGTTGGTGAGAATGTGGAGAAAAAGGAACCCTCATGTATTATTGGTGAGAATGTAAATTAGTGCAGTCACTTTGGAAAACAGTATGAAGGTTTTCTCAAAAAATAAGAAATAGAAATACTCTATGTCCCAGCACCATTTAAAACCTGGGTGAGTGTAGAGACCCAGCTTACTGCTGGCCTTTGCTGGATACCAGCCTGGTAAGGAATAGAGTTCCCCTACTTCCACTGTATGAAAACTGGAGATCAGCTTTCCACTTTGCCCTACGTGGGTATGGGATTTGGAACACCGTCTGTTTTCAGTGAGCAGGGGATTGAAGATCAGCTCCCCATTCAGCCCACAGACATTCATGGGCAGCGTAATTGAAGTTCTGCTACCTGCCTCCCTAGGATGCTTTTCTAAAGGTAGAATAGAAGGTTAGTTGCCCCTCAACCTCACTAACACTGTGGACGTGGTATATGTGTGTGGTTTTCCTGTTGGTGTTTGGATTGAGTAGGTTGGGTATTGCTATTTTTTAAGCTACCCCTTTTCTGATCCTTAGGGTAGGGAAGACAGATTTTCCTTGGAAGAATTTTATGTTAGCAGTTCTGGGCTGATGGCTTCTGCAATGCCCTGTCCAGGAAATATGGGAGGCAGTGAGAAAACCCAGGAAACTCCCTGCCATGTTGTTCTTTAAGTCTTGAGGTATCTGGGCCATCTACCTTCTTTCCACCTTAATGGGTTTTCCTAGGCTTTCTCATTATATTATCTCCAGGGCTTCTTATTTGGAATAGAAAAAGAAAGCCACTCCATCTTGTCCAGAACCAGGAGTCCTCTGATAATGTGCTTTTTAATTGTAAAGACCAAAATAAATATAAGAAAGTATTGTGAAGATTAAATCCGAGAAACAATGGTTTAGACAATTATGTAGGGAAGAAAATTATATTAATTCAAAGAATAAGCTCTTCTCAGTCTCTCTGGCAAAATTATTGTATCCTAACAATAAATATGGTAATGACAAATTTTCATAATTAGTTTACTAAAACAGGTTCTCTCTATGGAATGACTTCTGGTAGCATTTAATTATACAGATTGTGGTTATTGTGCTTTTAAATGTATTCCATAACTATTCCTTTTCAGAAATTCAAAATGTTCATCACTTCACTTAGTGAACTAGTATGATAGTCATTTGTAATACCTGCATTGATAAAGGTGGAAATCTGTGTTGAAACTCTCTTTGTCTTATTAAAAACAAAAACAAGGGGTGCCTGAGTGGCTTAGTTGCTTAAGCTTCTGAGTTCAGTGAAATGTTCAACTTCTAGCTCAGGTCATGATCTCACAGTTTGTGAGTTCAAGCCCCACAACGGGCTCTGTGCTGTCAGTGCGGAGCCCAGTTTGGATCCTCTGTCTCCCTCTCTCTTTGCCCCTCCCCCGCTCACTCTCCCTCCCTGTCTCTCTCAGAAATAAATAAACATTAAAAAAAAAGTCCCCAAAGCATCTGAATTTTTTTGTCTTATAAGACATCCTCTAGTTAGAGAGAAGGATAGGTTAATGTCATTCTTAATCTATGTTTCGCCGCAAATAGTGTTCTGTGGTAACAAAGCCCTGTCCCTCTACTTCACTTCTAATCTTCCAGCTTGATACCACTTATTAGCACAGTGGCCAGTGTCTAGGAGTCCAGTTATGTGTCAGTGAAAGTCAGTATCCTGCCATTCATTAGTTGTGCTTCCTGTGCTTGCTCAGTGTGCCTTGTGAAAATAACGGTTAGCCTCATCTTACCAAGATTTGTTTCCCAATTTGTATTTACAAAACTGCACCAGCATTGTGATACAAGAGCTAGTGGATAAATAAGGATAAATGTTCACACAAATGCTATTGATAATGATTATTATAGAATTTGTGATTATAATAAAAGATGGAAGGAATTTGCAATTGAGTAAGGAAGATGAACTGGTGAATGCACAAAACTCTTAAAGATACCACAAAAGCACAGCCAGAACCCATTAGAAGCTCTAGAGCCTAAATTGTACCTAAATTTTGAGGCAAGGAGATTGGACTTTTGTACCTTCAAGTCAGTCACTATTGTCTGTGGCCTAATCTTTTGGTGATAGAGGGTAACGTTGTAGGCGAGGCAGCTTCTATTTAACTGAGAACAATTTCCAGGGGTAGGGCACTATTTTGAGCTGTTAGCTAACAACACTCATGGATCCTCCTATGCATGTGTTATAGGTTGCATTGTGTCCCTCCCAAGTTCATATGTTAAAATCCTAACTCCCCATACCTGGGAATGTGACTTTATCTAAAGATAGAGTCTTTACAGAGCTAATCATGTTTAAGTGAGTTCATTAGGATGAGCCATAATCCAATGTCACTGATGTATTTATAAAAAAAAGGAAATTAAGACACAGAAAGTAGCATAAATAGAGGGAGAAGAGAGACACCTACAAGGCAAGGAGAGACAAGCCTCAAACAAATCCAGCCCTCGTGCCAGCAGAAGGAACCAACACTGATGATACCTTGATCTTGAACTTGTAGCTTCCAGAACTGTGAGACAATACGTGTTTATTTTTTCAGCCACCGAATTTGTGGTGCTCTGTTATGAAAGTCCTAGAAATGAAGACTTGCAAAATATAGGTAATGAGCTCTTTCTCCAAGCATTTGAGACACAGAATCATGAAAGAACTTGAAATCTGCTTGTCTCTGGAAAGAAGTTATAAACTGTAATACTTTAGAGCACTTGTAAGTATAATGTTTTGGACATGTGGAGAAAGCTAGTTTGTGATAGGAGAGAAAAGTAAAGCAACTATCCAGAGGGATTATAGACACCTGCGAGAGTAAGAGCACACTGCGATGGCTCTGTTTTATCTGAGGTTCTGAGTTAGGGTTCCTTGTATTTATTTATCAAATTACCTTTTCTGCTTAACGCATCTTTCCTCACAAGTTTGAGTGTGATTGACTAGAATGGAATCCAGTGATCCAGATGCTGAACTAGCTCCGACCTTATCTCAGTTCCAGTTTTCTTAAAGGCATCAAATCTTTGGCCAGATTTTGCCTTGTGGGCATAGCGTTCAGTGAATGGAGTGTGGGCTGGATTATAACTTCAATACTACCCTCCTCCTCCCCAGCTGGTTTTCTTTGATTTAAAATGAATACAAACCACTACCACAGAGACCCTGGGTGAGTCTCAGCCTTGGTGCTAAATGCTACTTTTGTTTAATGCTTCCCTACTTTTTCTTAAACACCAAATCCTTGTTTTAATCACCCAGAGCATTTTGTGAGACTCGCCAAGATAACAGATGACTATCATCAAGTTTATCAATCCTCAGTTAATGGGTGTGTTATTACCTCCTTCCCCATGACCTCCCTAAAGACCCATAAATTGAAAGTGGTGATAGTGTATGCTAAGAGAAGCAAATGCCTTGTTTGCTTTGGTCTTGTGGTTTTTATCTTCTGAGGAGAAAAATCTTAGTTCCCATTTTATTATTATTTTTACTATAATGTTAAGTTTGGACACCATAAAGTATTCCCTGGGAAATTAAAAACTTGTTTGTATAATTATGTTTCTGGAAGTAAATAAACTCATAATAAAAACATAATGCTATCATCAGGAAAAGAAAATATGCCTAGACAAGTCTGGTCTAGCTCCAAGACCTACATATGGATGGTTCTACAATGAAGGATGTCCACCCAAGGCCAGGCAGAAGGCCTGGTGCAAAAGACAGGTGATTGTAACTCTTGGCCAGAACATCCCCCCAAATACATTATTTTATCTGAGGTTTGGGAATATTCTAGGTACATGAAAAGAATCTTCAACCTAAATAATTGCCCAATTTGTAAATATTTTCATGAGGAGAAAAATATAATTTAGAATGTCAGCTTAGAAAAGGAGGAATACAACTTATTTAAGATAGATAAATTTAGTAGATAAGACACATATCTAGTTAAGGTGGAGGAAATAAGATTATTGAAACATAGTATTTCTATAGATTCATATTTTTCCAGCTATTCCTTAAATATAAAGATCCACAAGGTGGGGAGTTTGGAACATTACTTACTTAGATAAGGTCTTGTATGTACCTGTCATGGGCTCTCAGAACAGGTGATGCAACATCATGCTTTATTGGGCTGCATAGGAGTGACACAGGATCCTGAAGATGAACAGAAAAAAATGAAACAAAACAACACAAAAACTCTAATATGGATCTGAAGTTGATATTTAACTGTTCTAATAATCAGTCTGCTTTAGAAATCTGCCCTGTGCTCTCTCTGAAGATGAACTTATTTTAAAGAACTACCAAAAATATTCAACTTCTTTGTCCTCTCTACTGTCATTTTCCTGGTATTTCATTTCAGATAGAGTCTCAGGGGACAACAGTAAATATTTGAAGTCACTGTGACTAAATTTATGCTGATGCCATCACTACCTGCAGCACTAAAACAAGAAGCAAGCAGTACAGTTAGTATTTCTCTCAGTGAATTATTCTGATAGCCTTTCATAATATTTAACTTGTGTTAGCAGGTGATGGATCCAGTTATCCTGTGGTAGAGAAGTAAATTCACACAGCACATTTTGTATCGATAGCCTAATTAAATGTCCACAGCAAAGGCAGAAATAAGCTCCTTCATCAAAAGTTTTTTGAACGTTTGGGGCACCTGGGTGGCTCAGTTGGTTGAGTGTTTGACTCTTGATTTCTGCTCAGGTCATGATCCCAGGGTTGTGGGATCAAGCCCTGTGTCTTAAGTCCTGCTTAAGATTCTCTTCTTGTCCCTCTGCCACTCTCCCCTGCTTGCACTCCTCTCTCTCTGTCTCTTTCTCTCTCCCTCAAATTAAAAAAAACAAAAAAGTTTTAAGAACTTTTAAGTCTTCTTGAAGTCTTGGTATTTTTTTATACTCCTTAACATCATCATCATCACCAACTTCCTTATTACCATCAATTATTATCATCTTTGTCATAACATAAAAATAACAAAATAAAAATGCATTTCATGCAAAGGGGATTCTGAGCTATGCACTCAAATGTGTTATCTCACTTAATTCCAACATAGGCTCACAATCTATGAAATAGGCACTTTTGTTATCTGTCTTTTATAGATGAAATTTAAAGCTACCAAGTAACTTGCCTAAGGTAGCTCAGATAAATGCCAGTGTCTGTTTTTGTTTTTGTTTTAATATGCCTGAGGCCTTAACCACCTACCATGCCACCTCTCATCAAAAAGCATATCTGAAACTTTTAAAGCAGAGGTCTTAGAAAGTATTCCAGACATCAACTAACTTCTTTGCCCTTGAGTGATAGTTGTTGTATCCTATTAAGGGAAGAACTGAGCTTCTAATACCTAAATGTTTTGTTTGTTTGTTTGTTTTCTGCAAAAGATTGTCAGTCTTGAGGAAATAAAAGCATCATTATGACACCTATTATATGTTAGGTTTTTACATTGCTTATTTTATTTTTGAAGCTATCCTGACAGTTAATATATTTAGTTTTGGAAATGTCCCTGAAAACTAGACAGGTGAAATAACGTCCCCAGAGCCATACTGAAATTGCAAAGACTAGAGAGAAAAACCCAACTCTACTGTGCTAACCACTAAGCATCTAATTTGTAAGACAGTTGTTAGCCATCACTGACCCCTTGGTCAAATCTTGATGAAAACCTGAGATAAAGTCAAGACCAAGAAATGAGGAGGTAAGGGTTGAGAGTACCAAAGTTTAGCCAGGAAAGATAAGTGGGGCTAGGGGAAAAGAAAGTGTGAGAGGTCCAGAGGAAGGCAGCAGGCACATGAGGCAGTGAGCAGGGAGGTGGAATCAAGAGTTGGGGGCAAAGGCAGTGCAAGATCTGCTGTATTATTAATCCCAGGTTGGCTCCAGGAATGAAACCAAGGGGAAAATAAAGAATGGCATGATGCAGTGCTCCTCGTCGCACTTAAAGAATATGGCCTCTTGTTGCTCCCTCCTTCTCCATTTAGTTGTTTAAGAAAGACTCATCTTTGACTGTCTATGGTCATTTCCCAGCACTCCTCTGAAGAGAAAGATGATATGAAGATTTTACTTCTGTGGAAGGGTGTAGACTCACACCGCAGTCTTCTTCATGTTTCTGCTATTGTTATTTCCATTGCTGATGTTGATAAACCAGAACAATTGGCTATTTAAAAAAATTTTTTTAACGTTTTAATTTATTTTTGAGAGAGAGAAAGACAGTGTGAGCAGGGGAAGGGCAGAGAGAGAGGGACACACAGAATCCAAAGCAGTCTCCAGGCTCTGAGCTGTCAGCACAGAGCCCAGTGCAAGGTTTGAACCCATGAGAGTGAGATCACGACCTGAGCTAAAGTCAGACACAACCCACTGAGCCACCCAGGTGCCCCAGCAATTTGCTATTTCTTTTTTTTTTTTCAATATATGAAGTTTATTGTCAAATTGGTTTCCATACAACACCCAGTGCTCATCCCAAAAGGTGCCCTCCTCAGTACCCATCACCCACTCTACCCTCCCTCCCACCACCCATCAACCCTCAGTTTGTTCTCAGTTTTTAAGGGTCTCTTATGCTTTGGCTCTCTTCCACTCTAACCTCTTTTTTTTTTCCTTCCCTTCCCCCATGGGTTTCTGTTAAGTTTCTCAGGATCCACATAAGAGTGAAAACATGGTATCTGTCTTTCTCTGTAAGGCTTATTTCACTTAGCAACACACTCTCCAGTTCCATCCATGTTGCTACAAAGGGCCATATTTCTTTCTTTCTCATTGCCACGTAGTACTCCGTTGTGTATATAAACCACAATTTCTTTATCCATTCATCAGTTGATGGACATTTAGGCTCTTTCCATATTTTGGCTATTGTTGAGAGTGCTTCTATAGACATTGGGGTACAAGTGCCCCTATGCATCAGTACTCCTGTATCCCTTGGATAAATTCCTAGCAGTGCTATTGCTGGGTCATAGGGTAGGTCTATTTTTAATTTTTTGAGGAACCTCCACACTGTTTTCCAGAGCGGCTGCACCAATTTGCATTCCCACCAACAGTGCAAGAGGGTTCCCATTTCTCCACATCCTCTCCAGCATCTATAGTCTCTTGATTTGTTCATTTTGGCCACTCTGACTGGCGCGAGGTGATATCTGAGTGTGATTTTGATTTGTATTTCCCTGATGAGGAGTGACGAACATCTTTTCATGTGCCTGTTGGCCATCCGGATGTCTTCTTTAGAGAAGTGTCCATTCATGTTTTCTGCCCATTTCTTCACTGGGTTATTTGTTTTTCGGGTGTGGATTTTGGTGAGCTCTTTATAGATTTTGGATACTAGCCCTTTGTCTGATATGTCATTTGCAAATATCTTTTCCCATTCCGTTGGTTGCCTTTTAGTTTTGTTGGTTGTTTCCTTTGCTGTGCAGAAGCTTTTTATCTTCATAAGGTCCCAGTAGTTCATTTTTGCTTTTAATTCCCTTGCCTTTGGGGATGTGTCAAGTAAGAGATTGCTACGGCTAAGGTCAGAGAAGTCTTTTCCTGTTTTCTCCTCTAGGATTTTGATGGTTTCCTGTCTCACATTCAGGTCCTTTATCCATTTTGAGTTTATTTTTGTGAGTAGTGTGAGAAAGTGGTCTAGTTTCAATCTTCTGCATGTTGCTGTCCAGTGCTCCCAGCACCATTTGTTAAAGAGACTGTCTTTTTTCCATTGGATGTTTTTCCTGCTTTGTCAAAGATTAGTTGGCCATACGTTTGTGGGTCTAGTTCTGGGGTTTCTACTCTATTCCCTTGGTCTATGTGTCTGTTTTTGTGTCAATACCATGCTGTCTTGATGATTACAGCTTTGTAGTAGAGACTAAAATCTGGGATTGTGATGCCTCTTGCTTTGGTCTTCTTCTTCAAAATTACTTTGGCTATTCGGGTCCTTTTGTGGTTCCATATGAATTTTAGGATTGCTTGTTCTAGTTTTGAGAAGAATGCTGGTGCAGTTTTGACTGGGATTGCATTGCATGTGTAGCTTTCGGTAGTATTGGCATTTTGACAATATTTAGTCTTCCAATCCATGAGCACGGAATGTTTTTCCATTTCTTTATATCTTCAATTTCCCTCATAAGCTATCTATAGTTTTCAGCATACAGATCTTTTTACATCTTTGGTTAGATTTATTCCTAGGTATTTTATGCTTGTTGGTGCAATTGTGAATGGGATCAGTTTCTTTATTTGTCTTTCTGGTGCTTCATTGTTAGTGTATAAGAATGCAACTGATTTCTGTACATTGATTTTGTATCCTGCCACTTTGCTAAATTCATGTATCAGTTCTAGCAGACTTTTGGTGGAGTCTATCGGATTTTCCATGTATAATATCATGTCATCTGCAAAAAGTGAAAGCTTGACTTCATCTTTGCCAATTTTGATGCCTTTGATTTCCTTTTGTTGTCTGATCGCTGATACTAGAACTTCCAACACTATGTTAAACAGCAGCGGTGAGAGTGGCCATCCCTGTCGTGTTCCTGATCTCAGGGAAAAAGCTCTCAGTTTTTCCCCATTGAGGATGATGTTAGCTGTGGGCTTTTCATAAGTGGCTTTGATGATCTTTAAGTATGTTCCTTCTATCCTGACTTTCTCGAGGGTTTTTATTAAGAAAGGGTGCTGAATTTTGTCAAAGGCCATTTCTGCATTGATTGACAGGATCATATGGTTCTTATCTTTTCTTTTATTAATGTGATGTATCACATTGATTGATTTGTGAATGTTGAACCAGCCCTGCATCCCAGGAATGAATCCCACTTGATCATGGTGAATAATTCTTTTTACATGCTGTTGAATTTGATTTGCTAGTATCTTTTTTTTTATTTTTTTTTCAATGTTTTTTATTTATTTTTGGGACAGAGAGAGACAGAGCATGAAGGGGGGAGGGGCAGAGAGAGAGGGAGACACAGAATCGGAAACAGGCTCCAGGCTCCGAACCATCAGCCCAGAGCCTGACGCGGGGCTCGAACTCATGGACCGCGAGATCGTGACCTGGCTGAAGTCGGACGCTTAACCGACTGCGCCACCCAGGCGCCCCTGATTTGCTAGTATCTTACTGAGAATTTTTGCATCCATACTCATCAGGGATATTGGCCTGTAGTTCTCTTTTTTTACTGGGTCTCTGTCTGGTTTAGGAATCAAAGTAATACTGGCTTCATAGAATGAGTCTGGAAGTTTCCCTTCTCTTTCTATTTTTTGGAATAGCTTGAGAAGGATAGGTATTATCTCTGCTTTAAACGTCTGGTAGAACTCCCCTGGGAAGCCATCTGGTCCTGGACTCTTATTTGTTGGGAGATTTTTGATAACTGATTCAATTTCTTCGCTGGTTATGGGTCTGTTCAAGCTTTCTATTTCCTCCTGATTGAGTTTTGGAAGCGTGTGGGTGTTTAGGAATTTGTCCATTTCTTCCAGGTGGTCCAGTTTGTTGGCATATAATTTTTCATAGTAGTCCCTGATAATTGCTTGTATCTCTGAGGGATTGGTTGTAATAATTCCATTATCATTCATGATTTTATCTATTTGGGTCATCTCCCTTTTCTTTTTGAGAAGCCTGGCTAGAGGTTTATCAATTTTGTTTATTTTTTCAAAAAACCAACTCTTGGTTTCGTTGATCTGCTCTACAGTTTTTTTAGATTCTATATTGTTTATTTCTGCTCTGATCTTTATTATTTCTCTTCTTCTGCTGGGTTTAGGCTGCCTTTGCTGTTCTGCTTCTAGTTCCTTTAGGTGTGCTGTTAGATTTTGTATTTGGGATTTTTCTTGTGTCTTGAGATAGGCCTGGATTGCAATGTCTTTTCCTCTCAGGACTGCCTTCACTGCATCCCAAAGCATTTGGATTGTTGTATTTTCATTTTCGTTTGTTTCCATATATTTTTTTAATTTCTTTTCTAATTGCCTGGTTGACCCACTCATTCTTTAGTAGGGTGTTCTTTAACCTCCATGCTTTTGGAGGTTTTCCAGACTTTTTCCTGTGGTTGATTTCAAGCTTCATAGCATTGTGGTCTGAAAGTATGCATGGTATGATCTCAATTCTTGTATACTTATGAAGGGCTGTTTTGTGACCCAGTATGTGATCTATGTTGGAGAATGTTCCATGTGCACTCGAGAAGAAAGTATATTCTGTTGCTTTGGGATGCAGAGTTCTAAATATATCTGTCAAGTCCATCTGATCCAATGTCTCATTCAGGGCCCTTGTTTCTTTATTGCCCATGTGTCTAGATGATCTATCCATTTCTGTAAGTGGAGTGTTAAAGTCCCCTGCAATTACCACATTCTTATCAATAAGGTTGCTTATGTTTGTGAGTAATTGTTTTATATATTTGGGGGCTCCCGTATTCGGCGCATAGACATTTATAATTGTTAGCTTTTCCTGATGGATAGACCCTGTGATTGTTATATAATGCCCTTCTTCATCTCTTGTTATAGCCTTTAATTTAAAGTCTAGTTTGTCTGATATATATATATGGCTACTCCAGCTTTCTTTTGACTTCCAGTGGCATGATAAATAGTTCGCCATCCCTTGACTCTCAATCTGAAAGTGTCCTCAGGTTTAAAATGAGTCTCTTGTAGACAGCAAATAGATGGGTCTTGTTTTTTTTTATCCATTCTGATACCCTATGTCTTTTGGTTGGTGCATTTAGTCCATTTACATTCAGTGTTATTATAGAAAGATATGGGTTTAGAGTCATTGTGATGTCCGTAGGTTTCATGCTTGTAGCGATGTCTCTGGTACTTTGTCTCACAGGGTCCCCCTTAGGATCTCTTGTAGGGCTGGTTTAGTGGTGATGAATTCCTTTAGTTTTTGTTTGTTTGGGAAGACCTTTATCTCTCCTTCTATTCTAAATGACAGACTTGCTGGATAAAGGATTCTCAGCTGCGTATTTTTTCTGTTCATCACATTGAAGATCTCCTGCCATTCCTTTCTGGCCTGCCAAGTTTCAGTAGAGAGATAGGTCACGGGTCTTATAGGTCTCCCTTTATATGTTAGAGCACGTTTATCTCTAGCTGCTTTCAGAATTTTCTCTTTACCTTGTATTTTGCCAGTTTCACTATGATATGTCATGCAGAAGATCGATTCAAGTTACGTCTGAAGGGAATTCTCTGTGCCTCTTGGATTTCAATGCCTCTTTCCTTCCCCAGATCAGGGAAGTTCTCAGCTATGATTTCTTCAAGTACACCTTCAGCACCTTTTCCTCTCTCTTCCTCCTCTGGAATATCACTTATGTGTAGATTATTTCTCTTTAGTGCATCACTTAGTTCTCTAATTTTCCCCTCATACTCCTGGATTTTTTTATCTCTCTTTTTCTCAGCTTCTTCTTTTTCCATAATTTTATCTTCTAATTCACCTATTCTCTCCTCTGCCTCTTCAATCCGAGCTGTGGTTGTCTCCACTTTATTTTGCATCTCATTGATTGCATTTTTTAGCTCCTCCTGGCTGTTCCTTAGTCCCTTGATCTCTGTCGCAAGAGATTCTCTGCTGTCCTTTATATTGTTTTCAAACCCAGCGATTATTTTTATGACTATTATTCTAAATTCACTTTCTGTTATATTGTTTAAGTCGGTTTTGATCAGTTCGTTAGATGTTGTTATTTCCTGGATGTTTTTTGAGGGGAATTCTTCCGTTTCGTCATTTTCAATAGTCCCTGGAGTGGTGCGGGACTGCAGGCACTTCCCCTGTGCTGTCTTGAATAACTTCGTTGGTGGGCGGGGCTACAGTCAGACCTGATGTCTGCCCCCAGCCCACTGCAGGGGCCACAGTGAGACTGGTGTGTGCCTTTTTTTCCCCTCTCCTAGGGGCGGAATTCACTGTGGGGTGGCATGGCCTGTCTGGGCTACTTGCACACTGCCAGGCTTGTGGTGCTGGGGATCTGGCGTATTAGCTGGGGTGGATCCGCAAGGTGCACAGGGGCAGGAGGGGCAGGCTCAGGTCACTTTTCCTTCGGAGATCCGCTTCGGGAGGGGCCATGCAGCACCAGGAGATAGTCAGACCTGCCGGAGGGATTGATCTGCAGAAGCACAGCGTTGGGTGTTTGCGTGGTGCAAGCCAGTTCCCTGGCAGGAACTGGTTCCCTTTGGGATTTTGGCTGGGGAATGGGCGAGGGAGATGGCGGTGTCAAGCGCCTTTGTTCCCCACCAAGCTCAGCTTTGTTGTCCGGGGCTCAACAACTCTCCCTCCTGTTGTCCTCCAGCCCTCCCTTTCTCCGAGCCGAGCTGTTAGCTTATAACCTTCCAGATATCAAGTCCCACTTGCTGTCAGAACACACTCCGACCGTCCCCTCCGCTTTTGCCAGCCAGACTCGGGGGCTCTGCTTGGCCCGCGGGCCCATCTCTGCCCAGGCTCCCTCCCGCCAGTCCGTGGAGCGCGCACCACCTCGCCGCCCCTCCTACCCTCTTCCATGGGCCTCTCGTCTGCATTTGGCTCCGGCGACTCCGTTCTGCTAATCCTCTGGCGTTTTTCTGGGTTATTTAGGCAGTTGTAGGTGGAATCTAAGTGATCAGCAGGACGCTCGGTGATCCCAGCGTCCTCCTACACCACCATCTTCCCAGGATCCTCCCCGCAATTTGCTATTTCTAACAGTGTGAATAAATTACTGTAATTAAAAAAAAATAGATAAATAAAACTCTCAATAAATCAAAAACTAAACAACAAAGTTAGCCAGATAGAAGTCTGAAGGCAGATGTTCAGTGAAAATCCCTTCATATCAAAGATGAGTCTGCAAGAGAGACCTTCAGATGAGAGCACCTTGGTTATCACTGGGGTCCCAGAGAGTATTGGTCACTCTGAGCTTTTTCTTCTCACATCTAGAAGTTTCTAAATATATGTCAACTAACTTCACATTGACTCTTTTTTTTTTTTTTTTAACGTTTATTTATTTTTGAGACAGAGAAAGACAGAGCATGAACGGGGGAGGGGCAGAGAGAGAGGGAGACACAGAGTCGGAAGCAGGCTCCAGGCTCCGAGCCATCAGCCCAGAGCCTGACGCGGGGCTCGAACTCATGGACCATGAGATCGTGACCAGGGCTGAAGTCGGACGCTTAACCGACTGAGCCACCCAGGCGCCCCCACATTGACTCTTTGAGGGATATATAATGCCCAGGCCAGTTTCCCCTATACATTCAATGCATTTCTCACCAACCTTCACCTTACTTCAGTAACGTGATGAATTTTATATAATACGAAATAAATTAGAATTTGGAATATAAACTTGTTTTAAATAAAAATATTTAAAACCAAACATAGTATCTGGTATCTATTCTCTGACTATTTCTCACCAAATAAACTTAATCCAATATGGAGCCAATGGATCATTAATCCTATCTACTTCCTGAAAAGGATATAATACTGGTTTTCTTAAAATAAGTATTGGTTAATTGCATACAACCACCAAACTTGGGGCACCTGGCTGGCTCATTTGGTTGAGTCTTTGACTTTGCTCAGGTCATGATCTTATGGCTCCTGAGTTTGAGCCCTGCATTTGGCTCTGTGCTAACAGTTCAGAGCCTGGAGTCTGCTTCAGGTTCTGTGTCTCCCTGTCTCTCTCTCTGCCCCTCTCTCACTCATGCTTTGTCTCTTTCAAAATAAATAAACATTAAACAAAATTTAAAAAAACCCCAAAAAACAAAAAACACCAAACTCATTTGAGAATGTTTTGTCAGCTCACTTCCCCACTCCATCCAAAATAGTATATGAGCATATTCTGAGGGAAAAGTAAATTCAGTCATTTCTGCTATAATTTCATGTTTTAAAAACATGAATTTCTGGGGCTCCTGGATGGTTCAGTTGGTTAAGTTTGTGACTCTTCATTTCAGCTCAGGTCATGATCTCATGGTTTATGAGTTTGATCCACTGGCAGTGTGGACCTGCTTCAGATTCTCCTTCTCTTCCTCTCTCTCTACCCCTGCCCTGTTCACGTGCGCTCTCTCTATCAAAATAAATACACAAACTTAAAAAAATGAAAACATGAATTTCTTCTAACATGATTGATATATTAGGTATAATTTAAGTATAACACATATTCTGTGTCTACTTATGAACACTTTTGTTTATGTGAAATACAAGTGAATTTGGAGAAGTGTACCCAGCTGAACAGAGATTTGTAGGAATGCATAAAACAAACACACATCACACATTTCAGACATTCACTAACCAGCTCAGTTCACTGTGTTATGAGCTACATCCAGGCACATCTAATGTTATAACTTTTTATCTGCTTTCAGACAAAATCCGACTTCTACCAGTTTATAATAACTCACCAGCTGTACCCTTAGGTGTCCGCTTCCACAATCAAACTTCTAATATTTTGAAGGTAAGGTGTAGTATTTATTGGAACAGTATGGTGTTTCTTAACCACTTAATATATGCAAAACTGTGCTACTGAAATATGTGTGTGTGTGTGTGTGTATGCATTTCTCTGATGAAGTTTTTGAGTTTGTGCCTGTAATTTTATTATTCCCCCATAAGTTCTGTGATGACTGATGTGTGATATTGTACAACACGGAGATGTTTAAGAACACTTGCAATGACAAAATAAAATACTCTATTTAAAAAATATATATATCTGTATAAAAAGTTAATTTAAGAACAAAAAAAGATGTTACTTTAAATGGGTGGAATATCATTATTTTTGAGAGATGAGGCATATGGGTAGTGTTAGCAGACTGTGACGTTCAGATAATGAAAGTGATAAACCATTCCAGACAGTCTATCTGCATGTCATTCAATGTTGTGATTCAAGCAAGACAAGTGTCCATTTAGAAGGAACACTCTCTCCCCTACAGATCCTGACAAAGCCTGATGCTGTCATCCAGACAACAAACGATTACTGAGAAACAGACAGAAGATGGGCTGACCATGGTTTAGAAGTGCACAAGGTCTGAAAATTAAGATAAATTGTTTTGAAAGTAATCTTTTGCTTGAAGTTTGAGGAGCTTTGCTACTGCGACCACCATCATCCCCAAAGGCACTTGTGAGAGCTAGATTTGAAAGCGTGCCAATACATACTTGTTCCCAGGAGAATAGGGTCAGTAAGCTTTTTGCACATGCCAGCCTATTGTTTTACCATTTCACATTTCTTTTCATAATAACCTTATAAGAAATCTTTTTATATGCCCTTTCTGTAAGTGGAAAATGTGAGTCTCAGAGAACTGTATGTATTTGCCTGAATACATACAGTTAGTAAGTGACAGACCGAGATGCAAACCCCTTTATTTCTCCATAATTCTTAACACTTTCTATGAAATCAAGCTAAAAATCAAAGCAAAAAGTGGGGATAAGCTACCTACTTATATACTTACATGTTTATGCCTTTGTCAAGTTCCTGGTTTCTTGTCTGGCACCCCCTCAGTCTCTTATCCTTGTTTGCCATTTCTATTTCTGTCATTTCATTACATATGAATATCTTGCCATTTCCTTGTCTTTCTGCAAAATAGAGACATGTAGACAGATTTGAGAAAATAATGGTGGACTATTCATAATACCTAGTATCCACAAGAGAAGCTCGGGAAAATGTCCTAGGGAAGGTAAGTTAATTTGTCTTCCTGAGGAATTGGCAGCTGGTTCTCATGGCTTTTCTTATGCTACCCAAAAGTATGGGGCCCGATATTATGTACAATTAGGGGAAGAAAAGAAGCACCAAAGATTAGTTTGTGACTTCTCAGCATGAGGAAAGCTGAGGTGATCTGACAGTACATCAAATTTGCATCTTGAGGATATGATAATTTTATTAGCAATGTGAGACAATCTCTCATATTTGCTACAAGTCACAACAGCAATGAAAATTGAGCTTCTTTGCTTACCAACATTGCAGTGACCCTCTGCCCTCTGCCTTCTACTCACATTAAGCTAAAGAGATTTGATCTTCTCCTTATTACTAAAAGAAATGCAGTTTTAGAGAGAGAACTGAGGTAGCAGGGACATTCGAGGAGATAATGAATTCACTGATAAAGTCAATGGAACATCATCCAATAGTCTTAAAAGCTTTGTTTACAATTTTATATGATGAATTGGGTATATATGTTGTTTGGAAAGCTAAAAATGTTACCTGGACATTATTTTAATAAAGATGTAGAAGAGCTGCAGACCGATCTCCACAGACTTATGTTGCATTTTTATCTTAGTGTTAGGCAATTTGAGTAACATTCAACAAATCTTACTTTAAGAAAGAAATTACCCAGCTTATCATTAGGCAGGGCTTTAAAAAATGTCACAAACAAATATGAAACCTAAGTTAATGTCTATAGATGAAAATAACATGCATTAATTTAATGAAATGAACGAGGGAAGAGCATCGAGTAAATTAATGTATTATGAATCTGGTCAGACTATTTTTTGAAAGTTAATTTAATTATCCAATTTTTTTTATTAACTATAGAAGTAGAAACTAATTGGGTTCATGTGGGAAATGCATGAAATTAATATACAAGTAACGAAACACAGTCCTTTTAAATTTAATAAAATTGGGTAAGGAGACTGTCTCACTGATAATAAATGACTGACCTGGTATTTGTTCATTACATATCTCTGTTCCAGACTTTAGTCATGGGTGTCTGGCTGGAACAAACATTTGTGATTCACTTGTCAGGGAATCTTGTGTTTCAGGGTGCAGACGATGATAGTGGCTCTACTCTGTGTGCAATTGTGCTATAAAGTCTCCTGGATGAGCAAATGCACCTGTAGTGCTATTTTCATTTGACTGCCTTCAACCTGTGGTCAGAGCTGCTGGTTTAGAGCCCATTTTTGTAGCTTTCTTGACATTTCAATGCCTAGTGGGCCTAAAGTACTTGTTCAATTTTAACAGCGTCACATCTTTGTATTCCTACAACACAGCCCTGGCTATTTCTGAACATCCACATGATGTCCAAGTAGGCATACCTCTCAGTTGGCATGTAAATGTCAGGACACCTTCAAGGTACTCTGTTTTCTTTATGAACAATTTCACAGCCCCCCTCTGGAGATGAACTGAAAGCTCAGCTCTGCCTGGAGAAGTTTAGGATAGCTCGGAGGTGAAAGATGATCTGGGGCGAGGCCCCAAATCCCCAAGGACTATCCCATGTGGCATTCATGAAGTTACCTCAAACTCATTAGACTGATAAAATTGTTAAGCTTAGGGGCACCTGGGTGGCTTAGTCGGTTGAGCTTCAGATTCTTACTAGCAGGAGTCAGTGATGCACCTTGTTGCAAGAGAGCGCTGCATTTAATCAAAACCTGTTTCCGTGGACCTTCCTGAACAGAGTGGTGGTTGTGGAGGGCTATTTCTTGACTTACAGGTTGTCTCTCGCTCCTCCCTTCAATTTCCCCTCTTCTTCTCCTATTTGGCTATGCTGTGTAAGGTCCTCATTTCATGTACTAGGCCATGCATTCCCCCCACATTCTTTCTTTGAATGCTATATTTTTGCTATTTTAAAGAAATCAACCAGTGTTAAAGGCTATCTCCAGTCAGGATTCTCGCTGCTGCTGGCCATTCTCAGCTCAAAGTCCTGCAGGCTCTTCTGACTCCGTGTGCATCCATAGGGTTCCTTGAAGAATCCCCTCCTTATAATTCATCATCCCATAAGTTCAGCTTCTCTTTGGCCATTCAAGCCAGGGGCTTCTTCCAACTCTCCCCTTTCTAAATTAATCACTGACACCTGTTGATGATATATTTGTTTAGTTTCTCTATTTGCAATTCCCTCCACACTCACACCCGAGGGGCTTCTTACCTTGCCTCGATTACTAGGACGGCCTTCCCTGCTGTCTCTGCCTTCAGCCTTGCTGGGGACATTTTGGCTACTTGAGAACACAGTAAGCCCATCATCAAGGAACTTGTCCTGATGTAATATGTCCACTGGGGCGTGGAAAGGGAACACCTCAGGCCTCTGGTGTTGATCTATCTGTGATTCAAGGTCTCACTGGGGGTGGAGGTAAGGGGAGGTGAGGGTCTTCTGAGCCATAGTTTTGCTAAGGCCTTCAGCCTAGAAGTCCAGCCGTATTTTCTGCCTCAAGGAAACAAGATCCTGGCTATATTGCTTCTGAAAAGGAGAGGTAAGTCTTGGGTCTTCAGGATCATGGCACTGGCCAGTGTTACTTTAATGCTGGGCAAGAGTGAAATCAGAAACACAGCATGTTCTTAGAGCTAGAACAAATAGGGAAGACAATACCTGCAAAAGGCAAGTTATTAAGTCGGGGGGCCATCTGAGAGCTATTAAGAAGTTTTATTTCGGTTTCTTAAATCACCTTCTTAACTTTGGTGCCTGAAATTCCACATAACAACTATTCCTTCTAGCCCAATGTACTATTTTGTGCAAAAAACTTTTTTTTTTTCAGAAAGGCAATATATATCAATTACAGTTGACCCTTGAACAGCATAATTTTGAACTGTGCAGGTCAAGTTCTACACAGACTATTTTGATAAATAACTAAAGTACTGTAAATGTGTTTTCCCTTTCTTACAATTTTCTTAATAGCATTTTCTTTCCTCTAGCTTACTTTGTTGTTAGAATACAGTGTATAATGCATATAACATACAAAATATGTGTTAATCAACTTTGTTATCAATAAGGCCTCTGGTCAGCTATAGGTTATTAGTAGTTAAGTTTTTGGGGAGTCAGAAGTTATGCATGGATTTTCAATGGCAGCAGGGGATTGGTACCCCTAACACTCATGTTGTTTAAAGATGAACTGTCTATATCATTAATTATTCATCATCTGTTCCTCCTTTCTTCTTTCCCTCCTTTATCCCTTCCTTCCCTCCCTTCCTTCTTTCTTTTCTTCTTTTGCATCTAGCTTTTTTTTTCCACTTACCGTAATGGTTACATGGTTCATCCACATAGTAGCATGTATCAATATTTCATTCCTTTGATATGGCAAAGTAATATTCCATCATATGTTTATACCATGTTTTGCTTATCTACTCATCAGTTGATGAACATCAGGGCTGTTTCCACTCTTTGTTATTATAATTAATGCTGTCATAAAGATTCATGTACAAGTTTCTGTGTAGACATTATGTTTTCATTTATTTTGAGTATATACCTGGAAGTGTAATCGATGGGTCCTATGGCAACTTTGTTTTTAACATTTTAAGGAACTATCAACCTGTTTTCTAATGTGGCCACACCATATTACAATCCTACTAGCAGTGTATATGGATTTCAACCTCTTCACATAGTCACCAATACTTTATTTATTTATTTATTTATTTATTTATTTATTTATTTATTGTCTTTTTGATTATAGCCATCCTAGTGGATGTTTTATCTTCTATATTGGCTATTAATCACCGCTGTGGTCCTAGAATCTAAATCTTCATTTTTCTTCTGTTTTCTGATACAATCAAGTATCCTCTTAAAGAAGTTATATTCCAAGTCCTCTTGATGGATTTACAGAGACTCTCATATAAAGGGAAACTTAATAATAATACCAAGCATTTGCTGAACACTCATCATGGGCCTGGCCGTCCTCTAAACATGTATTATATCTTTACATCTTTACAACTACTCTGTCCTGTCCATCCTGACAGGAAAAATGTGACCATAGTGATCTACTATTTTGAAAAGTTACTGAACAAAACATAACTATTTTAAAAGCTATTTGCAAACCTATGTCTTCACCTGTCTTGGTTTTCCCAAATATGTTGTTTCATTTCTCCCATGAATGTCCTTCAAATATTTCCTATTACAGAGGAAATTATATTTTTCAGAAGCCTTTAGCACACTGTAAGAGCACCTGACAAGTTCATTAAGCTCACAGAACCCCACCGGGAGAGCAAAGGAGAAAGCAGGATGCTTTAATGCACCACTCAAGCTTTCTGCAAGTTGTTTCACTCCATGTGCCCTCTAATCAATGGGTTTCTCAATAAAGTGGGGGGAGGGGGTGTTACTGAGGTACAAGAGATAGAGTTTGATTGATAAAGTAGTTTGAGGGTTGTGCCACCCAAGGTAGAAAAAAAAAACTCAGGAACTGAGGGTGAAGGAGTCACTTGCCCCATTAATGCAAACAGATTATTTTCACTCCTGAAGGTTGCACACAGGGAATAATCATCCAGAAAGAGTTTCTCATTTTATACTTTTCTTCTATAAATGCTCAAAAGCCAATATGTACAGAACTATTAAGCAAAATGCCACAATGGGGTTCATAGTTTGTAATTTTCAAAAACAACAACCAAAGGCTGCTGTACCTCATAAATTATGCAGTAAGAGGTTTTGAGTAAGATGGAAAAACAGGAGTAAAACCTACACTCCCAGCAGGCAAAATATTGCTTGACATTTTTAATAATAATGAAACATAAGGCCACAGTGGGGCCAAGCTAAAATGCATTTGCATGTCAAAGAATAGGTTCTATTTAATTTGTTTAGCCTTCTTTCTTAGCTATTCTCTTTCCTTTGGAATAACTTCAAGGTTATGAAGAATATAATAAATGTCTAAGTAGTTGAAAGGAGGTATGAACACAGATGAAAACAGCTGATTTTCCAACCAGATGCTGGAAGGTGAGAAATCTGCATGCAAGAAGTGACTTCTCTCCTTTGCTTCTTGAATGCAGTTATGTTTCATTTTTAGAAGGCAAAAAAAGGAAACCAAAGTATTGGCCAGCTCGTGCTTGTGTGATACATATATATATTCCTGACCGTGCATACATTTAAGGATGCTGTTTCTTGTCCTGAGGAGACTTACCTAATTGTCACATTTTTGGCCTTTCCTCAGGAGAAATGCTATGGTAACAATACCCTAAAGTTTGACACCAAATGTTTTATCCCCCCCCCATTGTTCTTCCTTTTCCTCATTAGGAGAGAGAAGTTGGAGCCCTGATTTATAGTGAAATTGGGTTTTGCAGGTTCTGATTGAGTAATGAGAGAACACATTATATAAACTTTGGTTAGTCTGAAAAGCTGTAAGGATATTGGAGAACAAAACAATTAAAGGAAAAAAATATTATAATTACAAAAAGTCATCCCTTTCTATTGTATGATTGGTTTTTATTTCTCATGAAGTAAATTGAAAAGTTTTTTTTTAATGTCTGATACATCAATCTATAGATTTTTCCTCTTTTTAATTAATGCTGTGAATCTTCCTTAATTGAGAAAAGACTTTGAAAGAAACTAATTTATGTTTCAAATATCATTTTAAGTTACCAGGAAAGCATCTTGTGGGCCTGTGGCTAAATGATTCAGTTGGTTGTCACAATGTGTGGATGAGAAAGAACTGAGTTTTTCAAGAGCTTACACTTTACACAAAAATATTTTCCAAGATTTGGATTTTGTTGAGCTGACCTTTAATGCACAGAAGAGATGTTTGAATACCATTTGGAGACATGTGGGGTCTGAGCTCTGTATTTGTTTGGATCTGTTCACTTTGCTATGGCCCCTGCTAAGGTGCTAAGGTGAGAACTATTTCTCCAGGGCAAGGCAGACTGTGCCCAAGTGCCTGACATTTACTAGGAACTCAAATATTTGAAAGAGGATATGTGTTATAGCACAAGTAAATGGATGACATTAAATTATAGTCACACCTGTATGATTTGTTTTGAACAACAGTATTTATTTGCATGTTATGGTGGCATTGGTGGAGAATTACATAGTAGGATACTCACAGTTAGTGAACTATAGGGTATTGGACCACAGCTCATTTATAGAATTTGAGTTGGCCATGAATAAATTAATCTAACATGGTAGCCTAGTAATCGCTTGTTTTGTTGCAAACTTAGGTGGAATCATTCTTAATTTCCCAGTGCTATCCTTTTTCTTTCCCTCACGGACCTCCACTATTGTGTTTTTCCCCTCCTAGTGATTCCCATATAGCTGGGGTTCCAATGCTTACTCTTTCTCCATTTTATTGTGTTATTTTGATAGACCACCTCATCTCTCCTCACTGAAGTTGTTCATTTATAAGAGGAGATATACAGACACCTACTTCTTAGTGTTATGAAGTTTTAATATAGTAGCATATGTCTTCTACTGGGTACATAGAAACTTGTAGCAAAAATAAGTTACCTTTGCAGCAGCAGAAACACAAGCACCAGTGTCAGAGGGGAGTGGTGATATACTGAAAGGGAAATGCCTTGACTGAGTATAATTATATATCTATTACAAAATATTTTTGGTGAGGGAAACCATAAACTTCAGCACAACCTCACATTGTTGGTTGTTTCTTCTATATCAGTATTGTAGTAGAATATTATTCCATAAGAAAGTAATATATTTTGACATGATCATGTCAAACCTTTCTTGACAAAATGTAAATCTCTTAATATAAAGAGATTGGAAAATATTACTAAATAGCTGTTACCCATGATCCATTATGAAGATCTCCCAGACTATAAGATGCACTCATTTTTTTTTCAGTTGTGCTTTGATTATTTATACTTGGGGGAGGGGGATAAGCTTTTTCAAAAAGTCTATTAGGATAAAGTTGTCTGTATCAGAATTGGTCACCAGAGCCAATTTTTAAAAATATTTTAAAGCTAAGTTATTAATATTTTTAAAGTATGGAAAGAACTGTTAGAAAAGTAATTTATAATTCATTTTGAGTTCTGAAATGGGGAAAAGGAGATCGCATGTGGCTCAAATATCTGCCTGATAACATGATCAGTTTTGTAGTTTGTTGCTTTTTAATCCACCAAAAATAATTTTACAATGCAACAATTTTAGACAGCTTCTTTGTTGCATTTTTTTGCTTTCTACTTCTTTAGGCTACAATGCCCCACTCTTTAGTACCAAGACTTCACTTGCTGAACTCTATAGGAAAGCGCTATTAACAAAGCGTCCCCAAAACAGCAGTCTCTGCCTATGAAGTTCACTGATAACTGCTTGCAGATTCACAGCTCTATGTGGTCACTTGACCTATCCCTATTCAGTGTTGTATTCTGTTCTTGAGAAAATTCTCTCTTTCTTCATCTACCTTAATTTCATGTTCAATTTTAAATAATTCAAGAATTTGGGGCTGTCACAGTCAATGGAATTTAAAGTGTACAATGTAGGGGCGCCTGGGTGGCGCAGTCGGTTAAGCGTCCGACTTCAGCCAGGTCACGATCTCACGGTCCGTGAGTTCGAGCCCCGCGTGGGGCTCTGGGCTGATGGCTCAGAGCCTGGAGCCTGTTTCCGATTCTGTGTCTCCCTCTCTCTCTGCCCCTCCCCCGTTCATGCTCTGTCTCTCTCTGTCCCAAAAATAAATAAAAGTTGAAAAAAAAAATTAAAAAAAATAAAGTGTACAATGTGATGATTTGGTAAACGAATACATTATGAAAGGATTCCCATTATCAAGTTAATTAATATATCTATCACCCTATATATTTATGTTTGTTTGTTTGCTTGTGTGTTTCTTGGCTTGTTTTTAGTTTCATTTTTTTTTTTTATTTTTTGGTGAAATACTTCTACTTTCTTAGCAAATTTCAATTATACAATACAGTATTATCAGCTCGGGTCACAATGTTATCCATTAGGCCCTCAAACTTTATTCATCTTACAAGAGAAAGTCTGTCTATTTTACCAGCTTCCCCTCCTTTCCCCCACCCCCTAGCTCCGGGCAACCATCCTACTCTGTTTCTATGAGTTTATTTTTTTTTTCCATTTTTGAAAAGATTTCATACATAGGAATGATACCATGCAATATTTTCTTTACCTGTCTGGCTTATTTCACTTAGCATATGTACTGTAGGTTCATCTATCTTATTGCAAATGGAAGATTTTCCCTCTTTTATAAGGCTGAATAATATTCAATTGTGTATATATATATATATCTCATTTTCTTTATCCTTTCATCTGTTGATGAATGCTTCCATTGTTTTTATACTTTGGCTATTGTGAATAATGCTGTATTAAACATGGTAGTGAAGATCTCTCTTTGAGATAGTGATTGTGTTTCTTTTGGATATACAACTAGAAGTGGGAATGTTGGATCATATACTACCTATATTTTTAATTTTTCAGAGAATCTCCATACTGTTTTCCATTCTTGCCAACAGCGAACATGGGTTCACCTTTCTCCACGTTCTCATCAACATCTGTTATCTGTTGTCTTTTTAGTAATAGATACCCTAATAGGTGTGAGGTGGTTTGTCAGTGTGGTTTTGATTTTCATTTCCCTGATGATTTGTATTTTAAGCACATTTTCTTTTCTTTTCTTTTCATTTCTTTTCTTTCCTTCCTTCCTTCCTTCCTTCCTTCCTTCCTTCCTTCCTTCCTTCCTTCCTTCCTTCCTTCCTTCCTTTTTGTTTGTTTTGAGAGAGAGAGAGAGAGAGACAGAAAGAACATGGGAGAGCATGAGTGGACGAGGGACAGAGAGAGAGAGGGAGAGAGAGGATCCCAAGCCAGCCCTGCACTGTCAGCACAGAGCCCATCACCAAGCTTGATCCCACAACCCTGGGATCATGACTTGAGCTGAAATCAACAGTCAGACGCTTAACCGAATGAGACACCCAGGCACCCCTTGAACACATTTTCACGTATCTTTTGGCTATTTTTATGTCTTCTTTGAAAAAATGTCAATTCAGTTTCTTTGACCTTTTTCTACTTGGGTTATTTAATTTTTGCTATTGCATTGTATGAATTCCTTGTGTATTTTAGATATTAATACCTTATCAGATATGTGGCCTGCAAATATTTTCTCCCATTCTCCTTTTATTTTGTTGATGGTTTCCTTTACTATGAAGAAAGTTTTTAGTTTGATGTAGCTCTACTTATTTATTCTTGTTTGTGTAATCTTTTCTTTTGGTGTCATAGGCAAAAAAAATCTTTGCGAACAATCATTTCAAGGAGCTACCCCTATGTTTTCTTCTAGTTTTATAGTTTCAGGTACTACATTGAAGACTTTAATCCATTTTGAGCTGATTTGTTTGTATGGTATAATGTAGGTTCATTTTAATTCTTATGTATGTGGATATCAGTTTTCCCTGTAACATTTGCCAAAAAAAAAAAAAAAAAAAAAACACTATCCTTTCTCCATTGTGCAGTCTTGGCTCCTTTTTCAAAAAATAATTGATTATATATATGCATGGGTTTATTTCTGGGATCTCAATTCTTCTCTATTGGTCAGTGTGTCTGTTTTTTGTGTTTTTGTTTTTCCTCATTGGTCAGTGTGTCTGTTATGAACACAGTTCATATTAGTTCATATAAATTTTCATTATTATAAAGTTATACTTTAAAGGCAGCAATTGTTATGCCTCCAGTTTTGTTCTTCTCAAAATTGCATTACTTATTCAAGCTTTTTTTCTGCTTCTGCATAAATTTTAGGATTGTTTCTTCTATTTCTGTAAAAATATCATAGGAATTTTTATAGTGATTGCATTGAATCTATATATCACTTTAGGTAGTAGGAACATTTTAACAATATTAATTATTTCAGTCTCTTAATATGGAATATCTTTCTATTTATGTGTCTTTTAATTTGTTTCATTAATGTTTTTTTTTAATAATTTTTTTTCAACGTTTATTTATTTTTGGGGGGACAGAGAGAGACAGAGCATGAACGGGGGAGGGGCAGAGAGAGAGGGAGACACAGAATCAGAAACAGGCTCCAGGCTCTGAGCCATCAGCCCAGAGCCCGACGCGGGGCTCGAACTCACGGACCGTGACATCGTGACCTGGCTGAAGTCGGACGCTTAACCGACTGCGCCACCCAGGCGCCCCTCATTAATGTTTTATACATTTCAGTGATTAGAACTTTCACCTCCTTGGCTAAGTTTATTCCTAGGTATTTTATTATTTTTGTTGCTTTATAAATGGGATTGTTTTCTTAATTTCTATTTCTGATAGTTCATTGTTAATGGATACAAATACAACTTATTTTTGTAATTAATTTTGTTCCCTACAACTTTTGTTTTAATTTTTTTAATGTTATTTTTTAAGAGATGGAGAGACAGAGTGTGAGTGGGGAAGGGGCAGAGAGAGAGAGGGAGAATCAGAATCCGAAGCAGGCTCCAGGCCCTGAGATGTCAGCACAGAGCCCGATGAGGGGCTCAAACCTACCAGCCGTGAGATCATGACCTGAGCCGAAGTCTGATACTTAAACTGACTGAGCCACCCAGGTGCTCTGTTCCCTACAACTTTACTAAGTTTTTTGTTAGTTCAAACAGTATCTTGGTAAAGTTTTTTGTGTTTTTTTTTATATAAAATATTATGTTTTCTGTACACAGAAGTAATTTTACTTCTACCTTTGTGAATTAGAGGCTTTTTATTTTTTTCTTGCCTACTTTCTGCCTAGGATTGCTAGTACTTTGTTGAATAAAAGTGGTGAGAGTAGGTATCCTTGTCTTATTCCTGATCTTAGAAGAAATGTTTTTAGCTTATCACTGTAATATTAGTATAATTAGTATAATATTAGCTGTGTGTTTTCATAAATGTCCTTTATTATGTTGAGGTTATACAGTGAGCTTAGGTGTGTAGCCATGAGGATTGTTCCTGCACCCATTTAAAAACTATTTCTTTGTTTGCCATAATCCTGTGGAACTCATAATTATAGGTCCCATTAGTTATCATAGATAAGTGATTTGGGGGCTCATCCCTTGGGTAACAGCTGTAAACATTGGGCCATTCCTTCCAGGGAAATGCTGTCAACTTTATTTTATTGTTGAAATAAGCTAGAGAAAGAAGTTGGGGGTACTGACCACCAGCTCTTTTGGGTTCCAGAGAGGATCATAATTAGTGCAGAGATACATGCTAATTAGATGTTAGACCCTGAGGCAGTTTGTAAAGTACATAGTCAATCTCCTTTCAGGAAAAGAATGGAGATTCTTTTTCCCCCCTGCTTCCTTGACACTAAGCCCTGGGAGGAATTAGCCATACTGAATATGCCCTGTTAACAGTGCTACTCCCCTTGCTATAGTCTAATGAATGCAAGCTCCATTGGCTATTAGAGGTAGATAATATAGTGGTCTCATCCCATGGGTAGTCACCTTAAAAGTTGGGGTGGCACAAGTGTGAGCCATATCCTTTGCTCCTCAGCAAGGTGCTGGAAGTTGGGTGTTCCTTCCTGGCTGTATGGTGCTATGCCAAGGGTGGCGTTTATGGTGAGAGTGTGTCTCAGCCTCAGCTACTTGTTTCTATTTGGGCATTATCTCAGTCTTTTTCGTGTAAGACTCACTCAACCTACGTCTGGATTTCTCTCAGAGAGAATAACTTCATATGTAGGTGCATATTTGGCATTTTAGTGGGAGGAGGGAAATTCAGGTGTCTTGTAAGTCACCATCTTGTTCTGAAGTCTCAGTGGTTCCCAACATATCTATTTATTAGTTGAAAGCAGAGTCAGAATTCTAAGAATGAACACTTTCTTAGGACACTTGCAACTTCTTTATGCATGAGCCAGTAGGAAAATGTATTTTGCCTGGTTCATTTTTTTTTTTACGCATATAGTGGTTTTTATTTATTTATTTTTTTAATATGAAATTTATTGTCAAATTGGTTTCCATACAACACCCAGTGCTCATCCCAACAGATGCCCTCCTCAATGCCCATCACCCACTGGCCCCTCCCCCCAGCCCCCATCAATCCTCAGTTTATTCTCAGTTTTTAAGAGTCTCTTATGGTTTGCCTCCTTCCCTCTCTGTAACTTTTTTTTCCCCTTCCCCTCCTCCATGGTCTTCTATTAAGTTTCTCAGGATCTACATAGGAGTGAAAACATATGGTATCTGTCTTTCTCTGTATGACTTATTTCACTTAGCATAACACTCTCCAGTTCCATCTACGTTGCTACAAAAGGCCATATTTCATTCTTTCTCATTGCCAAGTAGTATTCCATTGTGTATATAAACCACAATTTCTTTATCCATTCATCAGTTGATGGACATTTAGGCTCTTTCCATCATTTGGCTATTGTTGAAAGTGCTGCTATAAACACTGGTGTACAAGTGCCCCTATGCATCAGCACTCCTGTATCCCTTGGGTAAATTCCTAGCAGTGCTATTGCTGGGTCATAGGGTAGATCTATTTTTAATTTTTTGAGGAACCTCCACACTGTTTTCCAGAGCAGCTGCAGCCTGATTCATTTTTTAATATGTGTGGATGTGCATAATGTTTTTCCTGTTAAGTTTAAAAGTTTATTAATTAATTAATTAATTAATTAATTAATTTATTTATTTATTGAGAGAGAGAGAGAGAGAGAGAGAGAGAGAGAGAGAGAGAGAGAGAGAGAATATCCCAAGCAGGCTCCACAGGGCTTGAACCCATGAACCCTGAGATCATGACCTGAGCTGAAATTAGGAGTTGGGTGCTTAACCAGCTGAGTCACCCAGGTGCCCCTCCTGTTAATTTTGTGCCATATGGAGATAGAGTGACCAATAATATCCCCCTCAGGTACCTTTTCTTGTGCAACTTTCTAGTTAGGAGTGGAAGGGGTGTCACAGGGGGAATAAATACATAAAGTATTTTCTACAATAAAGAAGTAGACAACTAAGGGAATTTCAGATCAAGGAAAATGCTCTGTAGAAAATAAAATCATGACCATGTGAGAGAGGCTTACCATGGATGCATTTTGTATTGAATGATCAGAGAAATCTCTGAAAAGTTTACAAACATATTTGTCCTATCTTGTGTCCTATCTTGTAAATAATGCCTCAGCTCCCTAATATTCCCAAAGCATCTGCACCATCACCAGGGGTAACAATCAGGCAAGACTCAGGAAAATATTAATGATACCATTTTTGCCTATAACTTGTTAAGGAAATGATTGAAACTTCTCTGTTTTATATCAAAATATTCTTGTGAGAGAGTAGTCATAAAATCATGAAATTATATTACACAGAGAAAAAATCTTGGGAAACTCATGTACTTTAGAAGACCTAATGAAGAAAGGCAATGACTCTGTCCATGAAAAGGGGGAAAAATGACTAAGAGAAAATAAGTGAAGAAAAATGGGAATCTCCAGCAAAAGTTTCCCTTCAAATCTGAATATATTGGAGAGGTTCTTGAACAGCCTATGTCTCTGAAGGAGAGCAAGCAGCTAAGCACTGTATTGTTTGGGTGTGTGGGATTGAAACAATAAAGATACTGAAGGCATAGCAATCTGAGGTGCAGCCAGCACCAAAGAGAAAAGGAGCATGCTTTGAGGTATGGCTGCAGGGTTATTCTGTTGGCCCACATTTCTTAGTACCATGTTAGACTTTATGGAAAATAAAAAGGTCTCAAGTTCATAAAAAAAACAAAGGAATAAAGCATTGATTTTTGTGTGTTTGGTTAATCAATTTTACTGACTTACCATCATAGGAAAAACTCAGAATCTATAATTAGTCTTTGAAATGATTTGGTATTTGTTTTATTAAAAATTTTAAGTTAACTATACCTATTGCAATGGTAAACACACTTCATGTATCTGCTATAGGGAAATTCATCAATCAGAAATATTGCCATATAACTAATTTCCTTGGGGGTTCAACAAGGATGCCAACAAGGATGCAGAAACTACAGTTGGCTCTACAAAACACTGTGTCTATGAAAGCAGTGGCTATATCCCATACTTCTTTTTACACTAGATGTTATTTCAAGTAGCAAGTAGAGAGACATTTACAGAAGAGTTCTTTTACTGAAAAATAATAAAAGATTCAGAACAGTAGGCCATCTACTTCATGAAGACAGGGACGATGTCTACATTTTTTTCCTGCTATGTCTACAAGACTTGACACATAATAAGTAATTAATACACACTTGTTGAGTGAATGAATGTATCAAGGAATAAATGAATTGAAATAGGTATTGTTAACCAGTGGAAGAAAAGCCCGATAAAACTGTGGTAGCTGAAGAGTTTCACCTGTGGGAGATTGTTAGCTATATTATGTGTGCCCTTGAGAGGTTAATCTAGGAATCGTGGTTAAGTTTTAGGCAAAGTTCAACCTAAGGGAGAATGTGCTATTGTAATTGTTGGTTTAGTGCAGCTTCTGCTAATATATAGCCTTTCTGAATATGTGTCCATGTGTACTAGTTAACTCTCCAGCAGATTTTTTGTCCAAAAGTAGTGTTTTAATAAATGTTTGCATAAATTCGTATGTAAATCATTATTAGAACTGCTCAACTGTATGGAAATAGTTACCTTCTTGTCATTGTAGTTGTTCTAGAATTGCCCAAATGATTATGTAGCAAGAATGAAAGCATAAATAGAGGCTGGATTATATAACATGCAATATCTGTCTGTCTAAACTAACCTTGATCCTTTAGCGCTACCTTAAATTAGAACATGTGGTTTTTTTGCACATGAACTACTTCTTTATCAAATTGTTAAAGAAATCTACCTTTGAAGAATTTATCCAAGGAGGTATGATTTCTTGATCTATGGTGTAGAGAGAGAGCTAAGTACTCTGCTGCAGCCAAGTGGAGGAGGGAGTCATTGTTACACTGGAACTGAATCTCAGTCTTCTCCTTTATTCTTTCTAGATCACCTTCATCTTGACAGCAGTCTCATCACCTTGATTTCTAGATTCAGGTTTCTCAGGCCAATAATAGAATCCTCACTTGGGAGCATAACTTAATAAAAGGTTTTCCCTAAATGAGGTAATGTTGTGAGGCTTCTGCAGGAAATTCACCATGGGAGCAGGGCCATAATCAATAGAATTCATATTATTAAAAGTTCCATAAATGTTGATCTTAAGGATCATCTGGAAGCTAAGTGTTGCCCTGAGGTCCATACAGTATGTGTATATGGGAGCTATCATTTTGGACAAATCAGCAAGGCTGAAAGAGAGCTATAATGGTCGTGTCCTTGGTGTATGTCATCCTTTCAGGAGGGCTTTTTATTTGTGTGACAAAGTCACATTAATTGGATTTTTTCCTAGGTGGAAATATTTTAAAATTGGAAGACATCCCTACAGCAAGGTCTCCCTTTCTAGTCAGAAGAGATTCTCTGATTTAGAACAATCCCTGCTGATGATCCTTGATCTGTCTGGTAATGATTGTGTATCACTTGGACAATTGTAGGTAGCTGACTTTTCTTTTGAACTCCTGAATACACACATAAACAGGCACAAATGCAATATCAACTATTACCTTTTATTCTTAACCTAAATTTTTCTTGGATTTTGGAATACACTAAAGATAAAACTTTACACAATGCAATGAGTACAGAATAATAGATCAGTAAAGAATAAAAATAGTTAAGACATCAAAGTAGATTCTCTAAATAACACAGGTGCAATGGAACTTTCCAAGAAAGACTCTCATGAAACACTATGCTAAATATTATAAATAATATTACAGTTTTCTCTTTAGCAGAATGAGTCAGAGAAGTAATAACTGGTCAGTTTTATATATCTCTTTATTTTATGCAATAGTCATCACATTAAAGGTGTATTCTTCAGGTATTATATTATTTACATACCACATAATAGTCAAGTGACATTCCAGGGTTAGTTATTCAGTGAGCTCTTGACTGAAACAAGAGTAGTGATTTTTAAGCTCTTTGGGTTCTAAAGCCACAGTGGATATATCCATTTTGGTAAAAATTCACTAGTTGCTTCTAAGAATTTTCAGATCCTTTCATTTTATCCTTTGACTCCTTGCTAAGGACCCTCTTTTACCTGAGTCATTTCCAAGTTCAGTGGTTGAGAGTAGTTGTTTCTTGGTCCAACCAATGCAATATTAAGAGTTTAGTGTAGAAAAAAATAATTTAAAAAATGGAGTCAGAGAGGATTGGATTCAGATATATTGTGTATGTGTGTGGAGGCCATTTGCAAAATGAAATGTGAATGGCATCCTGAAAACATCTGTCAAGCTTATGCTCTTGTTCCAGAAGTTTTGGAAAGTAACTGTAGAATGAGAAATGAAGCATCCTTTTGCTGATATCTTGGGTCAGCTTTCCTGCATGCAGCTCTGTGGGCCAGCTCTGGCCTTTGACGAAGCTTTCATCAAAGGCAAAGAGAAGGACAGCACGTTAATTTTTCATAAAGCCAACTTTAGGGATCCTCTATATTATGAAAGAATGTTCTTCCCGTGTTTGCTCGATGGTTTCTCCAATGGCAACCCCTAGTGAAATGTAAACATCTACTATAATCAAGGATAGATTTATTTTATCACATTACCCGTTTTAAATTCCAAGTTGTACAACATGAGAGATGTGTTATTTAGAATCTATGATTTTCAGTTTTATTATCTGTAAAATGAGGATGATAATAGTAGTATAGTTGACCCTTGAACAATATGGGTTTGGACTGCACGGGTCCATTTAAACCCACTTTTTTGAAAATGTTTATTTTATGTTTTTAATGTTTTTATTTATTTTTGAAGGAAAGAGAGAGACAGAGCATGAGCAGGGGAGGAGCAGAGAGAGAGGGAGACACAGAATTCGAAGCAGGTTCCAGGCTCTAAGCTGTCAGCACAGAGTCTGATGCGGGGCTCGAACTCACAGACTGTGAGATCATGACCTGAGCCGAAGCCAGATGCTCAACTGACTGAGTCACCCAGGTGCCCTGAAAATGTTTATTTATTTTTGAGAGAGAAAAAGAGAGGCAGATAGAGAATCCCAAGCAGGTTCTCCGCTGTCAGCACAGAGTCTGACGAGGGGCTTGAACTCACCAACAGTGAGATCATGACCTGAGCCAAAATAAAAAATCAGATGCTTAACCAGCTGGGCCACTCAGGTGCCCCAGATTGTTTTTTTCTGCAAAAAGCCTTATTGTTTCCATGTGTCCTATGGCCTGAAAGACAGCTTCATGGTGATTTAAAAGCTGCCTAATGGCTACAGGCATAGGTTCAGGCAGAAGCTCTGACACCTGGGGGATGCCAGAGGGGCCCCTTAAGGGCTGCTGGGCTTTGGGGATTCCTAGGCAAGCTTGACAGTGAGCCTTTCGAAGATATACTCACCAAGCCTAGGCTGGGGGGTCAGCAAGACTGCAGAGATGTCAAGTGGTCCTAATCTTCTTGATTAGTTTCTCCTCCTCATCTAGGGAATGGTTCTCCGGGAAGTCACAGGGATGTGCGTCTGTACCAACGAAACCCAGGCCATACAGACCCAAAAGGGCCTGATTTAGGTTCTTTCCCATTACTATGGCAGCTTCTATGGAGTCTAGGGTTTTAGTCCACTCATCTTGGGACACCTTCTGCACATCCTAGAAGAGGGCATGGCTATCAGGATGATTTTGCATCTTTAAGAGACTCTGGCACCCTTGCACTTCTCCCACCTCCAGAAAGATGTGACCCAGATCTCTGGACCCAATTGTTGCAGTAGAAATAAAATCCCAGAAAAAGGTAGGTGCAGGAAGTGTGAAGATGCATGTTGACTAGGGAGTTGACAGCAACTCCACCTCAGTGGAATAATTCTGAGGAATCTGGGAGGTCACAATTGATCAGCAATAGCAGCTAACCTCAAATAATGGTGCTTGCTGGTCCAGGAAGCAGAGGATGGCTGATATCATGGTTCCCAAGATTGCGACTGGAAAAGAGGTTATAGGGAGGTTGGAGGATAGAAGAAGGGGCATCCCTGCGGTCTGTTAGTTCTAAACACTGTTGAAGCAAGAGAAAGATCACCAGGCCACTGGGTGCATTGCATATAAGCTGAGTTTTTACAGTACAGTGCCATAAATGTATTTTCTTTTCCTTTGATTTTCTTAGTAGCATTTTCTTTTATCTAGCTTATTCCATTATAAGAATACAGTATATAATGCATATAAAACATAAAAAATATGCGTTGATTGACTTTAACGTTACTGCTAAGGCTTCTGGTCAATCGTAGCCTGTTAGTAGTTAAGTTTCTGGGGAGTCAAAAGTTACACGCAGATTTTCGACTGCGTGAGAGGTCAGAATCTCTAATCCCCTCCAACATTGTTCAACTGTACCTTCTTAGGATTACTACATGGATTTTGTGGCACCATAACATGATTAGAATTTGGAAAAGGTCTTACTCTGTTCCTGGCTAACAATAAGGACTCAGAAATTGTAATTATTTCTATTAGCCTCCCCAGGATCTTTCTAGCACATGTGATTTCCTAGAATTTGAAAGGATTTAATTTTCTTCTCAAATAGCTCTTACTTTGTGTATCACTCTGATAATGTCCCATTTCTTGATTACCAAGAAGGGCTGGTTGGTTTGACCAGGGTATGGTTGGGGAGACTTAAGGACACTGGTTTGGTGTTAGAAGGCTGGAATTACCATCCTAGCCTCATGATTTTCAAGCTCTATGTCTTGAGTGTCAGTTAACTTCTCTAAGCCTTAGATGCTTTCTGTAAAGTCCATAACCAGACCTACCTCAGTAGGCTTTCAAAATGACTAAATCAGGTGCCCCCTAAATGTTCCTAGTGTGTTTCCCATCACATGGTAGGTATTCATTACATGTTAGCCTGAATCAGGGGACAGAAGGAAACAGAAGGAATTCCCCATATGTCATGTTTTCTATTTGATAATGGGGACACCTCTTTGAATAGTTAATAACTTTCCCTTTAAAACTTAAGGTATTTGTTATTTACTACCAATGTTGGTAATTTACTACCAATGTTAGTTATCTTAAGATCTCGATTTTCTCTATAATTACATATGAAACTAGAGTTAAACCCTGAGGGAGGGAGTGGTGAGGATGTCAAGACCCTTCAAATACCACAGTCCCCTATGCAAGGGAAGAACATCTTTCCTTGGTGCAGAGGAGAGGTCTGGTCTTCTAGTGGAGTTTCTGGAATTTATGAGTTGTTGTCTGATTACTCTGGTGAGTTGGGCTGTCTTATTTGTGAGGCTACAGATTCTAAATGAGAACTCCTACAAATAGTCGACACCCACATTTCCCAAGAATGGAATATACATCCCAAGAAATTACAAAATGGACCCATTCCCTGTGGCACTGCATGATGTCGCCCTCAGGAGAGTCAGAAGTTCCAAGCTCCAGTATTAACTCAATCAGGGGCTCAGGTTTGGACTGTGTGCAAACCAGTGATCCCCACTTGATTGTTTTGTTGTTGTTGTTGTTGTTGTTGTTGTTCTTATTCTTAAAGGGTAAGGCTAGGTGTACCTGGCTGGCTCAGTCAATACAGCATGTGACTCTTGATCTTGAGGTTTTGAGTTCAAGCCCCGCATTGGGTATAGAGGTTACTTAAAAATAAAATCTTATAGAATGATGCCCTAAGTCTTTCTTCAACTTTGATGTCTTTGTCTCTATGAATATACATTCATCTACTTTTTCCCCCCATAAAATCACCAGATAATGCTTTAAATTTTACTGGTGTGATGTCTACATCACTGCCATACCAGCACAGGCAAGTTTAAAAGACCCATTTGATTTGTTTCCCCATGAACATCCAGTAATTATTCTCTAAGTCTTATCTTTTCTAACCCAAGCCTGCCGTCTGCAGGCGGAAAAATAATAATTAAATATAAGGAGGAAAGATGAAACTACTGTGAAATTTTAATTATGTCTAAGGGATTACCTATCATTTTATATTCTTCCTTTTATGCCTTCTGATTTATTATTTTTCTACAATAAATTGATACTTGTTTTATAAGTTAAAGGTCAAAATGAATAAAAATTGTTAGTGTTCTAGCATCATTTTTCTTATTGGTCTCACTGCTGTTTTCTTACATTTTTTTATCATTAATGTTTTATCTTATTTACTTCCATATGATATTAGTCATCTTCAGTTAGATTGTAAGCTCCTTTAAGACAGGACCATTGCTAGAAAAAAAAAATCCGTGACATATTCATTGCTCACACATAGTTTTTTTTTTTTTCATTTCTTTGTAAATGAAAGAGAATGTAGTTTAAACTTTTAGAGTAAAATCTTTTTAGATTTTTGAGCTACTTTTAAATTAGAAATTTCTCTCTGCCTTAATTCTGTTCCACCTTTTTATTCATGTTTTCATGATTCCCAATTTTTTAGCAGTTTCTCAAATATTGTAGATTCTCTGTTCATCCCAGACAAAATGTAAATAAAGGTCAATGGACAGGGATAAATGAGCAGTGAAATAATTAATTTGTGTTTTGCTTTATCAAGAACCAGTCAGGCACCCTTTCTTATCCCACTCCTCTTCTTCTTTCTTGCCATAGCGAGTCTAGCCTAGATTTAATTACTGGCATTATGACCTAGATTCTTCTGTCTCTAAGAGTTCTAAGAGAACCCACAACCGCCAATGGAGAAGTTCTGATCTTGGCTGCATACAGTGGGAGGTCAGGAAAGAATCACAGGTGCACTTGGCCAGGGTGTCCTCTAAATCCACTCTGCTATGGACAAGAGCTACTAGCTGGTCTTCCTGCTGTACACTGACAACACCAGGTGTATGGAATCTATTCTAAATCTGGCCCCAGGCCCAGGATTCGGGTCAGGAAAATGAGACTAATCGTGTCACTTCAGGGTTTCAACCTGTATTTATCTTGTATTGATAATTTTGTTGTACATGGATTATTTTGCATTTATTTTTTTGAAATTTTTAAATATAATTTTTTAAGCATTTATTTATTTTTGAGAGACAGAGAAACAGAACGTGAGCAGGGGAGGGGCAGAGAGAGGGAGACACAGAATCTGAAGCAGGCTCCAGGATCTGAGCCGTCAGCACAGAGCCTGATGCAGGGCACAAACCCACAAACCATGAGATCATGACCTGAGCTAAAGTCAGACTGAGCCACCCAGGTACCCTTAAAATATATTTTTTTAATGTTTTATTTATTTTTTTGAGGGAGAAAAGATGAGTGGGGAAGAGGCAAAGAAAGAGGGATGGGGATAGAGGATCTGAATCTGGCTCTGCACTGATAGGCTAACAGCAGGGAACCCAATGCAGGGCTCGACCTCATGAACCATGAGATCATGACCTGAGCTGAAGTTGGACACTCAACCAACTGAGTCACTCAGGCACCCCTAAAATATTTTATTAATATTATTTCATTTGATTACTGAAGATTTTTTTTTAAATTACCTTTAGTTGTGTTCCCTGATTGGGCAACACATTCTCATTACCCAGGAGCTTGAAATGTGGCATTGCTTTCTTCCATATAACCTCTGGGTTTCACAAAGATAATATTTAACAAGTTATCATACATTGACTGTGTCTTTCTAGGTTGTTCTCAAATCCTCTGGAGCCTATATCTGCTACCACAGAAGTGCTGGAACACGACAGCGACCCCATTTCTCTTGCCCCCTTGCTCTCATTTATACCGGCTGTCCAGCCCTAGGAAACATTGAGTTTACAGCACCTACAATAGAATCTCTGTAGAGAACGGCATGGTTTCGCTTCAGTCTCACTCACTGCAATGGGGCAAAGGGGAAATGCAAGATGGCTTTGTCTTTCAAGTTTATTTGAAAAAAGGGCTTTTCTTCAGGTCAAGGGAGATTTTTTCTTCCATTTTTTAAAAAGTAGAAGATAGAAAAACAAAAACAGCAAAGAGCAAATAATGATGGCACAGTCAAGATGAGTGGTCTGGCTTTGAATTCTATGTCTTCTTATTGATGTAGCTTGGTAGAGGATTATGACAGCCATGGACTGTTACATTCGTGTCCCCCTAAAATTCATATTTTGATGCTCTGATAGTGCGGGTGTACTTGGAGATGGCGTCTCTAAAGAAATAAAAGTTGAATGAAGTCATAAACGTGGGATCCTGATACAGTAGGGTTAGGGTTATAAGAAGAGTCACCAAAAAGTTCTCTCTCCATCCACTCTTCTCCTGAGCCCACACACCACAGAAAGACCACGTGAGGATATACTCATAAAGCAGCCATCTGTGCACCAGGAAGAGAGTCCTCACTAGAAATGGACCATGCTGTCACTTTGATATTGGATTTCTAGCATCCAGAAATGTGAGAAAATAAATTTCAGTTGTTGAAGCTCCTTGGACAGTGGTGGCCTGAGCAGGCTGATATGAGGGATGACATTTGCTGTGAGGATGTCTGTGCATATTTACATTTATTAATGTATTTAGGATAGTCATGAAAATCAAGAGCTGGAGTTTAAGACTCATATAAAGTGGTTTTCCTGTTGCCTTTGGAGAAGAGGCTATTTCTGCTCATTTCAGATTTATTGACATTTCTTATGGAAATATAAAATATTCTTATAGGTACTTTTAAAAAATAATAACTCCCTAATTTTCTTACCTGTTGATGGAAAGAATTCAGTTGCTAGTTATTGGTTGCTCTGTCCTATTAGCCTGAATTGAGGCACTGGAGAATTCTAATCTCTATTCTTTCAAGTACTAGTTTGGTGATTTGGGGGAAGCTATTAACTTCTCTATATATCAAGCTTATAATGGCTAAAGTGGGAATAATAACAACTACCTCCAAGGCCTATTGTATACTCTCTAGTTTACTAGTATATTATGCTAAGTGAGACAAAGTAAAAGCATGCCTGTTCATTTCCTTCCCTGAAGACTTGCTCTCCACTACACAATTGCTTAGGATAATGTGATGACGAGGGCTTGCGGCCAGTCCCGTCATCTGCCAAGCCCCTTTTGCTAACCTTACCTGCTGGTTCCTAAGTATGCCCCATATCTAAACTTGTCTTAAGAAGTGGGCATTTATTCACTGCCAACTCTAGATGGCTGAGTCTTTAATGACAGTCCAATTCCTAGAAAGATTTATCTTGTCTGACCTTTGTCTTCTTCTTTAATCAATCAAAATTATGTTTTTAATCAATAAGAACAGGATATATTTCAGAACATGTATTGGTTGATAATTGTAATCACAGACAGCAAAGTTTGATCTCTCTGACTTATCAATGACTTATTTTGCAGATATCTACACCAATAGTTCTTTTTTTTTTTAAATTTTTTAATGTTTATTTACATTTGAGAGAGAGAGAGAGCAAGCGGGGCCTGGGAGTGGGCAGAGAGATGAAAACAGAATCCAAAGCAAGCTCCAGGCTCTGAGCTGTCAGCACAGAGGCCAATACGGGGCTCAGACTCATGAGTCATGAGATCATGACCTGAGCCAAAGTCAGACATTTAACTGACTGAGCCACCCAGGTGATCCAACACCAATGTTTCTTAAACAAATGTGGTTTTGCCTCACAGGGAACACTTGGCAATGTCTGCATATATTTTTGTTTTTCACACCTAGAGGGGGATGCTACTTATCTATAAGGTAAGAGAGGCCAGGGATACTGCTAAACATTTTACAATGCAGAGGGCAGTCCTTTACAACAAATAATCTGGCTTTGAATGTCAATAATGCTGAGGTTAAGAAGCCCTAATCTAGACCAAACTAAACATCCAGCTAATCTCTTTAGACTCTCTTCAAGTAAGCATGTGCTAATCTCATTTCCAGTAAGTAAGAGAGGGCAGGCAACTTTTCATTGCCACAGTATGTATATTAGGCATATACCACAGGCTCAGCACACTATAAATGTATGGGTTACTCCAAGACAAGATGTAGAGTAATGACATCATATCAGAATAAAGGACACAGCTTAGAGTTAGACAGATTTTTGTTTGGTTTTGGTTCTATCACTTACAAGGCATAGTTCCATAAACAGGGAAGTTAATATTTTAGAACTCTAGCAACCTTTAACAGGGTGCATGTGACAGTATAAAGAAATTATGTATGTGATAATCTTAGCACAGTGTTTGCACTATGGGAAACAAAAAATTATAGATATTACAATTTTTGACATATTCTTACCATCATTATCATCATCATTACATCTCATCTCAGCCTAACTTATAATCACCTCTATGAAACAACATAAGCAGTATGTGCAGGAAATGGCACATTTAATGACAACCATCTGTGCCAATTAACCCACAAGTGACACAGGAGGGGAACCATCTTGAAGGGGGTTAAAAGAAATCAAGCTTTCAAGGAAAGTGACATTTCCTCAACTTATCCTCACTTTCTATTCTCATTTAGATTGATTTTTATGGAGATATAAGACGTGGGCTGACGTTGGAAGAAAATGCCAACCGCTGAGTGTGCTGGTTGTTGATAGACACTAATACATTGTATTGAAGAATATTTTTCCTTCCGAGAGAATCTTAATTTATTTTCCCTGGCTATTTTTGAAACACTCAAGCTCCTCCCGTTCATGCATTTTTTTTTTACCTTATCAGTTTAACCATTAGAAGAAATTTTAATGGTCCAAATTACAAAAAATTCCAGAACTTGTTAGCTTTGGGGAGGGCAACAGTGAGTTAAGCTCAGATTAGACCCTCAGAACCTGGTCTCTCTCCATCTACCTCCTGATTCAAATCTCATATAAATTATAGTCTCAGGATCCACCATCAGCAGCAGCCCTATTTCTGTGTCTTTTCAGGATGAATCCAGTGGCATGGGGATTTTTTTCTTCTAGTCCCTTAAGATCCTCAAAGGCAACAAGTGTCACTTAGTCACGTTTCAACACCTTGAAATCTAGCACAAAACCCTACACTCAGTAAATGCATAGAATTAGACTTTTCAAGTAAACATGTGGTTAAATGTAGGTACTATATTTCAATAGGAAAAAAAAAAGTTGAGTTCCAGAGGAAGAAACTATGCCTGTATCTTCAATTGTGAACTGTTGAGTAGCAGAGTATAGGACACATTATTGTTTCTCTGCAAGACAGGGTCATCCAAGTTCTATTAACAATGGATGTGTTGAAATGTGACCGCTAATGAAATGTGGGGAGAGGTATGCTAAGTGGTGCTCTGGAGAAATAGGTTATTTTTTTCTTTTTCTTTTTATCTTTTACAAAGACCCATGGGAAGAGACACTTCTGTTCTTTGTTATAACATTGCCTATCATCACATGCCAGTTGGAATTGCAGCTTGCATCACATGGCCACAGAAAGGGCCAACACATTGAAGCTGGCAAAGCCAAAAGTTAAAAGGAACCTGGGCCATGATGCTAACATTAAGATGTGTATTTAATGACTCAGGAATTGCCTGCCTCTGCAGTTCTTCTTATTATGCAAGACAATAAATGCATTCATCATTTAAGCCATTTATTACAGTATTTCTGTCCCTCACATTCAAAAGCATCTGCATGTGTATCTACAAGGTCAGGGCTTCTGCCAAGAGGTCAATTCAATTATGGAGAAATACTTTGTCTGGAATATAGCAATTTTTTTTCTGGCCTAAGCTGGTGGAGAATATTGTCCTCTAGTCCAGCATTGCATATATTCAAAGCTTGCACACAGTACACTGGTCTCTTTTGATGCCTTTGCAGCAAGAGTAAGATTAGCATAGCTTTTGGCCTTAAGGAGCTTTCAGTCTCCCCAAACTCTTGAGGACGGGTTTGCAAGGCTGATAAAGTATGACCTAGCAGGTTACTCTGTTTCTTATCTCAGAACTGCCAGGTACATGGTAAGCACATCCTCAATATACAGGTTGATTAACTGATCAGGTGATCTGAGCAATGTGTATCCAGGAAATGCAGGTCTCCAGGACCAGAAGAAGGAACAGGGAAATCAAGGACAGAATAAAAATGTGACTCAACTTCCTTTATTTTATGAAAACACTATTCTCGTTTTTGCTTTGAGTTACTGGAAGGCCTGGTCTCAGGAAATGAAAGTGATTTGCTCTTAGATTTCTGAGTTTTTGAATGAATGAATGAGGAGCATAACTTTGATTCGAAAGCAGAAGGTATTCCATGCATTTCCTTCCAAATTAACATCCTAACATGGTGATTAATTTTTATGTACACTGGATTTTTCTTTAATATGAATTAAATAAAAAATAACATGAAATTGATCACCTTAACCATTTTTAAGTTTATAGTTCAGTGGTGTTAAGTATATTTCTACTGTTGTATAACAGATGTCTAAAATGTTTTACCTGGTGAAGCTGAAACTCTATCCCCATGGAACATCTCCCTGTTGCCCCCTCCCCTGCTCTTGACAATCAGCATTCTACTTTGTGTTTTTATGAGTCTGACGACTTCAGATGCCTCATATGAGTGGACCCTTAGTGTGTTTTTCATTTTGTGACTGGCTTATTTCACTTAGTATAACGCCCTCAAGTAGTATCTATGTTGTGGAAAGAGACAAAATTTTATTCTAGACCGAATAATATGCTATTGTATGGATATGCCACATTGTATTTATCCATACATTCATCCATGGACATTTGGGGTGCTTCCACCTCTTGGCGGCCATTGTGAATAATGCGAAAGTGAATATGTGTGCAGATGTCTCTTCGGGAGTCTGCTTTGAATTTGCTTGGAAAGAGACACAGAAGTGTGATTGCTGGGTCACATAGTAATTCAATTTTTAATTTTTTGAGAAACTTTCATATTGCATTACATTTGGCTGTACCACTTTGCATTAGCATTAGCAATGCATACAGATTCTGATTCCTCCACACCCTCCCCAACATGTCATTTTCTGAATTTCTTTTTCAGGAGTAGAATTTAGTGATTGCATATAACACCCAGTGCCCATCCCAACAAGTGTCCTTCTTAATTCCCATCACCCATTTAGCCCACCTCCCACCTATCTCCCCTCCTGGAACCCTCAGTTCTCTGTATTTAAGAGTCTTTTATGGTTTGTCTCTCTCTATATATATTTATTTTGTTTTTCCTTCCCTTTCCCTGTGTTTATCTGTTTTGTTTCTTAAATTCCATATATGAGTGGAGTCATATGATATTTGTCTTTCTCTGACTGATTTATTTTGCTTAGCATAATATACTCTAGTTTCACCCATGTTGCAAATGGCAAGATTTCATTCTTTTTAATCACCAAGTAGTATTCCATTGTGTGTGTGTGTGTGTGTGTCACACACACACACACACACACACACACACACACACACACACCACATCTTTGTTATCCATTCATCAGTCAATGGGCATTTGGGCTCTTTACATACTTTGGCTAATGCCAATAGTGCTGCTATAAACATTGGGGTGCATGTGCCCCTTCAAATCAGCATTTTTGTATCCTTTGGATAAATACCTACTAGTGCAATTGCTGGGTCATAGGGTAGCTCTATTTTTTTTTTTTGAAAGAGAGAAAGAGAGTGAGTGAGAGAGAGAGAGAGAGAAAAAGCACAAACAGGAAGGGCAGAGAGAAGGAGAGACAGAATCCCAAGCAGTATCCATGTCATTGCCATTAGCACAGAGCCTTATACATGGCTCAAACTCATGAACCATGAGATCATGACCTGAGCTGAGATCAAGAATCAAAACCTTAACCAACTGAGCCACCCAGGTACCCCAGTATTTTAAATTTTCTGAAGAAACTCCATTCTATTCTCCAGAGTGGCTGTACCTGTTTGCATTCCCAACAACAGTGCAAAAGGATTCCCCTTTCTCTGCATCCTTGGCAACATCTGTTGTTTCCTGAGTTGTTAATTTTAGTCATTCTGAGAGGTGTAATATGGTATCTCTTTCCTTTTTAAAGTTTTTATTTATTTGGGATGGGGGGCAGGAGGGGCAAAGAGAGATGGGGACAGAGGAAACAAAGCAGGCTCTGTGCTGATAGCAGAGAGCCTGATGCAGGGATCAAACTCACAAACCATGTGAACTTGGCCTGAGCTGATGTCGGACACTTTAACCAACTGAGCCACCTATGTGCCCCGCAAGGTGGTATCTTACTGTAGTTTTGATTTGTATTTCCCTGATGATGAGTGATGTTGAGCATTTTTTCATGTGTCGATTGGCCATCTGGATATCTTCTTTGGGAAAGTGTCTGTTCATGTCTTCTGCCCATTTCTTCATTGCATTGTTTGTTTTTTGGATGTTGAGTTTGATAATTTCTTTATAGATTTTGGATACTAGCCCTTTATCTGACATGTCCTTTGCAAATATCTTCTCCCATTCTGTCAGTTACCTTTTAGTTTTGTTGATTGTTTCCTTTGCTGCTTAGAAGTTTTTATCTTGATGGGGTCCCAATAGTTCATTTTTGCTTTTGTTTCCCTTGTGTCTTGAAGATGTGTCAAGTAGAAAGTTTCTGTGGCCAAGGTCAAAGTTGTTGCCTATTTTCTCCTTTAGGATTTTGATGGTTTCAGGTCTCACATTTATGTCTTTCATCCATTTTGAGTTTATTTTTATGAATGGTGTAAGAAAGTGATCCAGGTTCATTCCTCCTCATGTCACTGTCTCAAAATAGATTATACATAAGACCTAAAAGTATTAAACTGTTAGGAAAAAACATAAGGGAAAAGCTTAATTACATTGGATTTGGTTTAATTTATTGCATATGACACCATGAGCACAGATAAAAATAGCAAAAGTGGGCAAATGAAACTATATTAAACTCAAACACCAATCAATCAGTATAGTGAAAAAGCAACCCACAGAATTGGAAAAAATATTTACTAATCACATATATGGCAAGGAATTAATAGCTGGGATATATGAAGTGCTCCTAAAACTCACCAAAAACTCAATTTTCCAAAAACAAATAAAACAAAAGTTCATGTCAGTGTTGAAAAAAACTGGACAGCAACATGGATTTTTGTTTTTGTTTTTTATGGTAGGCATTCTAATGTCCAGATGGTTAGGAGGTGATATCTTCTAGTAGTTTTTACTTGTATTTATCTAGTGATTAGTGACTTTGCACATTTTTTCATATGCTTGTTGGCTCTTTACATATCTTCTTTGGAGAAATATCCAACTCCTTTGCCCATTTAAAATTTGTTGTTGTTGTTATTGTTGAGTTTTAGGAGCTCTTTATGTATTCTGGATCTTAATCCCTTATCATATATGTGATCAGCAAATATTTTCGCCCGTTCTGTGGTTTGCTCTTTCACTGTGTTGATTGATTCTAGAAGTGTTTGAGATGGATATAGTCCCATCTGCCCATTTGTTTTCTTTTTTTGTCTGTGCTCGTGGTGTCATATCCAAGAAATCATAACCAAATACAATGATACTAAGCTTTTCCCTTGCATTTCTTCTAGCAGTTTAATCATTTTAGGTCTTATGTATAATCCATTTTGAGTTAATTTTGCATATGGTATAAGATAAGGATCCTACCTGATTCGTTTGCGTGAGAATATCCAGTTTTCCTAGCACCATTTGTGGAATACACTGTCCTATTCCTGTTGTGTGGTCTTGGGACCATGAACAAATTTTTAAGTCTTGAAGTATATAAAGAACTGGGGATAGACATATTTTTGGATAAATATAATGCTTTATTTTGTGTTCAGACACAGGTTCAGCTCCTTAGATCTACTGTGTTACTTAAACAGGACACAGAAACAGATACGCCAGTGTTTAGGCCTTGAATTCTCTTTTTTGTGTACTTTTTCATGGGCTATAAATGAAACTTCTTATTAGAATTAATTTTGACCTCTAATAGAGACAGGTCAATTAGATTAAGCTTATTTAACTTCTGTAGTTGCTGTATTTCCATGTGTTTCCTAGAAACACAATACCACTCTGAAGTTAAGGTTTTCTACAGCTCTTGTGCAACCCAATAAGACATTTTAAAAGGCATGTATTAGATGTGCACTTTGGTATGCTTTATTGACAGAATATGAGACAAATTAATTTATTCCATATTTTTTGAAATTCTTTTTTGTCTTTAGTGGCTAGTTAGATAACAGATTAATGAGATATTTTTATTCTTACAGAGTAGATGGTTTAGTAGAAATAACAAATGCATTTAATTATAATACATAATAGAAACTAAATAGCAAGAGTGGCATATAGCTGAAACATATATTTAGAACTGAGAAAGTTCATATCCAGCTGAGGGCACCAGGAAAGGCTTCCTGAAGGATTTGATTTAGCAGGTATTTGAAGGTATGGAGTTGGAATTATCTAATGTATCTGATATTTATTATTACTTCTCCTCCATCAGGTATTATTCTAAGTGTTTGATAATTATTTAACTTTCATAATTATCTTATGTTTTACATTTATTATTCCCTTTTGCAAATGGATAGATCAAGGAACAGAGTGGTTAGGTCACTTTCCCAAGGGCACACAGCTAGCAAGTAACAGAACTAAAATATGAAACGCTGTAGTCTGACAATGCAACAAGGCATTCCAGGTCATATTAAAGCATAAGTAGAAAAGCAAGCTCAGAAAGAGATGAGGAGTGGAAGGGAGATGGCAGGGGACTCCATCTGCAATATACAATCCACTAAGGGGTTGTCAAGAAAGGATATTAGACATGAAGTTGAGGGCAGAATGACAGAGGACTGTAAAAGCCAAGAACTTTGCTTTATTCTGAGAGCAATGAAGAGTCATGAAAGATATTTTCAATAGGGAGTAGTATGTTCAGGGCTATGTTTTATAAAGATTAAACTAACAGGCATAGAATGCTGTGAATGCACAGGGTATTGCCTATAGGTCTAATTATGCTCATATTGCTGAGAGAAAAACTGAGTTTCAGAGATACTAAGGTAAATTACTTCCTATGGTTGTCCAAATAGAATAAAACAGCTAACATTCAAAATTCAGTTTCTGTGTCTCCAAAACATCCCTGCCTTTTCCCCTTCCTTCCTTCCTCCCTTCCTTCCTTCCTTTCACTTTCTCTCTTTCTTTTCTTTTCTCTCCTCGCCTCTTCTTTTTTCCCTTTTATTCTTTTTTCCCCTTGTTTTCTTTTCTTTTCTTTTTTCTTTTCTTTTCTTTTCTTTTCTTTTCTTTTCTTTTCTTTTCTTTTCTTCTCTTCTCTTCTCTTCTCTTTTTTTTCTTTTCTTTTCTTTTCTTTTCTTTTCTTTTCTTTTCTTTTCTTTTCTTTTCTTTTCTTCAAGGAGGAGAGACTTTCAAGCAGAAATGTCAGCTGGGCAACTTCAGTACTACACAGAAGACATAGTAAAAGCCTGAAATAGGAAAGAAAAGGATAGTTTCCAAGGACTTGGAGTGTGCACAATCATCTTATTTCTACTGTTGATTAGGACTGGGGAGCTTGTAAAAAGAGATATCAAAGAGAATTCTGCAAGTTTAAATAGATAGGTAGATTTTAGAACCATTAAAAATTGGAATAAGGGGTAAGGAATGCATGTGACAGGGAAGAGAAACCTTCCAGATTTCAGACAACATCCAGGTAGATAAGCAGTACAGGCATGTTGGAAAAAACTGAGAATGAATATGGGGATTTGGAGGCCAACATTCTTAGAGAAGTAATACCTACTCCTACTCTCTTGAGCTTAATTGAAGGATTCTACTAACAAAGTAAACAAAGCCCAATTTTTAAATATGAAATTTCATCATGGCCAGGTGTATTTCAAAGAGTTCATTGTTTGTTTTATACTTTAAAAATTTCTGAGGCTTATTTAAGCAAAATAGTAACTTCATGATATAGAAACCTGGAAAACACCTTAACCAAGCAATCAGTATCTAATCACCAATAACAGAAACATGTCAATTTTTTGACTCCTTGGTGTAATGCGTTGAGAAAGGCACAACACTCCCATGTCATCCTTCCTGATAAAGCATATCCTCAATCTAATCATGAGAAAATATGGACAAACCCAATTTGAGGGATTTTCTACACTATACTTTTCCAGTACTTTTCAAAAGGGTCAAGGACATTGCATACAAATAAAAAGCAAAGAAATACTAAAGATTGTAAGAGACTAAGGAGACAAGACAAATAAAGTTAATGTGGTATCCTAGATTGGGTTCTGGAAGAGAAAAAAGGACATTGGTGGAAAAACTTGTGCAATCTGAATAAAATCTAATATTTAGTTAATAGCATTGTATCAATATTTATTTCTTAATTTTGATAATTGTACCATGGTTATATAAATATTAACATCAGAGGAAGCTGAGGGAATGGTACTCAGAAACTCTGGTAGAGTTTGCAAATGTTTTGTTGAGTTTATTCCAAAACACAAAAGTTAAAAAACAATAGACTCTTACAAATTCTGCTTGACTTTGTTGAGATATTTTGCCCTTTGGAACACATCTGTCATGCTGCCAAGAGGGCAATTAACTGCACAGAAAGGACACGAGCAGTTTTTCCAGCCACAGCTCCTGCTGAGGTCTGGAGATAGGTAGTGTCAGACATGTCTTCAGATGATTCCAGTTCCAGCAGTCAAACCATTTCATCTGATGCCAATGAGCAAAGATGAGCTAAACCCACCAGCCCCAACCAAATCACAGAATTGTCAGCAATTTATGTATCATTATTTTAAGTTACCACGTTTTGGGGTAGTTTGTTTATAGCAATAAATAATTGGAATAGACATACAAGAAGTTCTTAGGGGTAGTTATATTCAGGTGATTTCTATTATATTTTTTTAAAACATTTTCTTTTATAGTCAATATGAAGTATTTATGAGTATTTATGTAATTAAATTAATGGAGCATTGCAAGAAAAAGCATTTACAAATGCATTCACATTTTCTCTGCAAAGTGTTTTAAATAATTTGCCTGGTTATGACATGCATGGGGCTGGAGGTTTAAGAGGAAAAGATTGATTTCAGCAATGGAGAAAGGTTAAAATTTAAAAAAAAAAAAACGGAAAAAATGAAAAAAAAATTCTCGTTTTCCCTGAGCTGACATATGCTATCTTACTGTGGAATACTTAAAAATATTAGGGGGAAATATGTGATATAGTAAATTCATTCCAGTGACTGTTGGTTATTTTGGCACTCATCATTAAACCAGATTAGCAAAAAGGTTACATCTTATGATTTAATACACAGGAAATACATCTATATATATTTATTTACTTATTTATTTTCTTCTCACCTTTGAAATCATAATCATAGTAATAAATTAGATTATTGTTCTGTTATTACACAGAAGCCTGTAAGTCAGCCACATAGATAAAACTTAATAGTATCAGGTAAAGAGAAAACAATATTAATGAGACAGGGAGTTCATATGCTCATTAGATTTGCTTGTATTGGAAAGAGTAATAGTATGTTAGATATTGACAAAAAATTACATTAAGGGCCAATCAATACCACTGTGGCATTTTTATTAGTAGAATAATTAGTATTAATAATACTGACTTCATCTTAAATATCCTAAATACTGAAGAAAATAGTGGCATCAATGGAGGAAAGCAGATGAATCATTTAATTTATTTCTCAATTACAGCTGATACATTTGTTACAGAAATTTTCATGTAATTTATTTTTTATGGTCCATTTTACAGCTGTGTTTATTATTGTAATAAATAAATACATTATATTCTCTTATTAGGGCAGCAAAAGAAATTTCTTACAGCAAACACTCATGTACTCACATGTCACAAATACCCTAAATGGAACACCAGTAAGGGAGAACCCAACTGAAGAATAAGGCCTGTATGTGATTGAAGCCAAAAACAGCAAATGCAATCATAAAAAAGAATAAGATTATTCATTTTAGGTAGGGATTGTTAATACTTGAGAAGGTTTATGTCTCACAGAATCCTTCTAAGAATACAGACAAACCTGGGGTTCCTGGGTGGCTCAGTCAGTTAACTGGCTGACTTTGGCTCAGGTCAAGTTCTAACAGTTTGTGAGTTCGAGCCCTGTATCAGGCTCTGTGCTGACAGATCAGAACCTAGAGCCTACTTCAGATTCTGTGTCTCCCTCTCTTTCTGCCCCTCCCCAGCTCATGCTCTGTCTCTCCCTTAAAAATAAAAAATATTAAAAAAAAACACTAAAAAAAAAAAAGAATACAGACAAACCTATAAATTTGGGTGTACATTTCCCAACAACAAATGGGTGTTTCAAACTACGATCCAGGATATAGATAGATCAGTCATTGCCTCCGTTTTAGATTCTTCCTGCAACTAACAGTGTCCAAGAGGCTGAGGGGAAATAATCCACACAAGCTTGATATTATTATTATTATATTAATTATATTATATTTATGATATGATATGATATGATATGATATGATATGATAGTATTCATTTATTATGTTAGGGAAGTGGATGTTTATCGCAAATAAACAGCTAGATTGTTTTATTTTCTCAGAAACTCCCTGTTAAGAGTAGTGTGGGATAGGCACTGGCTGAATTAATAAAGTAGCACATACATATTGAACACCTGTAATTTTCTAGTACTGTGTTAGGGACTCATCTGATCCACTTGTGTCCCATATTGACAGGTATTTACCAAGATAGTAGCACAGTTTGGAAAACATATTTCTTGGTTATTTGACTATATTGTTAAAACATTTAACTATGTGGGTATTCAACTCATTTATTTCTTGACTTTTGTAGCCTTGATTAGCTTTCTGCTTATATCTCCTTTTATTTATGATTTTTGTCCTTGAAAGGTCCTTGGTAAACTGAATTGTAGCAATTATTAAGGACTTGAACTTAGAGTCAGACAGAAATACAGACTAAAATCTTAGCTCTCCCCCAGGTTACATGTATCACATTACAGAACCCAAATTTTTTGTACCTTAATTTCCTCATCCAAAATATGAGCACAATAATTGTATCTATCTCATAGGATAGTAAGGTTACATGATAGAGCTATTGCAAAACACATTGCAATGTTCTTGGCAAATAGTGTTATAGTATTATATATTTATATTACGTGTGATTGTAGTATATTTTGATAAGGATGCTGAAATAGGAATATGCAGGTTTCTACTATGGGAGCCCAATGTGCAGCCCTGCCTTTGTAAAAGGTGGTTCTGGGGGAACACTTGATGAACAGGAAAAGTTGTGTCAATGTTTTGAATATAATTTATTGTCAAATTGGCCAGCATTCAACATGTGCAGTGTGCTCTTGGTTTTGGGAGTAGAGTCCCATGGTTCATCGCTTACAAACAACACCCACTGCTCATCCCAACAAGTGCCCTCCTCAATGCCCATCACCCATTTTCTCATTTTCCCTTCTTGAATCAATTTCTTTTTGAGAGAGAAAGAGACAACATGAGTGAGGAGGGGTCAGAGAGAGAGGGGGACTGAGGAGCTGAAGCAGGCTCTAAGCTGTCAGCACAAAGCCTGATGCAGGGCTCAAACTCATGAACCACAAGATCATGACCTGATCTGAAGTTGGATGCTCAATCAACTAATACCATCTCTCAAAGCACTTTGGTTTTAGACATTTTTTGTGAATATGCACATTTCTCTATGAATTTATAGTTTATTCACTAGTATTAATAATTCATTACAGAACACTATAAATAATATTTGAAAGACCATTTAATAAATAAACAGATATTAAGACAAAATACCCAAGAATCTTTTTTAAAGGAGGAGGAATAAGAAGAGAAGGAAGAGAAAATCAGGATAATGCTAAAGGGTGGGGAAAAATATTCTATTTGTTAATCAAAGCTTAGGAAAGATAGTCTCACATTGTAAAGAGGTAAACTACAAGCTTCCTGAGAACCAAAACAAAAAAGCTAAATACAGTGTTTTTTAATAAAACTTAACGTCTAGTAAAAAGAAATTGAGCTCCATTTACTCAGAAATATGTGCTTTTTTACTGTTAAGAATGTTGGTCATCCAAACATACAAGATTGATAGGTCTCAAGTTCACTTATTAAAATTTCAGATGTCCTACATATCATTCTTCTCTAAGAACTATTTTAAAAGAAGTAACACTTAATATAGACACACAGAGCTAAAACTACTAAAGCAGACCTTTTAAAGAATGTTTTAGGTTCAAGAGGTTAGTTCTGATCAAGACAGATATAGATGTCGACCTTGTAGTGTTTATATTATATCAAGGAAGATATTGAAATGATTAAAAATTTAAGTGACCCATTTAATGTAGAATTTGTATATACGTGTATAATAGGCAAATGTAGTTTTCTATGAGACAATGATTTTCCAACTAAGATCGGAGAATTTAAAAGAATGTATTAGGTGTTGAGGAATGGAGAGGGGAAGTAAAGAGATGGGACTCTACTTCTAGAAAATAGTGTGTACAAATTCATGTGGCAACAAAAAGCATGGTGGCTAGTAGAAAAAGAAAGTGCATGTGTGTGAAGTATAGAAATTGATGGGTGTGGAAATGATACTGCAGATAGGAGTGGGGAATGCTGGAGCAGGAAATGAAATCATATGTGCAACAGGCAGTGAATGCTTAGTATTATTATTTTTACCATGGGCTTAAATATATAGCATATATTCATAAAAGTCTGATAGATAGCAATTCATCTTCCTTCCATAAAAGTAAGTTGGCTTAAAGAAGGACAAAAGCAAGTAATTTGTAGCTTATGGGAATCACAGAGCCTTCTCAGTGAGACTTTCTGTGGTTCTAAACAATTCTTTCTCAGTGTCTTATCAATTGTTAAAGACTATCAGGTGCCAGCACAAACTGGGCCTTACCATCCAGCTCTGTGAAGAAAAAAAGCTGGACCAGTCAGCTGTGTCTTAATTCAAAAGATGAGCTATTTTTCTTATACCATGCACATACATAAATTCAAAGTGGATTAAAGACCTAAATGTGAAACTACAAAAATCCTAGAATAGAACATAGAAGAGAACTTCTTAATATTGGTTGCAGCAACTTCTTACTAGGTATGCCTCCTGAGGCAAAGGAAACAAAAGCAAAAATAAAATATTGGGACCTCATTAAGATAAAAAGCTTCTAAACAGAGAAAGAAACAATTAACAAAACTAAAGGCAAATTATTGAATGGGAGGAGATATTTGCAAATGATGCATCTGATAAGAGGTTAGTATCCAAAATATATAAAGAACATATACAATTCAACACCCAAAAATGCATCATCTAAATAAAATGGTCAGAAGACAGGAATAGTCGTTTTTCCAAAGAAGATATACAGATGGCCAGCAGACACATGAAAACATGCTCAACATCATTCATCATCAGGGAAATACAAATCAAAACTACAATGAGATATCACCTCACAACCATGAGAATGGCTAAAGTCAACAAAAGAAACAACATGTTGGTGAGGCTGTGGAGAAAGGGGAACCCTCCTACACTAGTGGTGGGAATGCAAACTTGTGTAGCCACTGTGGAAAACAGTACGGAGATTCCTCAAAAAGTTAAAAATAGAACTACCCTGTGATCCAGCAATTACACTGCTGGTTTTTACCCAAAAAATACAAAACTACTAACTGAAAGGAATACCTGCACCCCAGTGTTTGTAGCAGCATTATCTACAACAGCCAAACTATGGAAACAGCCCAAATGTCCATCAACTGATGAATTGTTAAAGAAGAGGTGTCATATATATATATATATATATATATATATATATATATATATATAATATGAATATTATTCAGCCCTTGAAAAAGAATGAAATCTTGCCATTTACAATGACATGGATGGAACTAGAGAGAATTATGTTATGAAATAAGTAAAAAAGACAAATACCACATGATTTCACCAATACATGGTATTTAAGAAACAAACAAACAAACCCAAAATTAGCATAGGGAGGAAAAAAAGAGAGAGAGGCAAACCAAGAAACAGACTCTTCACTATAGAGAACAAACCAAGAAACAGACTCTTCACTATATAGAACAATGTGATGGTTACCTGTAGGGAGATGAGTTAAATAGCAGATAGGGATTAGGAGTGCACTTGTTATAAGGACTGGGTGTTGTACGGAAGTGTTGAATCACTCTACTGTATATCTGAAAATAATATTACACTGTATGTTAACTAACTGAAATTTAAATAAAAACTTAAGAAAAATATTAAAAAACAAATCAAAAAAATAAAATGATCTTTTTCCAAATAGCTATATGCAACATCCTTAGCTCTTTGAGAAAAAAAAAAAAACAAATCCAATTTCATTGGATTTGAGCCAAGAAGATAAATACATAAAATTGTGATTATTTATCAGAATTATTTTCAAACAGATTTTTTAACTGTTTATTTATTTTTTAGAGTTTTGTTTGACAAATTTTCTTCTGGACATTGCTGTCTCATTAAAGTACACGTTCATCTATTGTATATGGGTCTCTGGGTGGGTGATTGCCAAGGGCAATGGCTATTCAGTAAAGCACATTACTGGGACTAAAAGTAAAATCTGATGATTTCTGAACTGTGTTAAGTGTACAGCTTGTATGTTGTCTACAGAAATGACTGGGATATTATGTCAGTGAAAAAGAGATGAAAAGACTTTTTTTAAGTCTGTAATTGGAAAACAGTAAATTGGAAAGATCCAGAAGGATGTTGTTGATGAATCAGTGGCTGGGAAAGAACAATTAGGGGAAGCCATCATTTTCATCAAAACCAGCTACAAAAACTTTACTCAGCTCCTGCTTAGCATGCTTACCTCTCATCTCTATTTGATCAGGTTTGGTTGTAAAAAAATCTCACTTTAATGCTGACAGCCCTGTGAAGGCAATGCTGGCTTATAGGTACATGCAAATATCTGGCTATATTATTCAGTAAATCCATCATTAAACAGAACGAGTAGAGGTACAACTGAGAGAAAAGGGGAGAACAGAATCACAAAATTGAACCCTGGGAAATCAACATAATCAAGAGTCAGAAACTGCCTTGAAGTGAAAGGGTGGGTTGAGGAAAGCTCTTCATTGTTGATGTACAGGGCTGGGAGCCTGTGGCTACTCAAGAATGCTTCCCAGTCCCTATTTCAGCAGTTGCCACCTCTTGTGATTTCCTCATTCTCACCTAAGCCATTCTCTAAGCACATTTCAAGTTGCATAATGACATTTGTCAACTATGATGTTATGAAGAGGGAACTACTGTTACTTTGCACCCATAGCTGTCTTTTGTGTCCCATCATTGAATATAAACTGAACCAGCAGATATTTTTTGACACTGTATATTGGATGCACTGCAAATTCATGTTGTGCTGCAGTTCCTAGAGCCTCATAAATGTATGATTAGTTTTCACTCCATACGTTCAAATCTTAACTGTCCTTCTGGTTGCATATCCTCTATGTACACTCCCTAGTGCCCTACCTCACAATTGCTGTTCCAATATTGTTTGTTAGAAAACAAACTAATAGCACCATTCTTTGGACACACAGTGTCTTATATTATTGTCATGTGGAAATTACTGCATTTTTCTGGGTGAATATGGACTATAAACCCCAATTAAATCCCACATAAGCCTTAGGAATTTCATAAAATCAAAAGGTCATGCCTTAAAAACAACTTAAGATTTTAGACTTTCACAGCTTCAATTTCATTTTGTGTTTTTAAAAATAATCGTGTGTGGTAGAATGTCTTTGTGATTCTACATGGAAGGTGAAGAGTCTGGGGCCAATGTACAACGTGCAATAACTCAGAAATTCTGAGTCTAAACTTTTACTCTCTTCTGTAACATATTTTATACTTCTATTTTCATTTCTGTGTCAAGAGGAAAGATTGACTCATAAAGATGCCCACTGAATGCGTGTGATTGAATTGCAAAATATGTATATACATTCAACTCCATAGTTAACTAATAAGTTCTACTTGATGGGGATAAAAGATGAAACAAACCATCCCTGTTTCTTATGCCATTATCATGTTTGCAGTCTGATGGAATCATGCAAATAAACTTTAATATTAAACTTTAAGAGTCATTAATGGCCATAAAGAATGATGTGTGAGTTACAGATAAGAGTAGCAATTATCCCACCATTCCAGGTGAATTAGGCAAGGCTTTACCAAGGACTTTGCAATTTCCTGGGATTTGAAGGATTAGTAGGAACTTAGCAGGTGAAGAAAGATAGCTGAACATTTGTTGTAAAGAGAACAGTATGTAGAAAATACAGAGTAGTGAACAATTCACTAAGGGTTGTGAGATGGATGAGAGCCTTACTGTGCCTTTAGCTGAGTGGCCTTGTGGGGAAGCACTTTATTAGAGGAGACTGGAGAGTTAGATAGGAACCAGAGGAATTAAATTATGCCTCAACTCTAGACCCTATGGTGGGTGCTTTACAGATTTTTTTTAAAATTAAACTAATGCCCCGGAGCCACAATATGTGGTATATCTCACATCATGAGGTGGCACACAAGACCAGTTTCTGTGGCTTAGATTTCACAGGAAGTTTCAATATTGTCTTAAGATATTTTGCCCACATTTATAGATTCTTTGTTATCTCAATGAAAATTTCAGCAAACTTAAATAATAGAAACTTACAAGCTAATTATAAAATTTCTATGGAAATAGGAAGAGTCTAAACTAGCCCAAATCTGTACAAGAAGAAAAATTCAGTTGGGCAAATTGGGGAAGAAAGCAGAGAAGACATGAGACAAATAGGGAAGAGTTATAAGAGGTTGAGAAAAAATATGAAATGGGAAATGAACTTGACCCTTTCTAGAAGTAGGAAAACAAAAAGAAAATAAAACAAAAATATCAGTTTGGCTAGTATGATAAACGTCTACAGAGTGTTGAATGCATAGGCTGGGTTGTGAGGTAAGAAAGAGCTGTAGGAAGGGATGGGGCTTGAACCTTGATGCCCATGTTGGAAATTCCCCTTATATCTGGGGAGTGGCGTCACATGCTTAATTCTCCACTCATGAGCTACAAATATAACATTTCCTTTTCTTTGAGGCAGCAGAGAGTTGAAAGCTCAAAAGTGGCCTGTGGTCCCAATGATTTTTTTCAGCCAACATATAACTTTCACACATGTCAATGAAAAACACAAAGAAGTCTCTTGCAAAAGCAGAGTGTACGATAGATTAATTCATAATCTGTCTGTAAAGAAAGGCAAGTTCTTATAAATCTCTGTACTTCCTATAGGAGAGGAAAGTGTACACCATTTCCCTTCAAATGCTCTTGGTCACTTCATTATTATTCTTGGCTAAAGAAAAATTATTCTGAGGGTTGTGGAAGCTGGTTTTCACAATATCCAATATTTCAGGTTCCACATAAAAATACCAGTGAGTCACCCGAATCTTGCTCTTTCTGAAAACCTGGAATGACAAATCCACAAAGGATTTTACATGTGTTCACCACAGCATCTCTTCTTTACAGGTAAGATTAAATAAGAATCTTGTTATCTGTATTTGGAGAACTTTCCTCCTGAAAAATCTTTGTAAAAAACTGATAAATTGGGGGGATGGGGATGAGAGTAGCACAATTGCTAAGGTAAACATGGAAATGACAGATTTTGCCTCCAAACTGTCTATCTATATGCCTTGTAAAGTCTTTGCAGTTGCAATTCCCATGTTCTTCACCTGATGGGAAGCTGAGTGCATTGTTAGCTGTTTCCCTGAATCAACTGTTTTGTAAATAGCAGGAACTCAGTGTAAGTATGGGCCATCTGAATTAATTGATTTGAGGTACTAGGATTTTTTCAAGTTCACATCATGAAGGATGAGTTGCTCCTTGCCAAAGATTGTCATTCCTCAAGTTTTAAGGTTAAATATCAAATATCATTTTATTTGAGTTTAGATCAGGGAGGGAATATAGGTTATGCTGGAGACGGCAACATTAAAATTATATTATCAATAACACTGAATTTTGGTTATATGCATGAACTATTGCTTTGAATTATATACCTCTGTTATTACATTTGGTCCTAAGACACAAGCAAATATTATCATTTGCTTTTATCGGTTAGGCAAATAAGACACAGAGATAAATTACTGAAGTGATGAAGCTAATAATGGCATAGAATTTGAGTTTAAGTCCTACTCCGAATCCCCATACTGCTTCCCAGTTCAAAGATCACAGCTCAGCATGTCTGCAAGTACTCTGTCACAGTATGAGACCCTCCACCCTGGAAGGATAAGTGAGGACTCGCTTTCATTCCTCTGGTTTTCGTTCCTGGTTACTGTGATATATTTATAACATTCACATCTTTTTCTTTTAAAGGCATGGGGATTAGGGAATGTGGAGTCAAACAAATCAGGGAGAGAGCCTTTTATAGATGTTACTTTGTGTAAATTATTTAACTTCTCCAAACAAGGTCCCTGCTGTATACAATGATAAAAATGTATTCATTCCCTAAGATGTATGCGCACTTCCTGCTTGAGTGAATACCTACAAAGAGCTTAGCGCAGAGCCCTGTAAAAGGTAGCCATGTAAATTCATTGTTATTTTCATTATCATCTTCAGTAACATTATTGTTATTAACAGAAGATTCTTGGGCTGCCTATCACAAATTGCATATGGAATCCTAAGGAGAATTAGCTGTAGATGTTCGTTAATTTAGAAAGTTTAATAGAGGCTTCCAATATTTGTTTAATATTCCCAATTAATAGGCCATCAAACCAAATTATGTGATGGCATTTCCTATACTTTCTAAATAAGAAGGGGGGTATTTGACATGACAAAGGACTTCTTTCTGATTGTATGTGTAAACTTACCAACCAGTAGAAATAATTATAGATTTAGTTGTGATTTTCCCTGAGCCACCCTGATTGAAAATTATCAAGTTACAATAGGAACATTCACAGGAAAACCAGTATGTACGGTGGCCATATCTGTTATACCTGCTGATGTGAAGGGACACACTCATATCATTACTCTAGAGAGTGTCATGTTCTACTTTCTCTCAAACCCAGAAACTCTAGGCTCTCTTCCACACTCACAGTACTTTGCATGTTTAGCACATGCTTTATTAGCAAACACCATTCACTTTATTATTTCTTTTAGATCAGTGGTTCCAAAGTGTATTCATTTTAGTGGCCTTCGGGTGGTTTTCAAGCATAACACCAAGTGGCCCCAATATCTCCCCCTACTCTGAGTCACAGCATAGTGGTTTAACTATGTAGTTCTTTAAAAGATAACTTTGGTCAGCAACTCTGGATTTAGTGAAGTTATTGCAGTTGTTTCTACATCACTGGGGAGCATTTTGAAGAGCCAGGGATTCTGGTGGTGTAATATAGGAATCAACAGCTCTCTGGTGTTATGAAGACATGGGTTCAAATTTTGGTTCAACAAATTTTAAGCTCTGTGACTTTGACCTTACTATATCTCAATATTTTTATGTGTAAAATTAGCATAATAATTTATATACTCTAGAAAGCCTACCACTGAAATGTTTGAATCAAAGAAGACATGTTTCCCCATTTTTCTTCCCAACTGTTATTGAAGTCTAAATAGATGAGACATCTGACATACTTAAGTTAAAAATACTTAAAATGTGCAAGAAAATGTCAGCTTAGATTGATCTGGATTTGGACCTCCTAGATAATGGAGAAGACAGATTGACACTATTGATAGCATATTGGTTCAAGCCTGGTAGCAGTGATATCCCCCATGCTGTAGAGCTGATGCTGGCCACATAAAGTCTACCACCCAGCACCATTCCCAACCATTCTGTCCCTTGGCAGCAATAGAACATTGAGAAAATCACACTGAGTGACCTCCCACTTCCTAACATAGGAGGCAAACAGGCTACAGTGTGTACAACACGTATATTTCACTGGTGGAAAGAAGGGGAAGGGACACTGATGACTATTAGCATTTATTAGATAAAACTAGAAGATTATTCTAGGATCCCCATGAAAGAGATAGGTGCTTAATGCTCCTAAATTCTTCAGGGTTAATTACTGTGGCAACATTTTCTCCGATATTTCCCTATCTATAAAATTTAACCATCTGATAACAATTTTTATTTTCTTATTCTCATTTATTAGACTCTTACATTTATTTGGGTTAATTTGAAAGTTCTCTGGGATTCTGGATATTTGTCTGATCTAGTACTATTGGACAAAGAAGAGGAACCTGAAACAACACTAGGTCTAATACAATCTGAACCTTACAGTGTTTGTGGGCTGAGGATCTGATGGTGTTGAAAGCTTCAGGCAGAGGCAAGGAAACTTCTCTGGGTTTATATACCCCAATTACATAAGGAAGGCCCTAATGGAGAAGGGACAGTCCTAGAATTAAAAATGGCTATAAAATAGTTAATTGAGTTTTTCTCTTTCTTATGAAAATCATCTTTAGACTATCCACTTTGGAGCTAGAACAAGGATATCCAAAAACCTTTCTACTCACCTTCTTTACTTCAATCTTTTGTCAGCTATCCTCTAATGGATTTATAGAATCACAAGGGTTAATACACACAGAATATGATATTTAACCTGAGGTATTTTCTCAGCCTCTTCTCTCTCTCTCTCTCTCTCTCTCTCTCTCTCTCTCTCCCTTCCTCCCTCCCTCCCTCCCTCCCTCCCTCCCTCCCTGTCTGTTTATCTGCCTTTCTCTCTCTCTTTCTCTCTCTCTCTCTCTTAATTTTGGCAGGTAGTGCTATTTCATAACCTCTCCTTTTTCAGCAGAGACCAACTCTCTTATAAAAGCTATAATTGTCCTATTGTTGCTTTCCCAGCCTCTTTTGAGGTTAGCACTATAAACATACAACCTGATACAAGACAGTGGGACCTGATAAGAAGACCACAGGGGGACTTCTGAAAAAGTTAGTGCAAAAATATATTATCCTTCCTGTATTTCAACTTATTTGTTTGATTACATGATGGATGGAGTAGTGAAGACCTTATAAGAGCAAAAGGGACCAAGCCTGGGCATAAGGCCGATTTGTCAAAGACACTAAATGGAAAAATGAAAGCATCTGGGGCTTGGATGATGTAACCAAGCTGCCATTTAACCAATCCTGGAACTGTCTACCCCTTGTTATATGAGAAGATTCATGCACTGATATTAAGTTACTTTATTTGCATATTTTTCTGTGTTTTTTAAATCTTTATTTTTGGGGAAGAGCACAAGTGGGGAGGGCAGAGAGAGGGGGACAGAAGATCCAAAATGGGCTCTGTGCTGAGAGGCTGACAGCAGCAAGTCCAATGTGGGGCTTGAACCCATGAACCATGAGACCATGGCCTGAGCTGAAGTCGGACACTCAACCAAATGAGCCACCCAGGTGCCTTGTATATATATTTTTAAATTAGAGATAAGCGGGTCTAGATAAAACACCAAAGTCCCATGTGTTCTTTGCACAGTGTTTTCACCCCCTTGTCTGACGTGCTTCATTTTAGTTCATGATAAAACTTCCTGTGCGATATTAGAGAGGCTCGAGACAAAGATGCAGACTTCTTAATCTGTGGGATAGGAAAGGATTATAAATGCAAAAATAAAAATTAAAAAAAAGCAGTCAAGAAGAAATACACTTCTTAAATTGTGAAACAAAAATCCAGGTTGTGGTTGATCTGTAATCGTGTAAAATAACAGTAATATGTAAATATGAATTGAGATGGACAAAAAAGTGAAGGCAAGAGTGACAGTCTTGAGCATTGTGAAAGGAGGGAGAGGAAATGCCAGTGGCCCAGAGTTAGGAAACAACAACAACAAAAAAGCATGTACCATGACTGTATGGCATTTCAGGACCAAAGCTAGCAACACTCATGCTCTTTGCACTCGACATTTCAATCAAACTTGCCACTGGCCCTATGATATTGGACTGTTGTCCAGATAGGACTCAGTAATTTAGGTGTGGCTGAGCTTTGGAAAACATAGCTTGTCCTCCAGGTGTCATAATCACCACACAAGGGTCTAGACAACGTCATGAGAGTGACATCAAACACTTGTATTTAAGTTGTGCACATAATTTTGGTGTGTGCACCTTTTTGCTCATATCTTGAAGAATACAATAACAGTACTCAAATTTCATGCTCTGGAATATGGTAGATCTTCTCTCTTTGAAAGAGTCCTAATCATAATGCTGACACTATGCTTTGATTCTTTAGTAAAACACCAATGATGACACAATATCTTCATTAAAATAATTTTATATACAGTCCCAGTTGCTATTGGGGAAATATAAATATGTATGCAAAAGTGTTATGTCAGTTATATTTTATTAATATTGGCAAACTATGGCTTCATGGAAGAACATATTTTTCCAGGATTTACTTTTCACCTCCAGGATTCTCATATATCCTTTCTATGATCCTTCTAGCACCCATGGCTCCTACTTAAGATACCATTTTTAGAACTATAAACAACTTTCAGTAATAAAATACACTTTTTTTCCTGAAAATGATTAATGAGAGCATTGGAATTTAATCATGGAGTTGTTTTCCATTTCACTAAATTCTATTAACTGCACTGTTATTTTCAGTGGCAACCCTTATTGCCTAATAACCTCCTTCAGCATATCAGATATAAGCTAAAATAAACCTCTTGTTCACAAGATTACTTCCCTCTTAATTTATGAAAACAGATTGATGTGCTTTAGACTTTAAGAATATCGATGTTTTAGGGACAGCTGGTGGCTCAGTAGGTTGAGCATTTGACTCTAGATTTTGGCTCAGGTCATGATCTCATATTTCTGAAATCAAGCCCTGCATCTGGCTTTATGCTGGGCATGGAGCCTCCTTGGGATTCTCTCTCTGTCCCTCCATCATGTGTGCATGTGCTCTCTCTCTCTCTCTCAAAATAAAAAATTAAAAAAAATAAAACTGGCATTGATGCTTAAAAAAAAGAATATCAATGTTTTAAAGGCACAGGGGTGAATTGTGCTTTCTGAAATAAGGCATGAAACTCATGTTCATATTTATTTGTATTATTTTTATTATAGAACTTAACTCTTTTTGAAATTGAAATATTTTTACTCTTTTATTAATAAGAATGGGAAATGAAATCTAGATGCTGAAAACATTCACTTGTTTTCATATTTCCTCCCAGAAAGAATATGAAATAATTATGGATTTAAATATATCATAGGAAAATTGGATATTAATGAAAGATATTGTATGTAGTCATCAATGATTGAATAATCAATGCTTTGGGTTGGTAAAGTAGCTTTTTTCTTTCCACAAAGCACTTGATTTAAGAAATTACTATTAGACATTTATTGGGGTTTAAGAAAATCCCTCTCTCTTTCCAAAGATCAGCAATAAAGCTGAGTTTAAAAAAATGTCACAATGAGAAGAAAAGCATCTTTTTATTCATGTTCTGTATGTGACATGTATCAAAAATAATCACAAAACTGGGGCGCCTAGGTGGTTCAGTCAGTTAAGTGTCCGACTTCAGCTCAGGTCATGATCTGGTGGTTTGTGAGTTTGGGCTCATGTCGGGCTCCATGCTGACAGCTCGGGACCTGGAACCAGCTTCTGATTCTGCGTCGCCCTCTCTCTTTCTGCCCCTCCACCGCTCAAGCTCTCTCTCTCTCAAAAATAAATAAACATTAAAAAAATAATAATCACAAAACTATAAATAGTCTTTATTACCCCATTTTATACTTGTAGAATTAAAGGTCAGAAAAGTTGAGTAACTTACTTACCATCAAACTGCTGTAGTAATGGAACCAGGATTAAAACACAAATCTTTTTCATACTCATGCTGCTCAATACATTCATTACGCACACATTCACACAGTACATGCACACACACATACACACATGCACACATACAGTTGCTCACACGTATGCATACCACCCACACACACTTGTGCACACACGTCATCATCACATATGTTCAGAAACACTATAAGAGGGATGTTTTAGCAGCATTCAAAGCAAAGATAAATGGGGCTAGAACATAGGAGATATGGATTTCTAGTAAGGATATTAGTGAGAATAAACCTCTAAATTTTAATATTCTTATCCACTCAAATCCTGGAATGTGTCATTTGACTCAGAGAGGACACTATTGACTCAGTTTGAGAGTTGTAAATTTTAAAGCAAAATATGGTGTTAGATAAATATTTAGTAACTGGATGGAGATGTATTCAGAAACAGACTATGTAAATCTAGTACAGAACACCCCAGAATATTGATCCATTATGTGATTAAATAATTGTCATTTAGTTAATAACTGTAACCAATATGTTATACCCATACTGTGTAGTATTATTGGTCATAATTAATAATGTTAAATAAATGTGAATAATATATTAAATACACTGTGCCAAAGAAATAATCTAAAACAGGGCACACATTTTAGTCTTAAGGGATTCATTAAGGTACCATCCATATGACTTGGGAATAGGAAAACTTTTCCTTTGGTCTGGAAAGGACATTTGTAAAAGTGAGTTGTGAAACTGAACATAATTATAGAATTAAATAGAACCTATAACTTGTCCTAACAGGCAGTAGGTGTTTAGTATACCATTGGTGAAAGCTTCAATGAATGACAAAGACAGTAAATTAGGCTACTGTTCTTTGGCCAATGAAATATTCACTAAGATTAAAAGTTCATTGTGCATGGGCAAAATATTTCCTGAGATTTCATTTTATTTTTATTTTTTTATTTTTTTTTATTTTTATTTGAGAGAGAGAGCACAAACAGGGAAAGGGAAGGGGGGGTACAGAGGATCTGAGGCAGGCTCCTCACTGACAGCAGCAAGCCAGAGGCTGCGCTTGAACCCACAAACAGCGAGATCATGCCCTGAGCGATTCAGACTCTGAACTGAAATCATGCCCTGAGCCAAAGTTGAACTCTCAACTTAGCCTCTCAGGCACCCCCTCCTGAGATTTTATTTTAAAAGGTATTTTCTAAGAATGTTTTATTTTGTAAGCACATGAATAAAATCAGCAAATCTTACATTTTAGTTATTAGTCAATACTAATCTTTAGCAAACTACTGTAATTATCTTAAGAGCATGTTCCACTTTTGATCGTTTTGAGCAAAAATAATCACACCTCAAGAGTCACTATTGCCTATTTCCTCATAGAGGATTTATTTGAGAATAGTGTAAGTTTTCCCTCTCCTTAACTTGCCCTTAGAATAGTATTTAAAAATAATATTGCAGAGAAAAAAAAAGATCTTTCTAGCTTATATCTCAGATGACTGAGATTTTTAAACACTTTAAAACATGCCATGTGGAAAAAAATCTTAAATTGAATTTTGCTAAGACAGTGTGGTTTCATTAACACTGATGAAAAATAAAGTAAAAGGGGAGTTTGCCTTAGAGAGATTCAGAATCAATCTTATTTTAATGGCAACTGCTCAGTGGCTTGTAGAAAATAAATTTATCTTATTTTGGAACAACAGTAAGTACATAATAGAAAATAAAGTTAAGCTCGACTCTAAAATAAGACAGCAATGCTGCCTGGCTGGCAAAATAACAGAAGTAAACATTCAGCTCAGATCTGTTGTATTGTTAATCTACTTCCTTTTTACAAAATTGTCAATATCTGTGGCAGAAGGTGGGGTGTCGTAGGCTGACTTCTGTAGTCAGCAGCCTGGTTGAAGAATGAAATGACCTCACCTCAGAATATGATTTGTTTGCTTATGTTGCTTGGAGTGGAAATAAGTCTTACTTCTCATTTAAGCTTTAATATTTTTATATGGAATATGTAAAAATGTTTTAGAAATTCAATATCTCTCCCTGTTTGTTTATAATTCTCAAATAATCACAATTTTCCCCCTAGGTGAGTCAACATAAGTTGCAGAAGCTACAATCTTTAATTTGCATAAATGTTAACAGCAAAGTTTTATTGAGTTTTGGTGACATCCAAGGCATCTCATGCAGGCTAGAAATTGGAGATGCATAGAAAATTTGTGCATGAGCGGAGTCTAACTTAGCAAAAAGAAATGTGTTTAGCAAAAGACACGTAGCAGTTACAGGAACTGGGCCCTAAGAGCCAGGCTGAGGAAGAGCCCTTGACCTTTGCTATGGAGAAGTGAGGCTGGTCCATTGAGACAGAAGACTGAGCTCTTACTGTCTCCAGTCAGGGACATTCACGGCAATTCTTGTTTTATTGGAGCACCCTTCGTGCTGCTTGCTTCTTCATGTTTGCTTTTTTAGAATTCCTCTTAGAACTTCATTTTGGCATCTTGTATTCCCTCCAAGTAATCAATGTTCACTCCTGAGACCCTTGGTTTTTTGTCTCTGCAGTACATTCATATTCTGGTTTATTTTACAATCCAAATGAGATTAACATATTTCTGTGGCTTTTGAATGTGATTGAGAAGGAAAATATCTTAGAAGGATAATCACCCTTGAAGGACCAACTAAACTTTCAACATACATCCATTATGCATGGATGTATATCCATATGTAAGATTTTGGCCACTCTCAAAACCAAGTAAGTAGTAAGACATTAAAAAGATTGGGGACACATAATGAACCACATGGATTAAAAAAGCGAGCAGATGTTTAATATTAGTATTAAACTTAATACTAAAGTGTTTAATATTAAGATGACTCAACACAGCAATCAAAATCTTTCTTACTGACTGTGGGCCCAGCCCACCTACTTTCCTAACTAAAACAGAGACAAACAATGCATGGAGGGGACTGGGTTGTTTAATCAGATTTCTGTCCCCAGAGCTTCACCTTTTCTTTGGGAAATCTTTGTGATCCTGTAAGCTGTACCCTGTGAAGATGCTCCTACATTTACCAGCCTTTAAGGATTAGGGGTTGATTACATTGAGAGAGACAGCAGGATTGTTATACTTTATTGTATCTTTTATCTGAGGGAATGATAGTCAATCCATGAGAAAATATGGAGAGCAAGGAACATACTTTATTAGTATTTGGGGGAAATGAAAGGATATTTTTAATAAAATAAATTACTTTCCAAAACTCTTAAATGAACATACCACACTGTTTTAAAATTTAAATTTAATTTTATTTTAGCAGGCAGAGGACAATTACATTGACCTCAGAAGCTTTGGATACTTTAGGCTTGTGTGGATGTTCAATGATGTTTTGGGACACAGTTTTTCTCTATTTCCTTATTGTCATCCTTCTAAGAAAAATTGGGAGATTTTTATTAAACTCAATTCCTCTGAAAAAGTAATGGTATTTACTTGTCAAAGCATCTGCCATCTCTCACTATGACATATCTCGTGTGAACGAATTAAAAACTCCTGAGTCCCATCAAAGTCCAAAGTCCCATCAAAGTCCCTGCTCTCAAGCTGGTTGTTGTCATGATTCCATGTTCAAACTCACAATTACTTGGGTGATTTATTGTTTGAAACTTTATGGTGTATTCATGTATCTGGTAGTCTCTCTTCTTTCTGTGTTATCTCTAGTTTATCTCTTTATCTTCGGTGTGTATTCCTAAGTGTTGTTATGCATGTACATATTCACTGAGATACACAGGCACATGTATACTGTTTCAGTGAACCGAGATTATTCAAAGACCTAAATTATGCAAGGAGGGGAATTTGTTTCTGCTCATTAGATTGTCTTCTTGAAAAAGATCTATCTCAACATTGAAGCTGCAGGATGTTTGTACTTATCAGCCATGCTTCTCACTGTGGTTCATGTGCGGGTTCAGCCCTTGATTTGGCTGGAATGTACCCCTGCTGTCCTTGCTACTTTTAAATTCTGTTTTCTGGACTCTCACTACATGCCTCTCCCCCGTTCTGGCTTCACTTTCTGTGTTCTCTGCTGGTATTTCTGGGCTTTGATGAAGAATGGATTCGTATCGTTGCCATTCTTCTGTCTTAAATTTAAATATTAATAAGGATGTGATAATATGGAGAAAATAGCAAAGGTGTGTTGTTTTATTTTATTTTTTCCTAACTTTCTTGACCCTTCAGTGTTTTAGACTGTTCTTATGTACAAGAAAGAAAAGGGAAATAGTTCTGTTATTTTAATACAAAACTGAAATCCATGAAAGACAATGCAAACTCCATGACAGGTCAAGGGATAACTTTGTGAAGATTTTAATAGCTAAAGACTATTAGCAAAATCAGTGTTTTGGATGGAAGGTGCTGCTGTTAATGGTGATGATTGTAGCAGTAGCAGCAGCAGCAACAGCAATAGTAGTAATAGTAATGGACAGAGTCAGAGAAGAGGAGCTGGGGCAGAAAACAATTATACCTGCTGATTGTATTAAAGGCAATTCAGTAAATTGAGGCTTGCACCACGTCAACTGGTTCCTTTTGCCCATTCACAGCCTCTCCCATGATCACACTTCCTCTCAACATCCTGTCTCCAGCCACACCTCCAAGAATTCTTCTTTTTCCAAGGCTTCATCTACCAGAAGACAGTGTTTTTAGGGGCCCTGTTTGTGGCTCTGCATCAGAGTTAACTTAAAGCCATAGGCAATCTGATGTGTTTGACAAAGAAACTGTAATAAAGACAGTCTTTCAGCAAGTGGTGCTGGGAAAACTGGACAGCGACACACAGAAGAATGAAACTGAACCACTTTCTTACACCATACACAAAAATAAACTCAAAATGGATGAAAGACTAAGTGTAAGACAGGAAGCCATCAAAATCCTCGAGGAGAAAGCAGGCGAAAACCTCTTTGACCTTGGCCACAGCAACTTCTTACTCAACACGTCTCTAGAGGCAATGGAAACAAAAGCAAAAATGAACTACTGGGACCTCATCAAACTAAAAAGCTTCTGCACAGCGAAGGAAACAATCAGCAAAATTAAAGGCAACCGACAGAATGGGAGAAGATATTTGAAAATGACATATCAACTAAAGGGTTAGTATCCAAAATCTACAAAGAACTTATCAAACTCGACACCCAAAAAACAAATAATCCAGTGAAGAAATGGGCAAAAGACATGAATAGACACTTCTCCAAAGAAGACATGCAGATGGCCAACTGACACATGAAAAATATGCTCAGCATCACTCATCATCCGAGAAATACAAATTAAAACCACAATGAGATACCACCTTACACCTGTCAGAATAGCTAACACAACTCAGGCAACAACAGATGTTGGTGAGGATGCTGAGAAAGAGCATCTCTTTTGCATTGTTGGTGGGAATGCAAGCAGGTGCAGCCACTCTGGAAAAAAGTATGGAGGTTCCTCAAAAAACTAAAAATAGAACTACCCTACGACCCAGCAATTGAACTACTAGGCATTTATCCAAGGGATACAGGTGTGTTGTTTCAAAGGGACACATGCACCCCCATGTTTATAGCAGCACTATCAACAATAGTGAAAGTATGGAAAGAACCCAAATGTCCATCAATGGATGAATGGATTAAGAAGATGTGGTGTGTGTGTGTGTGTGTGTGTGTGTGTGTGTGTGTGTATGCATGCAATGGAGTAATATATATGGAATACACACACACACACACACACACACACACACACAATGGAGTAATACTTGGCAATCAAAAAGAATGAAACCTTGCCATTTGCAACTATGCGGATGGAACTGGAGGGTATTATGCTAAGTGAAATTAGTCAGAGAAAGACAAAAATCATATGACTTCACTCGTATGAGGACTTTAAGAGACAAAACAGATGAGCATAAGGGAAGGAAACAAAAATAATATAAAAACAGGGAGGGGGACAAAACAGAAGAGACTCATAAATATGGAGAACAAACTGAGGGTTACGGAAGGGGTTGTGGGAGGGGGGATAGGCTAAATGGGTAAGGGGCACCAAGGAATCTACTTCTGAATCATTGTTGCACTATACGCTAACAAATTTGGATGTAAAGTTAATTTTTTTTGGATGTAAATTTATTTTTTTTTAATTTTTTTTTCAACGTTTATTTATTTTTGGGACAGAGAGAGACAGAGCATGAACGGGGGAGGGGAAGAGAGAGAGGGAGGCACAGAATCAGAAACAGGCTCCAGGCTCCGAGCCATCAGCCCAGAGCCTGACGCGGGGCTCGAACTCCCGGACGGAGAGATCGTGACCTGGCTGAAGTCGGACGCTTAACTGACTGCGCCACCCAAGCGCCCCTGGATGTAAATTTAAAAAAGGTAAAAAATAAAATTTAAAAAAAAAAGAAAAAGAAAATGCAGAACCTGGGGATTCTTGCCATTACCCAAAATGGAAGATGCCTATAAGAGAAGCAGATGGAGATGGTGAAAAAGCAAAAGATTTGGTATTAGAATAAAACATATTCAAATTCTGACTCTACCACTTCTGCCTATGAGACTTAAACAATCACTTAACTTCTATAAGCCTCAGTTTTCTACTTCTAAAATGGGGAATATAATGCCTCTCTGTAACTTTCCTTGTGAGGATTAATTGATGCATACAAAGTAGTACATGGTATAACTATTTCTCTCTAGCTTTCCATCTATCCATCTATTTATCAATTGATCTATCTATGTGTCCATCTATTTAATCACCCATCTCCAGATGATGCCCACAGGAAGATAGTATTCAGGAGCACTGCAAAAATGCTTGAACAGAAGGACAGCTGGGATTTTAATTTCTGTTTACTTGTTTTTCACTTTGCACTGAGGGGAAGAATTACCTGCTTAATGGCTGCATACTGAAGTCTCATCCTTCTTCCTGCTGGGAAAGGTGACACTGACAGTGGAAATTTTCTACGATTCTCATCAGTTTTTTGTGTTTTTGATTAATTATTCAGTCAACAACATTTTCCTTACTGAATTATGCATCTTATTTCCTTTATCTCCTTTTGCCCATGAAGTTCATTGTTAGATTTAATTATAATTGCTTTATAATCACTGTGTTATGGCATTAATTGATATCACATCGAGCCACTAACAATGTTATTTTGCATAAAACTCATCAAATCTCAGGGATCACACATGGCCTATTGTTGGTCTGTGGTTGCCTGTCTCCCTCTTCTCTGGATGTTACTTTTTTTTTCTTTCTGATAGATTTCAAAAGGCTTTTTAATAGCTTAGAAGTCCTTAAATTATTTTCTGCTCACCATAGGATCATCTACTTACACTGTCTTGTGAATCTCACTTTCTTATCTGAAGTCTCTGTCTCTCAAAAGACATTTATTACCTTATTATCCCTAAGTGGCTTAGGCCAGTGGTCAGGAAACTGATCATTGAGTTGAATGAGGCCAATGGCCTATATTTGTATAGCCTTTGACCTAAAATTGATTATTACATTTACATTTCTTTACAAGTTGTAAAGAAGCAAATAAAGACAAATATATGGGGCAGAAAGCATACGTGGCCTACAAAGCATTAATATTTATCACTTGATCCATTATAGAAAAAAGTTTGCCAACCACTAGAATAGGCTCATCATTAGCCTTTCTATTCATAGAAAACTAGAGAGAAAACGAAATACAGAGTGATAGTTCTATTTTGTGTTCTCCTTCAGGACTTTTCATCACCAACTTTTAAACTCCATGTTGGTTATTCCATTACAGAGTTTTACTACCTGCACTTCCATGTCTAACTCTTCTTATTTATTAAAAAATATTTTTGTTTTGGATTGAACTCATGTTTAAGCACAATAAGTAGAAGAAAAGGCATAAGACTGTGTTCAAGGAGACTTGATTATTTGTTTCATCTTCATTTGTTGTGCGACCTTGTTTGAGGTCATTTATACCTGTAATCCTTAGGTTCATGATCTGTAAAATGGAGGAACTTGACAGCATGGTGTTGAAAGTCCTTTACAGCTCTAACTTTTTAGAATTAACTCAGGTACAATGCAATAATCTTTAAATTGATAAAGCCCTATTGCTGTATGAGTGAGACCTGAGAATTTGGGGTAACCATAGGGACAGAATGTTTAGAACTCCATTTTTGCACAATTTAAATTATAGGAAATCTTTTCATTTTATAGAACTGACGTCAGCTTCTTGTAACTTCTGCCTGTTGGTAATAGTTCTATCCTCTCAGGACACATAGAATTAGAATACACAGCAAACATTAGAACTCATCCAACATGTTCAGATCTTTCTTTTACATGTGAAACAGCCTTACTGTCTTAATTTTTTTTAATTTTATTTTAGAGAGAGGAAAAACATAAGCACACATGTAAGCAGGGGACAGGGGCAGAGGGAGAGTGGGAGAGAGGGAGAGAGAAAGGAAGAGAGGGAAAAAGGAAGAGAGGGAGAGAGAGAGAGAGAGAGAGAGAGAGAGAGAGAGAGAGAGAGAATCCCAAGGAGGCTCTGTGCTTTCAGAATGGAGCCCAATGTGGGGCTCTATCCCACCACCCTGGAATCATGATCAGGAGTTGTATGCTCAAACAACTGAGCCACCCAGGAGCCCCAGCTTTAATGTCTTTGAATCATTCAACAAGTGGGTGATCTAGAGATCCAGTCACTCTGCTACAAGAAAACTATAATATATCTCAGTGCTCTTGAAAAATGTCTCTGATATCTATATTTGAGAAGAGATTATATAGACATGAGATAGATGACAATCATTCAAATGTATGAGAATGGACAGTAGACAAACTGTATGCTTACTTTCTCTAGGACATTTTTTTAACAAAGTTTGTCTGAAATATTTCATTCTTGGACTATCATGGTTCTTTTGGAGAAGGTCATCTTGAAGACATGGCCATTAGTTGATGCATAAACAGGACCAGGGCAATCAGGGGCTCCTTCCCCTCTCTCCTGTTTTTGGAATGTATTCCCCACCTACAGTTCTCATGCTATTGGCTGTTTCCAGGATGTAGCCTTGAGAGAGTAGGTGGTGTTAAGACCATCACTGAATATGTGACTGAACACAGTTAAGGCTTCTATATAAACTTTAAGATTCTAGCAGAAAAGTGTGGAGATCTATTCATCTTGCAACCACCTAAGACAAGCTTCATAGGTAAGTTCTCTTGCTTATTAAACCTGTCTCCTACCAATCTAGAGTGGCCTGCATGTTTTGTTTTTTTTTTTTTTTGTCTCTATTTGCCTTCCATGCATGGAGGACAGTTTCAAATTTCACCTGGGAATCCCCAAGGTTGTGAATCAACTGGGTACCACCAAGAAATCCAGTCTTCCTAGTAGTACCATTGCTTAAGTTACTCAGTAAGTTTAATCATTTTTGTAGTAATTTAGAACCCTGAATCAGAGTAAAGAAAATCTTGGGAGTTAATTTTATTAAATCCTAGACAGGAAGTCACTTACTTTTTGTTAATATTTCCAATATTATAAACTCAATGATGTTTCTAAGTCTTTCATTAGGAAAAAAAAATTGAAGAAACATTTTAATTATAAAATAAAAAATAAAATAATAAAATAACAAAATAATGTCATCCCTGCTTTACCATTTCAAATTCTCCAGTTCAGTTACCTAGAAGAAATCTGTTTTTAATTACTCATGTGCAGTTTTCTTGTCATTCATGTATTTATAATACTATGTCTATGTGTTTTTGCTTTATTATGCATTATCTGTTGATATTATGTTATTATAGAGGAAGATTAAGCATTATCACACACTTAACAACTCCTCCCTAGTTCCTATTTTTCCTATTCTGTCAATAGATTTAACAAAATTTATTTAAATAGTGGCAATATTTACATCAGTATGCCTCTGTACATATTATTTTCTAAAGAGCCAACACACTAAGCTCATGTTTATTTTCTTGTCAGTTGCATAATTTTAACATGCCCATTGTAAGTTATTTCTACCATTACCATTATATATGACTATTTTTTCCAAATGGCTCAAATATTTCTAAAAATCATTAATTCAGTTTTTATTTCCCCTGAGCCCTCTCCCTTAAGTTTGCATTGTCCAGCCAAATACTAGAATCTTTATGATTACTTTTTTTATTATTATTTTAAGGTTATTCACTTTTGAGAGACAGAGAGAGACAAAGCATGAGTGGGGGAGGGGCAGAGAGAGAGGAAGAAATTGAATCTGAAGCAGGCTCCAGGCTCTGAGCTGTCAGCACAGAGTGCAACACGGGGCTTGAACTCACAAACCGTGAGCTGAAGTTGGACGCTTAACTGACTGAGCCACCTAGGCGCCCCTCTACTGATTACTTTAGATCTGTTACATCTCTCTTATATTCTGAAAGTTGGACACTCTTTTTTAGTTGTTAACTCATTTTGGTGGGGTTCCTCCTCAGTAGCATCTTGACAAAGAAGCATAGAAGCATAAAACAAAAGCAATACGAAACAAATAAAAACAACAGAAAGAGTGATTGCATGTCTACATGATATTTTCTGTTTTCCCATTTAATGAGAGTTTGGATGAATACATAGCTCTAAGCTGAAATTAATTTTCCTTCCTAATATTTGAAGTCATGGCTCCATTGTCTTTAGCATACAATTCTAACAGAGGAATACTGATACCCTTTGATTCCATATTGATCTTGCTATCTCAAAGCTTACAGAATCTTTTATTCATCACTGGCATTCTGAAATTCTACAAATATATGCCTTGGTTTGGATTTATTTTATTCACTTCAGTGAATTTATTGGGCTTTTTTTATTCTCAATTTGAATGCCATTCAGCTTTGGAAAATTTGCAATTTTTTTTTTTGTAAAGACCATCATTTTCAATCAGAGGTCCATGGTAATTTTTTTTTTTAATTTCCCATTATGCTTACTGAAAACTATATTTTTATTCAACCCTATTCTTTCTGGTTTGATGATCTGGAGGCATTGCCAGGCATGATGGCAGTGGTTTCCAAACTCACTCTAACTGTTCTCTACCTTATGCTATACACATTATCTTCTCATGTCTTAAGTTCTCTTTCTGTTTTCCTTCAATTTTTCCAAATCCCGCTACCCAGCAAGGTCCAGCTTCAGCCCCATTCTGCTAAGAAATCCTCTTACCATTCTAGTCCTTCTTTCTCTCTTCTTCTTGGATCCTGTGGTAAGTTTCTCCCATTTGATCATCATTATATACATGGCAGTGGGAAGTAGCCTCTGAAAGTTCCTTGTACTGCCTATTTGAGTTCTCCATAGTCTGCTCTAAGTACTTTATTTGAATACTACAAATTGTGTAATGTGCCATGTGTGTTTTAACATTTAATCTTGTTTTCTTATTATAGTCAGTTCAGGGACTACAGGCTCTCGAGTACATACACCATATTATTTTACTTTGTTGATTTTTATTTCCAAACTTAAATTACACACTCCTTGTTGTTTTGTAGCCCCAAAGAACATTTTATGATTTTGAGATAATTTTACATTTTTGGAATCCTTGATTTCCCCCTTTGCTGTCATTTCTTTCATCTTGATACAAAAGGATTTTAGGTGATTTAAAAAGCACAGAAACTACTGATGATAATAATGTTAATAAAATCATGATACTTTAATGTTTTACTTTACTACAAAATATAAAGTTTTTCAGGGGACTTACACTTGAATGGATCCTCAGACATTTCACTAAAGAATAAATAATTTCAGCTACTTCAAACTCTTCCGGAGAAAGTATGGAATTTATTGCAAAGCACTTGAAATTTTCAGTGGAGGACAAAGTGAATGGGTTTTAAATACTTTAAAAATTTCAAATAAAAAAACTAAGGTCTTACCTCCTTGTGGTGACTGTAATCAATTTATACTGCAGTAAGAAAGGTTGTTAAAACTTTTATACAATTCCTTCAGCACAGTATACATGCCATAAAATATGCCTATGTACGCAGAAAATATTTACTTCATTTATTTTGTGGACAGGACAAATGAGATTTTGTAAATCCCTTGTTCTTTAATTTAAAAACATTTTAATTCAACTGCATTTTAAAATCAGCTTATCAAAGTATACATACAATAAAATTCAGCAACTTGAAATCCACATTTCAGTGCATTTTGACAAATGCATACAATTAATTATGTGACTACTGCCCAAATAAGATAGAGAATATCCCTGACTCCAGGGTCCACTTTCTGTTCCTTCTCAGCCTCTGGAAGCTACTTTCTGTCACTATGGTTGTATCCTTTCTAGAATTTCATGTAAATGGAATCATATGGTTTGTAGTCTTTTATGTTTGATTTTTTCTTACTTAGCATCAAGCTTTTGAGATTCATTCATGTCATTTCATGTACCAGTAGTTAATTCTTTTTTATTGCTGAATAGTGTTCACTTTATGGATACATCAGAGTTTCTTTATCATTCTCAAGTTGAAGAATGTTTGAGTTCTCTCCAGTCCTATTATTACCATTTTCATATAAGTCTCCATGTGAACATTGTTTTGTTTTATTTTGTTTTGTTTTCTCATATAGTTACTTACAAGTTGAATTACTGGTTAATTTTGTAATTTAAAAAAAATTGTGAGAAACTGCAAAACCATTTTCCAAATTGATTGTACTATTTTTGCCTTCCCATCATCAATATGTGAGGGTTCCATTTACTCTGCATTTTCCCCCAACACCTGACGTTGTTAAGCCTTCTGAATTTTAGCCATTCTGCTCAGGGCTCTCATTATGCTTTTAATTGTATTTCCTAATGACTAATGGTAGAGTATAGTGCCTCTTTTTCTATGCCTATTTTTTTCCATTTGCATATTTTCTTTGGTGAAATGTCTGTTCAAATATTTTGCCCATTTAACTTGGAAGGGATGATAGATCTAAATATAAAAACTAAAATTATCAAACTCTTAGAAAAAAAGGAGAAAATATTTGTGATTTGCATTAGGTCAAGATATCTTATATAGGACACGGAAGTATGAATCAATAAAAAAAGATAAGACTTCATCAGAATTAAAAACAAAAACAGAAACAAAAACAAAACAAAACAAACATTTGCCTTTCCAAAGATGTTCTTCAGGAAACAAAAGAGTAAGTCACAGACTAGGAGAAAATATTTCCAAAACATATATGTGATAAAGTATATCCATAATGCATAAATAATTCTTATAACTATTAATAAGACATAGAACTTGATAAAAATATGTAACTCAACCCTAAACATAGCTTTAAAAATCATTCTTATTAATTAATCAAAGAGGTTTAATTTCTAAAGAAATAATCTATTTTTGAAATGTATCTAATTTTTTTCTTAAGATTTAAAATATTCAATTTGTATTCCTTTTAAGTTCATTTACTTGCACTGAAATTTTAAAAAAGTTTAGTGTAATAGAATATGTTATGAAATTTAATGTTTCCAAAACCCATTATAGGCACATTAACAGAAGAATGCATGAAGCAACAAGGGGTTTTCAAGCACAGGGGCTTCATATAGCCCCCTAATTGGGATCCAGGAGATACATTCCATCACAAACAAGTAAGTAGGAGATATAAATGCCAACTGCCTAATTTTTGTATTTTCAGAAAATCCTCATTTCCTATAACTTTATTTTGGAGAAATAGGTTGAATACTATTGAAGAGGAAAAGGAATTATGTGCTAGTTTTCAGAGATAAAAATGAAACATCAGACTTCTAGATTTCTGTTATCCTAAGGACAAATGTTTTTTCTGAAGTACCATGCTCACCCAAGATGACCAATACTCTAGGAAGAATAAATATCTCCTATGACAACCCTTAGATAAAGATTAGACATGCCTGATTCACAGGCCTCTCCAGGAAAACATGTTCTATCAGAAAAGACAACAGAAAATGATGTGTAAATAAGGGGAAAATTGTGAGTTTAATTTAGGAAATCTTAACTTTTATAAGACTAACTCTTGACTTCAAGAAGCCCTACCAAAATGCTCTTTCCAATCATTGCAGTATTCTCCCTGAAAGTAGATCTAGCTGGTACAAATGTCTTCTTCATGTTACATTTGAGCAGTAATTTATGGATATCGTCCTTCCATTCATGGATAGATATCAGCCTTTTTGGTAGGAACATAGTCAGCAAGAGAAGGATTGGCAGGATTCAGTGATAGTGGAGCAAAGATGATACTTGGTTCTCTATGCCAATTGCAATGTTTGGACTAAACCTTGAGGCTTGAGGGGTTGTTAATTTTAGGAAGATAGATCTGGAAAGGGTAACATGTGAACTTGTCAGATGGAGTAGATGGAGGAAGGAGTAAGTAGAAATGAAGACACCAGAAGGAAGACCATTGTGTGAGTCAAAGAGAACATGGGGCCTGATTTTGGGAGGGTGAGTTTAAATTCAGTTTTGTGGTATAATCAACAGAATTTAATGACAATTTGTTAGTGGAGTTTGAGGAGGAAGGGTAAAAGAAAAGGTAATTTTCAGGGAAAATCCAAGAATTCTGATTATGGAAACTGGGTAGCTGGTGATGTCGTAAATCATGACTGAGAGTTCAGAAAACAGTGTTAACGTGAACAGAAATGAGAGAAAAAGTGGTGGGGAGAAGCAGTTGTGAGCGTTAATATTAGGTTTTCTGTTTGGTTTTTTTGTGTGTTTTTTTTTTTTTTTTTTTAAGAGAAGCTAGGTGGACTATCTAACAGATGGTGGTGAATTGTGCAAAAGTGGCTCTGCTTTTGGCTTCTGGGAAACGAAATTGGTATTTTGTAATTAAGTCACTCATGCAATTTTCATACTAGAAATTTCCAATAAAATTCCACAAATAACATGCTAATAAGAAGTGGTTAAAAATGTCTTTCTGCATTATTAAAGACGTAAGGTGTACACAGTGAGGAGAGGCATGGCTAAATTAGTAATTCTACACCATTACTCTATTGGATACATTTATTTAAAGATGAGCTAAATAAAAATATTTAAAGTCAGTTATAAAGAAGAAACTGATGTTGATCAATGAATTTAATGAAAATTGGCACAACCTCAGATAATTGATTTTTGACTCTGTGTATACTGCTTAAAGAAGTTCAACATTGCCTAGAACTTTGATTTGATGAGTTGAATAAGGAGTGAATGAATAGGTGAATAGATAAATTGACTGTTCCTGTTTATCTCCAGCAATTTTAACATGTATCTTTTCGAGTTGTCTCAAGCATTGCAGCGATGGGGCATTTTCTCTTTTGCAAAGCTACCTATGGTATTTTGTGGCTTCTGAAATTATTACTTCTTCTTTATCTGAGGCAAAATTTGCCTTTCTTCAGCAGTGATCCATCAACCAATTTTCAGATTACCAGACCAATATCAATTCACAGACAGTTCTATGTCTATATAAAGACTATTTGTGTTCTCTACACATCATATTCTCTAGACAGATCATTCACATTCTTTAAAGAGTTGCCTTATTTTATAAAGAACTTTTAAATTCATTTTGCATATGGATCAGATTTAAAATCCTTTCCTTATTTTTATTATCCTATGCAGGTTGTTTTATCTAGTTTGCTCTCAAGATAATATGACATGTCCAGAGCGTGGTCCCTTGATAGACATTCCTGGAGGACAGTGTAGTGTGGCATTGAGAGCATGGGCTCTAACATCAATATAACTAGCTGCAAAATAAGGATAACAATAGTAATCACATAATATTAATAATTAATAAATAATTTATTAATTTTAATTAATAAATGATTTATTAATTTTAATTAATTAGTAATCTTGTGGAATGAATAATTCCACGTAAGTGAGTTTTACATGGAATGTTTTATGTAAAGTGTCTAGCACCATGCTTGACACAGAAAACCCACATTATTAAGAAGTCTAAAACTCTCAAAGGTTTAGATATATATTTTTCTTATTGTTCTGGGGGTTGGACTACAAGTTCAACCATCAGGCCATCAGTGATCCCTTCAGGGTATTTTATGAAATAAATTGTTCTGCAGCTCCTCTCTCTTTGACTTATGAACTTCTATTCTTTTTACTTTAAATTGAAAAACTTTTTAACAATGATAAATTTCTTCTCGTTTGTTTCTCAAGTATCAATAATCACTCTCCCTCTAATCTGGATGCCATATGTATGATTTTGAGTGTTGATATTTGCTCTTTCCTCTGATACATGTCATCCTCATATTGTTAAATGTGCTTTCTAAACCTTCACCATGAAAAGGAAAGGCTATTTAAAAAGAAAGTTCTGTGATTTGGCAATGTAACTCTCATCAATTTGACATTGAACCTTGAAGGTAAGGTGAAAGAATTACCCATCCTTTTTGCCTGAAGTTCACTGAAGTTTATATTCTCAATTCCATTTGTCATTTTAGATCTACCTCTGAAATTTTCCTTCCTAACACCAAAGCTTTTCGTGCTACATTTAGGACTCTTTTAAAAATTCTATCCTGGCCCTACATTTGTTTTATATCTTAGTGACATTATCCCATAATTAAATCAATGTTTATCACAAAATTCTGTGATGTGTAAAAACACTTCTCTTATAGGAGTGACCTAAGTCTCCCAAAGTTTTAGACTGTAGTTTCAAAAACCTCATGAGATAATGTAAGAAAAGTGATAAGTTCAGTGGAAGCCATACAACTGGTGCATGCACACACACACACACACACACACACACACACACACACACACTCTCTCTCTCTCTCTCTCTCTCTCTCTCTATATATATATATATATGTATATATATATATAATTTTTCATAATGAAACCTTAGGACATGTTTTTAGGGATGGATCTATATCATTACAACTCTTTTACCATTGTGACAAGAGAACTTGAGCAGTTCACTGCAGAAAGACTTGTACAATGCACTTTGGTCATTTTTCTACCATAGTAAAGGTTTTTATGTGAACCAAAATGCATGAGATAGCGATTAGGTTGAAAACTGTTCTTGCAGATTTAGTAAAGCCTGGCAATTTCCTGATGTGTAATAGCATTTGTAGCCGTTCTAATTAAGAGGCTTTACAAAAATCAAATAATTTTTTTAACTGAAAAAACAAATGCCTTAAAGATGAAGAACTAATCTCTTCCCTATGGTATATCATTGTGTAATTTTCTGGTTGCTCCATTCTTGGAGTTTTAGTATATTATTAGTGTTGGGGACAGAACTAATGTATGAAACTAGGTGGTTTTCAGCTCTTAAAAGGCAAGCTCAGGAGAGCTTGGAAGATCCTTTTGAGACTTGGCCGCAGAATCTATAAGTCTTATTTTTGGAAGATAGTTTATAAATATTTTTTTCATAGTTTTCAAATTTCTTGTAGTGGCTAATTTTTTCTTTAAACATTAAACTGAGGGTTGTTTCCAATACATGAATGTAATAAACTCAGACTGCTCTGATTGAAGTTCTAACTTTTCATTTTAGCTATTCCTGTTACTAAAATTAAGAAACAAGTATCTTAATTTCTTTTGTTCCCATATTTTACTTCTTAGAATGGGAAAACAGTTATATCTGCATTACATACCTCATAGCATTTTAGTATTAGAACTTACACCATTCCTTAGAATGATTGGGTCTCTACTATCTCAAATGTTTTAGTTGAGGATGGAAGTATAGATTTATGCTTTCCATTACACAATACACTTTAGTCTTCTGTGCCTCCTTGTTTTAAATTCTGGCCAATTTTTCCAGCTCTTTGGGGTTTTTTATTCCATTGTTCACTGTTTCTTTAATAATATAGCATTCTCAGAACATAACCTCAGATGAATAAGTTCCTTGGGACCCAATTTCACATAGGAATCTGAAAATTATTACTATAGCACTTTAAAGAACTTTTTCCTTCTATGGCACACTTTGTGTGTGGATTCAAGCTTTATTTGTAGGCAACAGGTAAAGCATATTGGATCATACCTAACGAGGTCTAAAATTTCCTTGGTCTTCATTTGAAGATTTCAAACATACTCCAGCTGCCCAGCAAATGATTTTTTTGTTTTTTTTTTTTTTTGTTTTTGTTTTGTTTTTGTTTTGTTTTTTGTTTTGTGTGTGTGTTTTGTTTTTTGTTTTGTTTTGTTTTGTTTTGTTTTTGTTTTTTGTTTTTTTGCCGAGAGCTAAGGAACAAGAGATGAAATGGGTAACTGTACCGGTTCCCCAAAGGCTTAATGAGGAAGTCAGTATGACCTAGTGGTAGCATCAGTGGCTCCTCATATTAGGTCTTTCTATTTCTCTGCAAAATCAAAGGTCTCTAACATACCCGTAATCGTTCTACTAACAATGCTAATCATGCCAAAGAAAAGATGATAACAATAGCAACTCTATCTATAAATTCTTCCATATAACTACAATGGCGTATGCACATACTGGCCTTATTTCTCTCTTTGGAATCAGTAGAAAACAGCTGTTTTGCTTTCTGGAATAAGTAAAATGACTGATTAGGCATAAAAATAACGTCCTGCTTTATGATGCATGGATTAATGAAAGTATTAAGCCATTCTAATAATAGATAAGAAAATTACTCCACTATGGTTGAAAGAATTAAAACTATGCAATTTTAAATTAAAAAGTTCTAAAACTTTGCAAGTTCATTGAAAACGTGTGGATAAAAAAGGTATAAATTTATAACCCATTATGGACTACCTTCATATCTCAACATTTATTATGTTTCAGCTTTATTATTATTGTGTGGCTCCTCAAAATCTTGTGGGAATCATATTTTTCCAGAAAATAAGAATAAGTATACATTAGGCTAATATTTTATAAGAAAGTGTTGTTTTTATCCTAGTTTATTAGTGTGCTGCATTATTAATTTTATATCATTGACATTGTTTCCTTTGTTGTAGCTTTGTCTTAAGTTTGAATGTCATGGTTTACTATGCCTGGAGATTAAATTTGAATTTAAACTAAATCATTAGACTGTGGATCCAAGGAATGTAATTCCTGAGAAAATCACAGTAGTTGTGCACAATTCCTTTAAATAGTAAGATCTGATGGAGTGTTTAAGAAAACCAGCAACATCTATAATGGAGATTAGAACTCTAAAAAGGGAGTCAAGAGCTGTATCAGATATTTGTTTTGTACAATTTTGTATGCTCATGACCTCAAATTTTATATAATTAACTATAGAAATAATGTTCCTTATAATCTTAGACTTAGGTCCAAATAGGCAAAAATGGACTGAGCCTCATCTCATGTCCCACCCAAAAATTGGATCATGTTTGACCCAATGGGTGTGGGAGAAATCCAGCAAGTGCTTTCGCTTTTCATTCTTCAGGTGAAAATTTCTGAGATGTATTCTTAGGCCTTTTCATATGATTCCCTAGGATCAAGCACAAGTAGCACATTGCAGTAGACAACTCAATTGGCTTTCTTCCTGTAACTCCCTTGTTATCCCTCTTTTAAGGTCATATTCTCAAATTAATGACCTGAATAAAAGCCTTTGTTTTATATTTTCCATATTGTTTTACCCAAGCAAATATAACACCCTTCTTACCCTTTGCCAGTGACAATGACTGCAAGACTCCTGTGCTAACACCATCCTCTCTATCTAACATTAATCTTTGGCAGTGAAGCAAGGTGTAGCTTCAAAATCTGACTCAAAATAAGGTCCTAAGGAAATATAGTGAATAGGCTGTAGTTGGGATGCTTGCCATAGTTCTGCTGTCTCTACTCCAGCAGTGGCCAGAACTCATTCTGTGTCTCTGACTCCTTCATGGAATCAGTTTCTTTCTAAAAAGCCATAAATAATTAGGGAAGCCCACATGTACTGGCATCACATTTACTAGTTGCAATTTGGATGCTAAACAAAAGCTAGATTTACTTTTAAATTTAGTGATTTCCTCATACATTGGTCATGTGGCATTCAGATTTAATTTTGTGACTCAGTAAAGTTAAAATTGTCATTGGACTTTCATTATCAGCTGAGAACTGTAGAAACTTCAGATTTAGGTTGAGATATGTATGTATGTATATCACATAAAAAGTAGTTGAGAACAGTTTTGTCTTGACCTATGAGGCCCACATTTATTATTCTACTTTCTCAAATGACTTGAATTTTGAGACCTAGACATTTACAGGTCTTGAACACCTAGTTCAATTCCACTGGTTCATGACAGTGCTTACCAGCTCAAACTTGCAACTCCATAATTAGGTTATGTGTGTCCCCTGTTGGATTATGCTATGACTTAGGTTCATCATCTGTAACTTATTTTGTAGGGTTCTCAGGAGCAACCTGCTTATTATACAGGCCATGTGGGTCTCCCAGAACTGCCTGTGAGAACATGGATCCTGGCCTTGTGCTACCAAAGCCCAGAAGCAATGGTTTGACCCTGATCTTGAACTTCATCTTGACCCTAACTATTGTTCTGATTATAATACTCTAGTCATAGACCTAGTGGCAAGGAGTGGAGGTGGGTATGGGTTTTGAGTAGCACACAGCTTGTCTTATATAAGAGGGATCTCTGCATTGTTTTCCAGAATGGAGAAATGGTAGCTTTTGAGAAAAATGGATGACACCTGTATGCTGCCAATGAGAGACTCATTTAGACCAAAAGACACCTGCAGATTGGAAGTGAGGGAATGGAGAATCATCTGTCATGCTAATGGATGTCAAAAGACATCCATTCTTGATAAAAACTCTCAACAAAGTATGGGTAGATGGAACATATATGAAAGACTCACAGCTAATATTATCCTTAGTGGGGAAAAACTGAATGGCTTTCCCCTATGGTCAGGAATAGGACAGGAATGTCCACTCTCACCATTACTATTTAACATAGTAACGGAAGTCTTAGCCTCAGTAATCAGACAACAAAAATTAATAAGGGTATGTATATAAATTGGCAAGGAAGAACTCAAACTTTCACTATTATAGATGGCAAGATAGTCCACATAGAAAACCCAAAAGACTCCATCAAAAAATTGCTGGAACTAATACATGAATTCAGCAAAGTCACAGGATATAAAACCAATGTGCAAAAATCCATTTCATTTATATACCCAGATAATGAAGCAGCAGAAAAAGAAATCAAGGAATCAAACTCATTTGCAATTGCACCAAAAACAATAAGATACCTGGGAATAAACCTAACTAAAGAGGTAAAAGATCTATACTTGGAAAACTATAAAACACTTATGAAAGAAATTGAAGAGGACACACACACAAAAAGGAAAAGCATTCCATTTTCATGGATTGGAGGAACAAACGTTGTAAAAATGTCTGTACTACTGGGGGCTCCTAGGTGGCTCCTTCTGACTCTTGGTCTCAGCTCATGTCATGATCTCATGGTCTGTGAGTTTGAGCCCTGCATTGGGTCTGCGCTGACAGTGCAAAGTCTGCTTGGGATTCTCTCTCTCCCCCTTTCCCCCTGCCCCTCTCCCACCGATTCTCTCTCTCTCTCTCAAAATAAATAAACTTAAATAAAGTAAAATAACATGTGCATAGTACCCAAAGCTATCTACACATTTAATGCAATCCCTATCAAAATACCAACAACATTTTCTGCAGAGCTACAGAAACAATCCTAAAATTTGTATGGAACCACAAAAGACCTTGAATAGCCAAAGCAATCCAGAAAAATAAAAATAAAACTGGAGGCAATAACTTTCCAGATTTCAAGCTATAATACAAAACTGTAGTCATCAAAACAGTATGGTATTGGCACAAAAAACAGACACATAGACCAATGGAACAGAATAGAGAACCCAGGAATGGACCCAAAACTGTATTGTCAACTCATATTTGATGAAGCAGGAAAGAATATCCAATGGAAAAAAATAGTCTCTTCAACAAATAGTGTTGGGAAAACTAGACTGCAACATGGAGAAAAATGAAACCGGACCACTTTATTACACCATACACAAAAATAAACTCAAAATGAATGAAAGACCTAATTGAGAGAAAGGAAACCATGAAATCCTGGAAGAGAACACAGCAGCAACCTCTTTGGCCTTGGCCAGAGCACATTCTTACTAGACACATCACCAAAGGCAAGGGAAACAAAAGCAAACAAAAACTATCGGGACTTCGTCAAGATAAAAGCTTCTGAATAGTGAAGGAAAAAATCAGCAAAACTAAAAGGCAGCCTATGAAATAGAATATATTTACAAATGACAATTTGGATGAAGGGTTAGAATCCAAAATCTATAAAGAACTTATCAACTCAACACCAAAAACACAAATAATCCAGTGAAGACATGGGTAGAAGACATGAACAAACAGTTTTCAAAAGAAGACATTCAGATGGCTAACAGACACATGAAAAGATGCTCAACATCACTCATCATCAGGGAACTACAAATCAAAACCATGATGAGATACCACCTCACACCCATCAGAATGGCTAAAATTAACAACACAGGAAACAACAGGTGTTGGTGAGGATGTGGAGAAAGGGGAAACTTTTCTGCACTATTGTTGGAAATGAAAGTTGGTACAGCCACTCTAGAGAACAGTATGAAGCTTCCTCAAAAACCTAAAAATAGAACTACCCTATGATCCAGCAATTGCACTATTAGGTGTTTACACAAAGGATACAAAAATACAAATTCCAGTGGGGGCACATGCACCCCAATGTTTATAGCAACATTATCCACAATAGTCAAACTATGGAGTTGCCCAAATGTCCATTTACTAATGAATGGATAAAGAAGATGTGGTATATATATTTATATATACAATGGAACATTACTCAGCAATCAAAAATAATGAAATCTTGCCATTGCAAGGACATGATGGAGCCATTTGCAAGGACATGATGATGTGTTATGCTAAACTAAATAAGTCAACTAGAGAAAGACAAATACTATATTATTTCACTCATATGTGGAACTTAAGAAACAAAACAGCTGAACATATGGGAAGGAGGGAGAAGAGAATAGAGGGAAATAAGCCACAAAATATTTTTAAGGATAGGGAATAAACTGAGGGTTGATGGAGGGAGGTGGATGTGTTGTGGGCTAAAATGGGTGAGGGATATTAAGCATGTTGTGATGAGCACTGGGTGTTATGTGTAAGTGGTGAATCACTGAATTCTATTCCTGAAACCTATATTGTGCTATATGTTAACAAACTAAAATTTTAAAAAAAGTAATGCAGAGAGAGATTCACTAAAATGATTTCATGTCCTCTTCATAGATGAACACCAAAGACTGAAGAACAATCTAGAATAGTTGCCACTTTATACCATCAGGGGTCTTTCACTGTTGACTTATGTTTTAAAATATTTGCCTGCCTGAAAAGTCTCACTTATTACTTTGTCTTCCTATTTTACATTTGTCACAAAGTGGATAGCCAGACTTTCTGATCAGCAAGTGGCAATCAGTGAATGACAAAACTGAGTACGTTGGGAATTTACTGAGAGCAAAAACACGAAGAAATCTTCCTCTCCATTTGACCTTCTAAGAAACCACTCTCAATTTCCCCTACCAATCACAACCCTTAGTCATGAGCTCCCAGGCCAAGTGATTACTACAACTCCTCTCCAGCTCTAAAATACAATAAGCTTAAATATTTAGTATTTTGTTAGCTACCAAAATTTCTTTTTTTGTAATGATTTTTGCTATTATAAAATTATATGTGCTTTTCCTAGACAACCTAGAATATATAACTGAGCAACAGCTAATCCTCAGAATGAACCATTAATGTATTTTTTTCCTAAGAAAATTGATTTTTACCTAATTAAGATCACAGTGTATAAATATGCCCTCTTCTTCAACTTAGCATTATGTCAGCTTTCTCCCACAACATTAAATAGCCTTCCTAAAAATTGAAAAATAAAAATAGTAAAAAAGAATGGATCAGCCATTTCTGTAGACTTCAAGTGTTAAAGGAATCAAGATCTTTGGGATCATCTACCCATATATTCCCTTCCTATATATCAGGGATACAGATTTTTCCAAGCAAGGCCCAGAATATGGCAGACTTAACAGGTCTTGGTTGGGTTTTTCACTGCCATTGAAATTCAGACCCAATCTTGGTTCTCTTCTTTCTTTATCCATCTACTGCAGGACATAAGAGCTTCTTTGTGTGAAACCAAAGAGGCCCTCTGTACGTCAATTACTTTTACTCTTCCTCAGCTGTTTTTTTTTTTCCTGTAGACCATCACTATTGCTTAGTCAGCCAAATTCATTATTCTATATCTACTGTTTCATCATACATCTCAAATGTCTGATGTTCTGATCCCACTGTGATCCCTTCCTCTGTTATAAGATATCGATTCACCATATCAATTTGCCACTGGTGAAAATTTTAACAATTATGCCTCTACTTTATTGCAGGAATTGTCCACACTACCAATGATTTTGTCTACCACTGTCCTACTACCAATGATTTTGTCTTGATTACCAAAGTGGGGATTAATCTACTCTGGAATTACATTTTATTGCCTGTTTTCTCAACAATAAATTGAAGTTGCAATTATTAAAGGTAGCAAATATTGAAGGATGTATTCCCCAGAAGCAGATGATGAGATAAATTTTGAGGTTCAAAATATTTTTAAAGGAGTAATCCCTGTGAAGGTAAGAGGGCAAAAGCAGAATTGAGAAAAGTGATAAATTGAATTGTAGCTCAGGTCATTAAATATCATTCCACTGTGCAAGGAACTTTTGAGCAAACATTGTCCATCAGAGTTGTCCCATGTTGGATCAAAAAGACTTGGCATTTATGTTGCTTCCTTGTTCAGCCATCTGAGGAACACTTCTCTGAGAAGGAAATTTCTTCATTTCCAGTGACTCTCTGCAGATGAAATAGACTGTGAAGTTGCTGTAAGGATGGAGGCCTTTTGCTAACCACAGTCTCTGTGGCTGCACAGTAAGACTTTCTTTGCAGGGGACACAGAGGACAGTGCATCTTTACATACCCTATAGCATCTTTGTCTCCTCCCCAAACCAAGAATTCCTGAAGTGCGGACACTTTGATTTATTCATCTTTATGTGAAAAGGCTGGGTTTAAGCCTTCAAATAACGTTGAACAGAAGAATTAATAAGAAAATGAATAGAAATGCTAGTGGTGATGGTGATGATGATAATGAATGTTATGTTGATTCCTCTGCGTATTGAAAATGTACTGTGTGATCCAGTACCTGGAACCAATCCTGAAACATAATAAATGCTGATAAATATTTTGAATAAGTGAGAGGATGAACAAATATACCAGACATTGTGATAAAGACTTTACAAATACTATATTTAATTCCTTGAAAATTAAATAATTGTTCTTATTTTACAAATGAGGTCAATAGAGGTTAAATAACTAAGAATGCACAACAACAAATTGAAGAGGGAGGATTCAAATGCAGATCTGACATGATATTTTGCTATTAACCACTCTCCTGGGAAATTATTGGCTGTCAACAGAATGAGGTTAGGGCTAGGAGAAACCACAGCATAGCGACCAGACTTTAGGGATGGGACTTCATCCCTTGGGAGACCTGACAAGGGCACACATGGAAACCTCAGTCTTTCTTAATGTCTGTGTTGTCAGTCAAGAACTCCATTAAAGGGATTAAAGAATTAGGCAATATCTTGGCCATTGGGAGCAAAGCAAGAAGGAGTATTAAAAGCAGAATATTAACTTAAGGCCATAAATACAGCTGCTTCAGTACTGTGTAAAGAGATTTCCAAGGGTTCCTAAGACTTGTCTGCCCAGCCAGAGATTTGATTCTGCCATGAGACTGATCTAGACTAAACCTGTGGTTGAGAGCTACATGTCCCCTAGATTTAGGAACTGAAAGAATGCTTTTCATAAGAGTACTCTTCTAGTATGAAATCTCCCTGAATAGCTCTGTCCTACTATAATATATCCATCATGTGAAGAACTGCATGAACACAGACCAGGTCCAGACCTGTTGCCTTTCTCTTATAATGTATGTAGCATAGCTGGTTAAAATGAGTAAAATGATTGAACAGAATAATTTTCAACTTAAAGTTTTGTCTTTCTCTCATTACAGGCAACATACCATTTAAAAATCTTTAAAAATATATTTATTTAAAATTCTTTTTATGGAAAATGAATTCTCTTCCAGGTGAGAAGCCACTCATTTTCAGGAAATATAAACAAGTACCTGTTTTGCATCCATTGCTATTTCATACAGTTTTTGCCAGGACTTATCTGTTGGGAAGGGTGGTTATTTGTTCCATTGAGAAAGGTTCTTATCCATAATAAGGAAGGACAGTAGTGCCTTCTGTGAGTAGAGAAGTTAGAGATTAAGGAACTTGAATTTAGCAGAGGTCAGTTTCCAGACTGTAGGTTATCAAGTTTGTTTTGGAAGAAGAGGCAAATCTAGGTTGTTGAGAAAAAGTGGAAGATTATATATCTAACTCATTAAGTTGAGGTATCAGATATGGGGGCAGGAAACTTAACTCTGAGAGGAAGCTGTTGGCAGTCAAAGGCAGTTAGAGATTCTGGGAGAAGATGATAAGGATATAGAGTGTGGATATCCTGGCAAATGAAGTAAACAATGTTAGGCAGCTTAGAAGAAAAGGGGAGATTTCTGACCTTGTACTATAGAGGACACAACTTTTAAAACAGATGATGAATACTTAACAAGTGTGAATGTGGAAGTAAAAGCATTCTTTTTAGGGTTCACATTATTGATGGGAGAGAAGTTAATAAACACATCAGAAGTATGGACTCATTTGGTTGAAATGACACAAATCTAACACAAACTGACTTAAACAAAAGAAGAATTTATTGGCTCATCAAATTAAAACCTTAGAACAAGGCTGGATTCAGTTTCAAGTGATGCCTTGATTAAAATGACTTCTCTGCATCATTCTGTTCTGCATTCCGTTTTGGCTTCATTATAAAGCTCACTTCCCTTTTATGGTGACCCCTGCAGTTCAAGGTTTATACCTTATTAATTTCAACCTGGCAAAAGAAATGTTGTGTTTCTCAGTGGTTCTTTAAAAGGTCTGTGAAATAAATCTCATTGACTAAGGTTGCCTTGGCTTGGGTCACATGTCCACCCCTAACCAATCATTCAGATCAGCCATTCTGAATCACATGCCAATCTCTGGAGCTGAGGATGGGGTAAACCTCTCTCTTTCAGCAGCGTGGTTTGAGAGTGGCAGATGGGCAATTAAGAAAGAAAATGGGAAGTAAGGGATGAAAGCCTGACAGACCAGAATTATTGTTCAATCTATGCTTTAAGCCTCTTGACTTAACTTGCCAGAAACATTGTCAGACAGGAAGATTATGAGATTGTGATTTTCTGTTCTGTCTTTTGCCTCAAAACCACATGCAGAGCCCTTGTACTTGGCCTCACACCTGATTTACCCTGCTCATATGGCAAATACACATCTCTTTACAAATACTTCATTAGTTTTGATGTTTGCCTCAGAGCTCAAATGTGTTGAAAGGGTTTCTTTAAGGTTCGCTGGCATCTCCCCTGAATTCTCTCTGTGGGCTTTTTCCATTTTCCATCACCCCTCCCAGGCTCATGACTCATGGGACACTGCTGGCTTCATTAATATTTGTTAGCACTGTTTGACATTCTATATGTGTGTGTTCATTCAGTGAGGGAGACTTATCACCGTCATCAGACTCTTGTCGATGTGTTGTCTCAAGTACTAGGGAGTCTTTATAATAAACAGAAGGGCAGACATTGACATTCTGATTGCCCAGTTTATCATAGAGCTACCAGGAAAAAAGTAATGAGTGATGTTAGATTCACTGAGGCGAGAGAATGGGTGGGTTATTGAATATGTCTGGGAGACACTCTTAATTTTTATCTAAGTGGCAGAAGACCCAGTCTTGAAAACTGGTCTCTTTGGGAACAACCATCCTTTTAGTTTGGTCTCAGGTAAAAACAAAACAAAACAAACAAAAAAGTGCGCACAGACTCAGTATGCACCTTGCAGCTCACCAGGCATGCAGGGGATTCTCTCACAAACCTTTGACTGGTAAGGAACTTATCCATTGATTTAGGACATCAGAATGGTACAATTCTTTGTCACATATATTATTAGAAATTAAAAGTGACACAGTGCTGAACTGGCAGGAAAAGTTTCTATGCCTGTGGGATTCAGTTAATTTTACTCTGTTTTCTGTCCTGGGGGCTCGAGATTAAATCCCCACTAGTCATTTTTTAAGATGGGAGACCATGTTATGAGGGGGTTAGAGAAGAAAGCATATTTGGTCAATTCAAAGGAATTGCTCCTGTGGGAAGAGTCCCCAGAATGCACAAATTATTGATGATAGGTCAGAAGTATAATTTCAGATATAAAGCACATCCCACATCAAGAGCAGGAATCATACATGGGGGATGGTCAGACTTGTCCAAGTCTGACCAAGGTTCGCTATCTCATCATGCAGCTATAGTAAGAAGAGAGATTCCTAAGAGACTTTAATATCTAATCTTGGCTTTTTTTTCTCTCCCTATCTTTCAGCAGGATTTTCCATAACTATCATATCAAAAAGAATGCACCATCCCTATACACAGACTTCTGGAAAAATAATTATTCTATATTAATAGACTTTTAATGATGTGACTATCTGAATTTCTGACATTTTTAAATATGTAAATTCAGCATAATCAGTCAAGGAAGAGAAAGATAAAACTTTGGCTGTGAAGCGTAGATATGCTCGTCTTGGGAGAATTATGCTAATTCTCATGACCATCATAAGTCAAAAATGTTGCTAAGGTCACATTTGCTCTTTTAGAATTTTGGGGCTGTGAAAAGGCCCATTGTAGGCTAGGAAACTAAAACTTCCAGGCTGGCTGCATACAACAGAATGAGATGCAACACAACGCTGGAATATAACAGGCACTCAAAACTAGTAGAGAGGATAGATAAAATCATCTGTCATTATAGTATTTGCATTCTAGGGCAAGAGGGAAAAAACGATACCATATGAAGAAGTAAAATATATGGTATGCTAGTGAAAAATTCTCTGGAGAAAAATTAAGTATAAAGGTGACAGGGGATGAGGGTCAGAGGAAACAGGATAGTCAGAGAAGGCTATTTATGGAAAGATCTCAAAGAGGTGAAGAAAGAGCCTCAAGCCTACCTGAAAGAGGAATAAGAGGAAATACAAGAAATATAAGGTAGGGCCATGCCACCTGTACTCAGAAAGGAAGCAGATGTGTCTGTAGAAAGAGCAGAGTACCTGAAGTAACTATTGTTTTCCCATCCCACTTCAGGTATTTGATTGTCCTCTCAGCACTACAACAGCACACATCATGTGTCTTCTTGTTGATTTTGCTTTACATCATCCCCTAGAGACAAAGACTTTCAAATCTGTGCTCTGGGAAGGTAAAATACTTTCATTTTGCATTTAGTTTTCCTGCCTTGTTAATCCCTTTAATCTATGGTAAATCTGTCATATTTCTTTTGTCTTTAAATGTTTGTTTATTTGTTGAAAGAGACAGAGAGATGAGTGGGGGGGAGAGAGAATCCCAAGCAGGCTCCATGCAGTCCACACAAAGCCCCATCTGGGGCTTGATCCCACAAACCATGAGATCATGCCTTGAGCTGAAATCAAGAGTCAGATGCTTAACCAACTGAGCCACCTAGGCGCTGGCAAATCTGTCACATTTCTTTTTCAATCATGACATTTTCATTTTCAAACAGTAATGGCCAGGTATTTTATAGAATTGACTTCAGTCTTAATTTCTCTAACTTTTCCCCATTATTGAATCCAGGCAAAATTCTAAGTGACTCTATGCTACAGGAGTAATCCCTTGTTCTTTTCACTACTTCCTGGCAAGAGGCATACCCATGTACCACACCACCAATGATAGTGCTCTGGATTTCTTCTTTAAAAAGGTGCTTTTTCTGCTTTGTCATTAGTAAGTAATCTCAGAGATTGCATAGATATTCCCTTCTCAAATTCCTTTCATCCAACAATTTTAGCAACAATCTATGATACTTTTCTGAATGATTTATTACATTGGTAGTTGTCCAAAGTCACTTTTTCCTTGTTTTATCATGTGTTCTGTATATCTTATCTACTATTATTCTGTAAAGAAGAATTAGTCATTGGTAAGTCACTTTTCTTGGTGGGATGAGAGAGGAATGGCACATTTTGAAATTTGTATAGAAAATACTCATGGTTCAGATATAAACTAGGTTAATTGTCAAAGAAAATCTTGTGCTCCCTAGGCCATGAATTATATGTTCAGCTGAATAACATACCACTCTTTAAGAGGACAAATCACTATTTGGGCCAATCCTTGGCTCCAGTCTCCATCTTACCTTTTCTCATGTAGTTTGGTCTTTCTCTTCCCTGCTCTTTCTGTCATCACTGACTCCTCCATCTGGGTTCTCACAGATATAATCAACTATATAGATCTCTCAGACATTTTGTGACAGTTGTTACTGAGATTTTCAGTAAGATGCATTTGAAAGCACTGGACTGGGCAACTAGAGTCATGGATGCTAATCTAGACTCTGCTGCTAACTAGCTCTGTGGTCTTCAGTTTTAGCATCTGTGAAAAGAAGACCATTTTAAGTTGGTTCAATTTTACTATTGTTCTGGAATTCTACACAACTATATACTTTTCCGTGAAATATGTTGGTGGATTACTAAGCATTTTATTCATTCCTAATTATTTAATAGTCTTAAAGACTATTAGTGAAACTTGTATTTCCCTAAAACAAAATTCTTTGAGGGAAGAGGCTGCCTTGTTGGTGTGTTATCTGATGCTCTCATAATTGCCAGCATTTACTGAGGGCTTACTATGTGCCATATGTTGTACATATATTTTCTCATTTAATCATTTTAATCCTTAGTTACTCTGAGATGAGAGGTGCTATTATTATTTCAATTTTCAAGATGGGAAAACTCAACTTTAAAAAAACCTTGCCCATGACCAGTTAGGAAATGTTAGATTCAAGTCTCAAATTCAAGTTTGTCTATTTCAAAGCCCATGATTTATATCCTTGTGCTAAATTTGCTTCCATAATGGGCACAATAGGAATGATAAATTACTGAACACTTATAAAATCATTAACCTTGGAGGAGAAATGGATTTTAATTCTCAGATCCCTCTCCTCAATATATACCCTTAGTACTCATTATAACCCCTATCCAATGAACTCAGAACCATTAATGGTGAGATTCCTACTTCTATAATTTCACCTTTAAAATGTTTCCCTTAAATGCTTAAAATATTGAATTTTAAAGAAATAATCGCATCTCTCCTCTGTTTCTATGTTAAAGAAGACTTTATTTTCATCAAATTTAATCCATGAATTTTCAGGGTAGTCAAAGTTTCAATGACTCATGAAAGCATTAAAATATCTAACCACAATAATCCATAAATAAAAGGCACAAGCACAGGATAATTCTCTGTGTGTATTTAACTTTAAAACTAAAAATGAACAAGACAAATTAGCTCTCCCCCTTCCCCCAGCCTCAAATTTTTGCCAATGGAGTAGTCAGTCTTGTTCCTTAATTGCATTCTTTACAGAAAAGTGAAGCTGGACATATATCCCCAAAACCAATCAGAGTAAAGGAAAGAGAGTTACCCCCTCTCTTTGGATAAGGATACTGTCCAATTTCCTAGGCACCCTGGACTCCCTATCACTCTCTTTCTCTTCCCTAAACCCCTAGTTTTTGCTAACATAAAAATTTCAGAGGGGTGCCTGTTGGAAATAATTTGCATGTGCTCTATAGCTTGTATATGTTTACACACTGTGCTTCTAAACTTTTCCCTATGAGAGTCATACATTCTAAAATAAATAAATAAAAATTTTCAACTTCTCTCATTTCATAGAAGGAAATTCAGTTCTAAAAGATACATCTATTTTGGCAATGACTCTACCTAACTTGTAATCATGAGGAAAATGGCAAAAGGAAAAACTTATTGTGGGAATTGAACAGCCATATACATCTATTGAGTGCCTACTATATGCCACCTCTGGCATTATAAGCTTTAGGATGCTAAGAAAAACCAACAGTGGATATATGAGATCTATCCTCAGGAAAGTTAGTAGTATGTATACATATGTAATCATATACCTACTCTAGATAAGCCCTCATAGACATTACAATAATTGCTGCTCCAACGGAACAAATTAGACAATAAATATAACATATTTATGATCCTTAAATGTCCACATACTATAAATAGTAGGCACTGCTGAGTGGGAATTGAGGCACTGCATGGATTCAGTCTTCCTGAGAAACAAAATTGAACTCACAAATATTAGTAACATGAAATAGTCTATTGTAAGCACAAAGTTTGGTGATGCAGTATGAGGTTGAGTGGAGACCAGGGTCTCTTAGGAGAAGCCTATTAGGGTGTCGGCAGGTTTATAGGCAAAATAGCAGCTTAAGAAAGGACACTAATGTGGGGAAGGCAGCCAGCCACACGGTAATTTGTCCAGTCACACATCATGTATTGTTAGTAGGTAAGAATTGGAATTAAATCATAGGAAAATGTACAGCACTTTTTGGAGATGAAATAGACTTTTCTTATATGGCATCATACATTTCAGTGGCCATTCAGGGCTGAAGCTTCTGGAGATTAGCTTGATAAAACTAATCACAAGTCATATCACAGAAAAAGTCATAAATAGGCAGAGAGACTCAGTGATGTTTTTTAATACACCCCACTTTCAGAGACATCTTTTAGATTTCCTTTTTTTAATTTTAAAGTATTTTGACTTATAGTTTATTTTGTCACTGGTAGCAAAATTAAGTTGGCTGACATAATACAGAAGAATAAAAGGAACAAGAAGTGATTGAAAGGCAGGGACTTTCCAGCATAGGGGCTGGGGAAATTATTGAGAAGGAATATTCCTAATTTTCTTACATTTGTAGAGAGGAAGCTCATTTCACTTTAATTACCCACTCAATAAATATTTTGAGTTTATCTCCATTAATGAGACCCTGCAAAAGCTGAGACTGGCTGAACAAATTTTGAGATCTTCAGGTGAAACATAAAGCAGAAGAAGGCTAATATTTATTATTTAGCATCCAAGACCAGCATTGTTTCACTTAATTTTATTTAAAAATATTAACGTTTTGACAAATACTGGGAAGAAATGCATTTTTAAAAAACCAAACATCATTTTTTGGCTTATACTTCACTGCAATATGTTTTATATCATTAGTCACTTCACAAGCTAACTTCTGCCTTCTGAATAGAGGCTGACATTCTTGTCTGCATACTCTCATCTCTCTTCTCAGTGAGTCAGGTTTTCTTTTATGTCCCTCATGTCCTTTCTCTCTCATTTCTCAATGAGGGGGTGGGGAGAGAATAATTAATATGAGCGGACAAATGACTGATGGGTAAACTGCAAATTATTTTCTTAAGGGAATATCTTGATATTTATCTTATTATGTATCCACCAAATGACATACTTCCCATTCTTCATCCCACATATGCCAAAAGAAAACAGTGATTTGCTTGACACCATATCCTAAACAAAACTAAACATGCTGAGAAGCTCTGTTTTCTGATGGTCATGACTTACTCTGATAAAGGCTGATGTAATGGGTGGAAGGGAGGTAAATTTGAGTTTATTATGAGGATGATCCTTTATCATTCCTGACAGATCTTGTGCTCTGAGTAGGCAATAATGAAATAAGAGCCTCATGACTCATAAAAATGTAAATACTCTTCCTAGTAACACTTCATTGTAACTATGCTGGGATTAACCCCAGAATGCCTATGCAGGTGTCTATCCCAGAGCTTTTGTAGAAATCACCTGGTGGGGAAGGAGTTTAGAGAGACAATGTGGTGTCTCTTTCAAGGGCCACTCTTCCCTCATGTAGCCTCACAAATGTAGAGCAGGTTTGAAGGGAGCTACTAACACTATTAAAACATGTGCAGAGTAGATCTAGAGAGAGGCTTCCAACTGGATGATTTGAACTGAGCCCAAAGGGGAGAAGATATGAGGGAAATGACTCCTGTAGGCTGTTAAATGAGGGATCAGTAGAGTTCAAAGGGCAAGAGCTTAAGGAAGGGAAGTCTACATTAAAGAAAAATGCCAGCTGGCATTCTTTGCCTTATTCCTTTCTACTCCTCTCTTGCACCAACACACACTTCCGTCATTTGGAGAGAGGCACTTTATGAATCTAAATACATCTATGTCCATAATAGAGGAATGGCTTAGAAGGTGCTCAAAGCAATAGTGGTCATTTTTTTGTTATTTTTCTATTCATCTTTGTTCCATCCCTCCTTTCCAATTTAGCTCTCATAGTTGTGATTTAACATAATGGCATCAGATTGAGTTTCCATGAAAGTAATGTCAAATATGTTACCTCTCCTGTGATCTAATTCAATTATTGTAGATGTTGACAAGGATTTTGAAGTCTGGCCTATACTCGGAAAGAGTTCCAGGACTAAATAGTGATGGCTGCTGTGGACATGGACATGGGAGAGAAGAGGGACATTGTGCCTTCCATTTCCCAACCCCCATTTTATTTATTTAAATTTTTTTAATGTTTAATTTATTATCGAGATAGAAATAGACAAAGCAGGTGAGGGGCATAGAGAGGGAGACACAGAATCTGAAGCAGGCTTCAGGCTCTGAGCTGTCAGCACAGAACCTGACATGGGGCTCGAACTCACCAACTGTGAGATCATGACCTGAGTCAAACCTAGATACTTAACAGACTGAGCCAGCCATCTTTAAAAAATATACCTAGGGATAAGTATGATTCATAAATCTATTATAGTAGTCATAGGTTATCAGGACTGACACTAGGGATCTGGAACCTGAAACAACACTGGCATTAAATCACATGGACTACAGTTGGCCCTTGATATTTTAGGGAATCTATTCAGAGCCTTTGCAAATTCTCAACCTTTGTAAGAGTACACAGCATTTAATAACCAATTACTATGTGTTAGACACTATTGTAAGTTCTTTTTATGATTATCTTTTTTTTTTAAATCTTTGGACATCATTACGAATGAGGTGCTTTTATAAATGAGGAAATAAGTTTAGGGAAGTGAAGTAATTGTTCTTCATTACAAAGCATAGTTAACTACTTTGCTCGGAGGGAATAGCACAAATTGAGATAAAGACGCAGGACAGTCAAGTAGGGATTGTCACCAGCTCATAAATTACTCATTTATACCAGACCCAGTACTAACCCATTCAAATTCTGGTGAGGTGCTTTACAGGCACTGTCTCATTTAATCTCCACAATTACTCTGTTGAGTAACTGGGTATTTCTAAACAGTGACTGGAATGCTCAATAGCACATAGTTAACACTGAATTTATATACACCAATGAACAATTGTAGTCCTAATTATCTATCATGACTACATTTAGAAGAACACCTTCTTGAGAACAGGAAAACAAGTAACCAAGACATTGGGTGTCCATATTCATTGTTTGTGATGGAATCATTCAATAACATTGTGCCTTTGTGTCAGTATGGGGATCTTCAAGTACTGGGATGCTGTTTATTTGTCTTTATTATAAGATCATATTTTTTTATTTTTTTTAATGTTTATTTATTTTTGAGATAGAGAGAGACAGAGCATGAACAGGGGAGGGTCAGAGAGAGAGGGAGACACAGAATCTGAAGCAGGCTCTAGGCTCTGAGCTGTCAGCACAGAGCCCGACGTGGGGCTCAAACTCACAGACCGTGAGATCATGACCTGAGCCGAAGTCGGACGCTCAACTGACTGAGCCACCCAGGCGCCCTATAAGATCATATTGAACATAACTTCAATGCAGGTGAATATTTTATGAATCTCAATTTTTGGCAATTAATCATGTATTTTATGTTTATTTTGCCAGTGTTTTGATGATTTATGTTAAGGGAAAAACACCAGCAATGGAAATTGAAACATTAGCAGAGAGAAGGAGGAAGATCGCATTCTGTCAGCTATGTCTCCACTCCCTCACATAAATTGCCTCTTGACAACCTAGTTCAAGTTGATTTATTTTCATTAGAACTTTAAAGCACCATTTTCTGTTTTTGATAAGTGAGTTCAAATCATGCTATACTCATTCTCAGTCCATTTGCCAGAAAATGCACATTCAGATGGTGTATAATCCATAGAAGGAGACAACAAACTACAAAAATAATCCTTCAACTTCACACATTATCATTATTACAGAGTAATGGCCAGCTAGCTGCTTCTGCTGTTTCTCACATGCATCCTCTTCAGAAAAGCACAAACTGCTCTCCTTAATTTCTGTAATTATTCTGCTGTTTCATCTGAGAGACAGTGAACATTTTGGGAAAAAGTCTCTATTGATAGAATTCTAGTCATTTCAGTACCATGTTCCTAGAGAGAAAATGTCTTATAACTAAAAAGTTGCAGAAAAGAACATAAGGTCTACGTACCAAATGGAAAGCACCAAAAAATACCAAGGTATAACTAGGACTGTAAATGAAATAGCAGACCAGGCTAGCAAGTGCCACACTACAGTGAATGGAGCAAGGACTCTGGACTTGCACAGGCTCAGGCTCAAATCTTGTGATCACTTCCAACCATTGAGATGATTCTGGGTGGGTTATATAATCTTGTTGAACCTGTTTACTCATCTGTGAAATTGAGCCCATGACACCCAGAGTCCTGGTGATCCTTAAGTGATTGATTGTTCACATTGTCTGGCATATAAACAAAACTGAGAAAAGAGAATTGAAGTACATAATGAATTATATAAGCCAGTGAGATTTATAAAATCTAGTAATTTATAGTTCAGTAAGGATTATTTATCTTCCCGGTACTGCCTCATCCCTCAAATAGACCAATGAAACATTTCAACAATGTTGAAATGTTTGAAACAACAAAACATTAAATTATTTTCCTGCAAAGATGGTAAGCCAGAGGGCCACTGGACGAGAGCATTTCATCCAAGAAGGAGTCTGACAGGAAAGGAGATACGTAGCATCATAAATATGCACATACACACAGGGGGTGATACAGAAGCACAGAGGAGTGCTATTTATGCCAGCCTGGATTCAAGGAATCACAGAAACTTTCTAGGGGTGAGGATCTAATTTAGCTTTAAAAAATAATGCAAATAAAGCACGCCATAGAAAGGAAACAGTGCGAACAGTGCGTGCCATGATTTTGTGGAATCATCAAAGAGATTCAAGGTCTTGAAGATGGAAAGAAACTAAGAATGGTTGGAGTTACAGATTATGAACAAGGGCCTCGTGATTTGTGACATTGCAGGGCTTTATATAATTTGTTTACATTTTAAGTCCACATCCCTTAACTGCAAAACTGAGTTGTGATGTCAGCTGGAAATAGGTAATACAGATAATAAGAACTCTAATTTCTGAAGAAAGAGAGTTAGAACCTTTGAATAATATGTCAATTCAAGGAAAAAAATGGAATAAAATTATAAAGAGGGGTGATGTTGAATAGTCAGATAATCCATATTCTTAGTAAACAAAGAGAGATATACATTCATTTTTTTTAATGTTTATTTGTATTAGAGAGAGACAGACAGACAGAATGTGAGCAGGGGAGGGGTAGAGACAGAATCAGAAGCAGGCTCCAAGCCCGACAAGGGGCTCAAACCCAGGAGCAGTGAGATCATGACCTGAGCCGAAGTCTGACATTTAACTAATTGAGCTGCCCAGGCGCCCAAAGAGAGACATACATTCTTAAATGATTCTTGCTCTGGCTGTCCTCTTAAGTGTATGTAAAATGTCCCCCACTTACATTCTATATCTTTTCCCTTCTTTAAACCCTTTGAGGTGACATTCTATATACAGCTATGGATAAGTAAGTTCTTCCTACCTGTGTCCGACTTGCCTTTATTATTTCTGTTTTATAAATGTAGTTTCATAATTTTCTTTTGTTATTATACACAATTCCTGTAAATACAAAAGCTTCCCTAAGAAATAGAAACTCTGTGTGTTTGAGAAAACACTCTGGGAGGAAATCTTCAGGCCAGGCTTATTTGTAAGGCTTGGTTTCAGTTGATGTTTGTTCTGGCCATGAAGCATTTCTTCCTCTGTAATATTTTCTCAGCAAATAACTCTTCATTTTTAATTTTATTTTACATTTCATACTAGGCTTGTGAATACAGTTTCACACAAAGACAACATCTGGATAATTTCCACTCTAATAGTTCCTCTCTTGTCTAAGCATATACTGTTTTATATTATATCACAATTATTATAAACAACATTGTAGCAAATGAATAGGAATTTAGGAGACAGGTAGTCCTGAGTTCAAATTAGAGCTCTAACACTGCTATACTTGAGAACTTTAAAATTTATTTCATCTCTCCAAATCTCCATTACCTTATTTTTATTTTTTTAATGTTTATTTATTATTGACAGAGAGAGACAGAACATGAGCAGGGGAGGGGCAGAGAGAGGAGGAGACAGATTCTGAGGCAGGCTCCAGGCTCTGAACTGTCAGCACAGAGCCTGACATGGGGCTTGAACTCACAAACTGCGAGATCGTGACCTGAGTTGAAGCCAGATGCTTAACCTCCTGAGCCACCCAGGTGCCCCTCCATTACCTTATTTTTAAACTTGGAATTATAATACTGACTTTATGGTAGATATTAAAATAATGCACAGAAGCCACCTTGTTCCTTATGTAGAAGAGAGCCACGAAGATTGACTTTACTTTCCTCCTAGTAACCTGAATAGTCCATGAGGGCAGCAGACTTTTGTAGTTTGAGCTAAATATCTTCCAAAATACCTGGCTGAGTGCCAAGCAAATATGGGGATTCAATAATAAGTGAAAGGTTGAATAGCAGGGAGTACACTTCCAGGAGAAGTAACTTAGTTATTAACAGTTTTCAAATATATGCAAGGGTTAAAAGCAGGTGGAAGATTGTGGTAGAATGTGTGTGTGTGTGTGTGTGTGTGTGTGTGTGTGTGTGTGTGTGTGTGTGAATGTGACATGTGTGCATGTGCTGAGTCAGAAACGTCAACTTAAAACCAACCTTCATTATTTTACCAGAATACAATTCTGTCATGGTTTGAAATGAGAGTCTGGGCTGCCTTCTTCTGTTGTTTGGTGCAGGGAAGAGGGTTGTATTTCTTTCAGGACCGAGACTGGCATCTGCTTACAACCTAGGAAACTGATGTGACAATGGACAATACTTTGATCAGAAGCCCATGCTGTTCTCAGCTGGATCGCATGGCCGTGATGGAGGCTATCTGTATCATATACCAGAAAAGAGTATTTTTGATCCTCAAATCAGGCACATGCCTCAGACAATTGGGATGTTCTGTCCTGAGGTGCTCTAATCATGCAACATATAATCTCCCTAGAATTGATCTTTATTCCAGGTGCTCTGGTGCTGCAGTTAAATGCTGCCTGTGGTCATAGAAATTATATATGCCACAGTAACTAATTACAGGTTATAAAAATAAAAAGGGAATAGGAAAGTAGCCTTAAAGTAACTACTGAGCAAGCAGAGTCAGGGGTGGACCTAATCTAATTGGCTTCCTGACAGAGTTCTTCTCCAGGGTCTCCAGGCAGCTTTTTATTTTAATTAGTGTTTGGGAAGATTAGAGTCTTCTCAAAGCCCTCAGGAACAGTGTGGAATGGCTCAAGAGAATACACTCTGTAATAAGCCCTGAGGTTTCTAGACTCAAACCTGATGTCATCCAAGAAGGTGTAGTGCAGCAGTGTTAATTATTTCCTTGCTCAATTTCTCCTAACACTTGGGACAAGTGGTCTTATTTGCATTTTATGGGTAATGCTGAAGTTCAGAACTATCTTCTCTGTCAAGCAATTGTTGTATTAAAACTCAGATGTCTCTATGCCTAAGCTGATTCTCTACCTCTGATATATCACAGCTGGGTCATTAATACATGCTTATTGTTTTCATTACTTATGGAATGTATATTTTGTTCTAGTGGGTCATTGTTCTAGTTAAATTTGTTTAATTAATTAGACAACTGATCAAACACAGATAAAGTAAAGGTCTTACCTTCCAGTTCTAATAATAACTTAAATTCAGAAAAATATCTAACAACATATTGAGTCAAATGAAATGTAGAAAGTTAGTGTATAGAGGTAATTACATACAGCCTATGATTTTAAGGGTTATGTTCTCAAAGGAGGATCTTTAAATGTGTGCAACTTAGATGTGTAGGAAAAATGGAATAAAAACTTATAAGCCTGCATTTCAGATTTCCCCACCGGGATCCCGGAATACTTTAAATAAAATACCTTGCGGGAATCCTGGGAAGATGGCGGCGTAGGACGCTGGGCTCACTGCGCATCCTGCTGATCACTTAGATTCCACCTACACCTGCCTAAATAACCCAGAAAACCGCCAGACGACTAACAGAACGGAGTCTCCGGAGCCAAGTGCAGACGAGAGGCCCACGGAAGAGGGGCCCCTCCCGAAGGGATCTCCGAAGGAAAAGTGAGCTGAGCCTGCCCCTCCCGCCCCGGTGTACCTTGTGGATCCACCCCAGCTAATACACCAGATCCCCAGCACCACAAGCCTGGCAGCGTGCAAGTAGCCCAGACGGGCCATGCCACCCCACAGTGAATCCCGCCACTAGGAGAGGGGAAGAGAAGGCACACACCAGTCTGACTGTGGCCCCAGTGGTGGGCTGGGGGCAGACATCAGGTCTGACTGCGGCCCTGCCCACCAATGCAAGTTATTCAAGACAGCACAGAGGAAGTGCCCCGCAGTCCCACATCACTCCAGGGACTATCCAAAATGACGAAACGGAAGAATTCCCCTCAGAAAAACGTCCAGGAAATAACAACAGCTAACGAACTGATCAAAAATGATTTAAACAATATAACAGAAAGTGAATTTACAATAATAGTCATAAAATTAATTGCTGGGCTTGAAAACAGTATAAAGGACAGCAGAGAATCTCTTGCTACAGAGATCAAGGGACTAAGGAACAGCCAGGAGGAGCTAAAAAATGCAATCAATGAGATGCAAAATAAATGGAGACAACTGCGCCTCTGATTGAAGAGGCAGAGGAGAGAATAGGTGAACTAGAAGATAAAATTATGGAAAAAGAAGAAGTTGAGAAAAAGATAAAAAAATCCAGGAGTATGAGGGGAAAATTAGAGAACTAATTGATGCACTAAAGAGAAATAATATACGCATAATTGGTATTCCAGAGGAGGAAGAGAGAGGGAAAGATGCTGAAGGTGTACTTGAAGAAATCATAGCTGAGAACTTCCCTGATCTGGGGAAGGAAAAAGGCATTGAAATCCAAGAGGCACAGAGAATTCCCTTCAGACGTAACTTGAATCAATCTTCTGCACGAGATATCATAATGAAATTGGCAAAATACAAGGATAAAGAGAAAATTCTGAAAGCAGCTAGAGATAAACGTGCTCTAACATATAAAGGGAGACCTATAGGACTCATGACCGATCTCTCTACTGAAACTTGGCAGGCCAGAAAGGAATGGCAGGAGATCTTCAATGTGATGAACAGAAAAAATATGCAGCCGAGAATCCTTTATCCAGCAAGTCTGTCATTTAGAATAGAAGGAGAGATAAAGGTCTTCCCAAACAAACAAAAACTGAAGGAATTCATCACCACTAAACCTGCCCTACAAGAGATCCTAAGGGGGATCCTGTGAGACAAAGTACCAGAGACATCGCTACAAGCATGAAACCTACGGACATCACAATGACTCTAAACCCATATCTTTCTATAATAACACTGAATGTAAATGGACTAAATGCACCAACCAAAAGACATAGGGTATCAGAATGGAGAAAAAAACAAGACCCATCTATTTGCTGTCTACAAGAGACTCATTTTAGACCTGACGACACCTTCAGATTGAGAGTGAGGGGATGGAGAACTATTTATCATGCCACTGGAAGACAAAAGAAAGCTGGAGTAGCCATACTTATATCAGACAAACTGGACTTTAAATTAAAGGCTGTAATAAGAGATGAAGAAAGGCATTATATAATAATCACAGGGTCTATCCATCAGGAAGAGCTAACAATTATAAATGTCTATGCGCCGAATACGGGAACCCCCAAATATATAAAACAATTACAAACATAAGCAACCTTGTTGATAAGAATGTGGTAATTGCAGGGGACTTTAACACCCCACTTACAGAAATGGATAGATCATCTAGACACATGGGCAATAAAGAAACAAGGGCCTGAATGAGACATTGGATCAGATGGACTTGACAGATATATTTAGAACTCTGCATCCCAAAGCAACAGAATATACTTTCTTCTCGAGTGCACATGGAACATTCTCCAACATAGATCACATACTGGGTCACAAAACAGCCCTTCATAAGTATACAAGAATTGAGATCATACCATGCATACTTTCAGACCACAATGCTATGAAGCTTGAAATCAACCACAGGAAAAAGTCTGGAAAACCTCCAAAAGCATGGAGGTTAAAGAACACCCTACTAAAGAATGAGTGGGTCAACCAGGCAATTAGAGAAGAAATTAAAAAATATACGGAAACAAATGGAAATGAAAATACAACAATCCAAATTCTTTGGGATGCAGCGAAGGCAGTCCTGAGAGGAAAAGACATTGCAATCCAGGTGTATCTCAAGAAACAAGAAAAATCCCAAAATTAAGAGTCTAACATCACACCTAAAGGAAATAGAAGCAGAACAGCAAAGACAGCCTAAACCCAGCAGAAGAAGAGAAATAATAAAGATCAGAGCAGAAATAAACAATATAGAATCTAAAAAAACGGTAGAGCAGATCAACAAAACCAAGAGTTGTTTTTTTGAAAAAATAAACAAAATTGATAAACCTCTAGCCAGGCTTCTCAAAAAGAAAAGGGAGATGACCCAAATAGATAAAATCATGAATGATAATGGAATTATTATAACCAATCCCTCAGAGATACAAGCAATTATCAGGGACTACTATGAAAAATTATATGCCAACAAACTGGACAACCTGGAAAGAAATGGACAAATTCCTAAATACCCACACGCTTCCAAAACTCAATCAGGAGGAAATAGAAAGCTTGAACAGACCCATAGCCAGTGAAGAAATTGAATCAGTCATCAAAAATCTCCCAACAAATAAGAGTCCAGGACAAGATGGCTTCCCAGGGGAGTTCTATCAGACGTTTAAAGCAGAGATAATACCTATCCTTCTCAAGCTAATCCAAGAAATAGAAAGGGAAGGAAAACTTCCAGACTCATTCTATGAAGCCAGTATTACTTTGATTCCTAAACCAGACAGAGACTCAGTAAAAAAAGAGAACTACAGGCCAATATCCCTGATGAGTATGGATGCAAAAATTCTCAATAAGATACTAGCAAATCGAATTCAACAGCATATAAAAAGAATATTCACAATGGTCAAGTGGGATTCATTCCTGGGATGCAGGGCTGGTTCAAGAATCGCAAATCAATCAACGTGATACATCACATTAATAAAAGAAAAGATAAGAACCATATGATCCTGTCAATCGATGCAGAAAAGGCCTTTGACAAAATTCATCAACCTTTCTTACTCAAAACCCTCGAGAAGTCGGGATAGGAGGAACATACTTAAAGATCATAAGAGCCATTTATGAAAAGCCCACAGCTAACATCATCCTAAATGGCAAAAAACTGAGAGCTTTTTCCCTGAGATCAGAAACACGACAGGAATGTCCACTCTCACCGCTGTTGTTTAACATAGTGTTGGAAGTTCTAGCATCAGCGATCAGACAACAAAAGGAAATCAAAGGCATCAAAATTGGCAAAGATGAAGTTAAGCTTTCACTTTTTGCAGATGACATGATATTATACATGGAAAATCCGATAGACTCCACCAAAAGTCTGCTAGAACTGATACATGAATTTAGCAAAGTGGCAGGATACAAAATCAATGTACAGAAATCAGTTGCATTCTTATACACTAACAATGAAGCAGCAGAAAGACAAATAAAGAAACTGATCCCATTCCCAATTGCACCAAGAAGCATAAAATACCTAGGAATAAATCTAACCAAAGATGTAAAAGATCTGTATGCTGAAAACTATAGAAAGCTTATGAAGGAAGTTGAAGAAGATACAAAGAAGTGGAAAAACATTCCGTGCTCATGGATTGGAAGACTAAATATTGTCAAAATGTCAATACTACCGAAAGCTATCTACACATTCAATGCAATCCCAATCAAAATTGCACCAGCATTCTTCTCAAAACTAGAAAAAGCAATCCTAAAATTCATATGGAACCATAAAAGGCCCCGAATAGCCAAAGTAATTTTGAAGAAGACCAAAGCAGGAGGCATCACAATCCCAGACTTTAGCCTCTACTACAAAGCTGTCATCATCAAGACAGCATGGTATTGGCACAAAAACAGGCACATAGACCAATGGAATAGAATAGAAACCCCAGAAATAGACCCACAAACATATGGCCAACTAATCTTTGACAAAGCAGGAAAGAACATCCAATGGAAAAAAGACAGTCTCTTTTAAAATTTTTTTTTCAACGTTTATTTATTTTTGGGACAGAGAGAGACAGAGCATGAACGGGGGAGGGGCAGAGAGAGGGAGACACAGAATCGGAAACAGGCTCCAGGCTCTGAGCCATCAGCCCAGAGCCTGACGTGGGGCTCGAACTCACGGACCGCGAGATCGTGACCTGGCTGAAGTCGGACGCTTAACCGACTGCGCCACCCAGGCGCCCCAAAAGACAGTCTCTTTAACAAATGGTGCTGGGAGAACTGGACAGCGACATGCAGAAGATTGAAACTAGACCACTTTCTCACACCATTCACAAAAATAAACTCAAAATGGATAAAGGACCTAAATGTGAGACAGGAAACCATCATAACCCTAGAGGAGAAAGCAGGAAAAGACCTCTCTGACCTTAGTCGTAGCAATCTCTTACTTGACACATCCCCAAAGGCAAGGGAATTAAAAGCAAAAATGAACTACTGGGACCTTATGAAGATAAAAAGCTTCTGCACAGCAAAGGAAACAACCAACAAAACTAAAAGGCAACCAACGGAATGGGAAAAGATATTTGCAAATGACATATCGGACAAAGAGCTAGTATCCAAAATCTATAAAGAGCTCACCCAACTCCACACCTGAAAAACAAATAACCCAGTGAAGAAATGGGCAGAAAACATGAATAGACACTTCTCTAAAGAAGACATCCGGATGGCCAACAGGCACATGAAAAGATGTTCAACGTCGCTCCTCATCAGGGAGATACAAATCAAAACCACACTCAGATATCACCTCACGCCAGTCAGAGTGGCCAAAATGAACAAATCAGGAGACTATAGATGCTGGAGAGGATGTGGAGAAACGGGAACCCTCTTGCACTGTTGGTGGGAATGCAAACTGGTGTGGCCGCTCTGGAAAACAGTGTGGAGGTTCCTCAAAAAATTAAAAATAGACCTACCCTATGACCCAGCAATAGCACTGCTAGGAATTTACCCAAGGGATACAGGAGTACTGATGCATAGGGGCACTTGTACCCCAATGTTTATAGCAGCACTCTCAACAATAGCCAAAATATGGAAAGAGCCTAAATGTCCATCAACTGATGAATGGATAAAGAAGTTGTGGTTTATATACACAATGGAGTACTACGTGGCAATGAGAAAGAAAGAAATATGGCCCTTTGTAGCAACATGGATGGAACTGGAGAGTGTGATGCTAAGTGAAATAAGCCATACAGAGAAAGACATATACCATATGGTTTCACTCTTATGTGGATCCTGAGAAACTTAACGGAAACCCATTGGGGAGGGGAAGGAAAAAAAAGAGGTTAGAGTGGAAGAGAGCCAAAGCATAAGAGACTCTTAAAAACTGAGAACAAACTGAGGGCTGATGGGTGGTGGGAGGGAGGGTAGGGTGGGTGATGGATATTGAGGAGGGCACGTTTTGGGATGAGCACTGGGTGTTGTATGGAAACCAATTTGACAATAAACTTCATATATTGAAAAAAAATACCTTGCCAAATATAGAAAACTTTAAAAAAAAAGAACTTATAAGCCTGGAAAATATGTCTATTGATACAGAATCTTCAGTGATGAACAGAGAGGAATTAGTCTGTTTTTTTCAGGGGCTTCATCCTGGATTGAATAGGGAGATATGAGAGACCAGTAGGTTACAGCAGATGTAGAAGACTGATTTTGGAATGAGGGTGTTGGTTTTTTACCCCATGGATAAAAGGGAATAATTGTCAGTAGGAGGTACAACTTTGTATGATAATTCCAGCTCACATGTTCTAATCATGAATTAAAACTCAAGAGCCAAAGTTCAGATTAAATGAAGCCTCTGATGGTTCACAGTTGGCACAATGATGGTCTAAATAGGGGGAAAATTATTAATCTTCTTTACCTAATTTCCTTCTATTGAGATGGTCTCAAAGGAGTGGGAAATTCTGGTTTTGCAATGCCCCAAGTCCTTCCCAGGTGATTGCATTTATCCTGTAGTTTCTGTTACCGCCTAAATCCAGATTTGTTCCAAACTGTTTCTTCAGTCCAGATTTCTCTCTAAAGTTCCTGGCCCTTATAGCAGCCTGTTTATGGAAAATCTCCAGCCAGATGATTGGAGATATCTCCAAATCAATAGATCAGCAAACAAACAAAAAACATTGTTCATCAAACTCTTCTACTTTATCACCATCAAGAGCCTGTCTCCTCCTGCACTCTTTATCCTAATGAACGGTAACTTCTCTTGGACTTTTCCTTTTTCAGTGGAATCTGTATCTCAACTACCTGAGGAAAAAATAAACTTTTATCAGTAGCCTAAAGATTGTTAAATCCTAAGTTTTAGGCTTTACACAGTTTTGTGTAATTACACATAATACCTTATATTTGTATGACCTTGCATAGTCTATAAAATGTATTCTCAAAGATACCATAGCCTAGGATAAGATAATCTATTTTAATGGTAAAATTATTCTGTAATGAGAGGTTATCATGAAAAAAAATAGCAGTCTTGGATTAGGAAAAGCACAGGGCATCAATTATGCATTATTATATACGAAGCCAGCTGTATTTTCTTTTTGTTTTTTATTTTTTAATGTTTATTTTACTTTTGAGAGAGAGAGACAGAGAGAAAGCATGAGTGAGGGAGGGGCAGGGAGAGAGGGAGACAGAATCTGAAACAGTCTCCAGGCTCTGAGCTGTCAGCACAGAGACTGATGAGGAGCTCAAACTCACAAACCGTGAGATCATGACCTGAGCCAAAGTCGGACGCTTAACTCAACTACCTAGACATCCCATCAACTGTGTTTTCTAACCAAAACTAGTCTGGATCTTTTTACTCTGGATTTTCAGTAGTTTATAGTTGTTCACTAAGTACTAATTTAAAAGAGTGCTTGCTTCTCTAGTGTTTATTGTGTCTACAGATAATTCAGGAATTAAAGGGTGCACATGCACACACACATATACAGCTTTTATGCACCAGAAGGTCAAACAGCTGCCTCCCAAACACAAAAGTCAAGAATGTGGTACAGCATAGACTGAGGGCACTAGACATTGCCCCCTGATTTAGGAAACTCTGCATTCATTTTCTATATATATTTTTAGCTATGTATTTCATGATTTGTACTTTTGAATCTCAAAACATTATAGAGACACCTCATGCTAGACTCTCAGGAATCATTAAATGAGAAATCTAACAGGGCATAGTGTATACATGAAGAGAGAAAATATGCTCCTGTTTGAATAGAAACAGATAATGCACACAAGTCTACCTTTCAAGACCCAGAGTGGGAGGGAACCCTAGAAAAATCTGCAAGAGTTTTATTACTATGACTGTTCCCTGTTAAGGATGGCATGAAGTATTGGACCAAGATACTGTGACCTCTCATTTTATTTTATTAATGTATTTTAATAACTTTACTGTGATATAACTCACAAACCATAAATTTCATGCATTTAAGGGTACAGTTTTGTGTTTTTTGAATGTTCAAATTGCAGCTAGTACTATAATTTAATTTCAAAATACAATCTAATTTTGTCCCTCTACAATAAGCCCAGGCATTTTGACCATCATTTCTATCTCTCCCCCTTCTTCTAGCCCTAGCAAATGTTAATCTACTTTCTGTCTCTATAGATTTACCTACCGTGGACATCTCATATAAATGGAATCATACAATATGTGGTCTTTTGTGACTAGTTTCTCTAAAATATGATAAAGTTTTCAAGATTCATCCATATTTTAGCCTATGTTGGTGCTCCACTGATTTTATTGCAGAATAATATTCCATTTTATGGATATATAATATCTTATTTATTCATGAGATGATGAAAACTTGGGTTCTTCTCACTGCTGTCAATTGTGAACAATGCTTCTCCACACATTTGAGTACAAGATTTTGTGTGGACGTATGTTTTCATTGCTCTAGGGTAGATAGGAGTGGAATTCCTGGATCATATTGGTAACTCTATATTTAAACTTTTGAGAAACTTCTATACTTTTGAAAGCAGCTGTACCATTATACATTATTACCAATGGTATAGGAGGGTTCTAATTTCTTCACATGCTTATCAAAACTTGTTATTTTCTGTGTTTGCAATTGTCACCATCCTAGTGGGTGTAGAGTGGGAGACTGTGGTTTTCACTTCCATTTTCCTAATAGCTAGTGGTGTTGAGAACCTTCTCATGATATTATTGACCACTTGCATATCCTCTTTGGAAAGCTTGTAGGTCTCGGGGATAGATGAAAAGCTTAGGGTTTTGATGGGAGAATTTTCCAGACATTTATTCACAAAGGAAAAGCCAGGCATTTTTTAAAAATGTTTTTAACGTTTATTTATTTTTGAGACAGAGAGAGACAGAGCATGAATGGGGGAGGGTCAGAGAGAGGGAGACACAGAATCTGAAACAGGCTCCAGGGTCTGAGCTGTCAGCCCAGAGCCGACGCGGAGCTCGAACTCACAGACCGCGAGATCATGACCTGAGCCCAAGTCGGCCACTTAACGGACTGAGCCACCCAACCGTCCCGAAAAGCCAGGCATTTAGATGGCCAATAAGTTTTGCACAGCTCTAATAAATATTTGAAAAGGACCTGAGCTTCAGTCCCATGGCCAGTGATTTACTAAATGAAGCATGGCATTGAATTACCCAATTTTTAAAATGTTTTTAAGCAGTCAATGGTAATAGTAACAAAAATACATTTAGTCTCATATCCAATTTGACTGTATGATTTAGGGGTCACCTTACACATAGGACACTTTTCACATTTCTCATATAGGACTATGAGGGTGAGTTGGGTGGGGCAAACATGTTGAAATGTTCCAAGAACTCATCTAGTACCTCATGATGAGAGAGTGCTTATTGGCAACCCTCTGTAGCTCTCATTTTGAGATAATCTAGAAGTTGGAGATAAGAGATATGTAAGTCGCAGTGAGTATGGCTAGTATCACCCTGGAAGGATCCCTATGTTTGATACCAAGAGGTCTTACTTCTACTGCTGAGTCTGAAAGAAATGTTTATAGATAACATTAAAAACGTGTACTCCAAAATCACTACCACATTACCCCTGCCTGATGCATTAGATATCTCATCTCAATATAACTAAAATACACATATATAATTATACCAGTTTCACATATTATACAGTATTATCATGGGCTCAAATAAAACAGGCTATATAACTCAATATATCTCAATATAACTAAAATACACATATATAATTATACCAGTTTCATATATTATACAGTATTATCATGGGCTCAAATAAACATAAAATTCTTGGAAAATCATGTGCTACTTTGCAAAAGGTAGTAAACTTATATACCTACAGAAGCTAGTCAGGTCACATGGAGTATGATCCCTTCTGCATGGCACAAGTACCACTGAGCTCCATGGAAAGTGGGGAAATGGACTTAGAACTAAAAGAATCCCACATTTTAAAGGTAACTGAAAAACTATGACTTTGGTATAAAATCTGAATTCTAAATATTATCTCAGAAAAGATATTCAGTTTTAAAAAAATGTGTGGACGCTGGCTTGCAATATCTGTACCAAGTGAATGGAAAATTGTATTGATCCAAAGAGCCCTTGAATAGTAGGGAGGAGGCTAATACTATTGCATGGAAGTCAGTTAACCTCCTGGTACCTCAACTGCCTAATCTTTAACATGATTATGACAATAGGAATTTGGGCCAAATGTTCTTTGAATGTTCTTTATTTCACCCTGGTCACAACTTCAATATCTTAGGTTCTCATGTTGGCAATGGTCTTTGTCTTTAAGCATCTTGCATTACCAAAAAATGGAAACTATATTTTAAAAAATGTAGGAATCCTTTTATATAAGCCTAGAAAAATACAAATACCACTCCTCCAAATTAACTTTGGTCTTCACTTGTCAAGGGAAGGAGTGAGTAGAAATAGGGAAAGGGAAAATTCCAAAGATGGATTACTTATCAGAAAACAAAAAGGACATAGAAAACTGAGACTGTAGATATGGAGTGTATTTGACAACAGGATTTTGATCAGGGAAGTAAACAAAAGGTTGAGTTTCAAAAACCCATGCTCTGGGAAATGGTGTGAAACAACCTAAAAGGAGACAACTCAAGGGACGACATGGTAGGTGTTTTCTAATACCCAAAGTGCTGGCTGTCAAGTGGGAAGAGAGGTTAGCTTTGGTTTTACGATGCCAAGTATAGAATTAACCCCAGTGAGTGGAATGTACTTGGTCCTGCCTTGCTTGGGTATTAGAAAGCCTTTCAAAAACTGCTTAGTTATGGACAAGGCTTCTCCAAGAGGTAATGGGTGTCTGTTCGGAGAGATATATAAATGATATAACACGATGTAAAGTTCCAAGGGAATGTTAGCATTAGACATAGTGAGGGAGGAAATAGATACTGATAAACCAAAGCTTGAACATCCTTAGCTTTTTTTTTTCTAGCCTATACAGATGTCCCCATTTCAAGTCTGAGTATCATGGCAATAATATAGTAGGCACGTTCTTCTTCAAGTCCATTCTAGCCCAGAGTTTCTCTTTAAAAATATTCTACTTAGCACATACTGTGATCTAACCACTGTGATGACTTCTCTTTACATTCATCATATTCTACCTTACCTTTATCCCAACTGTCTGGGATATCGTTGAAATTTATAGGTAAGAAAATTAAGAGTTTTGAGAGGTTATGTAGCTCATGTGTGATGGTCCAGAAATTTTATTTCTGACAAGTCTGACTTTAAAACTTCTCCCTCATTAGACCTAGTGCATACAGTGTCTTTTTGTATGCTTAGAAAACATAGGGTATTCTTGGATCTCGGGTGAAATGTGCTTCCAGGGAAAGAATAACACCTGTGGTAAGTCTGTGAGCAGAACACTCAAAGAGAACATTTGAGATTACCAGTTTCCCAACCTACCTCTGTGATCTCAGCTGGCCTCTGTGGGTTATGAGTAAAATTAATTCAAGGGGTAGGGACAAAGGTGCAAGGTCAAGGAGGCAAGAGAAAATCTGAGAAAAATATATTTTCAAAATGTAATGATATTAATCCAATGAATGCCATGGGCTGCCTGCCCATGTGTAATGCTACCCTGTTCTCAATGTAATGCAGAACTTTCTCAAAATGCTCTGGATGAGCAGAAATGTGATGAACATGTGAAGCAAGTCAATAATACAAACACAATCAGGATGACCTGTCTCAGTGGGGGGAGACATGCCCTAGGTGTTATAAATTTCAATTTCCCATGTCTCCACATCAAAGTAACACAGGGAAGCCCTTTCTGATGACCAGGCAGCTCTGTTGACTTCTTTCTTTCTTCCCCCAGGATAGGAAAAGGGAAATGAGAAAATCATGTTTCCTTTTTTTTCCCCCTCCATTTCAAGCTGACTGAATTTTTCTCAATTAAAATGGGATCTGGTTAAATAAAGGTCAGTCCAGCCTTGGCACTTTCTACATTAACAGTAAATCGACATCTGTCTTTGTTCCCACCTCTTTTACTAAATCAAGATGCTTGAAGATGTCTTCAATATGGGCTAGTGAAACATAGAATATATATCCAGAATTATCAATAGCAGAGGCAAGAGGTAATTCTTATTTAGGTCAGTATATTTATTTTATGTGCATAACAGCACTGTAAATATAATAACTAGATTTAATACTATACTATTAATTCTAGGCATAATTACTTTTCTGCAAAAAAACAGAGAGGCATAATTGTACTTACTCAGAGGCTTTGCTTCCTCCAGATACAAAAGTGTTGTCATACAACTTCTATGACATTCAGTAATACTTTTTTCTTTTTTTTCTCAAATGTTTATTTATTTTTGAGAGAATGCAAGTGGGAGAGGGGCAAGAGAGGGAGACAGAGGATATGAAGTGGGCTCTTCCCTGACAGCAGAGAGCTGATGTGAGGCTCAAACTCACCTTAAGATCATGACCTAAGCCAATGTGAGATGTTCAACCAACTGAGCCACGTAGGTTCCCCTCTTTTTTAAATAAGTCTCTATTTGATACTCTTTTTATAGACCAAAATATACAGGCCATCTAGAAAGGTCAGATAGATTTCTGTTAATGAATATGACCTGAGGTTAAAGGAAGAAAGGCAATAATCAAAAAGTTAGTGGAGCAGAAAATACGTAACAGTGAGGCATCCGTCCGTCAGAAGTAGTATTTGAGTTTGGCCTATGTTCAGAATGTTGTAGGAACTGGTTAAATATTTAATCACTAGTAGAATCTGGTGACAAATTGGATGAGGAAGAGGTTCATTCTGAAACTCACAGGAATATAATATTTAGGATAGAAGACACAAGTAAAAACAGGTGAATCTGTAGGTTCATTTATGTAGTACTACAACCAGCGCTATTAAACATTAGTTGTAATTTGCAGTAAGTACATCTGTGAACTTAAAATAATTAAGAGATTGTTTTAGAGCCACCATTTGAGTACTTATAGATTTACAGCAGTTGTAAGAAATAATACAAAGATCACATCTGCCCAGTGTTGAAAGGGAATATCTTATAACACTGTAGTAATATAAGCAGAATATTAACATCGATACTGTTTAGATACATAACAACTCCATCACCAACAAGAATCCCTGATGTTATTTTTAATAGCCACACTTAGCTTCCTTCAATATTATTGTACATGTTTTTGTGTGAACATAGCTTTTTTTTTTCCTTAAAAAAAAAAAAAAAGGTCAAAATGTATAGTTATTGGATTGCAGGGAAATTGTATGCTTAGGGTTTTTTTTTTCATTTTTTATTTTTTAACCCAAATTATAATTCATTCATTTTTTAAAAAATTTATATCGAAGTTAGTTAACATATAGTGTAATAATGATTTCAGGAATAGAATGGAGTGATGCGTCACTTGTATATAACACCCAGTGCTCATCCCAGTAAGTGTCCTCCTTAATGCCCCTTACCCACTTAGTCCAAACGCCCATCCAAAACCCCTCCGTCAACCCTCAGTTTGTTCTCCGTATTTAAGAGTCTCTTGTAGTTTGTCTCTCTCCCTGTTTTTATTTTTATTTTTATTTTTATTTTTTGCTTCCCTTCCTTTATGGTCATCTGTTTTGTATCTTAAATTCCACATATGGGTGAAGTCATATGATACTATCTCTGAATTATTTCACTTAACATAATATACTCTAGTTCCATCCACATTGTTGTAAATGGCAAGATTTCATTCTTTTTGATCACTGAGTAATATTCCATTGTATATATGTACTACATCTTCTTTATCCATTCATCTGTCAATGGATATTTGGGCTCTTTCCATGCTTAGTCTATTGTAGATAGCACTGCTATTAACATTGGGATGCATGTGCCCTTTGAAACAGCACTTCATAAAATACCTATGAATAAACCTAACAAAAGAGGTGAAAAATCTATACACTGAAAATTATAGAAAGCTTATGAAAGAAATTGAAGAAAACACAAAAAAGTGGAAAAATTTTTCATGCTCATAGATTAGAAAAACAAATATTGTTAAAATATTGATATTACCCAAGGCGATCTACATATTCAGTGCAAACTCTATCAAAATAACACCAGCATTCTTCACAGAGCTAGAACAAACAACCCAAAAATTTATATGGAACCAGAGAAGCCCCTGAATAGCCAAAGCAATCCTGAAAAAGAATACCAAAGCAGGAGGCATCACAATTCCAGACTTCAAGCTGTATTACAAAGCTGTAATCAAGACAGTATGGTATTAGCACAAAAACAGACACTCAGATCAAAGGAACAGAATAGAGAATCCAGAAATGGATCCACAAACATATGACCAACTAATCTTTGACCAAGCAGAAAAGAAGGTCCAATGGAAAAAAGACAGTCTTTTCAGCAAACGGTGTTGGGAAAACTGGACAGCAACATGCAGAAGAATGAACCTGGACCACTTTCTTACACCATACACAAAAATAAACTCAAAATGGATGAAAGCCTAAAGATAAAACAGGAAGCCATCAAAATCCTGGAGGAGAAAACAGGCAACAACCTCTTTGACCTTGGCCACAGCAACTTCTATCTCCAGAGGCAAGGGAAACAAAAGCAAAAATGAACGTTATTTTAAGACCTCATCAAGATAAAAAAACAAAAACAAACACAAAAAATAACAACAACAAAAAACTTCTTCACAGAGAAGGAAACAATCAGCAGAACTAAAAGGCAACCAACAGAATGAGAGAAGATATTTGCAAAGGACATATCAGATAAAGGGTTATTATCCAAAATCTATAAAGAACTTAGAAAACTCAATACCCAAAGACCAAATAATCCAGTGAAGAAATGGGCAAAAGACATGAATAGCCACTCTTCCAAAGAAGACATCCAGATGGCTAACAGACACATGAAAAAATGCTCAACATCATTCATCTCAGGGAAATACAAATCGAAACCACAATGAGATACCACCTCACACCTGTCAGTATTGCCTAATTAACAATTCAGGGAACAACAGATGTTGGTGACGATGTGGAGCAAGAGGATCTCTTTTGCACTGTTGGTGTGGATGCAAACGGGTTCAGCCTCTCTGGAAACCAGCATGGAGGTTTCTCAAAAAAATTAAAACCAGAACTACACTAAGACTTAGCAATTGCACTACTAGGTATGTATTTTTAGTTTTATAAAAAGTTGCCAAACTGTTTTTCACAGTGGCTGGATCATTTTACGTTTCCATTAGTGATCTACAAATGACCCAGTTTCTCCACATCACAGTCAACATTTGATGTTGTCACTTTGTTTTTGTTGTTTTTGTTGTTGTTGTTGTTATTGTTTTAGTTTTAGCTATTCAGATAAGTGTGCAATGAGATCTCAACCTGGTTTCAATTTGCATTTCTCTGATGGTTAATCATGGTGAACATCTCATGTGCTTATGCATCATCTGCAATTATATCCTCTTTAGTGAAATGTCTGTTCACATGTTTTTTGCCTACCTTCTAATTGGATTGCTTTTTATTTTTTTACTGTTCAAGTATTAATTTTTATTTTATTTTGTGGTAAGAACACTTAGTATACCTACTCTCCAAACAGATTTTTTTTGCCTCAGTTTATTTTTAAGGTAGAATATTCTTAAGGGATGAGATGTTGGAAGTTCATAGAACATACTCTGACCATGTTACTACACAAATATTTCCAAACCCAATTATCAAATTTTAATAAACCCAAGTTTATTTATTTTCATTAATCTTGTAAATCATGAAAGGATCTCATCTTAAGAGATTGTAACAAATATTTTAAGGTTAGCAAAATGTTCATCTCTAGTTACCCAGGCAGGAAGTATGGGCAAACCAGTTATGTTCTGTTGTGTGGAGAGTGGCAAGGAGAAAATCACAGTGTCAGAGAGATTAAATATGTCCTGAGGGTAGTATGACTTTTCACACAATTTAAGGTAATTTAATTCAATTTCACACTATTTACTGAGTTCCTACCATGTTCAAGGCACTGAATTAGGTAGAAGTACTGGTAGGAAGATTTAGAGATGGGTAAACCACACCCTCTATTTTCCTCCCAATTATAATCTAGAAGAAAGAATAAAAGCAGTGCATATATAACCATATACATGGCAAAAGGTAGTCATTAATTCAAAAATAAAAACTTTTATGTAATGGTTTATTGGCCATTTTTAAAAAAATACTTTTAAAGAAAAAGGGTTGGGGCATTCAGCTGGTGTCTGCTACCTTAAAAAATCTACCCAGTGGCCAAGCATCTTGAGAAGAAACAGACTATTTAGAAATATTTTCCAGCTATGATACTAAAGTCTTTCACATCACTTTATTCACTTCTTGGTCTTCCAGATTTAAGTCTCCAGTAAGAATTTAGGAATACACTTCTGTAGGTAGCATCCAGCCAACACAGCACCTGATGCCATAAGTGCCTTTAGGGGATTCAGGATGTAGATCTCAGAACTCAAAATAAATATTAAATGCCTTCAAATATTCTGTGCTCCTTCCACCTTGTTCTTGATTTAACATGAGCCTGTATGTCTCACCTAACTTCTACTTCTTTTGTCTGCTCTGGACCAGAGCCCAGAGTCTTTGCTTTTCTTCCACCACCCCCAGTTTTATTGAGATATTACTGGCACATATCATATGTAAGTTTAAAGGATGAAATATGACAAGTTGATATACAGACATATTGTGAAATGATTACCACCATAAGGTTACACCCTCATCCCTTCATATAATAATCATTTGTGTGTGTGTGTGTGTGTGTGTATGGCGATAACATTTAAGATCTACTGTCTTAACAGCTTTTGTATATAATACCCTATTGTTAATTATAGTCATCATGTTGTACATTATATCCCCAGAACTTACTTATCTTACAGGTGGCAGTTTGTATGCTTTGACTAACATTTCACCGTTTCCCTTATGTCCCAACCCCTGACAACCACCATTCTATTCTCTATTTCCATGACTTCAGCTTTACAGATTTTAACATATAAGTGAGATTATATAGTATACATCTTTATCTGATTACATTACTTAGCATTATGCCCAAAAGATCATACACATTGTTGCAAAAGGCATGACTTCCTTCTTTTTATGGCATAATAACATTTATTACACACATATATTCTATGTAATATATAAATTTCACTATTTCCTTTATCCACTGATGGACAAACCAAGCTGTAATGAACATAGGGGTACAGATATCTTTTTTGAGATAGCAATTTCATTTTCTTGGGACATCTACCCAGAAGTAGGAATGCTGGATCCTATGCTAGTTCTATTTTTAACTTTTTTGGGAAACTCCATACCGTTTTCTACAGTGGAAGTACAAGTTTAAATTTCCAACAATGCATAAGACATCCTGTTTATCCACATCTTTTCTAATACTTGTCTCTTGATAATACCCATCCTAACAGGTGTGAGGTGATATCTCATTGTGGTTTTGATTTGCATTTCCCTAATGGTTAGTGATGCTAAGCATCTTTTCATGTACCTTTGCATGCACCTTTCATGATGTTGGCCATTTGAATGTCTTCTTTGGAAAATGTCTATTCAAGTCCTTTGTCCATTTTTTAATTGTTTTTTGTTTTGTTTTGTTTTTGGTTTTTTGTCCACAATTGAGTTATATGTGTTCTTATGTAACTATCTAGTAGATTTTAATATTGAATAGAGTAATTTCCCCTGCTTTATTGTTTTAAGATTGTTTTAAATATCCTAGGGTCATTGTCTTTCCATACAACTTTAAAGAAAGCTTGTCTTGGGGCATCTGATTGTCTCAGTCAGTGAATCGTCATACTCTTGATTTCAGCTCAGGTTATGATCTCATGGCTTGTGAGATTGAGCCCCAGCATCAGGCTCTGTGTTGTGAGCTCAGAGCCTGCTTGGAATCCTTTCTCTCCCCATCTCTCTGTCCACACCCACCCCTCAAAATAAATACATAAACTTAAAAAAAAAAACAGACTTGTTTATATCTACTCAAACATTCTGGGATTTGGGCAGGAATCTCATTAAGCTTAGGGATCACTTTTGAGAATTTATATGTTTATAGTATTGAGTCTTCCAATTCATTAAAATAGTATGTCTATCTATCTATCTATTTATTTATTTATTTATTTATTTATTATTTATGTCTTATTCCACATGAGAAGGCTTTCCTTGAAGATTTTATTGTCTTTGTCATTTGGCAGTTCTGGGTTGAAGGCTTCTTCAGTGCCCTGTCTTGATATTTGGGAAGCAATATGGAAACCCCAAGAACTTACCACCATGTCATTCTTCAAGTCCTGATTTTCCTAGACATTATGCTTTCTGTTTCCTACCTATGGAGACTTCCTATGGCTGTCGTGTGATTTGTTTTTTCATTGTAAGAGGGAAGATCTGAAAGAGATGGGAGTATTCTATCTTGCCATACCCATTAAGTCCTATTTTTTTTCCTTTTTTTGCAATGCAAGCTGAAATTTTGAAATTTTAAGCCTCAAGATTGCTACTTTATTTCTGTCAAGACTGTAGTATATAAGACACATGTATTATACATGTAAACACACACATGCATGCATGCATACATGTGTGTGCTCATGTACCTGCACATATTTAATGGTCAGGCTCCACAGAAACTTGTTTCTCCTGGGCAATTATTTAGGTAGGCACTTCAGCACAATTAGTCAAAAGTGATGACTTAATTATTTATTAGTCTGTTGCATTATTTGTATTTTTAGTATCCAATTTCCTGTTGCAAAAGTCAACACTATGTTCAGAGTGTTGTATTACAAATGTATTACCAAACATTTCAGAATTTTATCTTTGATGCTCCATTCCCTAAATCCATCATTCTTCATACAATAACAGTTTTAAATCAGAGCACAGTGTGTGGAGGCTTTTGTACAATTAAGTGAGATATAATAACTTATTATTGACACATTAAGTGTTCTTTTGGTTTCAATTCCCCTCTCTCTCTCTTTCTCTGTCTCGCTCTCTCTTTGAAAAAAAAAAATCAATGAGTCTTTTAGTGATATTTGTCCACAAATTGGGAAGGAACATGTTAAGTGCAGGTACAGAAAAGCATCTAAGAATTATCACCAGTGAAACTACAGGGATAGAGAAGGGATAAATCTGTTTTATATGCTATAATTATAAACAAGGTGCAGTAAAAAGAAAGTCATGTTTCGGACTTGTCTTCTATAAACATCGTTGAGACAAAGCTATCATGTATGTGCATTTTTACTTTTTATCTCTGCATGGTACTATTTTTACTTGAATAGAAAAACTTTCATTCAGATTTTCTTTAAATAAAATTGATCCTCAATCTTTATACAATTCCTTTAAGTGCAATATAATAAATCGATACACAAAAAGTCATCAAGCATAAACATAAATGTAAATCTGTGAGGTAATAAGAAGTTATTGAGATTACCTTATAACTGCTTTTCTTTTCTAAAAGCATTCCATATTTATAATAAAATGGTATATTATTACCCAGAAAGAATAAGCCATCTGAATTGTGCACACATGAAGGAGAGAGTAGAAACTTTTGATTTCTTACTTAGGTATCTCATTTATACTATTTAGTGTAAATAGAAACATTTTGATTTCTTACTTAGGTATCTCATTTATACTATTTAGTATAAAAGGACATCAAAAATATGCTGCTGGTGGTAATATACTATTACAGGAAGAGTAGTGAAATTATCCATTTACAGAGGTAGAAAGGATCAAATACATTTTTGCAAGAATTGAGGATTATATATTACCTGTGTCCTCAGGAATTAAAACTCACTTGGAAACAGGATAGTTCATGAAAGGATTTAAGGAGATTGAATAAGATGAGAAAAGATGTAGAGGTAAGAATTTAGAGCCAAAATGGCTCTAAAAATGATCATGCACACATGCTGGGTGTATCAAGTTCTTGTGTCCTCAAATAATTGCACCTGTTTCTGTCAGGTGATTCTGAGCCATCAGAGAAACTGAATGAAAAGTTGTCTGTATGCAAAAGCAAGTTTTCTGAAAATAAGTCTTGAAAGGTTGATAAATCCTTTTGGACCAGTTAGAAACTAATCATACTTTAAAAATTTAGTCCCTTAGTACACTCTCTGATTCATGAACAAATTTATCCAAAGAAGCAAAAACAGTAGGGTACCTACAGACATATATATACATGTACATCTCCCTTCCTTCCTTCCTTCCTTCCTTCCTTCCTTCCTTCCTTCCTTCCTTCCTTCCTTCCTTCCTTCCTTCTTTTCTATCATCTATCTATCCTCATCTAGCTAGCTTGCTATATAATCACATACCAGGATACCTATATACACTCATACAGATAGAGAGAATTTGAAGTAAATGGCTTATGTAATTTTTGAGATTGACAAGTCCAAATTTGTAAGGCAGGCTGCAGGCTGAGGGAAAGTACTGCTATTGCAGTCTTTATCTGGAATTACTTCTGGGAAATTATTTTTTTTTGGTGGTGTTGTTTTTGAGGCTTTTTATTTTGGAACATGCCCATTCACAGCATTGAAATTAATCTTTCTTACCTAAAATTAATGATTATAGATGTTAATCACATCTACAAAATATCTTCACAGAAACACCTGGATTAGTGTTTGATGAAATAACTGGGAACTATAGCTTAGCCAAGTTGACACATAAAATTAACCTTCATAAGTTTCAATGTCATCTTCTTAACTTATGCAGCAGTGATCATTCACAAAGAAAAATGTTGAAAAATTGGTGAGGGCTGTATTTAGGGTCACTTTGCACAAGTAGTCAAGATAATAGCTTCAACAAAAGTGAGGTCATTATATTTCCATTCTTATTTTGATGAGAGTAACCTCTCATATTTGCCCAAATGTTGACTTCTTGGGGGTAAGAAACCAGAGGAAATTCATACTTAGCACTTTTTTACCCAATTAGGGTTCTGATGAAGACTTAGTTCAGAATCTGATTAACATCATGAAATAAAACCATCTGTGTCTAGTGTTCTGGTATGACACCTGAATTACAGGGTGTCCACTTTAACCAAAGCAGTGCTGTTGGGTTATTTCCACCCTTTATCTGGAAGCAGATTGAGTAGTTAACCTCTACCAATCCTAGTAATGTCAATCTCTTAGCATCCTCTATATCTAGGGACACCCATATTCGTTCCTGAAAAAACTGCTTTTATTTTCCCAAACTTCATATGGGAAGCTCATATTTATTAAATATGTATAGTAGAGTCGATGCTGAGACAAATGAGTCATAGCTGAAGGAGCATAGTTCTTACTTTCAAGGTGTTTATAATCTTCATAGGGGAGTTGAATATAAGAATTTAATAATTAGTTTCTATATATTAATAGCCATGAAAATGGCATACCAATTTAATCATGAAATTATAGTTTAGGAGGAAGAATGGGGATGAAAGGTAGAAGGCCAGTATAAATGATATCCTTGATATGTGGTGTCTGAATCTTGAAATATAAGTAGGGATCTGTTAGGTGAACATGTCAGAAATATTAGTAATAAGACCAAACATTTGTGGAATATTTAATTAGCCTCAAACACACAGTATATACTTCATAAGTATTATCTTATCTCATCAACTCTAGGAAGTAGGTAACTAGCTGTAGGTAACTAACTATAAGTTGAGGGAAACTAAGTGGTAGACCCAACATTTAAGCCCATATTATCTGGGTCTGTAGCATCTGTTCTGGTCATCCGTGGGTACTGCCTTCCTTATAAAAACATAGAAAGCAGCCTGTAATATAAAGGGACAGCCTGTACAAATGTAGGAAGTAAATCTAAGTAATAACAAGTGCACTGCAATGGAAGGAAAGGACCAGATCATAATATACCTCAAACAAAATCTAGATCATAACTAGAATGCACTGGAGGGCACTGAAGAATTTCAGGCAGTAGAGTGGCATTGACAGACATGCCTTTTAGAGAGCTTATTATTGTAGTCATACAGAAGCAGGGGTTGTAGGCTAGTTAGATAAGTGATGGAGAGACATAACAGAATTTTGCAGAATGCAGAGATAAATAAAGAGGTGTGAAAAGACAGGATCATTGAAATACAGACACCAAGCAAAAATATAGAGCCATGTGGAAGATAGCTCTCATAGGACTTCATGACAAATTGCAAGCAGAGAATAACTCCAGGATGATTCCAAGATTTCTGGAATGGGCAACTGGATGAATGATTGTTGTAACTTCTTTGAGGGAGGAAATGCAAGAGGCAAAGCAGGTTTTTCAAGGAAGCTTGACTTTAGCTTTTTTGATTCAGTTGAATTGGATGAGCCTCTAGGCCTGCATGTCTAATACGGTAGCCATTAGCCAAATGTAGTTATTTAAATTGAAATTAGTTAGAATTGAACAACATATTGTTAGAGGGTTGTCATTGTAACAGTGTAGGTTAGAAAATATTTATACCATCACAGAAAAGTTTTATTGAACAACATTGCTCTACATCATTCAAGTGAAGATATTCATAAGAAATTTTAATATGTTTTTCTCAGATTTAGAGAGCCATAAAATGTGTTGCCTCCAGAAGTAATATGTTTCTGATCTTTGGAAATATCCTTGATGAGGATATTGGAGAGAAGATGTCACTGCCAGATGAACGGTTAGATCGAATACACAAGTATCACTGAGCATGTTCCAGGGACTGCATCGTGTGTCAGTTTAATACATCAAATTGCTGTTAAATTTGAAAATAATGATGGTATAAGACACAATTGCATGGAGAAGAACAGTGGCCATTTTTTTTAATGTTAAATTTATTGCAGTACACTGCTCTAAACATCTCAAAGCAAAACCCATCAAAAACATTGTGAAAAGTTCTCACTGTTTTTAAATATGTATACTTATATAAGTGGATAGTTTGTGTGTATTAGTACATTTTGAAAACTTAGCACATATTTTGTGGTCAGTGTTGGTTTGGTATGGGTACAGAAAGAATTCATTTCTGGCTTTACAAACTTTTGGATTATGAGATAGTTGTTTTCTTTAATCACATATATTTTTGAGGTATAATTTATATGCCATAAAATATTCCCATTTCAAATGTACAATTCAGTGGTTTTCAGAAAACTTACAGTTATGTAACCTTTAACAAATCTAATTATAGATTTCCAGTCCCCATCCCCAAGATTCTTTGTGCCCAATTGAATTCATTCCCCCTTGCCATCCCCAGCCTCAGACAACCACCATTTATATTTTGTCTCTATGAATAATCTTTCTCTAGACATATTGTATAAATGTAACCATACAATAAGTGTTTTTTTTTACACCTGGCTTCATTCAGCTAACAATATTTTTTTGAGACTGATCTATGTTGTAGTTTCAATGAATTATTTTATCCTTGTAATCGATAAATAGTATTCTACCTGATAAATATATTACACTTGTTATATTAGTTGATGGTCATTTGAGTTATTTCCATTTTTAGGCTGCATGGAATAATGCTGTTATGAACTTTTAAGTAGAACATAATGTTTGTGAACATAAGTTTTCCTTTCTCTGGGAATGATATCTAGAAAGGAAATTGCTGGTTAATACAATAAGGTTATGTTTAACTGTTTTAGAAACTGCCAACGTGGCTGCACTTTACATTCTCACCAGAGGGTTCCAGTGTCTCCTCATTCTCTCCAATACCTCTCTCTCTCTCTCTCTCTCTCTCTCTCTCTCTCTCTCTCTCTCTCTCCCAGTTTATTCATTCATTTTGAAAGAGAGAGAACTTGTGCAAGCAGGGGAAGGGCAGAGAGAGAGGGAGACAGAGAATCACAAGCAGGTTCCTTGCTGCCAGCATGGAGCCCAAGTGGGGTTCAACCTCACAAACTGTGAGATCATGAGCTGGGTGGAAACCAAGAGTCAGATGCTCAACTGACTGAGCCACCCAGGCTCCCCTTGTCTCTTTTTATTTTAACCATTCTTGTTGGTGTGAAGTAGTACCTTATTGTGATTTTAATTTGAATTTTCCTAATGACTTATGATGTTGAACATCTTTTCATATGTTTATTGGCTATTCACAGATCTGATGGATGAGACGTCTTTTTTTTTTATGTCTTGCCTATTTCCTTGTTCTGATACTCTTCACTTAGTGAAAACAGTGTAGGTTGACAGCTGCAGGTGGAAGGCAAAGCTACCATCTCTCCAGTCTCATTATTTGCATGTCCCTGAGAGAGATCCCCTTTGTTTCTCATTTTTCCTATGTGCTTTTTCTCTTCATTCACACGATGATAAAGGAATCTCTTTGATGTTAGGTGGCAACTTGCTCTGAATAAATAGATACATGATACATGTAGGATGACTTAACATGTAAGCAGACATAAAATTATTGTCCATGCTCCAGCCCTTCAATTAAAAAAAAAAGACATCTTAGTAAAAGATATTAAAAGTCACCACCAGAGGCTTCTCTGTTCCAAGTGCATGAGGAAGCCAGACCATCTGAGCTTCTAGGGTCTGTGTTTTGCTTATTTGGGCACTTCTAATTTGAGGCTAAGGATAAAACAAAAATTGTATTGGTTAATCCTTCTGCAATCAAAGCCTTTCAAATCCACATTAGTCTGTCAGCCTTTGGGGTCCATCATGTATTAGGCATTGATGAATCAGTAAAGAATATCCAATACACAGTCCTTATCATCAAGAAGTTGCCCATAAGGACCTGTCAGCAATAATGCAGAACATTTGAAATGGAATGAGCCTGAAATCAAGCTATCCTCAAATTCTGCAATAATCTTAGTCTCTAGGCCGCACATGGCCCCAGAGTTGAACATTGTTTTCTTCTTGAGATTAGCTCCACCATGCCTTTGGGCTGAAATGCTCAGTCAAGCGTCCCGCCAAAGGACCTGAAACGGACCCTGTGTAGTTCTCGGACTGTCATCTTCATTCCAGGCTTCCAGAGTCCGTGCTCTCTCTCGATGCAAAGCAACTTCTCATTCCCGTTATCTGCTTTCATGGCCCCCAGCCTGGCTGACAAGATTCACAAAGGTGAACCAAACAGAGTCTCTAAATGCACAGAACTTATAGTCCAGTACCTGCAACAGACATAGGAGAATTCTCATAATACGGAATGGTATAGTCATAGCTGTTATGGGCATGTTAAAGAAAAGTTTCATAGTATTAAAGGTGGGAGGGATGGTCAGGGAAGATTCACAGTCATCCCAGATTCAGGTGAAACTTGGTGACTGCCTAAATACCACAATGATTAGAAGAAAAACTTTTGCAATAAAGGTTCATTCTCTTCTGGCAACTGCTGATGAAATCATGAAGAAGGGGACAATGGACGTATGACTTGCACATATCTGCATCCCACTCCCAGCTAGCAGTTTATCTCTGTCTTCCTGATGTAGCTTGGGGAAGGGCTGTTATAATATACATTTATACCAAAGAGTTTATTGCCCTATATTTTTTTGCTAATAATATATTATAATATATAGTATAAAGTGTTTCCTGCTTTGTTCTGCCTGCAGTGATGGATGTGGCCCATACTGTCTCAGGCACCTTTTTTCTTGAACTCTCATGCTATCAATACTTTACATTCTTCACAATGGGCTGGTGGAAAATGTGACCTATTTCTGTCTAAATCTAGCATTTATGGCAGCACAGTTCTATAGTAATAATAGGAGAAAATCTAAAATGACTTTGTCTGTTTTGAAGTCTGTTCCATAAATAAATCGAGAATGCCAATTATTTGTTAAATAATTTATAAATTACAATTTCCTGAAAGATGGATCTTCTGTGTCATCCTTTTATGCTAGTATTTTTTTCTGGTCATTTTTTTCCCTACCTGAAGCAAATAAGTAAAAGTCAATAAATTTACTAATGGTTTTGCATAGTTGATTCTTAATCCCCCACTAGTATCTCTGATGCATTTTATTGACTCCCATTTTCCTCTCTATTTTCTTAGATATAACATACAAATTAAGTTTAATAAGTATTTAGCATAATATTAATAATGATGACAACTAAAAAAGTCACATTTCAGGAAAGAAACATGGTGGCCACAAAAGAAACAAAGAATCATCATTTAAAACAAAGAATTTCATAAATATTAATGGACACAATTTACCTGAGAGAAAACTACAGACCCCACTCCTTCAATATAAAAATTTGATCTTGCACAAACAATTTAGCACAGTTTCAAGAACCATGATTATTCACAGAACAAAAGATTCTTTAAGTTTCCAAGGGACTCACTGCAGGGCTCATTTAAACATTGAGTTATCCAAGTGCATTCTAAATATAATTCATATATTTTAAATCTAAATAATTACAAACTTTACAGGAATACATTTGTTACTCTCATATAAAGTGAGACCCCAACAACAGTAAAATCTGTCACCTGGTAGGATAGCTTCTACAAGAGATGTCCCATAAAAAACAAACGTTTTAAATCATGAACTATCCAGTGTGAAGTTAATGTGTAGTCCCAGAAAGATTTCCTTTTATAACCTCCCTGGGAGTCAGCCTTTTAGAGCTATGGTTCTTTCTCTAATGCCTCTGGACAGAAGAAGAATTCATCAAGAATTCAACTCCCATCAAGAGTAACAATGGTGCAGTCATAGAGTTCTTCCCCCCTCCAGAGTTTAAAAACTCTTTGAACTTGATTCTTTTCTGCTTGCTTGTTAGTGTGTTCATTGGCTTGTCTTAGACTGTCTTTTCCTGAAAATGATGAAAGTCATTGCTCATCAGAGATTGTATCATTAATATAGGACATTTATACCTGAGGAAAGACATCTATATGTTGCTGGTCCAGAAAGATTTGAAGAAATGCTTCCAAGTGAACAAGGCACTATTGCCATCCAGTTGGCTACAACTTTCAAAAAAGGTCAAACTACAAACCTATGCAACTTACAGTTTACATTTAAGCATATTTATTTATTTAAACTTATGCCTCTGATATTATAGAAGTACAATCATCAATGTGAAAATATATCAATTTTAATTTGTTTTTTTTTAAATAATAGACATTACAGAACAGCACACAAGTATTTTTAATAGGAAATATGCATATAGATGGGTGATATTGCTTGGAGTCAAATCCAGCTAAAATGTCTACAGAAGTTACTTTTAGGTGGAGGGAATATGATTCTTTTTTATGTTGATTTTCAGAAATGTTGATCTTCATGTGCAGAATTTTCTTTCAACACATTCATACTAAATATTCAATAAAACAATTTTTTTTAAAAAAGATGTTTTTGAAACTCGTCTCTTTATGATAATTTTTTAACCTGAGTTTCTTTTTCTGAGATTAGTGATTGTTATTAAGAATTTATATGTGAAAATTACATTTTAGAATGTTTTCCATTTTACCACTAAGAGTCAGCCAAATTAACTAACTTTTGGAATTAAAATGTAATTGGATGCTGAATTTCTAAACTCTTTCAGGGTCAACCTTCTCTGCCAGGGATATGTACTCATCTAGAGGCTGGCAATATTGAGAGAAAAAAATATATACTCTTGGAAAGAGCTATAGCACATTTTTCCTCATCCTCATTATAAAATACCAAAGCCTTATTGTAGAAGTTATTCTCTCTGTTCCCCTGTCAAATATAGCCTGGTCACATGGAGTCAATATGACATCTTAAACAACTGTCTCCCCAGAGAAAAGTCATCTGTCCTAGGAGGAGATAGGTCTGGCTTCAAGGCACTAACATCACATTGGAACCATTCCCATTGTTCTGCTGGATGCCTAAAAGTATAGACTTTGTTGTGAGCCATTAGCTTGATCAAACCATGGGGAGGATCTAAGACTCTCAATGCACATTAACGGCAACAGTGCCTGACCCTGTGACAAAGTTCCAAGTGTAAATATCACTGCTATTTCATAGCTGCCTTCCATCTTACTCATGTCTTTCATGAATAATCCTAACACAGAGCCTTCAGAGTATTCTAGGAAATATACTTCCATTTTTGCTAAATCAAACAGAGCAAAACTACGAAAGAGGCCATGTTAAGTTGTTTGGTTATTATGAAAGAGATGTATATAGATACATCTTCAGTATTGTTTTTTTTTCCCACATAAATGTTGATAATTGAGACAGGAGATGAATCTTGACAATAGTAACTAAATTGTCAAATGCATTAATAACTAGTATGCAAAACAAGTCCTCTCCTATTTATTTCATTTTAGACTAGGAAAATTGCATTGTCATGGCCTATATTTAAATATTAAGAATTTTACTATTAAAAAGTAGTACAATATTTAAAAGGAAATTTAATCTGATACAGAAACTCTCCCACCCATTACTGGATTAATTTACATATTCCTTTTCAACTCTCTCATTTTACTTGCTGATGTTTAGGCTTACAAGATATCTTCTATTATACTCAGAACTGTAATTCAAGACTTCACAACCATCAGTCTGGAACACTCTACCCACAACCCATCAGGAAAGCCAACAGAGAAGTACAGTCATGAGGACTCCGCTGTGGTAGTATAAGGCTTTCTGAGACCAGTATGATGAGTTTACGTGCAAAAATTTGTGAATATCTGAAATTCTGTCTGTCTTCTTTCTCTCTCCTTTCTTTCACCTACCCCCCAGTTTTCTTCATCATTTATTTAGTTACCATTTTCCTCCTTTTTCTCTTTTTTGCTTTCTCATTTGCTTTTCTGTTTCTTTTCATTCTTCTTATCACTGTCCTCCTAATGAATCTAAGCTCATATACTATAGGTTCTCTGATTCAGACCTTCTTTTGTTTGTAGATTTCTCTTTTTCCTTTCTTAACATGTCTTCATACTTCATATGCATTTCTCAGGTTCTAACCAGCCTTTGAAGCCCAGCTCAGTTTTTATTTCCTTAGAAAACTTCCCATAAGATCTCTACTTTGGCACATTCCTCTCCTAGAGAAGTCACAGCTTCTGAGAATCTGTACCTACCCTTTGTCACTCAGCATTCATTGCATTTATTTTTTTCACAGATATCCTTGCATGATATCCTCAGTAAAGCTCATAAAGGAAATAATATATGCTCAATAAAAGCTTGCTAACATTATCACTGTTACATGAAAATACATGCTTACGTAAAAGACCCATTTTTAGTACTTATTCTACTTATTTCTTCTATTTCCCCCATTTTTATCTCAATTATCACTTGTTTTTCATTTATTTTTTCTTATTTATTTTTCTTTTTTTATATTACAACTTGTTTGGAATGTAATTTGACAGAAGCTATTAAAACGTAAAAGTATACTCATGCATTGGTCAGTTTTTTTTTTGTATGTTTGTTTGTTTTAATTTCCATCCAAGTTAGTTAGTGTATAGTGCAACAGTAGTTTCAAGAGTAGATTCCTTAATGCCCCTTATCCATTTAGCCCATCCTGCCTCCCACAACCCCTCCAGTAACCCTCTGTTTGTTCTCCATATTTAAGGGTCTCTTATGTTTTGTCCCCTCCTGGTTTTTATGTTATTTTTGCTTCCCTTCCATTGTGGTCATCTGTTCTGTGTCTTAAAGTCCTCATATGAGTGAAGTCATATGATTTTTGTTTTTCTCTGACTGACTAATTTTGTTTAGCATAATACCCTCTAGTTTCATCCACATAGTTGCAAATGGCAAGATTTCATTCTTTTTGATTGCCAAGTAATACTCCATTGTGTATATATACCACATCTTTTTAATCCATTCCTCCATCAATGGATATTTGGGCTCTTTCCATACTTTGGCTATTGTTGATAGTGCTGCTCTAGACGTTGGGGTGCATGGGCCTTTCAAAACAGCATACTTGTATCTGTTGGATAAATACCTAGTAGTGCAATTTCTGAGTCGTAGGGTAGTTCTATTTTTAATTTTTTGAGAAACCTCCATACTGTTTTCCAGAGTGGCTGCACCAGTTTGCATTCCCACCAACAATGCAAAAGAGATCCTCTTTCTCCACATCCTCACCAACATCTGTTGTTGACTGAGTTGTTAATGGTAGCCATTCTGACAGATGCAAGGTGGTATCTCATTGTGGTTTTGATTTGTATTTCCCTGATGATGAGTGATGTTGAGCATTTTTTCATGTGTCAATTGGCCGTTTGAATGTCTTCTTTGGAGAAGTGTCTATTCATGTCTTTTGCCCATTTCTTCACTGGAGTATTTGATTTTTGGGTGTTGAGTTTGCTAAGTTCTTTATAGATTTTGGATACTAACCCTTTATCTGATATATCGTTTGCAAATATCTTCTCCCATTCTTTTGGTTGCCTTTTAGTTTTTCTCATTGTTTCCTTTGTTGTGCAGAAGATTTTATCTTGATGAGATTCCAATAGTTCATTTTTGCTCTTGTTTCCCTTGCCTCTGGAGATGTGTTGAGTAAGAAGTTGCTGCAGCCAAGGTCAAAGAGGTTTTTGCTTGTTTCTCCTGAAGGATTTTGATGGCTTACATTTAGATCTTTTATCCATTTTAGTTTTATTTTTGTGTATGGTGTAAGAACGTGGTCCAGGTTCATTTTTCTGCATGTCGCTGTCAAATTTTCCCAGCACCACTTGCTGAAGAGACTGTCTTTATTCCATTGGCTATTCTTTCCTGCTTTGTCAAAGAGTAGTTGGCCATACGTTTGTGGATACATTTCTGGGTTCTCTATTCCTTTCCTTTGATATGAGTGTCTATTTTTGTGTCAGTACCATACTGTCTTGATGATTACAGCTTTGTAATACCCCTTAAAGTCCATAATTGTGATGCCCCCTGCTTTGGTTTTCTTTTTTAACATTGCTTTTGCTATTCTGGGTCTTTTCTGTTTCCATACAAATTTTAGGATTGTTTGTTCTAGCTCTGTGAAGAATGTTGGTATTATTATGATAGGTATTACATTGAATATGTAGATTGCTTTGGATAGTATTGATATTTTAACAATCTTTCTTCTTCCTATCCAGAGGCATGGCACATTTTCCATTTTTAGTGTGCCTCCTTCAATTTCTTTCATAAGCTTTCTATAGTTTTCAGTGTATAGATTTTTCACCCCTTTGGTCAGATTTATTCCTAGGTATTGTATGGTTTTTGGTGCAATTGTAAATGGTATCGATTCCTTGATTTCTCTTTCTGTTGCTTCACTGTTGGTGTATAGGAATACAACCGATTTCTGTGCATTGATTTTTATATCCTGTCACTTTGCTGAATTCGTGCATCACTTTTAGCAGTTTTTTGGTGGAATCTTTTGGGTTTTTCGTATAGAGTCTCGTGTCATCTGCAAAGAGTGAAAGTTTGACCTCCTCCTGGCTGATTTGGATGTCTTTCATTTCTTTGTGTTGTCTGATTGCAGAGGCTAAGACTTCCAATACTATGTTGAATAACAGTGGCAAGAGTGGACATCCCTATCTTGTTCCTGACCTTAGAGGGAAAGCTCTCAGTTTTTCCCCATTGAGGATGATATTAGCATTGGGTCTTTCATATATGGATTTTATGATCTTGAGGTATGATCCTTCTATTCCTACTTTCTTGAGGGTTTTTGTCAAGAAAGGATGCTGTATTTTGTCAAATACTTTCTCTGCATATATTGAGAGGATCATGTGGCTCTTGTCCTTTCGTTTATTGATTTGATGAATCACATTGATTGTTTTGTGGATATTGAACCAGCCCTGCACCCCAGGTATAAATCACACTTGATCGTGGTGAATAATTTTTTAATGTATTGTTGGATCTGGTTGGCTAGTATCTTGTTGAAGATTTTTGCATCCATGTTTATCAGGGAAATTGTTCTATAGTTCTCCTTTTTAGTGGGGCTCTGTCTGGTTTTGGAATCAAGGTAATGCTGACTTCATAGAGTTTGGAAGGTTTCCTTCCATTTCTATTTTTTGGAACAGCTTCAAGAGAATAGGTGTTAACTCTTCCTTAAATGTTTGGTAGAATTCCCCTGGAAAGCCATCTGGCCTTGGACTCTTGTTTTTGGGGAGATTTTTCGTTAATAATTCGATTTCCTTACTGGTTATGGGTCTGTTCAAATTTTCTGTTTCTTCCTATTTCAGTTTTGGTAGTTTATATGTTTCTAGGAAATTTTCATTTCTTCCATATTGCCTATTTTATTGGCATATAATTGCTCATAATATTCTCTTATTATTATTTTTATTTCTGCAGTGTTGGCTGTGATATCTCCTCTTTATTGATTTTATTTGGGTCCTTTCCTTTTTCATGAAAGTAGCTAGTGGTTTATCAATTTTGTTAATTCTTTCAAAGAACCAGCTTCTGGTTTCATTGATCTGTTTTCTTTTTGTTTGTTTTTTTGTTTTTTTGTTTGTTTGTTTGTTTTTTTGGTTGGTTTGGTTGGGTTGGGTTTGGTTTCAATAGCATTGATTTCTGCTCTAACCTTTATTATTTCCTGTCTTCTGCTGGTTTGGGGTTTTATTTGCAGTTCTTTTTCCAGCTCTTTAAGATGTAAGGTTAGTTTGTATATCTGAGATCTTTCTTCCTTCTGTAGGAAGGCCTGGATTGCTATATATTTTCTTCTTATGACTACCTTTGCTGCATCCCAGAGGTTTTGGGTTGGGGTATTATCATTTTCATGTGCTTCCATGTATTTTTTAATTTCCTCTTTTGCCTCTTGGTTAGCCCATTCATTTTTTAGTAGGATGTTCTTTAGTCTCGAAGTATTTGGTACCTTTCCAAATTTTTTCTTGTGGTTGGTTTCGAGTTTCATAGTACGGAAATATGTATGGTCTGATCTTGATCTTTTTGCACTTGTTGAGGGCTGATTTGTTTCCCAGTATGTGATCTATTCTGGGGAACGTTCCATGTACATTCAGGACAAATGTATATACTGCTGCTTTAGGATGAAATGTTCTGAATATATCTGTTAAGTCCATCTGGTCCAGTGTGTCATTCAAAGCCATTGTTTCCTTGTTAATTTTCTGAATGTATGATCTGTCCATTGCTATAAGTGGGGTGTTGAAGTCCCCTACTATTATGGTATTATTATCAATGAGTTTCTTTATGTTTGTGACTAATAATTTATATATTTGAATTATTCCACATGTGGAGCATAAATGTTTACAATTGTTAGGTCTTCTTGGTGGATAAACCCCTTAATTATGATATAATGCCCTTCTTCATCTCTTGTTACAGTCTTATTTTAAAGTCTAGATTGTCTGATACAGGTATGGCTCCTCCTGCTTTCTTTTGTTGACCATGAGCATGACAGATGGTTAACCATCCCCTTACCTTCAATCTGAAGGTGTCTTTATGTCTAGAATGGATTTCTCATAAACTGCATATAGCTGGATCTTGTTTTCTTATTCATTCAGTTAGTTACCCTACGTCTTTGGATTGGAACATTTAGCCCATTGATGTTTAGAGTGACTACTGAAAGATTCTAATGTATTGCCATTATGTCTTTTGTAGAGTTAGAGGGTCTGGTGGTGTTCTCTGGTCCTTTCTAGTCTTTGTTGCTTTTGGTATTCATTCATTCATTCATTCATTTTCATCTTTTCTCCCCTCAGAGAGTCCCTCTTAAAATTTCTTGCAGGGCTGATTTCGTGGTCATGAACTCAACTTATATTTCTCTGGGAAACGTTTAATACCTCCTTCTATTTTGAATGACAACCTTGCTGGATAAAGAATTCTTGGCTGCATATTTTTTTGATTTAGCACATTGAATATATCCTGCACTCCTTTATGGCCTGCCAACTTTCTGTGGATAGGTCTGCTGCAAACCTGATCTGTCTTCCCTTGTAGGGTAAGCATTTTTTTCCCTTTCTGCTTTCATGATTCTTTCCTTGCCTGAGTATTTTGTGAATTTGACTATGATATGCCTAGTTGATGGTCGGTTTTTGTTGAATCTAATGAAAGTTCCCTGTGCTTCCTGGATTTTGATATCTGTGTCTTTCCCCAGGTTAGTAATGTTTTCCACTATGATTTGCTCACATAACCCTTCTTCTCCTTTTTCTCCCTCTTCCTCTTCTGGGACCCCTATGATTCTGATGTTGTCCCTTTTTAATGAGTTTCTGATTTCCCCAATTCTTAAATCGTGCTCTTTTGCTTTAGTCTCCCTCTTTTTCTGCTTCATTATTCTCCATAAGTTTGTCCTCCGTATTGCTGATTTGCTGCTCTGCCTCATCCATCCTTGCCACTGTGGCATACATTCGAAATTGCAGCTCAGTTACAGCATTTTTTAAATTTCATCCTGACTAGTTTTTACTTCTTTTATCTCCACGGAAAGGGATTCTAATCTATTTTTGATCCCAGCTATCATTCTTATTATCATGATTCTAAATTCTGGTTCAGACATCTTGTTTGTATCCATGTTGGTTCATTCCCTGGCTGTCATTTCTGCCTGCTCTTTCTTTTTTGGGTGAATTCCTTCGTTTCATCATTTTGAAGGAAGAAAAGGAATTAATGAGGTAAAAAAAATTAAATTAAATTAAAATTAAAAAATTAAAACACACACACACAAACACACACACACACACACACACACACACACACACAAATACCAAATAAATGATGCTAGATCCTAGGTGTGTTTTGGTCTGGGTGTTGAAAGGCACATGATAGATTAGAGAAAATAGGGGAAAAAGAAAAAAAAAGAAAATATTTGAAATTTTGAAAAATGAGTACAATGAAATAGGATAAAATGAAATGATGAAAGTAAAATAGAATTTGAAAAAATTACAAAAATAGTAAAAAATATAGTATAAACAAATTAAAGAAAATATTTTTAAAAATTTTTAATGTTTATTTATTTTTGAGAGAGAGACAGAGCTCAAGTGGGGTGAGGGGCCGAGAGAGGGAGACATAGAATCTGAAGTAGGCTCCAGTCTTTGAGCTGTCAGCACAGACCCTGATGCAGGGCTCGAACCCTCAAGCTGTGAGACCATGACCTGAGCTGAAGTCAGACACTCAACTGACTAGACACCCAGGTGCCCCAAGAAAAATATTTTTAATAAAAATTGAAAATAAAATTTAACTTTTTCTCTTTCTGTATTTAAGAAAAAGAAGAAAGGAAAAATAAAAAAAAAAAGAAAATTGAATAGATGGACCAGTGAACAGACTGAAATATGATTGAAATCACATTGTTTTCCCCTAGAGGTCAAACTATGAAGCGTGTTATAGTCCATAAACTAAGCAACTGGAGAGACTTCTGGTGCTCCTGAAGAGCGAGGTTGGCCATTTGGGCAGGGCTTAGTGTAACGGCTCTGTTCTCCACTAGATGGTGCTACTTAGCTTACTGGGGTGGATTGTTGTGGCACTGGTAGGTGTGTATGTGCATACATGGGAAGGGTGAAAATGGTGTCATCCAGCTATCCAGTCTCTAGTATCAGAACTCTGTTCTCCCCAATTAGCAATTGCACAGCCATCCTTTGTCTCCAGTTTTCATCCATTCCCTGTTTTTACACTCTCTGTGACCAAGCCGACAGTTCAAAATCACCTCCCTCCTGAGTTTGATCTCAGATGTGGTTGTTTTTCTGACCCCTTACTTCTGAGTGACTGAGGCTTTGATCTGTTCTGCACCTCTGTGGGAGGGTCTCACCGAGCCATGGCCAGGTGCCGGCTGCACCCAGGAGCATTTGCAGGACCATGCTGCTGCTGATGCCCAGAGACTGTAGGTGGGTGCCAGCCAGCCCCAGAAAAAGTTCATGCAATTGTGTAGCAACAGTGTTTCAGGGATTATGGAAAATCACAACACACATCTGGCACCAGGCTTCACCCTTAGCGACCTTGTTCCAGCACAAGCAAATTTAGTTGTTCTCTGGGGTCCACTGGGGCCTTTGCCTGTGTGTGTGTGTGTGGGGGGGGGGCAAATATCTACCAAATTCCCTCCCAACAGGGGAACCGCCTCTCCCTATGTGACCTGAGGACCCCCAGATTTCACTATCCTCCTGGGGATTTGCCCTTCTCACCAGAGCACCACCAGGTATCAAGCTGCAGAGTTTCAGACTCTGTGGTCCCCCTGTTTATAGAGTCTTAATGGAATTTAAACCCTCTCCTTTCTCCTTTCTCCCTTTTTAGTTCAGTCCCTATGGCCATTTCCACTTCTCCACTTTCTGTCCAGCTGCTTTGGGGGGGTGCTTTTCCCATACTCTCCCCCCATCTCCATCCTCTCTCCACAAGGAAAAACAGCTCCCTGCTCTCTGTGCCTTCTCTTTCCCCCAGTTCACCTCTCTGTGCTGGGTACCTACTGATTTCTGTGGTTCAAGTTGTACAGATTGTTGTGTTAATCCTCAAATCAGTTTTCTAAATGTGCAGGATGGTTTAATGTTGATCTGGCTGTATTTCATGGATGCGAGATACACACCAAAAAAACTCATTTACTTTTTCTTGACCCTTTATTTGCCTGTGGTGTGAGGTTGTGATATCTGTTCAGGATAGACAAGACTTATTTTTGATCAGTTGTCTGAAAGCAGGAAGAAAGGCCATGTACAGGTGTTGTTATTATACAATAAGATAATATATAATAAAATTTGAGAGCCTCCCTGTTCAGAGTGAGGTATTATTTAAATGTTTATAAAATAGCATAATTGGTAAGAATGTATACATGCACTTGCTAGTAGTCAGAACTCTCCAGGATAGTTCCCCCATGAAACTTTTGTTGAAAACCTTAAAGAGGGTTACAGTTTACTACTGGAAAGATAAAAGAATCATATCTCTCATGGAGAACTCACAGCACTGCCAAAACTATTCTTTTGACATATCTATATCCCTTGCTGGCAAATGAATCCTTTCACAGAGATCTTCAGAAGATTGCTCTTCTGTAACGTTGCCCCTTGTCTGTTCTCGGTCTCCAGCTTTTTGTTCTCCTTATGTTTTCCCAGTCTCCTGTCTTGTTCTCCTTCTTTGGAGAAGTTCCATGAATGGGTTGGAGAAAACACACACTTTCTCTTTTATGCTTTTCTAATCCCTCTCACCCACTTTTCCCTGACCCCCACCCCACATTTCTTCTCTTGATTACCCATCTTCTTAGTTCCACAGCTTTTATTTGGAAAGTGAGTAAAAACAGAATGACTTCAGAGCCCAGACTATGCAAACCAAACCTTTCCTGGAAAAAATGTTTATAACTAAGTGATAAATCAGGATTATTTTTGAGGTGTTGAAAGGCTTTTAACTAAAATAGGAAAGAGAATGTTGCCATAAAAAAATTCTGAAAGTAGGAAAATAAAGATATAATTATTCCTGTAGCAAAATCAAGTATGTAAATGGCCAAAAAGATTGGGAGCTATTGTGTTAAGTTTGGGGATGGAGTTGGACAAAATGTGGCAGGTAGAAAAGACACCTGGCCCAGAGATAGGGCCAGTCCTGGTGAGGGACCAGGACTGGGAGTCTACTGCCTGCTGGCTGCAGGCATTCAGCAGCAAGGGTGCCAAATAGCCAATCCCTGGGGAGCAATGGCTAAGATCCAGGAAACTGTGACCCCTCCTATTTCTCAGACTATCAGTGTTCACTTGTCTTTACTATGTCTTTCCATTATAAATGAGACACTGGTTAACTTATCTGGAGTATAGAAATTGATCCTAGGGAATAGAAAGATACCAATTACAATGGAATGAAGTCTAAAGGAATGACTTGTTGGTAATTCACCAAACAGTTCTTTTCATTTTATGCTCATAGATAATGACTTTCCTGTTTTCTTTATACTTAAGTACAGCTATGTGCCTGAGTTCTGGGCAATAAAATTGGGATGGAAATGATGAATTCCATCTTCAAAACCCATCTATAAATACTCCATGGTTGATCCTCCATCCTTTATAACCATCTTTTGCCTGATGGGAGAGAACTCTGTAGATATGTATAATAGAGCCACGTTGTAGAAATAACCCAAGAACCTGATATGTTACTTGAAGGAGAATGTTTTGTAAAACAAAAACAAAAATAAGCAAAACCTACCCAACCAGGAACATGTGCCTTTGACTGTTGAGTTAGAAAGGAATATAGTTTACTATAGTAAGACATGGACATTTTCTAGCATTAGAACAATTAATCTACTATTCAAACACAAGGATACTCACAAGGCTGATAGTATTGACTTCTGTGGATCTTCCCAGTATCACCATACTTCAGTTTCCTCATAACACCACCCAAGAATTCCCAGAAACTTCTCATAACTTTAGTTCATGTGGTTTCCTTGGGTTAACCCCCATCTCCCTCTAGATTCAGAAGTGAACATATGACCTAGGACTCACAATGACCATATCAAATTCTCCTCCAATGTGATAGATAGACCCTTAATCCAAACTGAGCCTAAAAAATTAGGATTTTAATCTATGTTACAAGGAATAAAACATTATATTTTACAAGGCTTGCAGGTGTAAGAATGTTATTGTAGAGATTCTAAGCTTCTATGTAGGGAATACCAGCCAGATAAAGCAGAAATGAGAAATAGAGAAAGCTTTTTGGTGACATTGAATCCAGCCAAATCTGAAGCAAAATGACCATGAAATTTTGAGTTATGTTAGCAGATACACTGCTCTTTTTCAGTTGGTCATTATATTGGTTTATTATTGCTATAGCAAATTCCAAAAAAAAAAGTGGTTTAAAACACATATTTATTCTCACACAGCTCTGGAGGTCAAAGTCTGAAATCAGGTTCACTGGGCTAAAATGAGTGTTGGCAGAGGTATTTCCTGCCAGAAGAATTAGTTTCCTGTTGGCTCCTGCTTCTGTAGGCTGCCTACATTCCTTGGCTCCTTCCTCCATGCTGAAAGCCAAGAGGGTAGCATCTTCTCTCCTATCTGACCTCTGTTTCCATCCTTATATCTCTTTGACACTGTCCCTCCTGGCTTCCTCATATAAGAATCTTTTGATTATGTTGTACCAACCGGATAATCCATAATACTCTCTCAGTCTCAGGATTCTTAATTTAATCATATCTGCAAAGTCCCTTTTTGTATGTAAGATAACATGGTTATAATTTCTGGGAATTATGACATGGATATCCTTGTGAGGTCATTATTCAGCTCACCATAATTAATGTGATTTGAATTTCTATCACTTAAACTTGAAGAGAATTATTTTGAATCTTTAGCTTGTGTCTGTAAGTTGTGGTCAAGGTCTGGGATGCAGGAAGAAGGACAAGAATGTGTATGAAGCAGAAAATAAGCAGACCATTATGTAGAACAGTATAAAACACAATAGTTCACAGAGGACACCTAATAAAAATTTTTGAAAAATAAGCTGTATACTTCGTATGATGTAAATGATGCCAGTCTGCCCTTGGGATATTGTCTGTAGACAGGATTAATTACCTTTGGACTTCCTTACTATGCAATCTTTTAATTTTGTTATAAAGTTAAAAGTAAACCTTCTTTATAATTAGAATGACATTATAATTTATCACCCAAATCAGAATATTCTTGAAAGGGAAGAAGATGCTTTTTAAAATTAATTCAGAATAGCAGGTATAAGTTGGAACTCTTCTGAGAAGCTAGATATGGGTTTATCCTACTTATAATAAGACATGATGACAGCAAGTTCTCTAAACCAACGTGTTCAAGTTCCAAGTAAGATGAATTTATACTTATTTTTGTTCACCAGGGAGTAAAATATAAGCAAGTTAAAAAGCCACTAATTTTTTTCCCATTGAGCTTGCAATAATTCATAAATTTATCTAAGACATTGGATTTGTACGTAGTCTGTAGTAATGGGAAAACATCTAACATGGTGCAATTCTTCTGGAAGCTATTAATTATTAAATATATTCACTCATTCATTTATCCACTTACCGAGAAAATATTTTCTGAGCACTTAATATACACCAACCACAGTACTAGCACTCATACAGATATGGCCATGATGGAAGTACATAAAGAATACTGGGTGAACCACATCCTGAAAAGGTCAGAATGTGAAATTTGTCCATCTCATTTGAACTCAAGTGTGAATCAGCAGGGTTGTTGTCAAAGTCAACGATACGATCAGAATTGCCTTCTAAGAAAGCCCTTATGAAGTCCCCAGGGTTCAGGGAAATCACGTGGAAGAGTCAGGAATAGAGACAACAGTGATAGTTATAAGATTTTCTGAGCAATTACTGAGTGATGGGTACTGTTGCAAATGGTTTTCATATTCTAAATTCATATGTGTCACCTCAACCTTCTGAGCTAGTGGCAATTGCTCACCCATTTGGGGGAGAACGACATCATGGTAGTGGTATAATTATTTAAGGCCAAATAGCTAGAAAATAGTATTGCTGGTATTCAAACTTAGTCTCTCTGACCTCAGGTCTCCAACAACTGCTTCCCACATTGTGTGACCTTTCTGCCTTTTAGCTCCTGCAGCACTTGCCACCTGGGCCACTCATTAGGCACCCATATGTATCTCCTTCTGTTAGATCTCATTCTATGCCTATGCTCTGTCTTACAAGCTGGATTTGAAGCTACTTACAGACAGGGCCACAACGTAAACATCTTTGTATTCCCCACAGCTTCCAGAAAATCCTTCTGTCTATGATCAGTGAGAAAGAAAACTCTTCAGAATGGCACAAACCAGCTCAAGCTCTGTGCAAAATCCCTATGTATTTCTATGATCTGCAAAAGCAAAGAAACAACAGTAAAAACAATTGTATTTAAATACTTAACATGAGTTAAATGCTACACTAATTTCTTTATGCATTAACTCAAGCAATTCTCATACAACCAAGGGGGATTGGCATTATTGTCCTCTTTGAACAGATGAAAAAATTGAAATCCAGAGAGTTTATATAAAACACAAAGCTAGGCAATGATGGGGCTGATCCCAAAGTCCATGTAAGACCTATAAACACTGGTTTCTTAAGTGATAACTTACCTGCTGTCTCTTAGGCCACTTCTTTACTTTCAAAACATCAATTTCCCTCATCATTTTTTCCGGCAGTTTGGAGGTACGGGAGACTGAAGACGTGAGAAGGGCTACACTCACTCCATTCCATGCAAGGTAGGGGTCTCCAGACCACAACCCTGAGCAAGCTCAGGCCCAGCTAAACATCAAAGGAGAGGGCACGACAGATTGTAAGAAAGTCTTGATCTTACTCCAAGAAGTTGGTTACCTGAGCCCCTCACAGCAAGAAGCTGCCTTAGCTATTCTTCCAAGGGTGAAAAGGCCATGAATGATGAAAGGAGATTCAGCACTCACTGCCAAGAGAAACAGCAGGAGCTGGCCTAGCCCTGAGCTGACTATATCATTAATAGCATCCATCCTTAACCCTTCCACCACTAAAAGGAGGTTTTACCTCTTGGGCTGATGTGTCTTCTTCAACCTTCTCATCACCCCTTAAGACAGATTATTTGTATTTTGCAGAGTTATTTAAACTCCCAAAGAGATCCATTCATTTTGAGTCTATTTGACAAGCTATAATAAACCCTAACAAGTTTTTTTAATAATAAAATATTAATGTATCTTAATTGTTAACTGTAATCAATTATGGCAAATATTAAAATGATTTGTAGAATTCAGACTTAAGAAATTTCCCATTTTTATCCCTGCAAAGTAGATTTTATATCTGTTGTTAATGGATTAAAAAGGCTCAGATACTAGGATTCACTTGAATAATATCTACTGGTTTTAAATGTCCTACCTAGGGCTTGAATTCAAGTGTGGTTTCGCTACATCATTTCATTATACTTCATCCATCATTGAATTATGCTGCAGTTAAGGAACAGAGATTAGCATCACACTTAGCATCATAGTGCTTTACAGCTAACCAATCTTCCCCATATCTATCATCTAATTTTATCCTTATAAGAATTCTGGCAAGTAGGATTGGTAGGAAATGGTCTCTTTTACAGATGGAAAAACTGAGTTAAACTATATGTCTGAAGGAACATGGAAAGTTAGTTTTTGAGTCAGAGCAGAAGCTTCTCTGAGGGACATTCTAGCACAGTCTCCTTCCACTGCACAATGATAGGCCATAAGTAGCAAAAAGACCATTTAATATGTGCTTCTTTTCTCTCTAGTTTTTAAAATGAACATATTGTCAACTGAGAAGGTACATTGGAGGCGCGTGGAGGCCAAGGTAGTAACACAGGGGAAGGTGGCAGCAGTGGGCCATTCTAAGTAGCCTGAAACCCAGATTCTAAGGAGCACCATGTAAGCAGCTGGCTCCTGGCCTCAGGGCCTCTGTGGTGTAAACTTGGAAGCTCATCGCAAATGTGGTTTATGACATAGGCTTGGACATTAGAGAAATCTGGGTTGGGTCCCAGGCATGGCTTGGCTCATTGTGGACTAGGGAGCCTTGGGATTCCCTTTTCTGATCTGTAAAATGGGATGCTATTAGTGCCTACCTCATGGGGCTGCAGTGCTGGCTAACTGAAATAATCCTTAGAAGGCACTTAGTACAGAGCCTATCATAAAAGTGAGGAATCTCTACCTGTGGGGGTGTTGATAGTGTTGGGGCTAGGAAGAAAGAAAATATGGAGGGCTGAAAGCTAGATTTATGTTTTGCTTTTTCCTTGATATGATTCTCAGTGGATATTATCAAATTTATCTTAATTTCCTTACTGTTTCATTAACATAGCTCCTGACAACCCACAAGGCACTTGCTTTGAAATTAGCTCACTAAATCTTCACAGCCAGTCTAGGTGAAAAGCTGTGAAGGGAGTAGGGGTTTGAGAGGGAGAGAGACTCACCCATGATTACATTTTGAATATCTGGCAGAATGGAGGACAGGAATCACTTTTTTTTTTAATTTTTTTTTCAACGTTTATTTATTTTTTTGGGGACAGAGACAGAGCATGAACGGGGGAGGGGCAGAGAGAGAGGGAGACACAGAATCGGAAACAGGCTCCAGGCTCTGAGCCATCAGCCCAGAGCCCGACGCGGGGCTCGAACTCACCGACCGCGAGATCGTGACCTGGCTGAAGTCGGACGCTTAACCGACTGCGCCACCCAGGCGCCCCAGGAATCACTTCTTTCATCTCGTTATTCCCTTGCTGGTAGCCTGTCCTTGGCTCCCCATGAGAAGCAAAACCAAACCACAAATCTGACTTTCAGAAAGACATCAGAAGACATTCACCCATCTCCCACACAAAGTGGGACTTCCTTATGACAATGTAGGTGCCGGGGAGTTCCCTGAAACCCAAGGCTTGGCTGGGTAATTCCTGTTTACACATTCTAAATCTTGCCTCCAGGTATCAATTCTACCATTAACCCAGGATGCAACCTTATATTTCCATCTAATCTTCAAAACAAGAGAAATCTTCTACATCCAAAGGATGTACTTGTTATTAAATATACGTGCCTGTTCTAAATGCCATCCTCTTGTCCAGTCCATTTCCTGAGTCTAGAATATAATCTCCCTCATTTTCTTCCTGGCCAAAGTATATATCCTATGACATCATACTTCAGGGTTTCCTCATCCATAAATCTTCCCTTATATTTATCAGTCCCTTCTTCCTTTGAATTTAGAGCATTTGTTTGACCATTTTTTTGCAATAGTTCATACACAGCCAGCCTTGTGGCATCATTAAAAGATATATATGACTTACCCAGCCACCTATATTAGGCTTTCCCTGAGGCAAGAAAGTGCCATCTGTAGTTCAATATCACTTTTACCTTAGAGCCCAATTCCTGGCACATAGTAAAATGTCAATAAATATTAAGTTATTTGGTTAAGTTAGAATATTATATTCCTTGTGATTATTAATTCACTCCATAATGATAATTCTACATTCTTCATGTCAATAGTTTCCATTTTTTAATGTTTATTTACTTAGAGAGAGAGGTAAAAAGAGAGGGGGGAGGCAGAGGGAGAGAGAGAGACAGAGAGAGAGAGAGAGAACAAGCAGCAGAGGGGCAGAGAAAGAGGGAGGGAGGGAATCCCAATCAGGCTCCACACTGCCAGCACCAAGCCCAACATGGGGCTCAATCTTACAAGCCATGAGATCTTGACCTGAGTTGAAATCAAGAGTTAGACACTTAACCAACTGAGCCACCATGGCACCCTCAATAATTTCCATGTATTGGGTCGCCAATACTAAGTAGACACTTTGCTGAGTATTTATCATACATTATATTACCCAATATTTTGAAAACATTCAATGTTGTAGACATTATCATCTCTGTCATTTTTTGTATTACTAAACTGAGAGGTTAAGTAAATTTCCCAGTTAACTAGCTGGTAAAATGATGAAGTTGGTCTTTGGTTCCAGGAAGTCTGATGGCAGAACTCACATCCTTAACCACCACTTTATGTTGTTTTCCAGAATTTGTTTGGTTCTGTGATTCTCTCACACCGCAAGTACAAGAAAACATGTTTTGGTGTTGATAACAATGATGGCTGCTAATAACCTTGACTTAAGAGATGCCAAGGAGGAAAGCTGTTCTCACCTCCAGTTCCAGGAAGTGAACTGTCTCAAAATGCAGAATCTATCACAGTTTAGAATCTACATACCTACAATAAAAGAGGGAAAAAATTACAAGAGACTTCTGGTAAGTAGAAGTCAAATTTCAGCTATTGGTTTGTTCTTTTGTTTAAAATTCATCTTTTGGACGTGTTGCCACCTGCAAGATCTGAAAACCCTTTTCTGTTAGTATAAACACTTATACCTTGCAAACATGCAAATACTTAAGAGACCTCAGTGGAATTTCATTTCCATGGCAGCTTGCTTCTAATCATAATTGGCCAGCTGGTATATTTCCCCAGAGTATGCTTAAAACATATATTTCTTATCTGTAATGGAAATACCACTTGTTTTCTTATTCTCATTAAAAAACAGGTGAGATAGTCCAACTTTAAAGAGAAAGACAGAAATGGGAGACTCCATTCTATCTAGGGTGAAATATTCTTTGAAATTGCAGAACACTTATTTCTCCTCCAAAAAAAATATTTCTTTTTGGAGTGTCCAGGTTCTGGGTCCATGTGTAGATCAGTCTTTGCTTATTTGTTTGTTTTGAATCACTTGGAAGTTGCTCTATCATGCTCTATTTGGCATTCAAAGTGTTCGTAAAAGAAGAGGGAAACAGACTATAATTTCTGGATACCTTTTATTGAAAGATTAAATTCTTATCCTAGTAACTAATTAGTCTTAATAGGACCCCAGATAGATCATAGTAGCCCAGATGTCACAATGGTTGTGACTTGAAAATAAAAAGTAACCAACTTACCATATGTCATATAGCAAGGCCTAGCTAAGCATGATCAAAATACCAATCATACTCTTAACTCCTTCTATCTTGTATATTTACATAGCAAATAAAGGCAAGTCTTGGAAAAACTGACTTACATCTCATGATTCTTAAAATGCAAGATTTTATCCAGAGTTATCCAACATTTATGAGCTCAGACACATTGGGACAGACTTTATATTGGAGCAGTATGGTCTCCAGGATTTTAATATCACAAACTGTGGGACGGGACCTGGAAATCTGTAGCTGTAAAAGAAATCCAGGTGAATATGCTATTAGGCAGAGTTGGATGCCATTGGTGTAAACCATGTGAAAATCATCCCAGCCTAACCTAGCCCACCTGAAGAAGGCTTTTCAGTGAATAAATAGCCCTGACCAGGTGAGAATGAGTACAGGATTTTGGTTTTATTCCTTGTTTAGAAGCAAGTGCGTTGTGGGTTTTGGACACGTCACTTCATCATTGTGTTTCTTCTTTGTAAAAGGTAAGGGATGGATGACTTTTCTATCTCCAGTATCTTGTGACAGGACAAGGTAGTTTCAAATGAAAACATGTAAGTATTTTGGCCAATTCTACTCCCTCTCTCTGTTGCCATCTTTTTCTATGCAGAAAGCCAAGCCCACGGATATTCTGATTCCCTCTGCCTTTAAGGGGTATCTAAGTTAAGGAGCTACACGAATCAAGACATACAAACACTGTGTGTATCAGACTTGTTGATGTACACGAACATCACAAGTGACAAGGTCCTTTTCTGGAGAGTGGAGGAATTGGTCTACGTTTGTTGGGCTGTAGGAAGAGAAACTACAGTGAAATTTTGAATATGCATTCACCCTGAAACAGCTCTGCTGGAAAACTTTAGATTTTTGGGAGGGATCTTTAGCATATTTTCTCTTGGTAATCTTCTGTGATATTTTTGTAAGAGAACTACTGTTGTGTACTAAATAGCAAAAACAACTTATGTGTACATCTTTTGGGGGTATAAAATGGCGGTGGAAAAAATATTGAAATAGAATGGAATTTTTCTTTTCTGGTAAAATTTTAGTAAGAGGTAGGGTATTGGTGGTAAGGCCAGGAGTGTTATCTGTTTAAAAAAGTGTTTTTACCAATGTGTTTATGGACTAACTAGAATAATTCTCTGCAGATGCTCCTAGAAAACATCTTCAGTTTTTGGCATAAAAATTTGGAAAACGCATTAAGATCCACAATGCCCATTATAATAAAGGTACTGCTAAGTCCAGCAGTTGGAACAAAATACATAGTTGCTAAACTTAATTATAAAAATGCATCTCTCCAAACAATGCATTTATCAAGCACCTGCACAACTAGCTTTCTGTGGAAACAGGTTGCGTCTTAGAATTGTTTGTGGTATATTGCACACCTGCACAATGCTCGGGTTGCCATTAACCTTGTAGTCATCACAAGTAGGTACAGCTTTTAAACCATCATTTGTTTGCTTTGGCAGATGGCAAGAAAGAATGCTATCCCTTCATGGTAGGGGTAGATTTGTTTTTTAAGTCCTGGTAATTCGTTTTGTACGGTGGCAGAGTGAGGAAAACAGCATTTTAAAGAAACAAGGGTCAATTTCTCTCATAAGGATAAGGGAAAGAGATGTTACCTCTTTTTGAGATAGTTGTTTTAAGTTGCTACACTGAATTGTATTCTTTCAGCATTTGTTAAAGACCTATAACTGTTTAAGTGAACATTACAGTCAATTGCTCTAGGATATCCCATACCTTCAGCTATAGACGTTTTCTTCTAAATTTATTTAAAAAGGCAAACAACTATCATCTGTGACTCGGGGCAGTAAGCATTCTAAATATCCAGTTTTCAATTGTTTCAGGAGAGTAGTATTCATGGAATCAACTATAAAGAGTTAAGTTGCCTGTTGGATTTGCGTCTTGAAATTATTGGGACAGTGGAAGGGTAGGCTAAATTGTATGTTGTAATGGTGATTCTGCAATCCATATGATGTTGGATATGGAGATGTTCTTTGCTCTCACCCAATTTTTCATGTGGAAAACGAATGTCATCATGTCTGCTATATGGAGATCAAATATGTTGAATGACATAAATAGAGAAGAACTTTGTAGACCCAAACAAATTTCTAAATTACTAGTTAGGTAACTGCCAGTTACTGAAGTATTGCTTCCCAGCTGGAGCTGGGACTTATGCCACATTTCTGGTTTGCCAGCTGCTTCCTGTTAAATTTCACAGAAAGGGTACTGTAATGGGAGAGTAGAAAGCTGGAGTTTGTCTCTTATCATTTTGCGTCTTGTTTTTTGTTTTCTCTTGGGATGTGTGTTCACTTCCTGGTCTCTTAGCAAGACTCTGGCAAAGTTTGTTTGGAGCAAGTTATTAAAGTACCAGCAATGGATTCTCTTTTGCTGGTTTCCAATAGTCTGAGAAGTAGCTTCAATGTACCCCTCAGACTCCAGCATCAGCCTGGAGAGTTTGGGGTCCCAGTCAAATGGACTACCCCATCTTAGCCTAGAGATACCAACACCAGCAAAGAGTAACCCCTTGTCACAGATTTTAATTTCTTCTCTGTGGTGCTCTGAATTTCCAAGTTTAAATTACTCCATTCTCTTATTGTTCCTCAACCTTTGGGTTGGTAATGTTTTTTTTTTTTTAATTTTATCTCAGATCTTGTTAGTATTATGATACATTATTGTTTTCTTTCTACCATTTTAATTCGTCAAAACCTGAACACTTCTGTCTACATGACATTCTGTTTCTAGGACCCTTATTGATAAAGTAAGTTAGTAAACAGGATTGGCTTCTGCCTTCCCACTTATTCACATTTGGTTTGCATAATGAAATATGCAGGCATGTTTTCTTCTTCTACAGAAAAGTACCTTCTTACTCATTTATCTATGGTTATGAATTTCTTATTCTTTTGACCTAACTTAATTGTCCCACTTCTTCTAGAGACAATAAAGTCCAATACGGATTTTCCTTTGTATTCAAATCTGGTAGTTTAAGTATCAAGGACAACCTCTGTTGTCATCAAAGTTGAGAATTAGAAGTAACAACGATTGTGCAAACTGGAAACTGCACTCCAAATGGTGTCAAATCCAGAAATACTGAAAATTAAAACCAGGTCAGTGAAATAGTATTTAGTAAGAGCTTATTGTGTTTAGAACAGTCCATTAACAGAAGTCTTCAAATCCAAAGCTGATAGGAAAGTGAAATGACAAAAAAGTGAAAATGAGAGTGTTAACCTTTACAGTGATTGTTACAATAGGGTTTCTAGGCACCAGAAGATTGGTTAAAATATCTTCTACCATTTTAAAAAGACAAATTTTTATCGGACATTTTTAAGAACATAAATTGCGCTTATGCTCATGAAATGAGCCAGATTTGTTTTGCTTACATGGCTTAAATGGCTTTGTTTGCTCAGGGAGAATTCAAGTTTGGTTTCCATTTTGCAATTTACACTAACAAAGAGCAGTTACTTTAATTAGCTTCAGCTGCTGTGTGTGTGTGTGTGTGTGTGTGTGTGTGTGTGTGTGTGTGTGTGTGTGAATTTTACAAGGAGCCAGAAACAGATTATCTGAATATGGCTATTACTTAAATATAGCTTTATATTTTTTGGTTTTGTTCCGAATTACTGTGCAGGCTACCCATGTGCAGAACATGCAAAACTCTTATGCAAACCAGATTTGGTCTCCTGAACATGATCTGGCAACTTTTTAGGGAATGCAAAACCTTCTCTGAAAGCCTGGTATGAATGCATACTATATGATAATTATGTTAGTAGTTGAAGAGGAAGAAAAACACCCTCTCAGCAACAGGAAAGACTCTATTATAATGGAAGCAATTGATCAAACAATTCTGATTTCTTTTTTTAAATTTTTTTTTCAACGTTTATTTATTTTTGGGACAGAGAGAGACAGAGCATGAACGGGGGAGGGGCAGAGAGAGAGGGAGACACAGAATCGGAAGCAGGCTCCAGGCTCCAGGCTCCGAGCCATCAGCCCAGAGCCTGATGCGGGGCTCGAACTCACGGACCGTGAGATCGTGACCTGGCTGAAGTCGGACGCTTAACTGACTGCGCCACCCAGGCGCCCCAAACAATTCTGATTTCAAAGAGATCTGTTTCTGAAAAGTTTTCTCCCTTTCTGTTACAATTAAAGAATGTATAACATTGCAAGAGTTTCTGTTGAGAAATTTCAGGAATTGAGGTGGAACTAGAAGGACACCCTTATAAAAACATATTTTTTGCAATTCCTTAAGTTGAATGAGCATTTTCTTCCAAATACATACTTTGAAATATTAACATCAAATTTTAGACGAATGAATGACGTAGAGTTTACTTATAAAAAGTCACCACTCTTCTTTATTACCTGTTTGATGACTTTGGGTTTAAGTTGATGGGGTAGCGGGGCGGTGGACACACGGAGTATGATGGTCTAAGTAACAGGACTTTAGAATTGTTTTTAAGTGAGTGAACCAAGTCAGTATGCATCAAAATCTATTTTTGTATGTGGTGATGATAGTATTTATACTGAATTGCTGTTTGAAATGAAAATGAGTTTTCCATCATTAAATCAACAAGTCAATCACTTAACAAGTTCCTATTTTATCCAGTTGCTTGGAAACCATCTAACACTATTTTTACCTTTCCTCCTGCTTTTGTGCAAGTACTCCTCTTTGCCTGGGTATCTACCCTTCTTACCCCATGTCCATCTATCAGTTCCTTAACTGTTCTTTGTGGCACAACCTCTAACTTAAAAGGCTCTCTCAGACCTCCTTAACAAAATCCAATTACTTTTTCTCACGGTATATTTGTATAGTTGGTTTCTATGGCTCCATATTTGCTCTTAAAATGTTTCAAGAAAGACTTCTTTAACTCCAAGCACAGACGTATTTAGAGTTACTATATTTAATGACTAAACATAGAACTTAGAGTAAAATATTGTGTTCTTAGACTTTTCCCCTGTTCTTGAGACATTTACCATAAGCAATTTTATAAAAAAAAAAAAACACAAAAAAACTGTTCTAAGCCATGGCTGGAGGATCCTTAAACTAAAAACTGCTGCTCATTCCTTCTAAACTATGGACTGGTGAGATTACCTGATTATGAGGTAGTAATTCACCAGTATATCACAGGATTTTCTTCAATGGAAAATATCAATGGAATTTGATATTGATTCCAACAAACTTGCCATTTCTCCAGTGATTTCTACTTCAACAAATGGTATTACACTAAATCCTGATGATAAAATCCATAAGTGTGGACATTTTCCCCTTGGTCTATCATCCAAAACTATTAAATCACTGCTGGGTTACAACTTTAGGAGTGTCCTGGGTAGAATGTGAGAGCCTGAAAAAGAGGCATACCACTTTAGGTTAGTAAGTGGCAGTTTTAAGAAACAAGCAAACTTCCATCTGAGGCTTGATTTGGAGTACTGCAACATGAATAGATCTCTGCACCTACCCACCAGGACTATAAAATTCTATATAGAGGCCTTAAGTGGTTTCAGGCATGTGTTCACTCCAGCTAGTCTCAACAACACCTTACAATCTGAATGCTACATCCTGGAATGGAAACTAGTATGGGGGTGACAAGCCAGACCTACATTCCAAGGACAGGGGAGACGTGAGAAGCCTCGACTTTCCTGAGTTCAGCTCAATGGTCAACTAACCGCTAGGTCGTTTTGATAACCTTGTCCAAAAAGCAACCAACTGTATTCTTGGTGGGATTTTGTTGTTGTGTGTGTGTGTGTGTGTGTGTGTGTGTGTGTGTGTGTGTGTGTGTTTTACCAGAGAGAGGAAACCTATCAAAAAGATTTAAGAGACACTAACCACATGCAATGAGGTACTTTGCCTCCTAGTTTGTAGAAACCAATGGTTATTAAGGATATTTGGGGCACCTGGGTGGCTCAGTCCCTTAAGTGTCTGACTCTAGATTTCAGCTCAAGTCATGATCTCATTGTTCATGGTTTCAGACCTTGCCTAGGGCTCTGTGCTGACAATGTAGAGCCTGCTTGGGATTCTCTCTCCCCGCTCTCTCTGTTCCTACCCTGCTTGCTCTGTTTCAAAATAAATAAACTTAAAAAGATCTTTATGTAAGATTTTGAACAGTGACTAGGTCTAAATGGTATTTAGAAATAGTCTATTTTCTTTGTTATAATGGTAAGGTTTGAAAAATAATGCCTACAGCTAGATATATTTATAGATGACAGGATATAATGTCTGATTTACTTTAAGATAATCTCATGGTCAGGTGGGAAAGTAGCTGGGGATATAGATGATAAAAAGATATTTTGAAATATTTCTTACTGTTTCTAAACATCAGCTACTTGACAGTCCCAGTTGTAGTTAGCTTAGGCCTCCCATTCCCACTGCAGAAGGCCATCACTCACCTTTTAACTATAGTCTTAACAATAGATCTGAACTGCCAGGTCTACCTCTCCCATTTTATTCTATATATTTCAGTTAGATATTCTTCTGAAAATACAAACTTGATCCCACTTCTCTGCTTAAAATTCTCTGGTATAAGTTGCAAATTCTTTTGCACAGTTAAAAGTATTTACTTGGCTTCTCTTTGGCAGTTTTCTCTATTACTGATGTATACTTGTAAACACGTATAATTCTCATTGTATTAAACTTCTCATGGTCTGGTATCTCCTGTCCTATTTCTCATCAACTCAAAGCCATTCCTCACTTCTTTAGCTTTTCTTCAACATTAATTATTTTATGATGTTCAGTTGACTTAGAATTTGCTTCCTTACCACTCCACTTAAGCCAGAGATATTAGAGGCCATAAGCCTTTTACCAGCTCCTATCAGTTTGTAGATGTTGCATGTACCTCTGTGTTGAGCAGAATCTGAGGCTCAGTGTATGTAGAATATGTCATGAATAATTTACAATGTCTGCAAGGTTGAGTGGGGGAAAGGAGGGGTGGTTAAATGGTTGTCTGTCTTTGCAATCACTAAAGTATATTTGAAAGCAGGGTCTGTGTTAGATTCATGATATTGTTTAATTTTAACCTTAAAACAACACGATGAACAATTAATTTCATTAAATCCTTGCCTAAGCTCTCCGAATAAATGGCTGAAACTAGATACATTCAAGTCTACAGCTTTGAATCCAATTCATATTCCTATTGGATGGAAAAAAAAAAACAACCAACAGTGGCTAATGTTCTCTGAATTAAACTGATTGCTGGAAGTACATTAGAGTATCCAAACAGTACTGTGTAAAAATGGAGAGGGTATAAGACCTTGTTCTTACCTCGGGGCGCCTGGGTGGCGCAGTCAGTTAAGAGTCGGACTTCAGCCTGGTCACGATCTCGCAGTCCGTGAGTTCGAGCCCCGCATCAGGCTCTGGGCTGATGGCTCAGAGCCTGGAGCCTGTTTCCGATTCTGTGTCTCCCTCTCTCTCTGCCCCTCCCCCGTTCATGCTCTGTCTCTCTCTGTCCCAAAAATAAATAATAAAAAAAAAACGTTGAAAAAAATAAATAAAAAAAGACCTTGTTCTTACCTCAAGAGGCTAGAAATCCTTTTGAAATGTGACATAATTTCCTTCTAGTTATTCCAGGTTTAAAGTGCTGGACTGTTATATATTTATAACCATTTGGGGAAAGCCAATTAGAAGAACCTGAGAATCATCTTTTATTTTCACCTACTTTCATATAGGCCGTTATCTTAGCCCTGCTTGGCTGCCAAGGGTGGAGTGATTTGTACCTTCCATCTTGTTTTGGGATAGGGTTGGGGGATTTAAAATTGAATTTTAGTTTCTTCTGGGTTTATGTTTCCTTATTCAACTTTTGAGCCTCCACCAAATGTAGATTTTATGGGCAATCCAATTTGTGCTTGTTTGTATGGGGGTAACATTCTCATGCAACTTCATATAGCACCAGTAAAAGCAGAACAACTCTGGCTTCACCATTTTCCCTTCATTGTGAATAATACACCTGAGATCCCAGTGACATAGATGGCAAAATTGGAACTCTCTCATGAAGAATTAAATACTTAGAACAAAGGTATTTTTCTTGAACAAAAACAACACATAGTATATCATAATCTTGTCTATTTCTAGTGATTATTCCTTTCATTAAAGAAAGGACAATGACTTTGTAAATAGAATGCCCTATCCAGTTACGGTAGTTCCATCTTGAAATTTATTTTTAAACAGCCCCTAAAGCACAAAGGAAACAAGTAGAATTTGAAGTCACTCAGTATGGATTCAAATCTTGATCTTTGTTCTTCTCCTGTCCTCACTTACCTTTATAAACTTGGGAAAGTTGCTTATACCAAGTCTCACAGCATTCATACAGAATGGAAAACAACCAGGGTTGTTAAGTGTTTTAAAAGCAATAACATGTGATGTACAAATAGGTGATCAGAAACAATAAGGGTGGTGGTGATGACCACAATGAGGAGGATGATGCCAGTGGTGATGGTCATGTTACTTGTAAGTAAATAGGAATACAACTTCAAGTTCTCCATCAATCTCCTTAAATTCAGCACAGATCTGTGAGTCGACTTCTGCATACATCTCTGTCCTTACAAATATAACCAGTTCTATGTCTTACTTAGTTTTGTTGTGTACACATGCTGGGGAATATCAACAAACTCTGCTATTTTTACTTGTTCTAACTTAATTTTTTTAATTAAATCCGTTAAAAAAAAAAAAGGAAAGCCTTTATTAGGGAACCTGGCACATAGTAAATGCTACATATCTGATAGTTGTTCTTAGTATTAATATTTGTAGTTAAGCATCTATTTTATGAAAGTATTTTACTATAGACGAGGCATTGATCATTTTCTGTAAATGGTCCGCATAATACCTCTAGGTCTCAACTGTTTCTCATTTGGCCAAACTTCTATAACTTGCACTAGGATTTTGTATATACATTCTTGTTTGTTTCTTAGAATGTAAGATATGGAATTGGCAGTATTGAAACAAGACCTACAACAATGGAGGTTTTCCTTTCCTGAGCCAAAATAATGTCTTAAACTCAGTTCTTCCTTAATTCTTTCTGGATTCCTAACTTGATAGTTAACCCCTGTGCCATGGAGCCATCTCTATATAAACTTATTCCTCAACATTCCAACATCATTCATGATCTCACTTTGGTGTCTCCATTATGATAAATTTGTTCTTCCTCAAATTTTCAAGGACTTGTAATTTGTTAACTTTTTGGTTCATTTTTCTTCCTACTCAGTGGAAATAACAATGTTCATACTCTGACTAGGACAACAACTTCCCCTTTTGACTAGGATTTGAATGTTCTTCCAGCTTTTATGCACTGACTTCCTTTCATCTAGAATGACTTCAATTCTTGATAGGGTTGTCCTAGAAAAGAGGGGTTATGTGTGGAGGTCCTTCCTCTTAGCAAGACTTAGATACTTAACTAGGCATTATGTTGAACACTTGTCATAGATGATTGCATTTAATTTTCACTACAGCCAGTCAAGTTGCTAGTAAAATCCAAATTTGACAGAGAGGGAGACTGTAGTTGAACTATCCAAGATCCCATAGCTAGAGTAAATGTGTAATTCAGATGCAGGAAAGTGGATTCTGAACACTTCTGTTCCTGTACTTTACTAAATAAAGCATTCACTTACATATGTAACTGTATTTGTTACCATTTAACTGTATAAATTTGTATCTTCTCCATTTCTTTAAAAATGTCTTAATGTTTATTTCTGAGACAGACAGAGACAGAGCATGAGTGGGGGAGGGGCAGAGAGAGAGGAAGACAGAGAATCCGAAGTGGGCTCCAGTCTCTCAGCTGTCAACACAGAGCCCAAGACATGGGGCTCAAACTCCTAAACCGCGAGATCATGACCTGAGCCGAAGTTGGTTGCCCAACCGGTTGACTGAGCCACCCAGGTGCCTGAAATATCTTCTCCATTTCTTAACACAAGTTTAGCTTTCTCGTGTTATTCTCAGCACTCAGACTTGAGATAGAGCCTGTGTCTTCTGTATATTATGCTGGGATCTAGCACAAAACAAATCCTATGTGGGCTCAAATTCTGTTGAATAAGCAATATTAAACAGAAGTGAACAGTTGAGGAATTAGAGAAGACCTAGATCAGTGAGCTCATCCTGTAGTGACACAAATCATAGAACCAAGGAGAGAAATAAGAATTTTAAAGCCCTGATCCTAAATACTAGGTTACCATGTGTCTCTTTTTATTTATGTATAAAATATCTGTGGTTGAGAGGAGGCTACTCACAGACCTTTAAATGCCCATTAAGGTTGAATAATGTGTGCTCTATACTTAATTCATGAGACTGCAAACCCAAGAAATTTGGACACACACAAAAAAAGGTCAAACTTCACATTCTCAGAATAGTTCCTTTGAGCTCCAAGTAGGGAAGAAATATTTTAGAAGGTGCACACTTTTCATCTTACCACTAATAAGTAAATTACCAGTTAGATATTAAACAGTTGATGATAACCCCACAGCTCCCCAAAGCTGTTTTGTCTCTGGCACCTTCACCCTTGGCATCTATGATATTATAACTGTTATAACCTGTTTGCTTAGCGAGTAATGGTAACATTTTGCTTACTACTAAAAAGTAATGATCACAGGTATGTTTTCCTTGACACTGACTGCCATCATAGAATTGAGAGAAATGAGTTTTACCATCTTGACAGCCTGTGAAACCAAAACTAATATAAACAGCGAATCTGTGTACTCCTTGATAGTTTAATGATACTGTTTAATTGTTGGCTGTCTCAAAAACAACATACTAGATTATTATTGCTTTTACCCTCACGTATTTGGTGGCATCAATTAACAATTAGAAACTAACACTAAAGAAATGGGTAGCTTAACTCACAAAGCTATAACCAGACAGATTTCCCATACTCAAAGCAGGTATAAATATTTCTGTGCTTGGACTTGGAATCTTGATTGCTTTCCTTACATTTGAAATGCATTATCCCTGGGTAAGTTGTCTACTATTTCAAGGAATCTTGCTAGCTCTGGGGGGGGGGGGGGGGGGGGGCGGTTCCTCTTGGGTCAGTAAAGTCACAGATGGCAGAGCATCAGAATATAGAAAATAAAAGACTTAGTTAACTCAGTGACACTTTGCAAGACTTGAAATCCAGACAGCCAAAAGTATGCTGGAAATGTTAAGGAAAGTGCTGCAATTTTTTAAAAGTATTCTTATTCAGTTTATGATAGACTATCAAAAACTCTGAAGTATGAAGCACAGATACTTAAATGGAACATTTAACTTTGATACATATGAACCTATGAAGACATTATAATTAGTATAATGCACATATATATTACTTGCCAAAATTTACTCCTCCCCATCTGTAATTGCTCAGTCTTGACCTTCTCTATTCCTTCTCCCTATTTCCCATGAAATGACTCCTAAGTCTTTTGTCCAAAGAGCTTCGTTGATAAGGAGTTTGACATAGAAAAAAAAAAAAACCTATAATATGTGCCTTCTTTTGGTAGGGCTTCTTTGACTCTGTGTAATCATTTTGATTTATCTATATTGTTGAGTGTATCTATGGTTCATCCTATTGCTGAAAAGAATTCACTATTGAGGGCATGGGGGCTACAGCTGGCTTGGAACTACTACAAACACAACTATGCAGTTTGTGTAAGTCTTTGTATGGACCTAGACTTTCAATCCTCTGGGTAGCTACTCGGAATTAGAATTCCAGGTCACATAGTAGGGGTCTGTATTATATTTTAAGAAATTACGTGTTTGCCAAAGAGTCTGTGCCATCTTACATTTCCACTGGTAATGTATGAGGATTCTGGTTTCACCATAACCAATATACTTGGTCTTTTTGTTTTAATGTTGACATTTTAATTTTAATAGGTAATAGTATTATATTGCAATTTTAAGTTCTATTTCCAAATATTCACTATAGCCAATGAAGTTGATAGTAACTAAAGATATTGAACATCAAGTCGTGTATTTATTTGCCATTAACACACTTTTTTTTTCCTAATGTCAGCTCAATCTTGGCTCATTTCCTCACTTGATTTTCTTATTGAATCTTTTATTTCATTATGTATTCTAGACAAAACTCCTAGATAAGATTTGCAAACATTTTCTGAATCTGTGGATTGCTTTTTTTTATCCTAACAATGTACCTTAAAGAGAAGTTCTGTGTTTTGACAAAGTACAATTATATTTTTCTTTATGAGCCATATGCTAATACTTAAAACCTGTGTTTTGTATATAACCTCAAGTTTTGTCTTAGGTTTTCCTACAGAAAACTTAAAACTTGTGAGTTTGCATTTAGAGCTATAATTTATTTTGAGTTAATTCTTACAAAGATTGATATTAAGACTTGACTTTTTTTTTTTACATAGAGGTAACTAACTTTTCCAGCACTATTAAAGAAAAACTGTCCTTATCCATTTAATACCCTTTCAACTTAATTTACTGAAGACTAATACATAGGCCTATTCTTCAATTTTCTTTTGTTCCTTTGATCTAGTGGTCTTTTTATTCAAACTCTATAAAAGCTATAGTAATCAAAGTCAAGCAAGATAAATCTTAACTTTGTTTCATTTTTCAAAGTTGTGGCTTTTCTAGGTTCTTTGCATTTCTTTACTTTGAGACTAAGCTTTTCATGTTTTTCTGGTAGAAATTGTTTTTGTTTATGGTAGTATCTGTACGCCAACTTGAGAACTGATATTGTATACCAATACTATCCTCTGATCTGTGGGCATGGTATAACTCTACTTAGGTCTTACCAGTAATGCTTTATAGGTTTCACTATATAATTCTTGTAGATCCCTCATCTTATTGTCCCCTATTTTATATTCTGGTATGAAAGATAATTTAATTTTCAAGAAATGTCTGATATGGAAACAAAATTGATGTTTGTCTTAGGTTCCACATGTTAAACTTAAGCCTACTAAAAACTTACTAGAAGTAATAAGACTTTCTATGGTAACTATTATCTACAAATAAAGACAATTTTTATTTCCTTTCCAATCTGGATGCCCTAACTTTTTTATCTCTCTCCCTCCCTGCCCCAGACAGTACCAACTAATGATAGATGGAACATGGAACCTAGCACAGTGCCTGTTACATAGGTAGAATTCAAATACTACTTAAAAGTGATATGGAAAGAGGAAGAGAGAGAAGAGTGGCAAAGCCAAGTTTCATGCTTTATAGGTGGCATTAGGAGAATCCAGATTGAACTTTCTCACTAATTTTGCCTGATCATAATTAAAACACCTAATGGCATATAAAACCAAATCTAGTTGGGGGTGTGTTCTCTTATAAAATTTGAAGCTTTCATTTGAGGCAACAAAACCCTTTCTATACCCTTCTTTAAAAATTCATTTTCTATGCTTTAAATATAATAGTCCTTAACTAGAGACAAATGCATTCCCACTATAAGTAGCTTACTAAAGAGTATCAGGTTAAAATGCTCCAAGTTCCAATACTTCTCTGAGAACAGCATTATTTTACCTCACATATATAATTTATTAGTAGAGAAGATAACTGAATTGAACTCTAGTGCATAGCTTTAGTGTAATAAGCTCTAGTACATAACTTTGGACTTGATCTGGCACAGATCGGATAGAATTGATCAAACAGTCTGGAAGAGACAGGATTGATGAGGCTTTCTGCCTGGGGCATTGGCTTCCTTTAGAGTGGTAATATGCCCATACTGTGTGTGTGTGTGTGTGTGTGTGTGTGTGTGTGTGTGTGTGTGTGTAGAGTACAATGCACCATGAAAGAAGAAATGCCCTTCACCAGCTGGTGGCCTCATGTCTAGTCTCATTGGACAGGACTTATACTAAGTGTTGGACATTATGGAAATTAGTACTTTGCCCCTAGAGCCTTACAAGCTGAACAGATTTTGTTGGCAAATCTCCTGAAAACTCTATTTCCAGAAGCAATTACTTTATATCATTTGTTACATACATCTGTCCTTTTGTTATCTGAGACTTTTTTAGGGATGAGAAAATGTTACTAACATAAAGTGACCGAGGAAAATAGCAGAGTCTGGATTGATAATGTTGTAACAAAGGATATAGGTTCTTAAAAACCAAGTAGTGACCCCTAAGTGTAGAGGGCAGTAAAAGGACTTTCCCAAGGTATTTTGAGTGAAACTGGTGATAAAACATAGATAAAAGAATCTGAAACTTCAAGATGTTTGCCCTGAAACAATCCAACAAAACTTCAATTAACCAGAATATTTAGAGACTGACATCATGGAAATGGTTTTGTATTGAGGTAACGTGAATTTTTAACTAACTTTTTTTAAAGTGTAGTTGACACACCATGATACTTCAGTTTCAGGTCTACAAGCTAGTGATTAAAAAGTCTATACTTTATGCTTTGCTTACCATGAGTGTAGCTACCACCCATCACATTACAAAGCTAATAATGCAGTATGGTTAACTATATTCCCTATGCTGTGCCTCTTATTCCTGTGACTCCTTCATTTCCTAAATGGAAGCTTAGGATTCCCATTCTTCTTATTCATTCTGCCTGCCTCCCCCAACCTTCCTTCCCTTGGCAACCATCATTTTTTTTCTCTGTATTTATATGTCTGATTCTGTTTTTTCTTGTTATATTATTCATTTCTTTTTTAAATGCCTCATAAGAGTAATCATGTGGTTTGTCCTTCTGACTTCACCTAGCATAATACCCTGTAGGTCCATCCGTGTTGTCACAGATGGCAAGATCTCATCCTTTTTTGTGGCTACATAATATTTGACTGTGTGTGTGTATATATATACACACATATATATGTAAATATATTTACATATATTTACATATATTTACATGTGTATATATATATATATATACACACACATACATACACACATACACACCACATCTTTAGAATCCGTTTGTCTATCAATAGAGACTTAGTTTGCTTCCCTATTGTGGCTGTTGTAAATAATGCTACAATAAACATAGGGATGCATATAGCTTTTCAAATTAGTGTTTTCATTTTCTTTGGGTAAATATCCAGTAGTGGAATTAATGGATCATACTGTATTCCTATTAACTTTTGAGAAATCTCCATATCATCCTCCTTATTGGCTATATAATCTTACATTACCATCAATAGTGCATGAAGGTTCCTTTCTCTAGAACATGGGCCATAGCAACATTTTTCTAGACAGGTCCCTAAACCAAGGGAAACCAATGTAAAACTAAACTATGGAAATGATGTCAAAATAAAATCATCTGCACCGTGAAATCACTTGCACAAACAAAAACAAACACAGGCAACCTACCAAGTGGGAGATCATATTTCATATTTGTCAATGGTATATCTGATAAGGGGAGAATATCTAAAATCATAAAGAACTTAATAAGTCAACACCAAAAATAATGTGGTTAAAAAAATGGGAAGAGGACCTAAATAGACACCATTTTTCCCAAATAAGACCTACAGATGGCCAATAGACGTGTGAGACAAGATGCTCAGTGTCACTAATCAGGAGAATACAGATCAAAACTAGAATGAGATATCCCCTTACACCTATCAGAATGACTACAATCAAAAAGTCAAGCAATAACAAGAGTACTGGTTATTTTTGCAGGTGAGGTTTTGCAATAGCATATATTGAGCACTTAGGAGTCCAGACTATTATTTGAATATTAGCTCTGAAGAAAAAAAAGGTGGTGAAAGGCAGGATTTAGCAGAGGGAGCTGAATTTCAGTCTTTCCAATTGTCTGGAAGACTGGGTATTACAGCAAACATAATTTGTTTGAGGATATTCCATGTTGGGTGAAATTGGTTAGGCCATCATATAGTAGCTTAACTCAGTTACCATCTAGGGCCACCAAGTAAGGCCTACCCTTAACTACCACTGCCTTATTCATTAACAGGCTGAGGTCACCTCACAAATAGCCTGATCTAAGCTCAAAAACAAAAACCTTATGGAAACAACTAGAGGCTTTAGGTACTATACTCCTTGTGGTTGAATCATCCTTGCATAAAAGGGAATTGAATGTATCTCAATATTGGTCACGTGTTATGATACTAGCATATCCCACGAGTGTATAGAATTATAAAATGATGTGAGCCTATTCTTCATATAAAATGATACACATCACAACAACTTTGTATAATGACTTGGAATGTTGCTCTGTGGTATTTTTTTGTGGGGGGTGGAGGTGGGGTGTTGGGGGTGGGGTGCTATTTCAAGGAAGTCTCAATTATAATACTAAAGGCAAGGGGCCAAAAAACAAAACTGGCAAAAAATAGTGTGGAGAGTTGCCTGGGGTAGAAGGCACCCAAAGAGAGAATTTAATTTTTCATAATGGAAACATAACCTGATCCACTTAATTGCTGGATTTCTTTCCGCTTTCAAATGGAAGTGAAAGCAAACCGAGTGGCTGTGAAATGTAACAGAGTGGACACTGGAGAGGTATTCCAAGGTCCATCCCCATGCTTAATTCACATTCTGCTGCCTTTTGTGACTCCAGGTTAACCCTTCACTCACTTTATTTCCTAAGGAACTATTTGGTCTGCTTTTTAAACAAGGACAGTGACATGCAGAGAAATGAACCTGGACCACTTTCTTACACCATACACAAAAATAAACCTAAAATGGATGAAAGACCTAAACGTAACACAGGAAGCCATCAAAATCCTTGAGGAGAAAGCAAGCAAAAACCTCTTTGACCTTGGCTGCAGCAACTTCTTACTCAACACGTCTCCAGAGGCAAGGGAAACAAGAGCAAAAATGAACTATTGGAACTTCATTAAGATAAAAAAGCTTCTTCACCTCGAAGAAAACAATGAACAAAAGTAAAAGGCAATCAGTGGAATGGGAGAAGATATTTGCAAATGTCATATCAGATAAAGGGCTAGTATCCATAATCTATAAAGAACTTCTCAAACTCAACACCCAAACAACAAATAATGCAGTGAAGAAATGGGCAAAAGATATGAATAGACACTTTTCCAAAGAAGACATCCAGATGGCCAACCGACACATGAAAAAATGCTCATCATCATCAGGGAAATACAAATCAAAACCACAATGAGATACCACCTCACACCTGTCAAGATGGCTGACATTAACAACTCAGGAAACAACAGATATTGTCGAGGATGTGGAGAAAGAGGATCTCATTTGCATTGCTGGTGGAAAGGCAAACTGGTGCAGCCACTCTGGAAAATAGTAAGGAGGTTCCTCAAAAAGCTAAAAATAGAACTACCCTATGACCCAGCAATTGCACCACTAGGCATTTATCCAAGGGATACAGGTGTGCTGTTTCAAAGGGACACACGCACCCCCATGTTTATAGCAGCACTATCAACAATAGCCAAAGTATAGAGAGAGCCCAAATGTCCATTGATGGATGAATGGATAAAGATGTGTGTATATATATATATATATACACCATATCTATCTATATATATAGATATATATATATGTACACCATATTTATCTATCTATATCTGTGTGTGTGTGTGTATATATATATATATATATATATATATATATATATATATATATGGAGTGTTACTCGGCAATCAAAAAGAATGAAATCTTGCCATTTGCAACTACCTGGATAGAAATAGAAGGTATTATGCTAAGCAAAATTAGAGAAAAGATATCATATGACTTCACTCATATAAGGATTTTAAGATACAAAACAGGTGAACAGAGAATAAGGGAAGAAAAAATAATGTTTTGTCCCCCTCCCTGTTTTTTATAAGAGACTCTTAAATATAGAGAACAGAGGGTTGCTGGAGGGGTTCTGGGAGGGGGGGTGAGCTAAATGGGTAATGTGCATGAAGGAATCTACTCCTGAAATCATCATTCACTATATGCTAACTAACTTGGATATAAATGAAAAAAAAATAATTAACACACACACACCACACACCCTTCGTAGTAAGGATGTTTGGAAGTGGACCCAAAGAGGCTTTTGAGTTTTTGTAGATAACATTCATTTTATTGTTCTGAATGCCATTTGCATGGGTGTATTCCCTGAAAACTCCTTATTAGATACTTATTTATGTACTTCTCTATATGTGTGCTATACTTAACCTAGTAAAACAAACAAACAAAATCTAGTAGTAACCTCAAATCCTTATTGAACAAAAGACCAAATAGAGATACATTTCTGTCCAGCATGATTTATAATCGTATTTGTAGGAGTTACCAGTTTCAAAAAACAAGTCAGGTGAAAAATAACTTATAAAAAAAAAAGTAGTAATCTCAGCATTAAATCAGAATGTGCTGTTCTTGGTAGTTAATTCTCATTTAAATGATTACTTAATATCTTCTTTCCTTTGAAATACAGCCTGAATACTTTATTGTTACTTAAACTGTGCTCTGAGGCATTACATACTTAATAAACATAAGTTATCGAGAATTAGTTGAAGTCTATAGTTACCCAGACCTTAGAATCTTAGTAGCCATATTTCTGCCCTGTGGTGCTGGTGGTATTCCACAGCACAATGAGGAGGGTATTAAGCTTGTCAAGACATAGGAAGAGTACAGCATATGAATTGGATTTCAATTCATCCTGGTAAAATAGATCAGTTAGATAAGTACAGCCCTCTGCCATTAAACCAAACTTTTAATTAAAACGGAAGCTGTGTTTAAAATAAAAGAATGCTAAACCATTAAGGGTTAGGAAAAAGGAATTCATATGTTTGGGTGTTAAATTCTTGTGGCCTTAGGCCATATAAGAACAGTACAGAGATGGAAATATATTCAAAGTATGAGCGTGTGTCCCTGCTCTTGAATGGTCGCCAGAATGACATAGGGACTTAGAGTTACAGTGCAAGATTAACTACAAACACTAGCATAAATGTTAATGCCCAAAGGGCTAATAGTGTTGGAAAACTACAATTTTATGAAATGAGGACTCATAAGAGTAAGTTGCAAAACCATTTTGGAGAGCTGTCTGGAAAACATTAATAAAACTGGAGTTTTCACAGGCTAGAAGTCAGCCTTTCCACTCCTAGACATAATCTACAGTCACCTGCTTATTAGACATCAGACATGCGTATAGATGTTAACCATAGCATTATAGTATTAGCAAAAAGTGGAAATGACCTAAATCCCATTAAGACTAGAAAAACCCATTATTGAATATTTATAAAAAGTGATTTTAAAAATAAAAACATGAATCAGCATAAGTTTATCTCTCAAGCATACTTATGTGTGAAAAAGCAAGTTGGAGATGAAGAATAAAATGTTTTATAAAGTCTAAAAACCTAGAATGAAAATACTGTAAATACTAGAAAAATTTATACATTAGTAGGAAAGCTAGAAATGACTGGAAATGACAATTATAGATTGATTATAGCGATTAACTGAGTAAATTGAACAAGGGTGCGCTGCTTTTTAATGTGAACCTGGTAGTAGGTTTAGTTGTACAAAACGCCAACATGACAACTACAATATCAAAAACGTTAGAAATTGGAAGGAAAGCCCATTTTGGACTTTTCTATTTAACCATTTACCCGTATGTTCATTTGTTAATTATTTGTGTAGCTTCTACTTTGGATAAGGCCACCATCTCAGTAGGGCCTCATAAAGAAATAGAATTATAAGCCATCTTCTTTTTTTGTTGAAGAGGTAAAATTTCAGTTGGGAGTATAAAATTGTTAGAAATATGTATATTTAATAATATCCAAAGTATTCAGTAACTTTTTAAAAAAACAGACTTTAGTTTTAGAGCAATTTCAGGTTCACAGCAAATTTGAGCCAAAGATACAGAAAGTCCCCACCCATCTTTAGCCTTCTTGCTGTGCAGCCTCCTCTACAATCCACATTAGACACCAGAGTGCTATATTTGTTGACATCCATGACCCTACATGCACATGCCATCATCCTTAGTCCATAGTTTACATTAGGTTTTCTTCTTTCTTCTACAAACACATGATGATATCCATAGTTGTAGTGTCCTGCAGAATAGTTTCACTGCCCTAAAAGTCCTCTGATCTACTTATTTATCCCTTCCCTCCACAACGCATCTGGAAATTACTGATCTTTTTACTGTCTCCATAGTTTTACCTTTACCAAAATATCTTATAGTTAGAAAAGCCTTGTGTAGGAGTTTTCAAATTGACTTTTTTCATTTGGTAATCTGATTTTAAAATTCTGCTATGTCTTTCCATGGCATGAGAGCCCTTTTTTTTTCAGGGCTGAATAATAATCCATTGCCTGGATATACCACAGTTTATGTATCCATTCACCTAAAGAAGGTTCTTTTGATTCCTCTAAGTTTTGACAATTAAAAATACATTTACTACAAATATCCACGTTCAGGTTTTGTTTGGATATAATTTTTCAACTTCGATAAACAGCAAAGTTTATGATTACTGATTATGATTAAAAGTAAGTTTAATTTTTTAAGAACCACCAAACTTTCTTTCAAAATGGCTGTACTGGTTTGCTTTCCCACCAGCAATGAATGAGAATTTGCTTTCCCATGTTTCAATAGCATTGGAAATTTTTAGATTTTAGAGTTTGGCTATTCTAATAGGTGGATAGCGGTATTGTACTGTGTTTTAATTTGCAGTACCCTAAAAGCATGAGAATTTTTCATCAATATATCTTTGTGGTGGCTGGTCAGGACTTTTGCCCATTTTAAGGAGGTTATACTTCTTTTTTTAACTGAGTTCTGGATTTTTTGGATGTATCTTCATATATTTTCTGGATATTTTGGTATATTTGTATAATCTCAGGGGCGCCTGCGTGGCTCAGTCGGTTAAGCGGCCGACTTCGGCTCAGGTCATGATCTCGCGGTCCATGAGTTCGAGCCTGGTGTCAGGCTCTGTGCTGACAGCTCAGAGCCTGGAGCCTGTTTCAGATTCTGTGTCTCCCTCTCTCTGACCCTCCCCCGTTCATGCTCTCTCTCTGTCTCAAAAATAAATAAACATTAAAAAAATTTTAAAAAAATAATTTGAATAATAGTCTTACACCAGATATGTCTTTGGTAATGATTTCTCCTAGTCTGTGACTTCTCATTCTCTTGATATTTTTTAAACAGCATTTTGAATTTTAATGCAGTCCCGCTTGTTAATGATTTATTTCAAGGATCACATTGTTAATTTTATATCTACAAAGTCCTTGTCATACCCAAGGTCATCTTGATTTTTTGCCTGTGTTATCTTTAGAAAATTTAAGGTTACATGTTTTTAATTTTGGTCAATGACTAATTTCAAGTCATTTTTTTTTGTGTGAAAAATGTAATATCTATGTCTAGATTCTCTTGTCATGAAAAGTTCTTGTTCCAGCATTTCCTGAAAAGACCATCTTTACTCCATTGTGTTGCCTTTGTTAATTTCACAAAGATCAGGTGGCTGCATTTAAGTGGCTCTACTTCTGGGCTCCATATGCTGGTTTTGTTGTTTTTTTGATCTACTTGTGTATTATTTTGCCAATACCTTTGTCATAATTATTGGTACTCTGTATGAAGTGCTGAAGTTGGGCACTGTCAGTTGTCTTTTTTCATCTATATTAATACTTACAGGGTTTTTCTGTGTATTTTGCTTCTCTATTTAAAACTCGTTTGTTGGCACCCACAGGATAATGTTTTGAGATTTTGATTTTGATTGCATTGAATCAATAAAATTAGGAACTAATGTCTTTGTTTACAAAGATACAGTATTACAAACAATCCTTTTATTCTTTGATCTATTTCTTATCAGTTATGTAGTCTTATTCCTATAGATTTGGTACATTCTAAATTTTTTCCCAGTTCAATTTTAAGGGTGCTAATGTATATTTTTATTTCCAAGTCCACTTGTTTGTTGCTGATATGTAGGAAAGCAAGTGTCTTAAATACTAAACTTGTGTCTTGCAACCCTGCTATAATTATGAGTTCCAGGAGTTCTTACTGTCAATTCTTTCAGATTTTATACGAGACAATCATGTCATGTACAGTTTAATTCCTTTGTGGCCTCTCTAGCTTTTGTTACTTTAACTTCATTAGCTAGAACTTCCAGTACAATGTTAAAATTGTTGTGAGGTGACATCTTGCCTTCTTTGTGATCTCAGCAGAAAAGCTTCTAGGTTCTCACTATTGAATATAATATCAGTCCTAAGTCTTTATAAATATTCTTTATTGTGTTGAAGATCTCCCCTATTTTTAGTTTTCAGAGAATTATCATGAATGGCTGTTTGATTTTGTCAAGTCCTTTTTCTGCATGTATTGAAATGATCATGTGATTTTTTTAAATCCTTTTTAACTTGTTGTTGTGGTAGAGCATACTGTTTTGTTTTGTTTTTTGTTTTTTGTCTTTTTTTTTCAAATATGGAACCAGCCTTGCATACCTGCAATATTATTATGAAAAAGATAAATTTTGTTCTTTGGATATACAATAGATGTAAATTAAATTCAGTTGACTTACACACTGTTGAGTTTAATTACGCCCTAACTTTTCTGACTGCCAGATTTGTTCATTACTTCTAGCTGAAGTGTCTGAGTATGACAGCAGGAACATTACTTTTTTCCTGTGTTTTTTTTTCTATCAGTTTTTGCCTCATGTAGTATACACTCTTGTTAGCAGTTCTTAATATGTGTATGACTGTGTCTTACTAGAGATTTGACCCCTTCATCTTGATGCAATAGCCTTGTTTATCCCTAACAACTTTGCTTTCTGTGAAGTTGGCTCTACCTGAAATTAATGTAACTACTACAACTTTCCTTGGATTGGAAGGGTAAATCTTCATTTTTCTTTCAATATGTAAAACCTGAAATAGTTTCTTTGACAACATGGAGCTGTCTTGATTTTTTTTTTTATCTACTCTGAAAATCTGTATTTTTAATGGGTGTTTTTACACCATTGATGTTTAAATTAATTGACAAAATTGGATTAATGTCTGCTATATTTTCTACTATTGGCTATATGTTGCTCTTGTTCTTCGTGGTTATTTATATATTCTATTTTTTTCTGCCTTTTTCATTTTAATTGAGCATTTTACTCTATTTTCTTCATAATATATCAATTATACTTTGATAAAGTTTTACTTGTTGCCCTAGAGCCTGATATATTCAATTATAGCTAATTTAAATCCACTGTCAAATAATACTATACCTCTTCACAGCAAATGAAAATACCTTTATAATAACAGAATATTCCTAATTTGTCTCGTTGCTGTTATTTTGCTTAACATAAGCATCCATATGCAGGCCCACACACATATGAACATAGATATTTGCATACATGGGTGCTATTTGAACACATTTATCTGTTGGATTAATTAAGAAGAAGAAAAACATACAGCTATCTTTTAACCTTATTCCTTCCCCAATATACTTCTTTGTTTATATCTGAGTTTCTGACCTATGGGATTTTTCTTCACTCTGGAAAAATTATTTTTTGCAAGGAAGTTTACTTGAAACAAATTCCCTCAATTTTTATCTGAGAATCTTTATTTTCTCTTCACTTGGGAAAGATCATTTCCCATGATCTAGATTTCTATGGATGGCAGGTTTTTTTTTTCTTTTTCCTTTTAATACTTTAAATATGTTCATGCTCTTCTTGCTCACGGAGCTTCTGAGAAGTCTGATGTAACTCTTGGTTGCTATGCAAGTTTTCCTTTACTCTTTCAAATGCCTTCTCTAGGATTTGCTGCTTTTTTTTGGACATATGTCATATATATGTGACCTCTCTAGCTTCTGTTATTTTTACATCATTTGCTAGAACTTCCAGTACAATGTTAAAATTGTTGTGAGGTGACATCTTTGCCTTCATCTTGCCGCTCTCTCGCTCTCTCGCTCTCGCTGTCTGTCTGTCTCTCTCTCTCTCTCTCTCTCTCTCTCTCTCTCTATATATATATATATATATATATATATATATATATATATATATAATGATCTGTATGATTACGTATGTATGTGATTGTGTGTGTGGAGGGAGGAGGCATTGATTTTGTTTCCTGAGCTTCCTAGGTCTGTGGCTAGGTCTTTGAAGCTTTGAAGGATTTGAAGAAATCCTCAGTCATGGTTACTCCCAGTCTTTGTTCCTTTACCTTTATCCTTCTGGTATCTTCATTATGTATAACTTTTGCTCAACATTCTTTTTCTAGCTCCCCAACCAAGATGTTTTCTCTTAGCTTTCCAGTTTTGGAAATTTCTATTGATAAATCCTCAAACTCAAATTTGTTCCTCAGCCATGGTGAGTCTATTAACAAGTCCTTAAGAGGAATTTTTCATTCTGTTTCGTGTTTTCTGACCTATAGGTGTCTTCTTTTCCATTTCTGCTTACATTATTGAGCTCTTATAACTTATTATCCACTTTGTCCATTAGAGGACTTAGCATCTTAATCTTGACATCTATGACTCTGGTTCTGATGCTCAGTTTCTTTAAACTTGTAAAAGATTTTCTTTTAACATTGATAGTTTTTTCTTGATTGCTATACATGATATTTTAGGCAAGAGGAACTGCATTAAATACACCACAATAGGTCTCTGTGTTTTAGTAAACCCATGTCCTTGGACTGTGAACTTTACACATGCTTTTCAGTAACCCCTGCTTTAGGTAGGACAAGATAGCCAGAGGGAATTTGGTTTGTATATTTCCCTTCACTCAAGTGGAAGATTAAAGTAAGCTGAAGCTAGTTTTTTGTTTGTTTTTTTTTTTTTCTTTCCAAGCCAGTTGAGGTGATTTAAACAAAACAAAAACAAAAACAAATAGCTTTGGTAAAATAATTTCTCTTTAGAGCAGTAATCTTAAGAATGGAATGGCAGAATAATCTGGGGCATTTAAAAATTTTTTATTTTATTTTTTTAGAAGAGAGAGCAAGCAGAGGAGGGGCAGAGGGAGAGGGAGACACAGAATCTGAAGCAGGCTCCAGGCTCTGAGCTGTCAGCACAGAGCCCGATGTGGGGCTTGAACTCAGGAACTGTGAGATCATGACCTGAACTGAAGTCAGCCGGCTAAGCGACTTAACCGACTTAGCCACCCAGACATTACTGGCGTATTCTTAAATGACTACTTTCCCCCCTTCTCCTGGAAGCAGGAGGAGGTGAAGACCTGGCAGAACTCCTGGAGTTAAATTCCAAAAGATATGAGAATCCCTCATGACTGTGTCCCCCTGGAGTTAGTGGTTAAACTTGTCCACCTGGAGCCTCCAGTAACTTAAAAATTATAGCTCTGGTTTTCCTACCGTAGTACAGGTTCCCACAGATGTTTCTGCTTATGACTGTCTACTCTGGCGTTTGCACTACTGTGATGGATTTTTTTTTCAGTTTGTTTGCTTATGAGGCAGAGGGACCACTTGTGCAATTAATTATTTAATTATTGTGCAATCTAATTATTTAATTTGAGTTAGTTTTCTAAAATAAAGCTAATAAGCAACAGTATACACGTAACCAATTTCCTAGAAACATGGCAACAAAAATGAGGGAACCTAAGGGGTAAAGCAAAACTAATAAAGTGGTCATAAATCTCTTTACTAAGTAACTTGCTTTTCTTTCCCAGGAATGGTAAAAATAAGTTGGCTTGCAGTCTTAATTAAGACTGAATAATTTGAAACCTTTTCTACAGCAGCCCAAGTTCTGCGAAAAGGGTGAAATTTGCTGTGTGTTTCTGACTTTTCATTTTGTATCATTCAACTGACTCTATTTTTCAGGCAAGTTAAAACCTAGATGTAGTGCAATTTGCTTAAAATACCCAGTGGCTAATTTCAAGTCTGAGTTTGAACCATGGAATCAGGTACTTGGCTCACAGCCTAACTGTCATCTGTTCTTGTTTGCTACTACCTAGCCATCAATCCTGTGATAATGGAGGGATGCAGAGGTGCCTCAGGGTGTAGATTTATAAATTTTACTTCAAAATTCCTAAATTCCACACTGCAACTTTACTATACGTTTAATCTATGTCAAGAACTATTCGAGATTTCATACAATATCCTACTTTAAAAGAGAACTTGGAGAAGGTCTCATCTACTCTGAAGTTACCTTAACTCTGCCAAGACCATTATTTCCGAGTTTATTAACTATTACTCAGAAATAAGAGACTTCGTGAATAGATGTGATTGGGATATATTGGGTTAATAACAAATATCATGTTTCTCTTCTGCAGAATTCTTAGCATTTAGAATGTGATTGTAAATGTGAGAACAGATGGAGTTTACAGCACTTCGAACATTTCTTCCCCCCACAGAGCCCTATTGGTCACTCTGTTCCTTTGCAAACAAGTTTTGTTCTGGAAACTACAAATCTAATAGAAACTTAATTTTACTGAAGAGAGAACCGAGGCAGAGTCGTAGCAGTATTGGAAGAAAATAGCTAGTCAGTTCATGATAACAGAAACTGAGTAAAGGAAGGAACTTGGCAAGTAGAATTTTACTCAGCGTGACATGTTACCGTATTTTATAGCTCACATAATAGCAAAGGTACCAGAGTATAAATCAAAACAGGAAGCTTTGCATGCACATATTTATTTCATACTTTTAAAGATTCCCCTCATTACATTACAGACCATACATAAAACTCAACCATTGTTTAGGACACAAATGATGTGGCTCTTGCATTAAATTTCTATTTGAGCTCTAGAATACAATATACATGGGGCGCCTGGGTGGCGCAGTCGGTTAAGCGTCCGACTTCAGCCAGGTCACGATCTCGCGGTCTGTGAGTTCGAGCCCCGCGTCAGGCTCTGGGCTGATGGCTCAGAGCCTGGAGCCTGTTTCCCATTCTTTGTCTCCCTCTCTCTCTGCCCATCCCCTGTTCATGCTCTGTCTCTCTCTGTCCCAAAAATAAATAAACGTTGAAAAAAAAAAGTTTAAAAAAAAAACTTTAGAATACAATATACACTTTACTTGGACCTTTATTCCCCTGGATAGAAATGTTTTAATAACTTACACATGTGTATTAATAGTCTGGGACCTATAAAATAAAGTTTAGACTGTTAACCTAAACTTTTTTTTTCATATGAGGGAGTTCAATACAGAACCATCTTAAACAGAAAGATCTCACAATTTTATTTAATTTTTGTGCCCGAGCTAGAACAGGAATCTGTTCCTCCTTATTCTGGCAACACAGGTCTTCCAAACCCGTGATTGGCATTACCATGTTGAATCATTGCAAATGGTTACAAGATCGTATTTTTGGTTAAATTTCCATTTAATTTTGTAGGTTAGGGAACAATCCTGGAAAACAAAAACCACACGCAAACACAAGAAAATACATCATTCCCCGGCCATGATTCCACCGCTACAGACTATGTCCATTACATGCTTCAAGTCCCCTAAATTGAGCAGTGTAAGACAACTCTATCACCAGTTAATGCTTCTACCTGTCACAAGCCAGAATTGAACAAAGCCATTTTGCTGCAGATCAAACATAGTGTGCTGAGTTCTGAGCCAAGAGACAGGATTGACCCTGAAGCGGAATAAACCTCTTGTCTGTCTGCAAAAGGTAACACTCGTGCCAAAATCAGCATAAACCCTGATGCAGACTTGAACCTACAACCCAAGAAAAGAACGTTAGACCTTTATTAGAACCCGATTCTCTAGGTACCCCGTAATGATAAACTTGACTTGATAAAATTCAAGTGTGTCTTAGGAGGTCTGTGCTTACTTGTGAGATTGGAACTAAGTGAAACCAAGAGGACAGCTAAGGAAATACAGAAGAGGATTGCCTAATGAAATTTTGTCCTATTTTAGTAGATACAGTGAAGACAGTCCTTACAATTGTTTTCTTTAAATTTAGAAACAATAAAAAATGGTAACACTTTTAAGAGCTAGGGTATAAGCCTTCACTTTCTATTACAGCTTCCCAAGAACTGATAGTTCATTTTTTTTTCTATCAAATACCTACATTTTTGTTATACTTTGGACCTCAGAAAAATCACTGTGAAGGAGGGGGAATAGAGTAAACTTGATTGCATGATGGAATTTATAAAAAATACTTAAATCTACTTAAATCACTGTTTTTTTTTAAATAAAGTAAGTGGCTATGTGCAAAATACAGACAAGTGAAACACTTAAGGTCCTAGAAAGTAGAAAACTCTGTTTACAGCTGTGTCACCTTCAGGTTTTAGTTTTTAATCCAGAGCCAGTTTATCTTATTTTAATTGAAAGCTTTCATCTGATCTGTGAAGCAGTAAGATTCCAGCAGGTAGAATTCATTGAGGGAAATAGTAGCTATATCCTATCATTGCAGCAAGCTAACCTCTCTGAGCTATTGAGAGGAAATCATTCACAGGATCCTGTCATCAGTTCAAAAGCTGTTGAAGTTGTTTTCTGTCAACATAATTTTAAGGCATCTAAGATTATTGGAAAAACATATTTGAATAAGTATCATTTCCAAAGTAGCTGCCTCTTCACTTGTAGCTGGTTACATGAATTAGAATAGAACCAGCCTTCTCCTGCAGATGTGAAACAATTTCCCCACCCAAGTCCCCCATGAAAGACAAGACTACTTCAGGCCCAGGTGCCTAGCCTGAGTGTGATGAGAAAAAAGATTCTTTAAATATATTTCCTAAAACTTTCACTTAGAGAAGTGACAGTGTTAATCGGGTCTGTGAAATCCAGGTAGCTTTGGGATAATTCCTACAAATTTCATGTAAGACTCAATTTTAACATTTTTGCTAAAATTGAAATAAGACCTATCTAAAGGGACTTTTCCTAAAAATATGCAAATATACATATACATGTAAAGAAAAGAGAAACAAAATTATAAGGGAAGCACAATATTTGGGATATTACCTGCTGATAGAATATACTGTATATATGTAGATTAAAAACATAAATTAAAATATATGTTAGGTTTCAACAACAAAAACACTTTACAAAGAAATAGCACAGTATTGCCGATTCTAAGGGGGGTGGAGGGAAACTGTTCCAGAGAAATACGTATGGCAGATCTACTAAACAAGGACTTTAAAACAGTTTTCTTAAAAACTCAACAAAAGGTAAACATGGAAAATGTAAAATTATGTAGGAATAAGATGAACACATCAAATATAAAACCAATAGGAAATGATGGAGCTGATAAGTACAGCAGGTGAAATGAGAGGTTTACAAGAGGGGTTCAAAGGTAGATTCAAGCAGAAGAGTCGGTGAACATGAACATAGAACAATGGAAATTTTCAAATTTGAAGAAGAGGAAGATGGAAACTTTGAGAAGTGATGAGAGCCTACACGACCTGTGGGACACCAAGTAGACACACACGTTGTAGTTCTTCAAAAAGAGAGGAAGAGGCAGAGGAAATATTTGAAGCAATAGACTGATCACTTAATGAATTCGAGAGATCCAAACATCCAAGAAATTCAACTAACTACATGTAGGATGAACTCAAAGATGGCCACACTGGATTCTATAAACTCAAACTACCAAAAGACGAGGGTAATTTCAAAAGCAGCAAGAAAAGTGTGACTCATCACATCAAAGGGATCCCAAATAAGAATCTCAGCAGATTTCTCATTCAGAAACCTTGGAGGCCAGATGACAGTAGACTTACACATTTAATGTACTAAAAGAAACAATGCAAATTATCATATATTTGGAAAATTGTGCTTGAAAAATTAGGTAGGAATGGGACATTCTCAAACAGAAGCTGAGAGTTGGTTAATGTTAGAATTGTCTAGTGAGAGATGCTAGACAGTCTTGCATGTTGGAATGAAGACACCAGTCAGTGCACATTGTTTTAAGTAAGGGGAATACATGGGCTGCTATAAAAGCTAGGAGTACTGTAACTCTGGTTTATTAACCTATATTTTGTTTTCCTACCCAATTTAAAAGACTGATGTATTCCAAAAATTTTTGGACATTCGATATATGAAGATGAAATACTTCGACAAAGAGGTAGGGATAAAGATGTAAAGGAGCAGCACTGTTGTAGGTTATTGAAGTTAAGATGATAGAAATTTAAATTAGAGTGTTGTACTTTCAAGATATTTAATGTAATCCAAATGGACAATACAAAGAAAACAGTTAATAGAATATACACACACCAAAAAAACCCCAACAAAACAACAACAAAAACATATTTCTTTACAAAAAATGAACTGAACACAAAACACCATGATGCAGGGTATAAGAAAAAGTTGTAAAGAATTTAAAATAAAAACAAGTAAAAGTCCCTACCAGTAAATATTTACATGTAAATGGATTAAACTTTGTTTAAGGACACAGATTGGTAGAATGGATTAAAAAATCAAATATATGATTATAGTGAGTCACTTTATCCAAAGATACAAGTAGATGGAAAGTTAAAGTTGGAAAAGTATTGAAAAGAAAAATCCATCCTAAAATTTATATGGAATTTCAAAGCCCCAAAAAATCAACTATCTTGAGAAAAAAGTTTTGACCTCAGAATGTATTACAAATATAGAGTAATGAAAATTGTGTGTTATTGTTATTGTTAGTGAAATCGAGTCTAGAAGTAAACCATACCAAAATTTTGACAAGGGGTCCAAGACCTTTCTTTGGGAGGAAGGACAACAAGTGCTGAAAAAGTGGATATACAAATGCAAATGAATTAAATTAGGCTCTTCCCTAATATACAGAAGAATTAAAATGGGGCACCTGGGTTTCTCAGTTGACTGACTATCGATTTCAGCTCAGGTCATAATCCCAGGGTTGCAGATTGAGCCCCGCATCCATCCTTAGCATGGAACCTGCTTAAGATTCTCTCTTCCTCTTCCCTTGTCCCCCACTTGTGTGCTCTCTATCTAAAATTAAAAAAAAAAAAAATTAAAATGGATCCAAGGAAACCTAGGACAAAAGCTTCACAGCATGCAATTTGACAATGCTTTTTTGGGTATAACAACAAAGCAACAAAAGACAAATTGACTTTAATATAGTTACATATTTTCATAAAGATGCTATATCCAGAATAAAAATGTAACTCCCGCCTCCCAGCTCAGATGGTAGAAGATACATAAAAATTACATATCTAATAAGGGGTTAATACTTAGAACATAGAATTGAAACTCAATAAAACAGCCTGGTTCAAAATTGGAAATGGACATGAACATCTTTAAAGAACATATACATATTAACAATAAACATGAAAATACATTGAATATCAATAATTGTTAGAGAAGTATAAATAAAAACCTAGAAAGAAATCCCACTACTCACACCCTTTAGGATAGTTCTTCTTCCCTTACCACCATCACTGCCCCCCCAACCCCCCCCACACAAAGTGTTTGTAAGGATGTGGAAAAATTTGAACTCTTGTGTACTGTTGGTGGTAAAGTTAAACAGTACAGCCACTATGGAAAACAGTATGTCTGTTCCTCAAAATAGTAAAAATAAAGTTTCCGTATTAGCCAGTGATTCTGTTTCTAGTATAGACCCAAAGGAATTGAGGCAGAGTCTTAAAGAGATACTTGTACCCCTATGTTCATAGCAGCATTTGCAAGAGCTAAAACATGAAGCAACATAAGTGGCCTTTAACATATGAATGGATAGGCAAAATGTGTGTGTGTGCACATACATCCACTCACTGGAATATTTTTAGCCTTAAAAAGGAAGACCACTCTGATACTCTACACTATGAATGAACCTTGGGGACATTATGTTGAATAAGCCACAGAAAGATATATATTGTATACCTTTGCTTACAGGGAGTATTCAGGATAGCCAAAACCCTAGAGAAGGAAAACAGAATGGTGGTTTCCAGGAGCTGAAAGGTGGAACGAGTAGTTACTGTTCAATGGGTATAAAGATTAAGTTTTGCATAGAGAAAAGAGTTTTAGAGAGGGATGGTGGTGATAGTTGAACAGCATATGAATGAACTTGATGCCACTGAGCTGTGTACCTTAAAATGGTTGAGATTGTAAATTTTATGTATATTTTACTACAATAAAAAATTTTTAAAACTCCTATGTAATTATGACCACAGAATTTTGCTTTTTTTTTTTACATGCAGAGCTTTGCACACAAGCACTTTGCACACTCTATGTATTTGTGCACCTGTTTCAGCCAGTTTTAAATCTTGGAAAAGACTTTTTAGTTATCTTTGTATGATTTTCGGTTAATCTATTCAAGAGAAACCTATTAAATAACTTCTAATATGGTTAGCACTGTGCTGAGCTAAGTTAAATGACTCTTTCCAGATATTCATGACCTTTTCTTTAAACTTTTTTAAACACTTGTGAAATTTGTTGTAAGACCATTCATTTTGATTTTCAGTTAAGAAGGTGTTATTTTACATTTAGTTTGTTCTCTGTAGTTGTCTGTGTTACTTGTTCCTTTGTCCAAGGCCCTTAAACAATGTATTGTCTCTTTGATAGGTTTCGTATCTCTGACTTCATTTTTTTACCATTTTTTCTTTTCCTGTATTGAGCTAAAATTATATCCTTTTTATTGCTAATATTCTGCAGCTTAATTGTTGTTCTTCGATGTTCTCAGTGCTAATTGTTAGGTTTATTAGTGGTCTTTTGTCACCTTACATGCTTTTATTTCTCATCCATTTTTTTATTGTTTATCTTTTTCTTTCCCTTTGGATTTCTTTTTCAGCCAAATGTACCACTAATCCCTGAAATTTCCTAGGGACAATATTTTAGTAGTTTTTCCAATATTATTCTTGATCCTAACCTCCATTTTTTGCAATGGCACTAAGTTCTTCCCATTTATTCTTCATTTCACACAAGTGAAAACTTTCCAGGCTTAATACTTATATAGAAGCACATGTATGACTTGTTCTTGTTCTGTTGCTGTGATAATAGAATTCCTTAATAGGAATTTAATTAAAGATACAAGTGTGTCATTCCTGATTCCCACTTTATAGGTGATAAAATTAAGGTACTAAGAAATTTATCCAAGGTTCCACAGCTAGTAAATCATGAGTAGAAGAGTTAGGGTGAGACGCAAGTGTAACATCTTCAGGGCCCAAGACCTACACCACTGTCAAATACTTATTTTACTTCTATTGATACATACTGTAAGCAAAGAAAAGCACATGCACCATAAGTTTATGATTTAATTAATATTTATAAACAATAACCTGTGCAACTAGCGCCTAGAATATTACAAGCTTCCTAGAAGTTTGGTTTCTCTCTCCTTTAGTCCCTACCATGCCTTATGGTTAACCATTGTCCTGTTTTTTAACAGTAAAGAGTAGTTTTGTCTGTTTTTGTACTTTATAAAAATGGAAATCTCATGTATCTACTTAGCTTTTTTTTTTTTTGTTCGTTGTTTTTTTAAGTTTATTTATTTTGAGAGAGAGCGTGCATGAGCAGTGGAGGGGCAGAGAGAGAGGAAGAGAGGGAATGCCATGCAGTCTCTGTGTTGTCATCACAGAGCTGGAGGTGAGGCTTAATCCCTGGAACTGTGAGATCATTCCCTAAACTGTGAGACCTGAGCTGAAACCGAAAATCAGTCACTCAACTGGCTGAGCCATCCAGGGCGCCCAGACTTGTTTCCTGAATTGTATTTATCATAGTCATCTAGTAATTGTGTTTGTGTAAAATAATGTTCTTGTAGGAATATCTGATTGTTCTAATGCTGATGGATGTGTGGATAGTTGTTTCTCAGTTCTGTGTATCTGTGTGTACACTATGAAAAATACTGCTATATTCCAATGCTGGCATTTTCCTTGATATTTCTGATGTGCTTATGCCTAAGTGTGGATTTACCTGGCCTTCCTATGTGCTGCTGTTAAACTTGATTTGATAATCTTGAGTTGTGTGCCAATTTAACTCGCCAACTGTGTATATTTAGTGTTCCAGTTTATTCACAGTCTTAGTGGTGTTTCACAGTCAAAAGTTGTTTGCCTTTTCAGGTAAGCCTTTCATGTTTTAACCTACACTTCTGTGATATCTAAAATATCTCTTCATTAACTTAATGGTAATTTTGGTGTCCTTTTTTCATAAAGAGATAAAGCTCTTTGTATGTTTTTCTATTGGGTTGTAGGACTTACTGATTTGCAGATGTTCCACAGATATTCTAAGTAAAACACCTTTTTCAGATACATTAATGTCAGCATGTTCTGCTAGTCTAGTTACCCTTCTACTCTTATTAATATCTTTTGAAGAATGTAAGTTTTTGTTATACTAAATTTGAATTTTTCAATTTGTTTTGTAGTTTTTGTCTGTTAGATTTACTCCTACAATCAAAATGATGTCCATAATTTTTCTTCAAAAATATTTTTATTACTTTCCATACATTTTAGACGTGACATCTATTTGGAACTTACATTTAGGCAGGTGAAGTAAGGATCTAGATATAATTCTTAAAATCCTAACCTATCTAATTGAGAAGACCATCTTTTCCCCACTGTAATACAGTTAACATTGCGGTGATACCAGATACATTTACAGGTTTGGGTGCTTTCTAGATTTGTTATATTTGGTTGTGTATCTATGTGTCCTTTACTAGGAACATGACCTATGACCACAGCTTTGAAATAAGTATTTATTAATGTCTATTTGCTAGTTTTCTTTAACATTTACTTTGGTAATACTGGGTCTTTGAATTTCCATTTGAACTTAGAATTAACCTAATAATTTCTATAATGACTAACACATGTCCATAAACTGCTGAGATTTTAACTGGAATGCACTGAATATATCAATTGAGGATAACTTTTATCTGTATGTAATTGTTATATACACATAGTATATGTGAACAAAATTGATAATAGACCATTGAATGAACCATGTATTCTTGTGACTTTATGACACAGACCAATTAATATTAATGCTTTGCCTGAATATTAGTTAGGATTTCCTATATAAGTAGACTTCTAGACATTATAACTCAGTTCTTTTCAACTTCATAGGATATTAGTTTTTGTCTTACTTGCTAATACTCTAAATATAATAAACAAAAAAGCAATAATAGATTTTTTGTTGTTGTTGCCTACTCTCAAGAGGAAAACCTTTCGATATTTCAATGTGATGATGGATTATGTGCAAAGTGGCGGCACCCAAGTCTAGTTGTTAGTGTGGGGTAGAAACCTATGTCTTTCCTATTGTTTAACTTTTTCCCTTTAACCAACCACTCTGGGTGTGCCGTGAGCACTCTCGTTATGGGTAGATCTGTGATTCTTATTCTCTGCAATTAAGTCCTCTAAGTGTCATGGAGAGATTCCATGAGGCAGGTATTTGCTTCCAAATGATGTACACTCAGTACAAAGAAAGCATGATGGGCTTCAAATATTTTTCCTAGACAAATTGACACTCAAGACACAATATATACTTTCCTTAGGTTTGTACTGACCATCCCAGGGTCCACAAGACTAATACATCTTACCCCAAACACTTCCTTACCCAGTTCTATGCCCACTGCTTTGGGACTCCTGGGGTCCTCTTTTTCTCCACTTGGTGTAAATTTGTGTAAAATTCTCAGCTCGGTGCTTTCAGGATTGTGTTTTTGCCTTTAAAGTAGGAGTGACCTCTGTATCTCCCTGGCTTCTTTGGTACCTGAAGGAATCCATGTCTTCAAGTCCTATAACTTTGCCTTTGAGCCCTTCAACAGATTCTGTCCTAGAAACATCTCCTCAACTATATAACATCTCCAGGTCCAGTTTTTGCTCATTCAGATCAACAGTTGGACTTATTAATAGAATTCAGGTAAAATACAAAAGCTAAGAAACATGTACATAAATCACATCTTGAGTAGCGGCAGATTAACAAGCAATCTTTAAAATTCTATTTCCTCACAGTTTGCCATTGTTCAGCTCAGAAGGCAAAACTGCAGGTTCTCTTAATATTGTGGTAATTAATACTCAATGTGTGATGTCTCACTGTATTCAATTTATACTTGGTGTGCCTTGCCAAAATGCAATAAGGAGAAAATTTAAAAAGCCAAGAAGACATAAATTATTAAGCTTTCTTCTCCCTGAAGCAAGATTTTAAATAATACTCAGTGCAATGTCATCTAGGGCATTTGGAGATTACACAGTTGAATATTTTGGCTGAGGTTCATTGCACAGGCAGGGGTAATGCAAGTTAGATGTATCTTCCTTTGAGTATAACTATATTGGTGCACAAGAAAGGATATTGGATGCCTTTCATCTGTCCCAAGGGAGTCTGATTGGTGAGAAATGGCAATAGAGCAATGGAGGTAGGGACTAGGAGCCATACCTGTCCTCAATCTTAAACAGTCTTCCTAGAATGTGTTCCTTGAAAGTAACATCTAGGACCGAGAACTGGTGGCTCAGGCCTTCATTTCCCTCAAGCTCCCAGGAAGAGACCATGATTAAGAAGGAAATTAATCCTCTGTCCCGGAGACCATCTGTGCTTGTATGGATATCCTTACTAATACAGTGGGTTTTATTTGGATAGTTTGAAGGTACATTTTGTGTGGATACTACTTTTCCTATGTAGAGGGAAGTAACACAGAGAAGGTATTAATATGAAAATAGGTAAAGGATATGAAAATATGAAAAGGGGGAAAGGATAAGCAGAGAACAATGAGAGTATATCATTTACCAAGATTCTTAAAAATAAGGACAGAAGACGTAAAGAGAGGCTATCTTCTGCAGAGATCAAATGGTATAAATGAAAGGGAAGCTGACATTTTTCATATACTGAGAAATGGGAAAGCACGTACAAAGCCTGGGAAAAACTGATCTCTTATCCAAGCCTGGATTCTAAAACAAAACAAACAAATAAACAAAAAACACTAGATTTGGGTTTCTGTACATCTTTCTTGTGTTGGTGATTTGAACTGGCACAGAGCAATTGACATGGTAAGGGAAATGAATGGGATTAGCCTAGTGACTATTTCAGAAAATGGACAGGCTCCTCAACCATGTAGAAAAGAGAACTACTAGGCCACTGCCTTAGTTTTCCACAGTCCCTTGCACTTGACACAGAGACCATCACAGGCAAGATATTTGTTACACCATTTTGATCAGACAAATCACTGGGCACTGTTTTATTCCTTTACCCCTGCTATATATGTAGGATTGAAATAATTTCTATAAAGGAAAATAATATTATATACTTTAAAAATTTGTGAGATTTGTATATATAAAAATCAGCATGTAAACAAAAACTGCAATTATTGTACATCATCCTTGTTTAGACTAATTGGAGAAGGGTTTAGTAAGGAATTGAGCCTTGAGAAATATGAAGAACTTGGATACATGAAGATAAGTGAAGGAGGAATAAGAGCCTGAGTAAAATTCTCATGTCCAAGAAGAAATATTCTATGTGTGGAGCCCATCTTGGCTCAATCAGGATATGCACATAAACATCTGCTCTAGTTACCTGAGCCTTAAACCACCTCTCACTTCTGCACATGTTGATAAATTTTAAATTTTTAGATTGATTTATGTGATGTTAGCCAAATTACAAATAACTTTGGGTCATGAATTAGGATTTTTAACTCTTTTTCCCCCTAGAAATGAATGTAAGGCTCTGGTAATAGCCTCTCAATGAGAGGCTTTCAGTGTGGCTTCCTAAGCCACTTGGTACTTTTCTTACTTTCCTGATCTAAATAAAAAATACTCACTTTTCCAATGACACTGGACACAACGAAAACAAAGATTCATTTATAAAAAATACAGGCATCGTATTTCTTGATATGCTCTCACAAGTCCCAAGTAGAAACCTCCCATAGAGACCACAGGGGAAACAAAGGAAGGTGAAATGAGAAGCTAGAATGGTAGAGCCTTCTGCAACAAAAAACACAGAAAGTTACTGTGTTGAAAAGGGCATGAAATTGACCTTCTGACTAGAGAGTGGACAGTGACTGGAGGTCTCCTCTGAAGATATTTCAAAGTGGTGGCTCCACTTTGCCTGGAGCAAATAAACTTTTTGTGAGGCTTTCCAAGCATTCTGGGACTCTCATCAGTTAAATTAGCTTAGATGTGACTTCCTGGTGGGAGAGAAATTCCCTTTAAAAATCCCATACTATGATACCACAGTAGATCAAAGTCCATTAATTTTTTTCTACAGTTTGAATATGTTTGAGATTTTTTCCTTGAAAAATTAACAAATCAGATTTCTAATACATTGCTTGTCTTCAACCATTCCAGCGTCTTCTATGGAACTAAAATTTTCTTCTTCAGTGCTTTAACTTTTATTCTCCTTGGAAGGGCCTCTATCCAAAATCATTTTCAAATACATAATAAACATATTTATGCTTAGGTACTATGGTGATTGTTGCATTTAGAACTCAAAAAAGGAGTTGAATTAGTGCTTTTTCCCCCAGTTTTATTGTGAAATAATTAACATTTATCACTGTAGAAACTTAAGGCATATAGCATGATTGTTTGATTTACATTTATTGTGAAATAATTACAACATATCCTGCGAACGTTCCGTCATCTTTAGATACATAAAGAGAAGGAAAGAAAAACCATTCACCTTGTGATGAGAATTCTAAGGATTAACTCTCATATTCCAATGGATCACATGGCAGTGTCAGCTATAGTTATGATGTTGTGCACTAGATTCCTAATACTTATTTATTTCATCACTGAAAGTTGTCCACCATTTTCCTTCAATTCTTCCTCTCCATCTGCCTCTGCTGATCACAGTTCTGATCTTTTTCTAGGGCTTCGTTTTTTTACATTCTACATATGAAGACAAATATTAAATGATTTCACTTATAAGTCTGATACATTTCACATCGCATAATGCCTTCGCAGTCCATTCATGTTCTTACAAACAGTGGGATTTCCTCATTTTTTGACTAAAATAATCGTGTGTGTGTGTGCGCACGCATGCGTGCCCACCACAACTTTTTCATTCATGTATCCATCAGTGAACATTTAGATAATTCCCTCGTCTTGGCTATTGTAAATAATGCTGCTATTAACATGGGGGCACAGATATCCTTTTTGAGTTAGTGTTTTCATTTCATTTAGATATAGTCCCATAAGTAGAATTACTGAATCATATGGTATTTTTATTTTTAACTTTTCAAGGATTTTCCAAAGTGTTTCCATAGTCTTTACTAATTTACACAGTGCTCAATTTATAACAGTGCACAGAATTCCCTTTCATCCACATTCAAGCCAGAATTTCTCGTCTTTTTGTTTTTTTTTTAATTTTTTAATGTTTTTTAAATTTATTTTGAGACAGAAAGAGACAGAGCATGAGCAGGGGAAGGGCAGAGAGAGAGGGAGACATAGAATCTTAAGCAGGCTCCAGGCTCTGAACTGTCAGCACAGAGCCCTATGTGGGGCTCGAACTCACGGACCGTGAGATCATGACCTGAGCTGAAGTCGGAGGTTTAACTGACCGAGCCACCTAGGCACCCCTTGTCTTTTTGATTATGGAAGTTCTAACAGGCATGAAGTGATAGCTTATTGTGGCTTTAATTTGTATTTCCCTCATGACTAGTGATATTAAACATTTTTCATGTACTTGTGGAGAAATATTTTTCTTTGTAGACTTTTCATATATTTTCATATATATTCTTTGGAGAAATTTCTATTCAAGTTCTTTGCCTGTGTTTTAATTGAGGTGTGTGTGTGTGTGTGTGTGTGTGTGTGTGTGTGTGTGTGTGTGTTTTATACTAAGTTGTAGGAATTCTTTAAATATTTTCATAATAATCCTTTGTATGTGCAAATATTTTCCCATTCCATAGGTTTTCTTTTCTTTTTTTTTTTTTTTTTTTTTTTTTGGCTGTACAGAAGCTTTATAGTTTGCTGTAGTTCTACTTGTTTGTTTTTTTATATTTTTGGTTGTGTTTTAGATGTAATAACCAAAATATTGTTACCAAGGCCCATATCAAGGAGTTTTATTCCTTTGTTCTAGGAATTTAATTGTTTCAGATTTTACATTTAAATAGTTAATCATTTTGAATTGATTTTTTTGTGAAGAGTATAATCTAGGAGTCCAGGTTCCTTACTTTACAAGTGAATATCCAATTATTCCAGTACTATTTATGAAATGACTTTTTTTCTCTATTGAGTATTCTTGTCTCCCCTGCCAAATATTAATTGCCCATATAGCATTGAATTTATATCTGGGCCCTAGAGCCTGTTTCATTGGTCTATGTATTTTTATTACTAACATACTATCTTACTATAGCTTCATAGTAGAGCTTGAAATCCAAAAGTGTGATGCCTCCTGCTTTGTTCTTTCTCAAGATTTCTTTGGCTACTTGGGGCCCTTTTTGGTTTCATGTAAATATTACCATGGTTAAAAAAAAATGAAATCTTATTAGGGATTACATTGAAACTATAAATGGTATTTTGAAGTATGGACATCTTAATATGACTTTTTTAATCTATGAACATAGGATAACTTTTCATTTGTGTCTTCTTGAATTGATTTCATCAATGTTGCAGTTTTCAGAGTAGAGATCTTTTACCTCCCTGGTTAAATATATTCCTAAGAATTTTATTGTTTCTTGATGCTATTATAAATAAGATTAATTTCTTTTTTCAGAAAAATTCACTATTAATGATAGGAACACCAATTTTTGTAAGCTTTGTGTTGTGCAACTTTACTGAATTTGTTGATTATATCTATCAGTCTTAGGGTTTTCTATATATGATCATGTCATTTGCAAGTGGGAAACAATTTTACTTTTGCCTTTCCAATTCTGGTGTCTTTCCCTTTTTCTTGCCTGAAATGATCTGTCTAGGACTTCTACTGCTTTATTGTATAGGAATGATAAGAATGAGCACCTTTGTGCTGTTACTGATCTTAGAGGAAAAATTTTCAGCTTCACAGTTGAGTAGGATATAAGCCTGAGGGATTGTGATATATGGCCTTAATTATGTTGAGGTGTAGTTTTTTTTGTCTAATAGTTATGAATCATAAATAAATGCTGAACTTTATCAGATTTTTTTTTCTTCATCTATTGAGATTACAGTACGATTCTTTTCTTTCATTCCACTAATGTAATATCTCACATTGACTTGGAACCATTCTTGCATCCCAGCGATAAATCTCAGTTGATTATGGCAAATGATCCTTTTAATGTGTGGCCAAATTCAATTTGGTAATATTGAGAATTGTGCATCTATATTCATAGGAATATTGGGCTCTAGTTTTCTAGTATTGTCCCTTTCTGATGTAAATATCAGGATAATTATTGGCCTCATAAAATGTGTTTGAAAGTGTTCCTACCTCTTCAATATTTTTGGAAGAGTTTAAGGGGGATTGGTATTAATTCTTTTAACGTTTGGTAAAAATTTGTCAGTAAAACCATCCAGTCCACAGTTTGGCTTCATTGGGAGATTTTTAATTATTGATTCAATCTCCTTAATTGGTCTATTTAGATGATATATTTCTGCCCTATTTAGTCTTGGTAAGTTGAATGATTCCAAGAATTTTTTCACTTATTCTAGATCTTTCAGTTTGGTGGCATTTAGTTCATAATAGCTTCTTATCTGTTGTATCTTGGTGGTATTGGTTGTAATGTTTCCTTTCTTGGGTATAACATTGCTGATTTAGGTGCCATTTTTTCCTTTGGTTAGTCTAGCTAATGGTTTGTCAACTTCCTTAAACTTTTCAAAGAACCAACTCTCAGTTAATTTGTTGTTTTTCTCTCCATTTCATTTCTGATCTAATGTTTACTATTTCCTTTTTCTTCTAAATTTGTGCTAAGATTATTTATGTAGTTCAAGGTGTAGGGATACTTATTTAGGATGTTTCTTTTTAATGTGAGCGTTTATTGCTATCAACTTCCCTTTTACAACTGCTTTCATTGCATCTCAAAAGTTATAGCATGTTTGAATATTCATTTGTTTTAAGAAACCACATTTCTTTTATCCTTTGATCCATTGGTTGATCCAGAAGATCATTATTTAATTTCTATGTGTTGATGAATTTTCTAGTTTCCTTCTATTTTATTTCTAGCTTCATGCCATTGTAGTCAGAGAAAATCATGGATATGATTTCATTCTTGAATTCCCTAAGCCTTGTTTTGAGGCCTAACATGTTTTATCCTAGAAAATGTTCCATGCATACTTGAGAAGAATGTGTAATCTACTGTCATTGGATCCAAAGTTCTATATATATTTGGTCTATTTGGTCTATAGTGTTGTTCAAATACATTTCCAATTGATTATCTCTCTAGGTGATCTATTCATTGATGTAAATTGGTACTAAAATCCTCATCTACTATTGTGTTGTTACATTCCTGTTCATTTTTCCTTTTAATTCTTTTCAGTTTACATATTTAGGTGCTGTAATGTTGGGCATATAAATAGTTGCAATTATTATATCTTCTTGATGGATTGATTCCTTTATCATTATATAATGACCTTTTCATTTGTTTTTACCATTTTTCATTGACATTTGTATAAATATAGCTAACCCTTCTGTTTTCCATTTTCTTGAGGTGACTATGGTCCCATCAGTATCAGTCAATGTAAGTAACAGATTATTGGATTTTGTTTTTTGCTGTTGTTGTTGTTTAAAATTCATTCGTTTTTTTTTTTTTTTTTTTGTCTTTGGGAAAATTTAAATGCATTACATTTGAAGGCATTGTTAGTAGGCAAGGATTTACTATTTACTATTGTTAGTTGTTTCCAATTGTTTTGTAGATCCATTCTTTGTATCTTATTCTACATTTTTTTTATTCCCCCATATTTTGATGTTTCTGGTATTAGTATGCCTTGACTTCTTTATCATGTTCTTTTGCATAGTTGCTAAAGGCATTTCCTTTGTTGTTATCATGAAGCTTATATAAAATAGGTTTAAATTACAATACTGTATTTTAAGCTGATAAATAGAATTCCTAAGCTTTATACTTTTATTTCCCCTCCTCCTCACATTTTAGGTTTTACTGTTATAGTTCATGTTTTTTTGTATTGTATAACTAATAAGTTTTGTGGTTATGTGTTTTTTTACTGCATTCTTTTAAAAAATTCTTGAGTTTAATTAGAGTTTTAGTTATGCATAACCATAACCAAATTACAGAATCAAACTATGACTATATATTTACTAATACCACGACATTTTACACTACCTTTTTGTGTTTTCATGATACTTAGCATTCTTTTACTTCTTTTTTTTTAACGTTTATTTATTTTTGAGAGAGAGAGGGAAGGGGAGGGGCCGAGAAAGAGGAGACACAGAATCTGAAGCAGCCTCCAGGCTCTGAGATGTCAGCACAGAGTCCCATGGGGGGCTCGAACTCACGGACCGTGAGATCATGATCTGAGCAGAAGTCAGACACTTACTTGACTGAGACACTTAGGTGCCCCTGCATTCTTTTACTTCTACTCAAAGACCTGTCTTTGACATTTCTTGTAAGGCAGGTCTAGTGATAATGTATTCCTTCAACACTTTTTTTGAGATTTTCTCTCTCCATTTGTGAGGGACAGCTTCACTGTTAGAGGATTCTTACCCATGACTTATTTTTTCTTTCTTTCAGTATTTTGAAAATGTCCTTACATTCTCTGCTGGCATGAAATGTGTCTTTTGAGAAATTTGCAGTTAGTTTTATGGGCGTTCCCTGTATATAGTTTCTCTCTTTTGAAGTTTTTAAGGTTCTTGGACTTTATTTTTTAACAATTTAATTATAATGTGTCTTAGCGCAGCCTTATTCAGATTCACCCTACTTGGGGTCTTTGGGGCCTCATGGATCGGGATGTTCATTTCTCTCTCCTGGTTCAGGAAGTTGTCAGCTGTCACTGCTTTATATCTATTTTCTGTCCCTGTCTTTTTCTGGAATTATGACCATATGAAAGTTTGTTTTTATTGTGTCCTATAAGTCTAGTTGGCTTGCTTCACTCTTACATTCTTCTCTTTTTGTTCCTCTAACTGGATGATTTCTAATAGCCTCTCCTCCAGGTTGCTGATTCTCTTTTTTGCAGAGTCGAGTCTACTTTTGAAACTACTGAATTCTTCAATCATCACATTTTTCAACTTTAGAATGTTGTGGGGTTTTTTGTGGTTGTTTATTTTTGTTTTTTTTTTTTTTTTGTTTTGGATGGTTTCTATTGCTTTGACTAACTTGTTTTGTTAATGCATCATTTTCTTAATTTAGTATAGTTGTCTGTGTTCTCTTAGTTCATCAAGAGGATTATTCTGAATTCTTTGACAGTTGTAGATCTCCACTTCAAGATCATTATAGATCTCCACTTCAAGATCATTATTAATTTCATTTATTGCCATATATATATATATATATATATATATATATATATATATATATATAAATAAATAAAATCTTTGATTCCTTACATTGTATCTATGCATTTGAGTAATTGTGTTGCTTTTCCAGACTTGGCTTTGGAAGAGGTAGATCTTCACCAGTCTTCTCACTTTGGGTTTCTGGTTGTGTTTGCTGATGAAGTCCTTGGGTGTATAGGGCCTACCATTGTCTACTTGGAGGTGATACAACAGAGTTCTGAGGTCAGGCATGGCAGTGGTGCTGGCTTGGCTCCTTAGCCAAATGAGGCTTCATAATTGACTGGATTCTCTGGCCAGCCTTAGTAATAGTCAGGACTTGGTATCCCATTCAGTAATCTGTGGAGCTATGAATTAGTTTATCTGACCTGGCATGGCATCAGGACAGGAGCCAGGGCTTATACAGCTTATTGTTTAGGGACCTGAATTAGGCAAGAGTGTACGCTGAATTTCCTGGTCAGGTGAGTCCATCAGTGTTGCTCTGCCGACAGGGAAAGCCATGGGCTATTCTCTCTGTTTAAGTGCCACTGTATGCATGGCTGTTGGATGGGCATGCTGCTTTCCATGTGCTCTGGTTAGGTTCCCTGTTCAAGCAGGCTGGAGGCTATATTCAGCAATGATTGGGGCTACCAATTAGTCTATCTGCTTGGGGAAAATTGGGAGAAGTGACTCGAAAGCTCATAAAGTTTGGTTTGTTGTCTTAACTTAGGCTGACCTGCACCCTAAATTCCATGGCTGAGTAGGTTCACTGGTTTGCCTGCCCTTCTCTTATTTCCAATGCCGCTGGTTTAATATAGCTTCCAGGTATTCTAAGCAGCCCTTCTGATCAGATTGTAGCAGGTGACACTCCACAGTAGGTGGGCCATGACTCAACTACTTACATGGGTGTGGACAAACTAGGCTTTAGGGACAGTAAAATTCCTCATTTGATGATTGATACCAGGCAGATTTGGACCCCTATGAGTTCTCTGGGAAGAGTGCATCATGACTTGGTTCTTCAGTGAGGAAAGCCACTGGTTGTGATTACTGCTTGGGCATTACATGTGTAAATTTGATCTAGGAAGACCGGTGTGCTAGTTATTGCAGGTCTTTCCCCCTTGTCCTTTACAGTCAGATTTCCAGTGGTTGAACCCTACACTTTCCCCTGAGGTCCCTTTGGGGTGAGGTCAGAGTGAGGGCTTTTATAAAGCCACCACACTGCTAATTGGGAGCTTCCCCTCCTGGGTATTTTCCCACTGGGGAAATGAAGCTCAGTCCCCTCCACATGGTTCTGTATGGGCTTGGGGGAGAGGAAATGTGGCCATTGTATAGATACTTATCATAAACATCTAGGCAATTTGTCTTGGACTCTGGTGCAGGATGTGCATCAGCTTCATCCCCATGTTCTAGGATTTTTCTAGGTGTTGTTTTGACTAAATGTTCTTGTGAAGAGGACCAAAGTCAATACTGACCTATATCTCCATCTTGGTGATGTCACTCTCTTTGAATTAGTTCTTACTGATCATGACACTCTCTGTCCCACTGCATCTTCAGTGTGCACATGTAGGGGGAGGATTAGAGGAGCTTGAAATGGCCGGTTCATCATACTTTAAAATCTGAAAAATTTTCCAGGAAAATATTTACAGTTTTGCTAATTTGTAGCATTCCTTATATGAGGTAACAGGAGATGACTAAAATTACCCAAAATAAAAGAATAGCCAAGTGATGGTAAATCAATAGGATAAAATATTGTACAACTGTTAAAAGCATGAAGTTGAGCTATGTAAAAGATTAAAATAAGTAAAAATGGAAAGTTATGGAAAAATATGAGCAATCTGAAACCATCTACTAACTCATAAGTAATACTGTATACATAAATACATGCATCTATATGTATAGAAATGAACCTGGAAGGATGATGATCAAAATGATGAATACCACTGAGGAGATGCTAGAATTTAGTGGATAAAGACATAAAGGTGAATTAGATTGTTATGATACATAAAAATAACTCAAAGAAAATAATAACCCTGATGTCAACTCCAAGAATTAGCCAATTTAAAATCTCATCTATTTGTTTACTTTTTTAGTTAAAAATTTCATGCTCATTATAAAGATTTCAAATAATGATGAAAAATATCAAAGTGAAATTACAAATTAAAACTAATCCCTATATTAGATAAGCATGATTTCAGGCAAATCTGTAAATGTCTAAGTGTATAGATAGATACATAATCAAAAAGATCTGAGATAACATTTTATACAAAAAAATGTAATTAAATGCATTAAATGCAAGTTCACAGAAACCATAAAAAGAAGACAGTGGAGCAATTACTGAATTTCATATGCATGTTTCCTCATCACAAGATGTACCATTTGGTTATATATTCATTCAAGATTAAGAAAAAGTTATTAAAAGGATAGAACCATTATGTGTTGCTTTAGCCTCATGTTTTAAGATAATTTTCATTGATTTCCTGCTTTGCACAATAAAAATGTCAGGCTTTTCTCATTAGCTTTTATAATCATTTCCTTCTACCTCCTGATTTTTGCTAATTATGCTAATATTTTTACAGTAACATTTTTTAATATTTTGTTCTGTAACTTGCAGTTTAGTCTTGAATCTAAATTTGAATGGATTCGCTTCTCACCTTTCATTTCTTTTTTAAAATCCATTTCTCTCTTCCAGAGTTCATTTTTTTTTTTTTTGGATTGACAAATGACAATTTTTTTGGATTGACAAATGACAAATAGTATTTTGTTTTTGTTTTTTCTGAAATGGGTTTGTGGGCATTTTATTCACTGAGACCATTCATATTTGAGCCTATTGGGTATCCATGGTGCTGTTGTCAAAATTTTCAGGACATTGTAGATACTTTTTTTTTTTTAATTTTTGGCATTGAATTTTGATGTAGGGAAGTTAGAGAAACCTTATTTAACGTAGGTCTGTAGAAAACTTTCCTTTTCTGCATGCATAACAGAAACTTGGGTAGTTGTTAGTGCAGTTCAGTAGCTTAATTGAGTTAGGATTAAATTCTGTAACATCAAATTTTTATGGTATACTAAATCTCTTCAATATCCAGGCTTTAAAATGTTTTAATATTTCTTTTACAGTCTGCTTCTTCAACTTTTTTATATCTGACACCAAATTTTCTTATTTGAGATAATTTTTTTATTACTCTCTAATTTTATATTTTCTATTTGTATACTTTATTTTTAATTCTATGCTGTTTTTTAAGAAGTAAATCTATATGCCTTTTTCTAACTCACTGATCAAATCTAGTGTGGGACTTAAGTTTATACTGTTTCTGTTTATCTCCTTGTGTTGTCCTTTCCTCTGGCTTTTAAAGTCCTTTTTCATTAAATTGAAGGTCTTTGTTGGTCTGTCTATAGTGGTAGGTGTTGAGATCTAATGGGGGGATAAAAAAAAAAGTCTTCTCCTGGCACAAAACTTCTCCTAAACAGTACAAAAGAAAACAATACAACAAAACACAATTTTTTTTTTAAATAGGAAATTTACTGTCAAATTGGTTTCCATACAACATCCAGTGCTCATCCCAACAGGTGCCCTCCTCAATGCCCATCACCCACTTTCCCACAATTTTATTATTAATAAGCATTAAACCAGAATGTGATGAGCTTCACAGGCAATATCCTAAGAGGTTGCAAAGACAGAACAAATCTTACCTTTGCAGTTAGCCAAGCAGATACAATCTGTTACATACCTCATCACAAGACAAAAAATAGCTAATCCTCAAGAGACCTCATTTGTCACACATAGTTCACCTGTAATTGAGACAGCCATCTGTTTGCTAATTGGCTTTGTCCAAAGGAAAAATAAACTTGTCCTATATTTATGATAGGGGATAGTTTTGCAACTTAGGGTGAGGCATCTGTTGACTTTAGGCTCCTATCTTCCTACAGGAATTGAGAAAAAGGGGGTGTTATTTTCTGTGATGGTTACATTACAGAGAAGACAGTTACAGATACTTGAGAAAGTTATTCCTTCCTCTTAAACCTGGGTAAGGGGCTTATTTTGAAAAAGTCGGATTCACCGACTTAAAATATTTACATACATTGCAAAGACAGAAAGAAACTTACATGTTTTCTAAAGTAAATGCTCTGAGAAAGAGGGGAAGTCTCTTATTCTCAGGAGGCCATTAAATCTCTTTTTTAATGTGCATTTGCCTTTACATAAAAACTTGTGAGAAATTGTTTCTTGAATTATATTTTCTTCTAAGTCTGAACCTTTGCTTTCTCATAGTTTTCTTTAGCATTTATCCACTTTTGTTTGTTTTGGTTTTTATTTTGTCTTTGATTGGGTGGGGCAATTCTTGCCTATTTTATAGGCCTGGAATCTTGACTCTTTTGTAGTGAATCAGCCTGTTTTTGGTCTATGTTTCCACACCATTCACAGTAGCTATTTCTACAAAAACTCATTCAATAGAGGAAAACTATGATAATATTTCTTGTGCCTCTCTGAAATGAATGCACTACTCAGAATATTTACATTTTTGTTCCCATCAGCATAGCTGCTGTGATGTTTGTGGGAAGCTGGTGTAGTTGGGGTTGAGATGGGGCTAGGTAGAGGTTAGAAGGAGCTAAAACCTAAATAACCATTTGTCCTATACTTTGCCCATTTTATCTTGCTTCCCAGGAAGTTTAATGTTTACCCAAGGTCTTCTTCCCAGTGGGAACACATTTTCCAATTGTTAACACAGAGGAAAAGCCTCCTCGTTTTCACAGAATCCCTATATAGGCTACTGTGGCCTTGTCTTTAATTGTACCCAGTGCGATAGGTGGAAATATATCTATATATATCTGTATATATATAGATATGTAGAGATAGATATTGTCATATTTCATTTTGGGGGCTGGTTTTGCAATTTTCTCCTCTTTTGAAGGGGCATTGTCTGGCCTCTGTATGTGCCCCCAAAAGCTAGGTCTCTAAAAATCTTGGCTTCCATATTACTCATGGTCTGTTAGAAGTTGTGGAGATATGAGTAAGAAGATAGCTATGACTTCTCTTATGTGTACAATAGGATTACAATAATAGGTAACTTTTACCAGTTTGGGCCATGGTCCCCACTCAAAGCTAATCACTTGACATCCATCTGAGCATTTAGCACTAATGAAAACTTCATAAGGTGAATTTTTGAATTATTTTACAGAGGGGACAGTGAGACTTAAATTAGGTAACTAATGGTCACAAGAAGTGGAGATACCATTTACACCCAGGTTTCTTCAAGTATAAAGGCCCTATTTTAACCACTCTGCCTTTCTGTTGCCTTCTAGAGTTCTGGTGGTACATGAGTCCTATAACATATGGTGATAGTGTTAAATGTGAATCAGGATGTGATTTTATTCAAGTCTTCACACTATGACTTATTACCTGTGTGATATTAGAGAAACATCTCTGAGTCTTGGGTAATCCTTTTGCAAAATGCAAAAGTTCCTGCTGAAGTTTATCATGTTTCCTTGAAACTGAGATTTACTTGTTTACTCACTTCACATTTATTCAATAAAATTGTTGGATTCCCTTCATGCACCAGACACCTTTGTAGATAAGGAAAAATTGAACTAGAAAGACAGGGGAACCACTCTATAATTCCAGTGGAGGGTGATTTATAAACAAAACAGCAAATAAAATTTAAATGTAAGGAATATGGAGAATGTTTTAAGAAAAAGGAGATGGTTTGAAGAAGTGATATTAGAACAGAAATTGAGTAAAGGGAGACAGGGAGCCATGCTAAGGTCTACAGAAAAAGCTCTCCGGGTTAAGTAAAAATAGATTTAGAGCCCATGACCTGGGAAAGATTTTAGATTGTTCCAGAAACAATATGTTGAGTTGAGACCATGGATGTAGAAATGGTTTGCAAATTATTTCCTTAGCAAATCTTATTTGTATCTTTTGCATTATACTTGGCTTTGTACCAAACAATTGGAAAATTTTTTATCTCTCCTGCAAGTTAATAAGTCAGTGACCTAGTATGCTAGGAATTGATATGTTCTTTAGAGTTTGTGTTAGATATCTTGTTTATATATTTTTTGTTTAGAAAAATTTTAATGTTTATTTTTGAGAGACAGAGAGAGAGAGAGAGAGAGCATGTGCAAACGTGTGGGAGAGGGACCAAGAGAGAGGGAGACACAGAATCCAAAGCAGGTTCCAGACTCTGAGCTCTCAGCACAGAGCCAGATGTGGGGCTCAAACCCACAAACTGTGAGATCATAATGTGAGCTGAAGTTGGATGCTTCACCTACTAAGCCACCCAGGCACCCCTTGCTTATATTTTAAACCCTAGTTTTGTGGAAAATATCTCCTATTTCCCACACCACACTTAGTCCTATCACCATCTGTATGGGTATCAATAGGAAAGTAGCCATTTTGAATTCGAAGAACCTATAGCCTGATCAGATGTTTCCCTCACCCAAACTGTTACCCCTTCCAATCAACATACATGTCACTGAATAAAAGTGGAGCTGGATTCTTTTTCTCCAATTGCTGAAGGATAAAGGACAAAGTTATGGAATTCTTTCCTGTTCCTTCCTACCATGTGGGAATTGTGCATAAAATAGGAATGGAATAAAAATATATATATATAGACGGGGCTGTATACAAGTGATAAAGTACTGCTCCTGTGTTTTCAATCACTGATTCAATGCATTTTTGAAGTCTTCCTATCCCTGAATTATGCAAGACGCACTGTTAATATCATTGATTCATCCCTTTTGGCTAAGGTAGTTTCAGTTAACTTTATTGTAACTGAAAGTGTACTACTAGCATTTCCCCATGTACTATTTAATTGAATTCTAAAATAGGCTTATATAAAAAGGCATTATTGCCCTAACTTTAAAATGAAAACCCAGATGGGGTGCCTGGGCGGCCCGACTTCAGCTCAGGTCATGATCTCATGGTTCGTGAATTTGGGCCCGCATCAGGCTCTGTGCTGATGGCTCAGAGCCTGGAGCCTGCTTTGATTCTGTGTCTCCCTCTCTCTCTGCCCCTCCACCACTCACGCTCTGTCTCTCTCTGCCTCTTAAACTGAAGGAAAATATAAAAAAATTTAAATGAAAAGCCATAAACTCAGGACATGTAAGTAACTTATATGAAATCCTAGAACTAGCAAATTGAGTATTTTCCTTCAATTCTGAAGCATAGAAAATTATGTAGAAGAAAGTGATGACACCTACAGTGTATGCGGTTTGTATTCATCTTTTTTTTTTTTTTTTTTTTTTTTACTTTTTATACCAAGTTAATGGATGGCACAGGGATTTAATTCAGATGCCACTGATGTACAGAGTTATGGTTGGGCATGTTAAATTGCAGGCAGTGAACGAGGAAAGGTATGGAGGAATGAGGCAAATGAGGACATATGCACTATCCATTATTGGCTCCTTACCTTGTATTTGACAATTATGGGTTTGGATGGTTTTCCAAAGTCAGTAGTTTTAAAGTGAGCATCTTAGGGGTACCTGGGTGGCTCAGATGGTTAAGTATCTGACTCTTGATTTCAGCTAAGGTCATGATCTCAGGGTCACGAGATTGAACCCTACATGGGGCTTAGTAGTGAACAAGGATCCTGCTTGAGATTCTCCTTCCCTCTCTCTCTGCCCCTGTCCCACTTACACATATGCACAGATGTTCTTTCTCTCTCCCAAGGGGGAAAAAATCCTGCAAAAAGTTGGTTTTGGAAAAAGATAGCAACACCCCTACATGTAGGGTAGAGGGGTAGAACGACTGCATTAGAGGCTTTGAGTCTTTTTTTGTAAGTTCCCAGACCTCATCTGGCTTCTATACCAATTTTAGATTCTATGGCCCATTACTTGTACCAATGTATTACCTATGAATTGACCTCTATTGAGGTCAATAATAAATTTTATATGATAAAAAATTTTATTCATTTAACAAAATGAAAAAAAAAATCACCCCCCCTCCCAAATCTACCCATTCTCCCATGTATTTCATCCCACTTCAAACTAATCAGAAATTTTGCTTCCTTGGTTATACCGCAGTCTTCCAGGTATCTTTAAATTCTCTTTTAAAAAATTAATAATGAAACCTCCCTGGGTATCATATTTCAATCAGCCCCTACCTTGTTTTTCAGTCCCCTTCCTAGTGAAAATACTTGAGGGGCGCCTGGGTGGCTCAGTCGGTTAAGCGTCTGACTTCAGCTCAGGTCACGATCTCACGGTCCGTGAGTTCGAGCCCTGCGTCGGGCTCTGGGCTGATGGCTCAGAGCCCGGAGCCTGCTTCCGAGTCTGTGTCTCCCTCTCTCTCTGCCCCTTCCCCATTCATGCTCTGTCTCTCTCTGTCTCAAAAATAAATAAACGTTTAAAAAAAAAAAAAGAAAATACTTGAATGGTCCTCATTAATACTTGTGGTCCCCATTAATCATTTTGTATTAGTATTTATCATCTCATTATTCCAAATAATGGTCACAAATAATAGTTCTATTGTGGAATTCCAATTGGCATAATCATTATCTTAAACTCTGGATAGAATTTAACATACCTGAGTATGTTCTCTTTCTTGAAATCCCTAGGATCTTTCCCAACTTTATTTCCCACTCATTCTTTTTTAAAGGAATTTATTATTGGTGTGCTCATGTTTGTTTATTATTATTATTATTATTATTATTATTATTATTATTAATTCTAACTCCTTATTTTTTTTCTTTACTCTTTACACTCATTGGAATCACCTGTTCCACCTTGGCTTCTGTGGCTATTTGTATTCTGATGGTTCCATATTCTGTTTCAATCTAAACTTATATCAGGTTGCCTGAGTATCTCAGTTAAGCATCCAACTCTTGTTTTCAGCTCAGGTCATGATCTCATGGTTTTGTGGGTTTCCAGCCCCATGTTGGCCTCTGAGCACTGACCGTGTGGAGCTGGCTGGGAATTCTCTATCTCCCTTTCCCTCTGCCCCTCCTCCGCTCACACTCTCTCTTTCAAATTAAAAAAAAATAAACATAGAAATACTCAAATATCTCCATTTTGATCTGTGATACCACAGATGAAATTACTATTCTTCCCCCACAGTGAATGTCAATGTCATCAACAGAGGTGTGTAAGTTAGAAAATGAGAGGTCATCCTTGACTTCTCTTTCCCATTCATTTTGTACATCCAAGAAAACCCAAAGTCCCAACTTTGTGAGTATCTTCCTTTCTTCTCCTTTCCCACTTAAGTGACATCTGGGCACCATCCGAGTCTCGTCCTCAGAAATTAATCACTATTCCCTAGCTTCTAGAAGTTTTGCTTGATGCCACCTCCCATGTGATCTCTCTAGCAATTGCACTCAGTTAAGGGGTGCAATCTCATCCAATGTTAAATTCATCCCCAGGCACACCCCATATTTTATGTCTGGTCAATGTGTGATACAAAGGCACAACATTCTTGCTTCAACCTTGAAATTTCCCTGATAAGCCATTTTCAACTTCAGAATTCCCTTTGAGACTAGTTGAGACACCTATTTTAGCAGGATTATAGTTCATTTCCTCCCTTTTCTCAAGGCTGCTTCCCTCAACCATGTTCTCCAATAAGACACTTGGAATATTATTCTCTTTATCATAATTGGTTTTGTCATGAAACTAATCAGTCACTTTACATGTTTACCCCACTCTGCTCTCTTGCTTATTTCTCTTATTCTACTCTTGGTCTTCTAGTACATTTTCCACATGGTAGCTAAAGCAATCATACTAATATCCAACATGATCCTTTAAAATCCCTGCTAAAGACAATGCAGTAGATTCTAATTGCAGGAGAAATTTTAATGTCTTTATATTATTTTTTAAAAAGTGAAATGAAGGATTATACCTGTCTTATAAATTATTGTGTTTCAAATGCCTAACATATAGTAGGTCCTTAATATTTTTAATATAAATAATTCATCACCTACCCTGTGCTTAAATATCTTGATCAACAATTAATGAAAAGAAATAGACTAGAAAATTTCATCCTTATTTCCACTCTGCCTTCAATTAACTGTATGATCTTAAGCTACTCTGGATGAATTTGTACCCAATAGAATTAGATTGCTCAACTAGATGATTTTCAAGGAACCTACAAATATGATATGTGATACTCTGTGTACCAAATTAGGGCTCACCATTGAGCAAATAAAGAACATAGTGAAAAAAGCTTAAGTTTATCCATAAATAAAATTCACGAAAATCTGAGATAATTAGTGCTCTTAAAGTATAAGCTTTTAGTATTAACATTTTTTTAAATAACTTATTGCCACATTAGGTAACATCTAATGTATACAGTATAGCCTTGGCTTTTGGAGTAGATTCCCTTGATTCATCACTAACATACAACACCCAATACTCATCCCAATAAATGCCTTCTTCAATGCCCATCTCTCATTTTCCCCACCCCCCAATTCCTGATGCCCTTAAACTCTCAATTCTCTGTATTTAAGAGTCTCTTATGGTTTGCCTCCATCTCTGTTTTTAACTTCTATTTCCTTCCCTTCCCCTATGGTCTTCTGTTAAGTTTCTCAAATTCCACATATGAGTGAAAACATATGATATATGTCTTTTTCTTACTGACTCACTTCACTTAGCATAACATCTTCCAGTTCCATCCATGTTGTTGCAAATGGCAAGATTTCATTCTTTTTCATTGCTGAGTAGTATTGCATTGTGTGTGTGTGTGTGTGTGTGTGTGTTTACACACACACACCACATCTTCTTTATCCATTCATCAAATGATGGATATTTGGGCTTTTTCCATAATTTGACTACTTTTGATAGTGTTTCTGTAAACATTGGGTTCCATGTGCCCCTGTGAATCAGCACTCCTATATCCTTTGGATAAATTCCTAGTTAGTGCTATTTCTGGGTCATAGGGTATCCTATTTTTAATTTTTTGAGGAACCTCCATACTATTTTCCAGAGAGGCTGTACCAGTTTGCATTCCAACCAACAGTGCAAGAGGGTTCCTGTTTCTCCATATCCTCACCTACATCTGTTGTTGCCTGAGTTGTTAATTTGACCCACTCTGACTGGTGTGAGGTGGTATCTCAGTGTAGTTTTTACTTGTATTTCCATGATGCGTGATTTTGAACATTTTTTCATGTGTCTGTTAATGATCTGAATGTTTTCTTCGGAAAGTGTCTATTCATGTCTTCTGCCCATTTCTTCAGGTTATTTGTTTTGGGGGTGTTGCGTTTGGTAAGTTCTTTCTTTATAGATTTTGGATACTAAACCTTTATCTAAAATGTCATTGACAAACATCTTCTCCCATTCCATTGGTTGCCTATTAGTTTGTTGATTGTTTTATTTGCTTTGCAGAAGCTTTTTATCTTGATGAGGTCCCAATAGTTCACTTTTGCTCTCATTTCCCTTGCGTTTGGAGACATGTCAAGTAAGAAGTTGCTGCGGCTGCTGCCTGTTTTCTCCTCTGGGATTTTGATGGTTTCCTGTATCACATTTAGGTCTTTAATCCATTTTGAATTTATTTTTGTGTATGATGTAAGAAAGTGGTCCAGTTTAATTCTTCTCCATGTTGCTGTCCAGTTCTCCCAGACCATTTGGCACAGAGACTGTCTTTTTTCCATTGGATACTCTTTCCTGCTTTGTTGAATATTAGTTGGCCATACATTTGTGGGTCCATTTCTGGGTTCTCTAATTTTATTCCATTGGTCTATGTGTCTGTTTTTGTGCCAATACCATACTGTCTTGATGATTAGAACCTTGCAATATGGGCTAAAATCTGAGATTCTGATGCCTCCAGCTTTGGTTTTCTTTTTCAGCATTACTTTGGCTATTTGGGGTTTTGTGTGGTTCCATACAGCTTTTAGTATTGTTTGTTCTAGCTCTGAGAGGAATGCTTTACTATTTTTAACTGGGATTGAATTGAATGTGTAGATTGCTTTGGGTAGTATCAACATTTTAACAATATTTGTTCTTCTAATCCATGAGCATGGAAATGTTTTTTTTTCATTTCTTTGTGTCTTCTGCAATTTCTTTCATAAGTTTTCTAAATGTTTTTCAAAAATGAGAAAATGCTCCCCTACTTCTTTCCCCATCACTCCTTATGTATTGAATTGGACATCTAGAATATATGTGCCAATTATGTGATTGTAGAAAAATGGTTGTTTCCTTATAAAGTAAAGGTTAGTTTGTAAGCCTTAAGATAAATTTTGTTTTCTGTAGTGTCACAGTGGTCAAGCCACATATTATTATGTTGAAACAATCTTTCTCACAAATTCAATCAAAATGTAAATGCTCACACATTTTGAGGAAATGTGTCAATTTTGTGCTTTAAAAAAGGCACATAATTTCACAAAACAACAAACTCAGAAAAGTTCGAGCACCATCTGTTATGCAATAAATGTTACATGACTTAAATATTTTGCCATTTGAAATAAAAATTAAAAATCTCTTCTTAGTATCTGAACTTCAGTATCCTAGAGAGTAGCCTACTACAGTCAAAACAATTCTTCTTTTATAATTTAGTAATCTTTGACACATTAAAAAATATCAGGTAATACTTCATTTTTAAGCTTAGTAATACATTTCTTTTGACACAAAAAATAGCAGTGGAATTCCTGAGAGTGACATATTACTTCTGGGTACCTTGACTCAAAGGAGCCAAATGCATTAAAGCTACTATGATGAATAGTTTAAGAATTATTAATGATCAAAATAAATGCTCATCGCCATGCTGTGACACATGTTAGTCTCTGTACACAGTAGTAACTAAATGTTGATTGCTGCTGTGAGAAATAAATGAAATCATAGCAGCTGGAGGTGTTACTCCTAATCATAAATGTGATCTTTCTTGTTTGCTTTTTATACAGGAGTTGAATGCCAAAAGGGGAAATGATGGTAGAGAAAAAGTGACATTCACCATTTCTCCATTTCACTTTGAGTCTTTACCTCTGTACAAAATGTGAACAAGATATGCAGAATATTTAAGAGGATTTCATGAATGTTAATCCCTTGGTTTTTATAACTATCTTTAGTTGCATAAGATATTAAGCATTTGGAGAAGCTGGTTGAAGTGTTATACAATTTGTCTTTGTTTAAAAAATAATAACAACAGTCTGAAAAATTCAGCTTTGTCATCACCAAACAAGACAAAGAAGGATAGGTTTGAGTTGACAGGTAAAAATTTAATAACCGACCTGGTTACTCTAAAGAGGCATTTCTCAGAGTGCCTGGCTGGCTCAGTCAGTAGAGCATGTGGTTCTTGATTTCAGGGGTCATAAATTTGAACCCCATATTGGATGTAGAACTACTTAAAAAAAAAAAAAGCAACTGCTCTATCCCTGTATTCCACCCTATTCATTTAGGCCACTCTGCTCCATTAGAGAGGACAGAGTCATGACTTCAAAATAAAACTGAGGTTGCTGGCCCTTTGCAAAGCCTTCTACTGTAGCTTTAGCAAATATAGTTGCTTTTGGAAAAGTATCACCTCTGTAAATAGCAACCTTTCATCTCTCTGAGACCTGAGCTTTGTCATGACTAATCAGAGAATGGAAAGAGAGGAGGTTTACTGCTTAAAAGGCATATTAATCCTTAGCCTCAGCAGAAATGTTTCTCTTATTTAAGTGATGAATCACTAGAAAATATGTATTGAAGTGCCTGGTTGGCTCAGTCGGTTAAGCACTCGACTCTTGGTTTTGGCTTAGGTTACGATCTCATGATTTTGTGACCTCAAGCCCCACATGTAGCTCTGCACTGACATTGCAGAGCCTGCTTGGAATTCTCAGTCTCATTCTCTGTCTGTCCCTCCCCCACTCATGCTCTCTCAAAATAAATAAACTTACAAAAATAGAAAAGAAATACATATAAAAGTGAACCATTGGTCTTTTGCCCAGCCCCTCCTGGTAAATGGTCTAGATCATTTAATTCTAGACTGAGTCTAATTCTAGACTTAGAATTCTATCAATGTCTCAGAGGCTCTAACCTGGAATTAAAGAAAGGAGATGATTGTGTGTGTATGTGATATAAAGGGAAAGGTGATTCTTATGGCATAAGGCTCACAGAAGCTCTATGTTTATTTAAATATTGAAGAAATGTAAGTTCATGAGCCGTCCTCCTGTGGACAGGTATTCATCTGGAAGTTTTGAACATTTGAAGTTGAATATCCAGGAGTCTTTAGAACACATAAGAAGGCTTTGGCTATCAAAAATCTATTCTTTTTTTTCTTTTTTTAATATTTGTTTACTTTTGAGAGAGAGCAAGTGGGGAAGGAAAGGGGGAGACACAGAATCTGAAGTAGGCTCCAGGCTCTGACTGCCAGCACAGGGCCCAACATGGGGCTCAAACCCATAAGTAGTGAGATCATGACCTGAGTCAAAGTCAGATGCTTAACCAACTAAGCTACCCCGGAGCCCCTCAAACATTTTTTTTAAGTGTTGATTTAATCTTAAGACAAAGAGAGAGACAGAGTGAGCTGGGAGGGGCAGAGAGAGAGGGAGACACAGAGTCCGAAGCGGGCTCCAGGCTCTGAGATGCCAGCACTGATGCAGGGCTCAAACTCATGAATCATGAGACCATGACCTGAGCCCAAGTCAAATGCTTAACTGAGTGAGCCACCCAGGTGCTCCTCAAACCTCTATTCTTTATGCAAGATATAAGAGCAGGTGGTAGATTGATTTAAAAAAATCTCCAAGTGGTAAGAAAGATAGAATGAATAAAAGAAGAAAGGAAATCATACTTCTGAAAATATATATAGGGAATTGAAATCTGAAATCATACTGTTTCCATAATTGACCAGTTGTCTACTACCATGGACCAAATATGATGTCGCTATTACTTTTGAATTGTTTCAGAGCTATCAAAATGTATCTACTCAGTCTCCTCCAATTTATGAAAATAGAAATCTTGGACGTTATGACAGATTGATAGACATTCTGGGTCATGCTGGCTTTAGCTCCCTCTGACCTTACTGAGACAGCTTTGGCATCTCAGCTTATCTGGCCCACAGGTCTTAACAAGTCAGTTTCTTGACCCTTGGATAAGAGAAGACCTCTTGAATATAAATAATTGGGAAATATTTTCAATAATCTCCAAAGGGATTGCTTTCCAGTCTTTGCTTGGACTAAGTTGTAGAATATCTCCTCTCTAACTTAACCAATTTAACTGGTGTCTCAGTAATGACGATCTTTGAGAGACCCCATCATTTCGTACTTACTTGTAGCACTTAACCCTAACTCCAACTTCTGTGATGCTCATTTTGTTCTCATGATTCAGAACACTTTCCTTCTCCTAGATCTCCATCAACCCATGATGGTTAGATCTAACGCTGAAAACTTAAACCAACTACCATTGCTGTGAATTACATTCCTATCACCCCATAAAGGAACATTTTGAATGCACCAGATTGGTTTATTAAGTATTTACTGATCTCTTCTCTTGGCTCTTGCTCAGCTCCTATTTTCCTACCTTATCTCTGCTTACCTTTTTGGGAATCTGCCTCCCACTTTGTCTTCTCCTAAATGACAGGCATTTTTCCACCTCCTTCCTTTGCCCCATTCAACTCTCAATACTCTTGAACCCTCAAAATTTCCTCAAGCACAAGAGGCTTGTGTAGATACCCACAGCTTCCCTGAAACGCTTTCCATAGAAAGTGTTCTCTAAATGACCAAATCTTCTTACACTCCAGTGTATGTTTCCTACTTTCCCCTAGATCCACTGATCTTTAATGATAAAGTCTGTATTACATATGTGTTACTAAACTATCTGTAGTTATAGTATGAAAACAAGCATTGTTTATTTTCTTAAAATACAACTCCAACAAGATTGAATATGTCTGTTCAAATAGGTATATCTCCATTGACATAAAGTCAGCATTTATTTTTTTAAGTATAATTTATTGTCAAACTGGCTTCCATACAACACCCAGTGCTCATTGCAACAAGTGCCCTCCTCAATGCCCATCACCCACTTTCCCCTCTCCCCCACCCCCTATCAACCCTCAGTTTGTTCTCTTTATCTAAGGGTCTCTTATGGTTTGCTTCCCTCCCTCTGTTTGTAACTACTTTTTTTCCCCTTCCCTTCTCCCATGGTCTTCTATTAAGTTTCTCAAGATCCACATATGAGGGAAAACATTATATCTGTCTTTCTCTAACTGAGAAAGTCACCATTTAAAAGTCTAGTTATCAACAAGTAGCAGTTGATACTTATTCACCACTTATTCACCACTTTGACTGTCATTAGAATTGGGGACATTTTAATGAGTAAATACCAATTCCCAGACCACACCATGTATGCTCTGGCTAAATTTTATGCTAAATGCTTAAAATATGTTCAGATGATTCTATTTACACAATCATTACTTGTAACCGAGATAAAGAAACAAAGTGAGCTATCTAACTGCTGTATGAGAGGCAGGCATTGCAAGCAGCTACTTTCTACAGAAGCCTTACCACTGGCCAGTTGCACATGTTCTTTTCTTGCTTTGAAACTGGAGCTCAGGAAGACTATATAACTTTAGCAAAATTATGGACTTGCAGTAAAAGAATGAGAATTTGAACATAATCACTCTGGATTTTTGACACTGAGTACTTTTGAAATTTATGATATTCTGTTTTGTTGAGAGCATTTCAAATATCAGAGGACATTTGATGATTCCTAATATGAAATGAGTCTGTTTTTTTCCCATTTAATAAAATCTTCATTAGTTTGTTCATTTTTAATCAAATGTATGTCATGTTTTCCCCATAAACTAGGAAATAGATAGCGGAGATGTTCTTAGAAGCTCAACATCCTACAAACATTTTACTAATATGTGACTTATAATTCTGATTACAATAGCTGGTATTAGACTTGCCTTCACATACTAAACTACTCTAGAACTTGGGCCAAGGTCATAAATCAAGGGTTTTAAAGCATCAGGAAATAGAGTGGGATGGTGATCCAAACAAAACAAAACAAAAAAAAAAAAAAAAAGAAAAAGAAAAAACAACCTTGGTGAGTTCCATATTCAAACCAGGTTTTTGCCCAGAGAAATTGCCGAGATATGTAAGAAGTTAGAGTCCTGCCAAAGCTAAAGCTTCACAGCATGGGAAAAAAAAAAAAAAAAAAAACAAGAGAATTCAGAGCTGTTAAGATAAATATAGTTAGCAAGGCTAGTATAAAACAGTTTTCATGGGGTTACTTCTAGGTGGCATATGGGCAGGATGAGATTGCACAAGGTCTAGCAAAAAGTAAGGAGGAGTGGAGAGCTGAACAAAGATTTCAGACATTGCAGAGACTGTGTGGGAATATGTTGGAATTTTAAACTAACTAAAGTAAAAATAATGAGAAGAATAACATTAGAATTCAGTTGAGATCCTTGAATGGCATCATCCTAGGAATAAGTCCCATAACCGGTTAGTAGAGGCTGTGTCTTAGTAGAAAGGAGAAAATGAATATAGTCTTTCCTAACAAAGCCTTGACAAGATCAAAATGATCTGCTAGTTTAACTTTGCCTTAAAAAAATTCACACACACATAAATATACACACACAGATTTTAGATATTTATTCAGTATGTGTGTATATATACTATATAAGAAAATGTTTAAGGTATCCTACACTATCTTATTTCACAAAAAAAGACAGAAATGGGAAAGGGTAATCCATAATAAAGAATAGCTACAGATAGATCTATGACCCAGACATTGGAATTAGCATACATATATTTAAAAATGTTAAATTTAGGGGTGTCTGGGCGGCTCAGTTGGTTCAGTGTCTGACTATTGATCTCAGTTCAGGTCATGATCTCATGGTTCGTGATTTCAAGCACCACATCAGGCTACTCGGTGTCAGTGAGAGCCTGCTTGGGATTCTTCCCACCCCAACCCAGTCTCTGTCGCTTCCCCACTCACATACACTCTCTATCTCAGAATAAATGAATAAACTTAAAACAAATTTTAATAAAAACGTGAGATTTAGAGAAAGGTATAACTAGATGAATGTAAACTTAGAATTAAACGGGAATTTTAAAATTAAAAAGAAAGTAAATCCATTCAATGCACATAAAAGATTGTACCCAGCGAAAGTCAAGATGGGGATGGAGTAGAAGGCAGTATTATGCTAAACAAAGTAAGTCACAGAAAGATAAATGTCATAGGATTTCACTCATAAGTGGAACCTAGGAAACAAAACATATGAACATAGGGAGAAGAAAAAAAAAAGAGAGAGAGGCAAACCGTAAAAGACTGATGGTTACCAGAGGGGAAGTGGATGGAGGGCTAGGTGAAATAGATGAAGGGGATTAAGGAGGGCACTTGTCATGAGCACTGGCTGTTGTATGGAAGTGATGAATCACTAAAGTCTACTCCTCAAACTAATACTACACTGTATGTTAACTAAAGTGTAAATAAAAACTTGAAACATAAAAAAAAATGATGAGAGAAAACATTCAAACCTTCATCTGTACATAGAATTGTAGTCCCAAAAGCAGAAGAGAGAGAATGAAACACACAGAAAAAAACCTATCAATGGTGGCTCAGTCACTTAAGCGTCTGATGGCTCAGGTCATGATCTCACAGCTTGTGTGTTCAAGCCCCACGTCAGGCTCTGTGCTGATGTCTCAGAGCCTGGAGCCTGCTTCAGATTCTGTGTCTGCCCCTCTGTCTCTGCCCCTCCCCTGCTGGTGCTCTGTCTCTCTCTCAAAAAAAATAAATAAACGTTAAAATTTTTTTTTAATATTTATCAAGAGACAATGACTAAGAATATTCCATATTTGATGAAAGACATTAACCCAGATTCAAAAATCTTAAAAATAGAATAAATGAAAACCTAGCACATCACAAACTGCTGAAAGTGAAGTTTTAAAAAAGACATGCACTTAAATTGGTTTATCAGGAGGGTGTAAAAAGCCAAAAGGTGTACCCATCCAACAATATTTTCAAAATAAATAAAAATTTGCATAATTTAAGAGGAATCAAAAACAGTTGATTGTGGGGTAAGGGGAGAAGGGATGAATAGGCAGAGCACAGGATATTTAGGGCAGTAAAAATACTGGTATTTTGATGATGGATACATGTCACTAGACATTTGTCTAAACCTAAAATGTCCAACATCAAGATTGAACCTCATGTAAACTATGGATTTAAATGATTATGATGTGTCACAGTTTCATCAGTTGTAACTTATGTGCCATTCTGGTGAGGTATGTTGACAACAGGAATATTAAGCTTTTGTGGGGGCAGGGAGCAATGGGAAATCTACCTCCCTTTTAAGTTTTCTACGACCTTGAGACTTCTGTAGAGTCTACAACAGCAACAGAAAGGACAAATGATAAAGAAATGCAGAATGGTGATTACCTCTGATGGCTGATTTCTAGAGTTAACTTAATAAAACTAATTAAAAGAGGAATAAGTAGGTCTGGAACTTTCAGTGTTTACCTGAAGGTAAAAGACAAAACTGATAAACGAGTCAATGGAAGAAAGAGTCTAGAAATAAAAAACTTGGAGAGAATATAAGAGAAAATCAAAATGGTGATAGGTTTGGTATTAAGTTTTAAAAATTTATCGAAAGCCTGGTTGACCAAAAAAGCAAACAAAGAAACTTTCTTTAAGCAGGGTTGCCAGGGCAAAGATTTGCTGGTAGAGGAGTCTTATATGACCAGGCCCTGACTGGAAGCTACCTGAAAAGGTCATAACCTTGACAAACTCAGATCCTGCAGGTGCTAACCCCGGGAGCTCCAGCAGTACTCTTTGAAGATGGTATGGAAAATTGTTCCTTTAATAAAGCTCTAAGCAAATAAACAGGCAGAAATTCAACCAATAATGTTAAGACTCTTATCTGTCAGGTGTCTTTTAGTATCATTTATGAGTAGATCCTTACCTTTATTAGGTTTTGCTTTATGACCTGTATATGTTTAGATGTGTCCCTGAATTCTTTATGGATATTGAGTTGGCCCTATTAATATCCCTCCTACAAAAATAAAAATAAAAGACAAAATGCCTCACTGATTCTGTATCAGGCAGTATAGTTCTGTTTTGATACTAGATAAATAAAGATAAGAAAAATACAACTCTTTTCTATTTGTATATGCAGTCTCAGATTTGCCTCTGAGAATAAGGGGATGAAATGCAAGTAAGTTGTGATTTGTTACTAACATCTGGGTCATGGATACTTTACTGGTAGCCTGTCTGAGGACATTGAAGGAGACCCTCTCAATATTTCTGTAGTGCCTGACTGTCACATGCACAGAGTAGTTCTTTTTGGAAGATTTCTCTTTGTAGGAGGATAAAGCATAAATATATCAATTAGATATTACAATTGATATTAGATTGATCAATTAGATATTACAATAATTAGATATTATCAATTAGATATTACAAGAGAAACTTATCACACTTGTAGAATAATACTAAATAGAGCTCAAGATAATTCATGTTTGATATTTGTTGAACTGAATGAATCTTTGGGAGGCATTAAAATAAATAGAATGCTAGTTCTTGAGGTACCAACCTTCCACATTTACAAGAAACACAAATCCATAAGAGATGCTAAGTGAATTTGGAAGAAGCCTGCAAAAACATGGAGAAAATAAATGCATGCATGTTGTGGGAAGAGAGGAGATAAAAGTTGCTTTTTTCAGCCAAATATTTACCATTCTATAAATTACTATTTATTAATTGTGCATTTGATAAGTGAGCATCTCAGACTGAGGTGACCAAGGGTGAATGTGGGGGGGGGGGGGGAGATGGGTGACAGACTCATAATTTCAGAACTCAAAACTAGTCTGCAATGGGCACCTCTTTTGAATTCACAACCACAATTTTTGACAAGTTGAAGAGTTTTGAAAATATTCTGCCAGCATTAATGATCATGACATCTCTCTGGGCAGCCAGGAAGCTATTTGTTTTAATCTCTCCACTTAAAATTATGGCTTTTACCTTCAGTTTGCTATATTGGCCCTCTCCATGGCTTCACACATTTCGTTAGCTCTTTTTATAAATGGTTTATTTTAAACAAATCAAACCACCAATCAAACAAGAAGACCAACTCCTATTTTAGTTTTTGCTGACTGCTAAGGGCCAAGGCCAGTAATTCAGTATGTTTTGCTCTACTACCCATTTAAAACATCCAAGTAACTTTGGCTGGTAAATCTTCTGTTTACTCTTCTGCAGGCTTTTAAAATTTCTTCATCAAAATTTTCTGCCTAACTTCTCCCCCCAGAGAATAGGATTCTGCAGTCCTATCTTGATTTAAGGAACCACAGAATTATTAATCCTTTACATAGTCTCCAAAAAGAGTCTAATACTTGTGCTTCTAATTCTCCTATTCAGATAGGCAAAGCCATTCTGAGAAGATGAGGACTCTGCCATCTACTGTTCTCCTTGTGTCCTTTCCAAGGGCATTCAAAGAGAGTTGGGACTCTGGAAGTAGAGAAAGAAGACAAGAAGGCACTTTGGTGCAGATTTGTATTTCCTACTTTTGCTATGAGAAAAGCTTGGATATGTGTGAGTAGGACAGAGGAACCTAGCTTGGTGAGCCTAAAGCTTGTGTGATTTGGGTACCCCTATTTTAAGCATTATAAATAAACTTAGGAGCACAAGTTTCAGTTTCATTAGTTCCCGGTAAGACTGTTTTGTCCACTAGTGCAGTTATGCAAAGCTATAAACCCTCAGGGCCTTGTGAATGAAACTGACAGAGCATTTAGACTTCAAGAGAGGAGATCGTGAGCATTTGGGGAAGAAATGGTGAAGGAAGGGATTCATGTAGGAGGTGAGACATGGTTCAGTTCACCCACCCTACCTGGACCTAGCCTGATGCTCTCCCTTCTTCACAACATTTCCTCTTGGGCCTATGGAGTCTTGAAATTGGTAGTTCAATTTGAGCCATGATGTTCTATGCTGTTGAAATTCATGTTCAAGTCAGACTATTTAGAGAAGATGTGAACATAAGTTATTTCTGGTTCTGCTTCCTTTCTACTTTAGTCCGTATGAGAAACTTCATCAACTTAATCTACCACAATGAAGACGCAGTCCTGCTTGTTTTCCCAGCTTCTATGTATTCTTCTAAGGGCATCATTACAATAAATGTACTTTTTTCCTCCCAGTATTCCTGAGGCACCATAGGTGAAAAACAATCTTCTTTCACTCAAAAGGAGTCATAGCGTTAGTTCATTCCAATGACACCTACAACCATTAGATTCTATTAACTAGTTCCATTTATTCATAACTTTGAATATGGCTTCCAAACTATCCTGATAAATAATTTCTACATGATACCAGGGAACTCTTCGTTCTGGTAATTCAGAAGTAAACTTGACTTGACTTTACGTATTAGAAAAATCTCTGTAAGGACAAAATATAATCTGAAGACCCCCTAATTTACTAAGTTGTTATATTTAAGCACTGATATAAGCACTATTTAATAGTGTGCTGGCTGCAGGGAAAGACCTGTAAACAAAATGTGCATTACTGCTTAGAGAATTTATATTTTGAATGAGTATATATCTCAAAATATACATCTATACCTATATGTGTACATCTGTTTATACACATATACACACTGAGAAGCCAGGAAAAGCTGAAGGAGAAAATGGGAAGAATGACCTGGAAAAAAAGTCATTAGTAGATTATTACTTGGGGATGTATTTAGAGATGTTTCTAAACAAACATGATTACAAAATACAGAACCCATTGGAAAGCACTTGTAAGACTCTTAAAACCTACTTTTGGATAAAGAAATTTACCAAACTAGCTTTCACTTGGAAATTTTTTAAGTATTTCAATTTTTAAAAAAATTGATTAAAAAAAATTTGATTTGAATCAAAAATATTTAAAAAATGGTGCCTGGATACCTCAGTCAGTTCAGCCTCCAATTCTTGATTTCTGGTCAGGTGATGATCTCACTGTTCATGAGATTAAGCCCCACATCAGGCTCTGTGTGAACAGTACAAAGACTGTCCGGGGTTCTCTTTCTCCCTCTCTCTCTACTGCTCCCCCATTTATGTGTGTGCACGCTTGCTCTCTCTCAAAATAGCATTTAAAGAATATTTTAAAAAATTAAATAAAACATTGACCAACTTCTCCCACTCTTCCCTTGCTCCACCTCTGGCAGCAGTGAATCTGTACTCTATTTCTATGAACTTGTTATGTATATACATTTATACATACAGATAGATAGAGCTAAAGATATATCTTATTTTACTTACACATATTTTTATTTATATACCTAAATGTTGGGTTTTTTGTACATTTCACACATTAGAGTGGTCATATGGTATTTGTCTTTCTCTGACTTCTTTCATTTAGCATAATGCTCTCAAAGGCCATCCATGAATTAATTGTTTTTTATGGCTGAATATATTCATACACACACACACACACACACACACACACACACACACATATATGGCACAATTTTTAATCACTGATGGACATTGAAGGTTGTTTCCATGTCTTGGCTATTGTAAAAAATGCTAAAATGAATATGGGACATTTGTATATTTTTGAATTGATATTATTGCTTTCGTTGGATAAATACCCATAGTGAAATTGCTAGGTCATATGGTTCTTCGCTTTTTAATTAAAATTTTTTTTCTTAATGTTTATTTTTGAGAGAAACAGAGTGCAAGTGAGGGAGGGACAGGGGGAGAGGGAGACACAGAATCTGAAGCAGGCTCCAGGCTCTGAGCAGCCAGCATAGAGCCTGATTTGGGGCTCCAACCCACAAACTGTGAGATCATGACCTGAGCCAAAGTCGAACGCTCAACCGACTGAGCCACCCAGGCGCCCTGTTGTTTTTTAATCTTTTAAGGTAACTCCATACTGTTTTCCAGAGTGGCTGCACCAATTCACATTCTCACCAGTAGTGAGTTTCTCTTTGCCACATCTCACTAACAAGTGTTAGTGTTTTTGATTATAGCCATTCTAACAAATGCGGTTTCGATTGCATTTTCCTGATGATGAATGATATAGAACATCTCTTTGTGTACCTGGTTGTCATCTGTATGTCCTCTTTCCCCCATATGTATTTTTTGAAAAAAGTGTTTATTCAGATATTCTGCTTATATTTTAACCAGATTGTTGATGTCTTTACTTTTTTTCTACTGAGTTGTAGACTTTGGATATTAGCTCCTTATCAGATACATGATTTGCAAACGTTTTCTCCCATTCAGTAGGTTGACTTTTCATTTTGTTGATACTTTCTTTGGCTTTGAAAAATATTTTTAGTTGGATGTAAGTCCCACTGTTTTTGTTTTGTTTTATTCTTGTTTATTTGTAGTCAGATTCAAAAAATCACCAAGACCAATGTTAAGAAACTTGCTCCCTACTTTTGTGTAGGGATTTTTTATGGTTTCAGGTCTTATGTTCAAGTCTTTAATTAATTTTGAGTTAATTTGTGTGTATGGTGTAAGACAGTGGTCTAACTTCAGTCTTTAGTGTGGGACTGCCCAGCCTTCCCAATACTACTTATTGAAGAAATGGCTCTTTCCCCATATTATACTCTTGGCTCCTTTGTCATGAGTTAATAGACCATATGTATGTAGGTTTATTTCAGGGCTTTCTATCCTGTCCCATTGATCTATGTATATGTTTTTTATGCCAATGCCACACTATCTTCATTACTATAGCTCTGTAATACAGTTTGAAATCAGGGAGTGTGTTTTCCCCAACTTTGTTCTTTTTCAAGATTGCTTTGGATGCTCAGGGTTTATCTGGTTTCATACAAACTTTAGGATCATTTGTTCTATATTTGCGGAAAATGACATTGGAATTTTGATAGGGATTGCATTGAGTCTACTTTCTCCTTTGGGTAGTATGGGTATCTTAATAAATCTTCCAGTCCATCAACACAGAATATCTTTTTTTTTATTATTTAAACAATTTTTTTCAACGTTTATTTATTTTTGGGACAGAGAGAGACAGAGCATGAACAGGGGAGGGGCAGAGAGAGAGGGAGACACAGAATCGGAAACAGGCTCCAGGCTCTGAGCCATCAGCCCAGAGCCCGACGCAGGGCTTGAACTCCCAGACGGCGAGATCGTGACCTGGCTGAAGTTGGACGCTTAACCGACTGCGCCACCCAGGCGCCCCAACACAGAATATCTTAAATTGATTATGTGTATTCTGCACGTATATTTGAAGTTTACCTTGAAGCAAGTAGGTGATAATAGTTCTAATCATTCTTAAAAAGTATCTATAGACCACTGAATTTGAGCCATTTCCATTTGGTCATTTCTAATGCCTAGTCAAATGTTATAATTAGTCTATTTCCAACAATATTCACAGTCATTTACCCAACAAAAATGTATAGCATAGCCACTATGCACCCGAGCATTACAGTAACATAGCTACTATGTATCAAATACTGGTCTAGCTACCGGAGATGCACGATAGAAAATTTCTACTCTCAGAGTTTACAACTTGGTTGGAATGACACACTTGCCTGTGTGAATGTGTCTAAATCTAACTGCTATAAAGAGAATAAGGGCTATGAAGGCTCTATGACATTAAGCAAGTCATACTTATAATGTCTTATAATCCATCTCTCAAAGTACCTCCAAAAATGCATTTAATGCTTTTAAATGTATAACATTGGTTTAGAATTCCTGCTGTTGACCCCCTTGATCTACAGGATGAGGAAAAATCTGGTTCTCTTTTGGCTTTGGAGACTGTGCTGTGTGTATCTGTGCTGTGTGTGGTCTACCTGTCTGCCTTCTTGTTACTAGTTTCAGAAACCTGTCTGAGCATCCAGATTTCAATAACTGATAGTCATAGAGGGAGGCAGAAGTGGGGAGAGAATATATGGGTGTCTTCAGGAAAGCAACAGCTGTCTTACAATGTGGAGCAAAGTCAAACTGCTTGCCTGGTTCACTTGCCTCAAATGCTCTCCAACCAGGCTTTTATTGAAGCCCTTGTTACATAAATAAAAGGGATAACAGTGAATATTTTTAATGGATTAAATATAAATTTCAAGCCACCTGCCTGAGAATTGATCAACTCTATAGAGAACGCTAAAATGAATGTCTCCAGGCATATTGCAGCTCAGGGAGAGCCCAGTAAAAGGGAAGAAGTTTGGTACTGATTTGTACTACTGCAGCCTTTTCACATTAGTTCTTAATCATCGTCATTGTCACTTTTGCCTCCTATATTCCTCCTTTAGTTGTTCATTTTTTCCTTTGGTGTATTCTGTCACCACTTACTCCTACACTTGCCTCCCAGTGGCAAACAACCTCACCTCTTAATTTTTTTTTGTTACACCTTAGAATTAAGTGGTTTTCTTAGTGCAATTAAGATAAATGCTTAACAACTAAATAGAACAAAGAAATATTGTAACAGGAAGACTTACTAACATTTAGCTCCTTTCTATGGTTGAATGAATTCCCAGGAGGAATTGTAGGAGGCCAGTCACCTGAAATTTAGAAATTCAACTGGCCATACTCCTCTATGATGGGCTTCTAGGAATTCACCAATTTCAATTAAACAACAAGGAAGAGAATAATCCTTTTTTTTTAAGCCAAAACTTTGTTATCCTTCTCCATTTCTCTCTGTGATGAAATTAACTTCTGTTGAAATCAGCTATATCTATAGTCCACAAACATCACTGCTGTTCCGTGGCCAAATTTATCAGAAATTAGAACAAAGCAGGAGAAAGGGAGACAAGGTAACCTCTGAAAAGAAAAACCAAAACTGGTCTGTTCGGGTAAAAGCAGAATTCATTGCGGGAGAATAAGCAGTCTTGTCTTCTAGGTCTACCTCTTATTCTGTGAACAAAAGAAAAATTGTCTAAAATGGGGCAGATCTTGGTAACATTTCATGATGAATGGCCTGTCGATTTATCATACCCTAAAATGTCTGAGCATCTTTTCAGTTTGCCAAAAATCAAAGCTTCCCTCTCCAGATAAACTGCCCATTATAAATTTAAGGAAACTCTTCTGATGTTGGTTTGTTTGTTTGCTTGTGTTTTTATTTATATACCAGCCTTATAGAGTATTACAGAACACTTGCTTAACCTAAAAAGTGTGAAACATACACATCGCTACATTGGGATGGGACTCTAAGGCCCGAGGACCAGTGTTAAGGCCTCCTTCACTGACACTATCAGAAAGGTAAGCTCTAACATTTCCACATACACTGTTCTTTTACAAACCAGTATACTGTCTACTGAATACTTACAGTTGATGAAGCACTTTGATCAATATCTCCATTAAAATCTTTAATTTTGGTATTAATATTAATTGCATTTTACTAATGAAGAAACTGTAGCCCAGAAAGGAGATATACATGTGCTTCTTTTCATAAAGCTGGTAAGTGGCAGACTCTAACTCAAACTAGATTTGTTGATTACAAACCCCCATACTTTTCAATGTGCTACCTTGCTCTTGAGAAGCTTTTTTATTGGGCTTCAGCCTCTAATAAACTCTAGATGATGAATTTTATTTGGTAACTAAACACCCCCTGAGTACTGGTCTATACCCTGTCTCCATCTATGCCAGGCCAATGACCACACACAGACAACACACAATTCTGTCTTCTTTTAAGCAAGGTTTGATTCACAAAGTCTTTGTGCAAATTCTCCTGTACTTAATGCTTTCCTTCACCTGCTCAGTCAAGATTCTTATCCATTCTGCTTACTCACTTTGTAAGGCCCTCTGACCCTGCTTTTATCTACTACTCTTTCAGCTCAGGGCCCCCAAGGATATGCATATGCTCTGAGAAAGTAGGATATGGGAATAAAAACAACTTGTTATTTGGTAGGTATAAAGCAAAGAGAAAATAAGACCTCAAAGCAGAGAGTCATCAAGACCTCAAAAGGATATCAATAAGGAATAAGTAGTGACAGATACAAATCAGTGAACAAGGGATGAATTCTATGAGTCACACGGATAACAACAGAGGAGAAGACAAGTGCTTCTGAAAAGACTTGAGTTTCTCTGCATGCACTCCACATTCTACTCTGATGGACCCAATCCTCTTTGTCACCTCTAAAGCCTTTGTCAGTAGGATCTATGTGTCTAGTTTGCTTGGTATCTCTTAAGCAACATACTGCTTTATGTCTTATGGGGCACATTTCTTGAATTGCAGGTCCCTGTAACAAAGTTCAGCTTAGATAAAAAATTTCCAAAAAAAACCGTCCATTGTTTAAAATGTTTATTTAGTTCTCATCATTTTAGAAGAGCTGCTTTTCTATTAATATAAACATATAAACAACGGTCTCTAGCCCCAGCCAACAGACCCAGATCCTAGATGAGATCAGAGGTCAGGACAGAGCAAGCCAGTGAGTACCACCTTTATGTACTCCAGAAGGAGGCAAGATGAAGAGTGTTTGGGATTGATTTAATTATTGACTCTGTTCTAGTTGTAAAGGTAATAATAGAGTCATACATCTTAATAACAGTATATAATTTTATTTTTGAGTAGTACTATAATATGAACATTAGCACATTTCTTCAGTCACTTCTCATATCCGTGCCATCAAGCATGTACTGAGGCCTTTATTTTTTTTCACATAATAATTACGATCCTTAGGGGACTTCAATATCTTAAAATGACTTTGATGCACTAAGCCTGATGCCCAAGCCCCAACCATGGCTTCAGACGGGTGTGAGTGCCTTGCTGACTGTCATAGTTTGTGGTATTCTGTGAGTCATGCATCTGATTTTTATTTTTACCACCATGATGAGCAAGGCCTAGGAATAAAATGAAATGGATATAACTCATAAATCAAGAGGAGATGCAAATAAAAAATAAGGCAAACTGTCCAATAGAGTCATCAGCTTATAGGGGAGAGGCAGAGAGCAGAAGCTTGAATACAAATTCAGTGAGATGGAAATTGGCCTGACCAAGCAGAGTCCAGGTCAAAGCAAGGATGACAGGCAGAGCTTGGAGGAATTCACAAAGTTAATCAACACTATATTAGAAAATGTTTGTATTAGGAAAATTATATTAGATCTTTAAAATACAACATACAATGGGTAAGAGATGGCTAGTTTCCCAGTGTTGAGAGTGAATCACTGATGGATTTTGACGGATACAGATATCTTTTTTGGGAAGTGAGAATTTTTTTAATAATTAGAAAAAATAGAAAGCATTAATAGAACATCAAACGCATTACTTCCTGGATAGAACATTAAAAGTCATAATAAGCCACGTTGAGGTGATAAATGGATATATCAACAATTATGAAGGCAGTCCTAAAATACTTTTTGAATTTGGGAAATGTGATTATAAATATGGATGAAGCATTCTTCTTGATAATAATACTAATAAGGTACTAGATGGAAACAAAAGGGGGAAAGAGGTAAACTTTCTATTCCTTTTAATCAAAAACTTACTTGGTTGGAAATAGGTTATTAATTGACCTGAATAGCAAAACCTTGGCTTTCATGGTGCAATGGAAGAGCACATGGTGCAATGGAAAATCAGAAAGGCAGTGATCAAGTTTAGGCTCAAATGTAGTTGAAATTACACTGCTGAAGTGATTTTACCATTATAAATTTCAGTTTAAGTGTCAAAAAAAATGAATTAAGAATATCCCTTCACTAGATTTTCATGAAGAGAGTGTAAAATGGCACATATAAATCAGAGCAGGCACTAACACAACCAAATTTTTTGTTACTTTGGGTTTGAAATCAGCCCTTTCTGCAAGATCAGTATTTGTTTCTTTACCAAGTAAATTTCTTCTTGACCAAGACTAAGTTGAATAAGCATCTCCATCTGATTCAGCTGTCTTATAAATCATAAAACTGAAAAGATTCAGCGTTGTGTCCTATCTAGCCTAATATTTTTAGACCTGTCAATACCACACAAGAAATAATCATCAGAGTGCCTGGGTGGCTCAGTGGTTAAGTGTTTGCCTTTGGCTCAGGTCATGATCTCGTGGTACATGAGTTTGAGCCCCAGATTGAGCTCTCTGCTGTCAGTGCAGAGCTCACTTCAGATCTGTCTCCCTCTCTCTCTGCCTTTCCCCCATTCATGCTCCCTTGCTTTCTCTCAAAACTAAATAAATATTTTTTTAAAAAAAGAAATAAGCATTAGATTGGGGAGGGAGGGAACAGAGGGATAGTCCAAACTTGTGATACTTATTGATAAGTATTACTATTTGACAATTGTCTTATTATTTTGTTGTATTTATGGCAAAAAACACTATTCCGTGTATATGGTAGAATATTCTGTAATGCCAATATCCTTGTACAGGTTTCATTTGAGATAATACTAATTTCACTTCCTAATCTAACATACAAACACCAATTTGTGAAGACCTGAGTGTTACACAGCTCCCAGTTCCCTGGCTGCTAATTCTTGTAAGAATCCATTCTTTCAAGTGGCAAGTCTTGAGATCTGTGACCACTATGCCTTAGATAAATTGCTTGAACTTCTTTCTCAAACATTAACCTTGGCATAACCAGCCCTTGAGGGTTATGCATCTCCCATAATTCTCAGCTTGGGCATCATTGTTCTCTAGTCCTAAACATAGAACCATTAATAGTCACCATTGGAGCCAAAGTATGGGGGCTGACAAAGGTGTAATCTAATGAATTCCTTTTTATCTTTCAGTTATAGTTAGAGAATTTGTTTTGGTTTCTTTGTCAAATGTTTAGGTGTAGGATATTCCCCAGGGTCAGCATTCTCAATTTGTGCTAACACAAAGTATGGAAGAAAGCCCATTGTTTCCACAAACTAATCAGACTAATGGCAATGCTTGGAGTCTGTATTACACTACCTTCATTTATTATGTTTTAAAAATTCTTCATCAGTAAAATCATTTGATTTAAATAATTTCTGTTGTGACCTCACCCTGAAATGTTCTATAATTCTAGTATCTTAAGCGTTAAGCATCTACTGTGTGCTTGGTTCCATGGGTTTTTATAGGCTATAAGTACCTCTCATTAGGGATCCCTTTGGTAACATTCCATTTCTCCTTTTGACCTCCTTTGGTAAAGAGGTCAAAGCACAGTCAGGAAGAAAGAAAGGGATAAGTAAGTCATTGTGTGGATTTGAATGTTCCTTATCACCCCCTTGCCCTGAGAATAAGTTCAGAGAGTTCTTCACTTGTGCTGAGCTGCCTGTTAGGATTGGTTAAATTAATTATGACTTAAAATAAAGCTGCATCCTCGTTCAAAAGTAAAAAATATCTTTGCTTATCCATGGTGTGGGTCTCTGCAATATTCCTTCCTTCCTGAAATATGTAGGCACATCTCTGGGTGTTATTTTAAAGCTAAACTTTTTAAATTTTTTTTCTTGGTATTTTATTTTGCTCTGACATACTCTTCTGCTTAGACATGAGACCGGCCCACAGACATGGAGTTAACGTACCAATGTGCATAGTCATGAAGCTGGGAATGTATTTTTGCTTCAGGGAAAAAAAAACAGTTGACATTAAAAATGCATTTTAATTCAAGAGTACATGAGGTCAGTGTGAATTTACAGACAGGGAAATCTGTGAGAGAAGATAAGGTATCAAGGCATATGCTAGAATTAAGCCCTCCTTTTATCTTCTAATGTTTAGTGTAGAGATTATAACTTCTTGAGAGCAAGTGGGAGATGACCAACAAACTTGTTCTGAGTTCAAACTCCCAACTCTCTATTTGACTTCATGAATCATTTAATTGGAGTCCACTGGAGATTTTATTCTTCATAAGAGGAGGCATAAGGCCCCTCACAGAGTGGAATATGGAAAAATACCAAGAGGAGGAAGGGGTCCAAATTTGTTCACCTTGAAGCTGTAAACATACCTCATTTTTACTTTGTTGATCAATCCTTAATGTGGTAAAATAGTAGTATAGTAGTCCTTTTGGGTTAAACTTTCCTTTCTCTCAGCCTATGGACTTTGAATAGTATATAGTGTTGATCTTACTCATGAAATAGTTCTTATATAGTCAATTGTTCTTTATGCTGGATATTTGCTAGAATCACTTGGAAAGCTTCTGTCTCTAAATGTGTGTGCGAGAGAATACTGCATTTCATTTATTTTTGTTCTAGTCATAATGCTTTTGCTTTCTCTGGGATTAATTTTCTCTTCCTCATTTTCTAAGATAGAATGTTCTCTCAAATGCTACCTTTTTTCAAAAAATAGGCATTTATAGTTACCAGTTTTCCTCTAAGCACTGATGTCAAAACATCTCAAAACTTTTAGTATATTGTATCTTCATTTTCCTTGAAAATGAAGTATAAATAAATCTTGAAGTATTTTAAAATTTCCTTTTAATTTCTTCCTTGACCCACTGGTTATGTGAAGTGTATGTAATTTCCACAGATTTGTGGCTATTCCAAATGTAGTTATTGATTTCTAACTTGATTGTGGTCAGAAAATCTATACTGTATGAATTCAATATTTTAAATTTATTGACATTTGTTTTATGGCTTAGCATATTCTCTATTCTGAATAATGTTTTATGTACCATTCAGAAAAATAGTCATTCTGCTATGATTGGATGGTTTCTCTATAGATTTGTTTGGTATTAATGGTTTACAGTGAAGTTCAAGTCTCCTTATTTCTTCTTGTTTTTCTTATGATTAGATATTTTGCCAATTACAGGAAGTAGGTATTGATATCTCTAACCATTATTGCTAAATTTTCATTTCTTAATTAAAGTCAGTAAGTGTTTGCTTTGTGTATTTTAAGGCTCTTTTATGTATATACCTGTTTATATTTGCTGTCTAACTGATAGATGGTCTCTCTTTTATCATTATAAAATGTTTTCCTTGTTTCTAGAAACTTTTTTGCCTTACAGTATATTTTGACATTATTTAAAAAAAATTTTTTTAACATTCGTTTTTTTTGATAGAGACAAAGCGTGAGTGGGGGAGGGGGGCAGAGAGAGAGGGAGACACAGAATCCCAAGCAAGCTCCAGGCTCTGAACTGACAGCACAGAGCCCAACGTGGGGCTCGAACTCAGGGACTGTGAGATCATGACCTGAGCCGAAGTCAGACACTTTACTGACTGAGACACCCAGGCGCCCTTACTTTGACATTATTTTAGCTACTTCCAGGTCTTTTAAAGTTGCTGTTTACATTTCGTGTGTGTGTGTGTGTATAGATGCAAGTATATACATATATTTTTCATATATATATATACACATATATATACACACATGTATACATTTTTTTTCATTATTTAATGCATTTTTGCCTCTGTATCTAAAGTGAGTCTCTCCTATTCATCATATTTTGGAATTTAAAAAATTGATGTCTGCTTTTTGATTGGAATATTTAATCATTCAAATTAGTTATTTCTGCCATTTTGCTTTTTGTTTTCTAAGCATCTTACATCTTTTTGCCCCATTCCTTCTATGGCTTTGTTTACATTAAGTACATAGTTTCTAGTGTGCCATTTCAATCCTTTATATAGTCTTTACCACATTCATTTTAAACTAACATTTGTCTTACAAATTGCAATTATCTCTTTAAAACAATTTATTTAGAATACTACCAATTTGATTTCATTTGTATACAAAAACTTTTGTTCGTTATAACTTGATTCCTTCCCTCTTTTGTGCTATAATTGTCCCACAAATTGCAAGTCTAAAAATTATATCAATACAATATTAGGAATTTTTCTGTATTTGGCTCTATTTTAAGTAACATAGAAGAAACAAACAGATACACTCACGATGTTTCTTGTATTTACTGGCATTTACTTACTTTAACCAATGGTCTTTATTTTTCCATGTGAGAATGAATGGCTATCTAGTGTACTTTGTTTCATTCAAAAGGACTTTTTTTTCTGGATAACGTCTGCTGTGAACAAATTTATTCAGTTTTTATTTATCTGAGAATATCTCCAATTCTCACTCATTTAAAAAAAATCTTGGGTATAAAATTCCTAGTTCATAGTGATTTTCTTTCAGTCCTTTGAATATGTCTTCCCACTGCCTTTATACCTCTATGATTTCTAACAAGTCAAATGTTAATCTCATTGAAAATCTCTAGCACAGAATGAATCGATGTATGTGTATATTGTTGCTTTCAATATTCTTTTTGTCTTTTTCTTCTGACCATTTGATGATGGTATCTCTAGCTGTGATGACATTTGAGTTTTCCTGCTTGAAGTCAGTTCAGCTTCTTAGTTTTGAAGATTAATGTTTTCTTCAAAGTTGGAAGGTTTTCAGCAATTATTTCTTCAAATATTCCTTATTCCCTTTTGTCTCTTTTCTCCTTCTAATACTCCCATGATGCAAATGTTGGGATGTCTGATGGTGTTCTACAGGTCTAAGCCTGTTTGTTTCTCATCATTTTTTTCTCTTTGTTTTTCAATCTGCCATCTCAAATTTGCTCTATTTTCTAAAATCTTAGTTATTATATTTTAAAAGTCATGTTCTTTATTAAAATTTTCTATTTAGTGAAACCTCATTTTCATGCTTTAGTTCTTCAGACATGTCTTCATTTAATCCTTTGGATAGTTTAAAGTTTTTGTGTAGTAAGTCCAAATTATGAACAACCTCAGAAACAGTTACTATAAATTTGTTTTTATCCCTATAAAAAATAAATGGCATTCTGTGTTTCCTATTTCTTTATATGTCTTGTATTGTAACTTTTTGTTGAAAATGCAACTAAGTTGTTATTCTTGGATAAAGGCTCCTCAGATTGTTGAAAGCTATTGGTTGATTTTCAGAGTTTCAGAAAAGCTTATTTTTTTCTACTTTTTCCGGTGTTGTCATTGCTTTTCTAAGGGATAAAAGTTTTCTGTGTTCTCACTGCCTCATTCTGGAAGTGTTTCTCTACTTCCTTCTAATCATTTTTAACCACAGTGTTCTAGTGGTTTCAGGAACAAGGGTATGTGAAGTTTTCCTGTTTTCATATTTACTATCATATCAAAAAATTATGTTCCTTCATTGTTTCCATCAAGGCAGTTTCTAATGGGTAGTTGGAGGCAATGGATAATCACTGATTTATCAATATGAACTAATATTACATTAATAAAAGTTGCTTGGGGGTCTTGTTTCAACATGTCTTGATATGCAATGATGAAAATATATACATAGCTAAGTTTTAAGGACGAAGATATAGGTTCCTTTTCAGATTAATTGCCATATCTGCTGTGTAATTATTCTGCTAGAAGGCAACATGTTGATGAGGGGAGCAGTATGTTATTAGCAATTCTTTTTCCGTAAATTTGAGTTGTCATATGTAATACCTAAAAGACACATCCTTAGATGGCCATTCCACCTGGGGCTTCACTTTTTCTTTTAACAATGTCTGGGTGAATTCAATTTTCTGAGGCTGTATCTCGTAACTTTCTGTCCAAGGAGTCATCATCACACAGTTATTCTGATTTCAAGGCCTCTGTGACTTAGTTTTTTTAACTTTTTTTTAAGTTCATTTATTTTTTTTTTGAGAGAAAGCACAGAAGGGACAGAGAGGGAGAGAGAGTCTCCCGAGCAGGCTCCACACCATCAGCACGGGGCTCGAACTCACCAAAGATGACATGACCTGAGCCAAACTCAACTGCACTGACACTCAACTGCAAGAGACACCCAGGCATCCCACCTCTGACTTCTATCGTGAGAGCTGCCTCAATGGCTTCAAATGAAGAAGTCTTTTCCCTTGACCTCTAGAAGTAAACGAAGCCACTCTTCAATTGGGAGGATGGATTAAAGAATGCTAATTCTAGCAACTCCAATCCTAGAACACACTATTGGCTCTACATAATACTAAAACTTGACAATATCAGCATAATGTCTATTGTAAAACACTATTTAATCCTTAGCTATCAATGGTTGCTTAAACAATGAAAAAAAAAGGTTTACTGGAAAAATATATTCGTTATTATATTACTATAATTAACCTGACAAAGAATTAAAATAATGAATAACAATTCTATGTACACTTTTTCCTCCCAACAGCTTATTGTAGAGAACAAATAGACTAGCTGCTATGAATACTGAGATAAAATAATGCTATCCTTTTTGAAAAAAAAAAACATGTAGAGAAAACATTTTTTATTTAACATTTAAGAGTAATGTTCTTTCAGTGAGGCATTTGGAGGTGGTTGAGGGGGTGGACAGAAAGGAAAGGATTTATTAATACAGGAAAATTATTGCATTTGGAATTACTAAAGTAATTGGGATAATTCTAGTGTATCATTAACCTAACTATAGGCAAATAACAATGTTTAGAGTAGAGTATCAAGACAGAAGAAGAAAAACTGAGATTGAGGGGAAAATAGGGGTTATCTAATTCAAACAAAGAAAACTCATGAAATTTAGGGTCCAGAAGAGACCTTGAGAGAAGATGGTAGCCCTGAACTTCTCCACATACTCAATATGAACTAGGAAGTGAGGAGGCCTTCTACCTCTCAGCCTCCAGGAGGCTGTGTGTGTTTTTAGACATTTTGTATGTAGGAATTATTTTAAACTAAACCCTGATTTATTACAGTGACCAAGAAACAAGAAACAGTGTGTCATAATTGGATAAATAAAAGTCAATATGTCAAAAGAACTCTGTTCTCTGCCACAGTCATCTTAAATCTGTGTCATAAACCCACAGACACTTACTTTGGTTCTTTCTTGCCATAAACCATGCACCAGGGAGTAATATTTGATAATCAGTGAATGAGCTTCTTGCTGCCTCATAGATTCTGAGACTAGGGATGTAGAACTCTGGAAAGTTAGGTGATCTTCATAAGTAATGACAGAGCCAGAACAAAATTCTACCTCCTGTAATTACTGGTGCTTCTGTTGAAGATCAAGACCACAGTTACTGGGCAGAACCTGGAGAGAGGAACCTGCCAGGTCCTGTCTGCTCCAGTTTTTCATTGCAATAAACTGGTCTCTGAATTATTGATGTCTGGTTCTCCTCTAAGAGTCAGAGATCTCCTCCCTCCTTCCCCCTTTCCTCACCTCCTACAATACTTCTCCCCAAACTCTAAAAATATGGAGTTGGGTCTCTTATCAAATATGCTACTTATAATGGTGTTCACTCATTTCTAGCCAACACCTATGTATCGATTGCCTAATATGTGCAGGTTCTAGTCTGGGATATAGAACTTATTTGTATAAGTAAATAACCCTGTCATCTTTCCTCTCAGGGAGCTTGTACTCATAAAAGAAAAAAAGAAAAAAAAAAGAAAAGGAAAAGGAAAAAAATGTTCTATTTCTATGATAGAAGTAAAACTCTAGAAATAAGTTGTTTTGGTAAATATTTGGTGGACGCCATTGACAGTCCTCAGTCCCTGGAAGATCAGTGTTAAGATTGGATTCATTATCTCTTTATGTCTTGAGGATTTTGTCTCTTTTGACCATGTATCCTCTTGTTTTCTTCATCTCTGTGTCCATGTGGAACATAGTAAAGATTAAGGCTGGTCCCAAGCCTCTGAAGTTTGAAATGATAGTAAGACATAATGACTAATGGGTGTCCTGGCTCTGGGCCTTCAGTGGCAAGATTTTTTTTTCCCTCTGTTCCCCTCCCTTAACAACTGAATTGTTTTTCTCTGGTTTTCTTGCTGCCTTATGCTTTTGTGTATTGTTGTGAAGGAACAAGAAACATTCTGCATTCACCTTGGTTGTTGTATCTTATGATATAGTAGAGACAAGATCAGAAAGCAGGAGCTCTCTTGCACATAGATTCCACAAAGATTTGATAAGAAGTCATGTGATTTTTCATATATATTTAATTTTTCCAGTTGGGAGATTATGATAACTTCTGGCATTTGTATAGTGTGTTAGAATTAACACAGAACTTTCATACATATCATTTTATTAAGTGCTCACAATATTTCTGTGAAATAAAGGACACAAGCACTGCTACACTCCTTTTAACCTGACAGAAATCTGTTTATATAATATTAAAAAATACTACGTGTAATCACTGTACTGTATATTGCATACATAAATTTGAGCAACTTCTTGTATGTAAGAAACTTGCATGTAATAGGACATTGAGACATGTGGACAGATAACTAAATTCAAATGTGATCTACTGTTTCCACTAACATCATACCATTTTGCATTCAGAGTATAAATGAATGTTAGAGGTTGTCATTATTATGGAGGATGTTTATGGCCAACTCTATAAGGGGAAATTAGGAGTGTATACCTCGGAGGTAATGTTTGAGCTGAAGTTTAAAAGAGAAAGACAACTTCACTAGGAAAATGGGATGAAAGAGAAGGGAATTCTCAAGGCAAAAAAAGGTGCAGAAGCATGGTAGCATTCTATAGTTTGTAGTATAGTTTGTAGTTTAGCATAGTATACTATACTATAGTATAGTAGTATAGTAGTTTAGTTATAGTATAGTTTGTAGTTTATAGTTGTAATCCAAGATCATGTGATTATTTCACCATAGACCTTGAGGTCATGTTCAATGGTCTACCCATAGGATTCTTTCTCTCCAGTTGCAAATGTCTGGATTCTATCACAAAGCTTTGAGCTTCTTTAGTAGAGGGGATCCAAACCAATTACGCCTCTTTCTAATGTGAGCTCAAAACAGATCATATTTGATATTCTTAATTCCAAGTCACATGTTTTAGGGGGAGGAATGTCCCTTAGATAGCATTTGCAACAGTTGTGATTATGGCATTAATATCACAAGAATAATCAAATGTAATTAAGCAAAATACACAAACTTACCATGGGTTTTGACTATTGACTTGGGCATTTATGCTTGATGAATTTTATGATTCCTGGGAAGTGGTAATAGATGACACTAAAATCCGGTTTTGTTTGGTAATTTATCTCTGTTCTCATCTCCAATTTGAAAGGAAAACCAGTCAACTTGCTCTGATCATATGCAAGCTAAGCAGGAGCTAAAATAACAAAGGATGGTCAATTTGGAAGCAAACTATTATAACTGTTGGGCCCAGATTGATTTAGTGTAAATTTATGAGAGTTACGTTTGAGCAATAACTCATCACAGGAAACCTTTCAACATGTTTCTAAGGCTGGTTAGAGGGTAAAGTCTCTTGTTTAGAGTCAATAGTCATACTTTGAATGTTCTAATAATTTTTATGATTGTGGTTAGAAACAGTGAATATCATTGATTTTCTATATAGGGACAATCTATTTGTAAAAGGAACCTTAAAAAACTTGTTTTGAAACTGGCTTTGAATATAAATGACATTGTTTCTGCTTGGATTGTGGATTTATTTAAGATGGTTGTAGAGTGGTAGGGACTGATGGGTTTGGATTGGCACAGTTGGTCTCCCAGAGAGCTTGTCTTGGCAGAACTGTTGGAAGACCAGGTTTGCCCCTCTCGCACCCTGGGAACAGCTAGCAGCAACCAACTGCTTATTACTGTTATACACATCCTTCCAATGACCCTGTGAGAGACAGCATTCATCAGTTCAATGGCATTATCCCAGCAAACAGGGACTCAACTCATCCTAGTTTCTCATTCATTTTTAGTAGTTTGCCTGTCTATAAAAAATACTAGAATCTTTCAAATGTTCCCTTTCCACACTAGACCCACTGAACATTTCCAAAATGGGAAGCCTGTCACAGTAACTGATTTCTTGATTATCCATTTCCCCAACAAATAAATACTACTTAAGACCTATGGGGAAAAAATGAAACTAGTTAAGAGCGCAGCACACAGATTGATCCCTTTTTTCGTACTCCCCCTCTTAACCTCCTATCCAGTAATAGCAGGGCTATTTCTGGGCCTATAGTTCTTCTACACTTCCTAATTAGAGAATTTTAAGAAAAGAAAGGACAAAAGATTTTCTCTTGCCCTTAGACTGACAACTTTCAAGTGTCCTGATAACCTGTCCTCTGTATCTTGGTCTTGTCACTGGGACCAATCTAAAGTAGGGCCAATCTAAAATTAAGGACATTTAAATAAATAATAACCTTTCTTCAAAATAAGGAATGATACTGGTGTCAATAAGAGGGATAAAAAGTAACCATCTTTTATTTAAAGACTATAGGAGAAAGTACATCACATACAATAGCTAATGGGTGTTTACAGATTTGAAGTTAATAGCCTATGTTAGAAATTTTTAAAAATTAAAAGTTTCTGATACCAATTTACATGGAAAAAAAAACCTGGAGAGATGTCTTTTGGGTAAAAATTTTGAAGTCTATTTTGTTTTTTTGTTCGTTTGTTTCTGGTTTTTTAGTATAGGCTGGAGTCTGACTTATTACTACAGCTGAAAATAAATTCCAAAGTGACATTAGCTGTTCCTCTGCAGGGGCCCACACTCACTCCCTGCATTCTCTGACCCTTGTCAGCTTATACAGTTCTCAGTAATCATGCTTCACCCATGACAGGCATATTTGTTTTCTTCATCCAGATGTTTCTCAATTTAGAGTCTGTCTAACACATGGTATGCAAAGGGTTTGATACTGGAATAGAGAAATGATAGACACCAAGTTGTGAGTTTCAGTTAGAGCTAGGGTTTGCAATTTTCAATTAAGTGCTAAGAAATATTTTGTTTAACCCAGAGGGCAGGGCCAGTCCTACAGGCAAAAAAAAAAAAAAAAAAAAAAAAAAAAAAAAACAAAACAAAAAAAACACAGCAACAATAAAATACATTAAAAATTCAAACCCACAAACTATTTTGAAAAGGAGTTGATAAAATTTGGAAAGGGGGCAAACTATATAAACTATATTGAAAGAAGTTAGAAGATGGTTGATGGGGAAGTTTCCATGACACGGATGGGATACTCTGGGGTTTCCAGGCAAAAGCATAAAGGAAAGTAACACAAATGTGCTTTGTATTTTTTTAGTGAAATTTTTAATTTAATGAATTTATTATTATTTTATTTTTAGTGAGAGCATGGAGCAGGGAAGAGGTGGGGAGAGAGAGAGAATCCTAAGCAGGCCCTATGCTTAGCAGGGAGCCGGATGCCAGGCTGGATCCCATGACCCTGGGATCTTGACCTGAGCCAAAGTCAAGAGTTGGATGCTCAACACACTGAGGCACCCTGGTGCCCCTGTTAGGGAAACTTAAGTCATGTCTGTCATTAGGTCCCAGGAATATAGCACTCTATAAAGATAGTATATTTACAAGTATATTTTACTAAGACCCTTTTATTTAACCAGACAAAAATCCAAGGGCTTTACATAGTACATAGCCTCTGAACAGCAATAATTACATTCCCATTTTATGGGTGAAGTAACAAAAGTCATAACCTAAATATATAAATTCTGGAACGCACCCCCATCATACGTGTGTGTGTGTGTGTGTGTGCGTGTATACATATACACACACACATACACACACACACATATATATAATTTCATTATTTTTTAGTCCTATTTGTCATTAGTGAAATGCCTTAAGAACATTAATGAAATACTGTGCCTGCTATTATAAATGAGTATATAATAAAATTTCAAATAAGCACTTAATAAGTGTTTATATGACATGTGATGAGTGTACAACCTTATCACATGAGACCTTTAGTAGACTTGCTTTGAGAGAGGGAAAAAAAAAAGGTACTTTCCATTTTAAGATTATCATTAATTGTTTGTTCCTCAGTGTCTGGTGAGGAGTCTTTCTCCTTCCCTGAGTAGCAAGACTATCTTTGTCTGTAAGGTTAGTCTGGCCTTCTTCCCTGCATCCAGGCACACTTAACAGCCTGCTATGAATTAGGATTCCTAAGGCTCATGAATCTTTTCTGTATTACACTGTGAGTTCTTTGGACTCTGTGTCATTGATCTCTCTGCATCCCGCAAAGTGTTTGGCACAGTGCATTCCCATATATAGTAGAAATTCAATAAAAACTTGTGAAATGGGGTGGGGAGAAAATGTGCCATATTTCTCTCAGGAATGCCTCTTTCCCTCACCTCTCTCTTTCCTTCAGTTTAGCCAGTGGCCTGTGTATATAAAGAGACCTCTTTGTAGTTTACTTTAGAAAAACAAAGAAGCTTCCAGACAGCCACAGAAATGATTGCTTTTAGGTGTATTTACTTCAACTTGGATTTTTAAACTTGAAATATTAACTTTTTATTTGGCAGCTTTGCCACACAGAATTTACAGCCGTGAAACAATGAAAATAAACAGCATATATGTACATGTGTCAGTGTGGTGGTCACAAGAAAATTACCTAGATGAGCTAGGCTTGATAAATTTAAAAAGCCTGGTTCAATCATCCTTATTTAATGGTAGACTGTCCCCTATCATCCCTGAAAAGTTCAATACCACTGAAACCAGATATGCAGAGATTGTTTCCATGGAGATGAGCTGAAACATGGTTCCTGACATCTTCCAGATCTTGGTACAAGTTCCTTCTAAGGCCCTACCAGCTCTGTGATATGTCTTTCAGTCTTTTGTTCTGTTATATTCCCCTCAATTAAGAGATTTTTCAGCCTGAGTGGCTCAGTCATTTGGGTGTTGGACTCTAGATTTTGGCTCAGGTCATGATCTCACCGTTCATGAGATTGCCCTGCATTGGGCTTTGCACTGACAGAGCAGAGCCTACTTGAGAGTCTCTCTCTGCCTCTCTGTGCCCCTCCCCTGCTTTCACTCTTTCTCTCAAAAGAAATAAAGGCACTTAGATTTTCAGGAATACGTACAGGTTTGTTTTTATAAAGATTCTCCATATTCTTACTCTGGGATTGGAATTACGGCCAGCTTGTTTAGAGGCAGGACCAGTGGCTATATCTGTGTGGTAAGATGGGGTTAAGTTTGTCATGGAAACAACTACTCTCCTCAAACCAAATCAGAGCATGTTTGTGTTTAATGAAAACCATACAGCAAGTTAAGGAGAACATGCATTTGTTCTCTTGGGACGTGGTGAATATCTCTGTGGTAGGGCTTTCAGAAAGTATTGATGGAGCATGCCACAGCTTGGTACTGTGAGAAGAGAATGCATGAAATGGTCAAAAAAGTGGTAGTATGGAGCAGGAAACTTGGTCACCTACCCTTAGATCATCTGGATGACAGTCTGTGAATCAGTTCACACTTCTGGCCTTGAATTTCTTCAGTGTAACAGATAATGTGTTTTCTCCTGTGTATAATACGAGAAAGTTGCTCTAGATTCTTGATTCTCAAACATGGCATATATTAGAATCACCTGCTAAGTGTTTTCAAAGGAGTAATGCCTGGACTGTAGCGAAATAATTGAACCAGAAGCTCTGGAGGATGGTGTCTGGTCATAGATAACTAGGCTTCAGAACTACTGAGAAGGATGGCTTAAAGATTTTAGGTTGAAGAGTCTTCGTATAAGATACACTGGTCTCTTCTCCACTTCTTCCTACCTAGTATCTTTCATAACTTGGGAGTCAATAAAAAAAATGCAATTTGAATATAAGCCTGCTTGTATTGAAAAAGTGCGTGCGATGATCATGCCGGTCTGGTGGTACTTTTTCTATGATTCTGGATGGAAGACCTGGAATCCCTAATGATGGGCCTACTGAGATATTTTTTTGAACTCATTTATTTAATAAGTATTGATAGAATACCTAATATGTGTGAGTCCCTACTGGGTCTGTATTGTAATCAGAAATAATAATTTAATAGTCTTATCTACAAGAAATGTCCAATCTCTCTGGTAAGGGTTAGCGATGAACATAAGAAAGGTGTTTTGCAGAGGGACCTTACCTTCTTTCCAGGGACATCAGGAAATACTTTATGAAGTAAGTTCTTACTGCCTGAACATTATGCCCCACCCTCCATTCAAGTATTAAATCTTATTCCAAAATGGGATGGTATTTGGAGCTGGGGCCTTTAGAAAGTAATTATTATTAGATAAATTTATGAAAGGGAACCCTCACTCACGAGATTAGTGCCCTTATAAGGAGAGACACTAGACAGTTTGTTCTCCTGGAACATTCACAAAAAGGAGACTGTGTGAACTCACAGCATGGTAATAGCCACCTTGTAAACCAAGAAAAGAGGCCCCAGGGTATAACCTTCCTTGCCGTCATTATTATCTTGGAGTTTGTGTCCTCCAGAACTGTGAGAAATAGCCTGTTATTTAAGAAGTCTCTGTTGATTGTTACGTCATCCCAAGGATTCTAATACATAAATGTTATTTGAACTGAACTTTTCAAGAATGGTTGTGAACCACGTGCACACATAGAACTCAGGACAGGAGTGAGTATGTCCACAAACATTGATGAGTAAAAAAAAAAAAAAAAAAAAAAAAAAAAAATACCACATCTGTTTGATTATAATGTAAGTTGTGTGAAAACAGGACTTTCATCTGTCCTGTTTCTTCTTGCAACCTCAGCATTAGAGAAGGGCTTGTCATATAATAGACCCTCAATATGAACTTCAGAAAAAATAGAAATAAGTGCGTGGAAAATAGCAACTTGCTTAATTTGTCTCCCGTCACATTTTCAAATAGAGTAACGACAACCAGGGTAGGCCATTGGCCTTCTGCGAAATCATACGAATGTAATGTTTGTTACAAGGTGGAGTAATTAGTCCAATAAATGAGACAGGACCGACTAAGGTAATTGTAAATTGACATTTGAGAAAAATAAAAGGGGGGGCCTGGGTGGCTCAGTCGGTTAAGAATCCGGCTTCAGTAATTGCAGGGGACTTTAACACCCCACTTACAGAAATGGATAGATCATCTAGACACACGGTCAATAAAGAAACAAGGGCCCTGAATGAGACATTGGATCAGATGGACTTGACAGATATATTTAGAACTCTACATCCCAAAGCAACAGAATATACTTTCTTCTCGAGTGCACATGGAACATTCTCCAAGATAGATCATATACTGGGTCACAAAACAGCCCTTCATAAGTTTACAAGAATTGAAATTATACCATGCATACTTTCAGACCACAATGCTATGAAGCTTGAAATCAACCACAGAAAAAAGTCTGGAAAACCTCCAAAAGCATGGAGGTTAAAGAACACCCTACTAACGAATGAGTGGGTCAACCAGGCAATTAGAGAAGAAATTAAAAAATATATGGAAACAAACGAAAATGAAAATACAACAATCCAAACGCTTTGGGACGCAGCGAAGGCAGTCCTGAGAGGAAAAGACATTGCAATCCAGGCCTATCTCAAGACACAAGAAAAATCCCAAATACAAAATCTAACAGCGCACCTAAAGGAACTAGAAGCAGAACAGCAAAGGCAGCCTAAACCCAGCAGAAGAAGAGAAATAATAAAGATCAGAGCAGAAATAAACAATATAGAATCTAAAAAAACTGTAGAGCAGATCAACGAAACCAAGAGTTGGTTTTTTGAAAAAATAAACAAAATTGACAAACCTCTAGCCAGGCTTCTCAAAAAGAAAAGGGAGATGACCCAAATAGATAAAATCATGAATGAAAATGGAAGTATTACAACCAATCCCTCAGAGATACAAACAATTATCAGGGAATACTATGAAAAATTATATGCCAACAAATTGGACAACCTGGAAGAAATGGACAAATTCCTGAACACCCAAACTCTTCCAAAACTCAATCAAGAGGAAATAGAAAGCTTGAACAGACCCATAACCAGCGAAGAAATTGAATCGGTTATCAAAAATCTCCCAACAAATAAGAGTCCAGGACCAGATGGCTTCCCAGGGGAGTTCTACCAGACGTTTAAAGCAGAGATAATACCTATCCTTCTCAAGCTATTCCAAGAAATAGAAAGGGAAGGAAAACTTCCAGACTCATTCTATGAAGCCAGTATTACTTTGATTCCTAAACCAGACAGAGACCCAGTCAAAAAAGAGAACTACAGGCCAATATCCCTGATGAATATGGATGCAAAAATTCTCAATAAGATACTAGCAAATCGAATTCAACGGCATATAAAAAGAATTATTCACCATGATCAAGTGGGATTCATTCCTGGGATGCAGGGCTGGTTCAACATTCGCAAATCAATCAACGTGATACATCACATTAACAAAAAAAAGAGAAGAACCATATGATCCTGTCAATCGATGCAGAAAAGGCCTTTGACAAAATCCAGCACCCTTTCTTAATAAAAACCCTTGAGAAAGTCGGAATAGAAGGAACATACTTAAAGATCATAAGAGCCATTTATGAAAAGCCCACAGCTAACATCATCCTCAACGGGGAAAACTGAGAGCTTTCTCCCTGAGATTAGGAACACGACAGGGATGCCCACTCTCACCGCTGCTGTTTAACATAGTGCTGGAAGTTCTAGCATCAGCAATCAGACAACAAAAGGAAATCAAAGGCATCAAAATTGGCAAAGATGAAGTCAAGCTTTCGCTTTTTGCAGATGACATGATATTATACATGGAAAATCCGATAGACTCCACCAAAAGTCTGCTAGAACTGATACAGGAATTCAGCAAAGTTGCAGGATACAAAATCAATGTACAGAAATCAGTTGCATTCTTATACACTAACAATGAAGCAACAGAAAGACAAATAAACTGATCCCATTCACAATTGCACCAAGAAGCATAAAATACCTAGGAATAAATCTAACCAAAGGTGTAAAGGATCTGTATGCTGAAAACTATAGAAAGCTTATGAAGGAAATTGAAGAAGATTTAAAGAAATGGAAAGACATTCCCTGCTCATGGATTGGAAAAATAAATATTGTCAAAATGTCAATACTACCCAAAGCTATCTACACATTCAATGCAATCTCAATCAAAATTGCACCAGCATTCTTCTCGAAACTAGAACAAGCAATCCTAAAATTCATATGGAACCACAAAAGGCCCCGAATAGCCAAAGGAATTTTGAAGAAGACGACCAAAGCAGGAGGCATCACAATCCCAGACTTTAGCCTCTACTACAAAGCTGTCATCATCAAGACAGCATGGTATTGGCACAAAAACAGGCACATAGGCCAATGGAATAGAATAGAAACCCCAGAACTAGACCCACAAACGTATGGCCAACTCATCTTTGACAAAGCAGGAAAGAACATCCAATGGAAAAAAGACAGCCTCTTTAACAAAGGGTGCTGGGAGAGCTGGACAGCAACATGCAGAAGGTTGAAACTAGACCACTTTCTCACACCATTCACAAAAATAAACTCAAAATGGATAAAGGACCTGAATGTGAGACAGGAAACCATCAAAACCTTAGAGGAGAAAGCAGGAAAAGACCTCTCTGACCTCAGCCGTAGCAATCTCTTACTCGACACATCCCCAAAGGCAAAGGAATTAAAAGCAAAAGTGAATTACTGGGACCTTATGAAGATAAAAAGCTTCTGCACAGCAAAGGAAACAACCAACAAAACTAAAAGGCAACCAACGGAATGGGAAAAGATATTCGCAAATGACATATCGGACAAAGGGCTAGTGTCCAAAATCTATAAAGAGCTCACCAAACTCCACACCCGAAAAACAAATAACCCAGTGAAGAAATGGGCAGAAAACATGAATAGACACTTCTCTAAAGAAGACATCTGGATGGCCAACAGGCACATGCAAAGATGTTCAGCGTCGCTCCTTATCAGGGAAATACAAATCAAAACCACACTCAGGTATCACCTCACGCCAGTCAGAGTGGCCAAAATGAACAAATCAGGAGACTATAGATGCTGGAGAGGATGTGGAGAAACGGGAACCCTCTTGCACTGTTGGTGGGAATGCAAATTGGTGCAGCCGCTCTGGAAAGCAGTGTGGAGGTTCCTCAGAAAATTAAAAATAGACCTACCCTATGACCCAGCAATAGCACTGCTAGGAATTTATCCAAGGGATACAGGAGTACTGATGCATAGGGCCACTTGTACCCCAATGTTCATAGCAGCACTCTCAACAATAGCCAAATTATGGAAAGAGCCTAAATGTCCATCAACTGATGAATGGATAAAGAAATTGTGGTTTATATACACAATGGAGTACTACGTGGCAATGAGAAAAAATGAAATATGGCCTTTTGTAGCAACGTGGATGGAACTGGAGAGTGTGATGCTAAGTGAAATAAGCCATACAGAGAAAGACATATACCATATGGTTTCACTCTTATGTGGATCCTGAGAAACTTAACAGGAACCCATGGGGGAGGGGAAGGAAAAAAAAAAAAAGAGGTTAGAGTGGGAGAGAGCCAAAGCATAAGAGACTGTTAAAAACTGAGAACAAACTGAGGGTTGATGGGGGGTGGGAGGGAGGAGAGGGTGGGTGATGGGTATTGAGGAGGGCACCTTTTGGGATGAGCACTGGGTGTTGTATGGAAACCAATTTGTCAATAAATTTCATATAAAAAAAAAAAAAAAAAGAATCCGGCTTCGGCTCAGGTCAGGCTCAGGTCATGATCTCACAGTCCGTGAGTTCAAGCCCTGTGTCAGGCTCTGTGCTGACAGCTCAGAGCCTGGAGCCTGTTTCAGATTCTGTGTCTCCCTCTCTTGATCCTCCCCCATTCATGCTCTTTCTCTGTCTCAAAAATAAATAAAAATTAAAAAAAAATTTTAAGGAAAAAAAATGATACAAGGTTTCTTTTCTTTCCCTGGTGTCAACATTGTTTTTAAGAGAGAGGCTGGCAGCAGCATGCATTTGAGCTCCCTAAGCCCTCTATCTGTAAACAAACCAGGTGAAGTTTACACAACACTGACTTTTAAGCCATACACACAGAATATTTCAAAAAAATTAAAAAGTCCTATAGTCATAAATGAGAAAGTAGTAAGAATGCCTCGTCACTAAATCGATAAATTATGGATATTACCTGTAATAGTGTATCATGATAGGTATGTTATAACAGTATTCTATTATTGTCATAATGATGGTGGTGGCAATTTTAATAATTCACTTTGGAGGCACCTGAGTGGCTCAGTTGGCTGAGTCTCTGACTCTTGACTTTGGCTCAGGTCATGACCCCAGGGTTATGGGCTCGAGCCCCAAGTTGGGATCCGTACTGAGCATGGAGCCTGCTTGACATGCTTTCTCCCTTTCTCTCACATTCTTTGTCTCTATAAAATCAGTTCTCTTGGAACCCTACCTTGCCAACTCATCCTGCAAATCCTGGGACTTGCCAGCCCCTATAATTGCATGATCCGATTTGTTAAATCTGTCTCTAAATAAATACATTATTTTTCCCATTTCTCTGAAGATCCTCGACTAATACAGTGATAATGATTACATGTTTTTCGGTAACCACTAATTGTGAAGTTTCTTTGACTTAAAACCATGGAAAAATGAAACAAATACATTGCTTTTTCCTGAACTTTTGGGGTTTGTAAGAATCTTTCATAGGCTTTGGGCCAGTTAATTGCTTTTCTAAAAGCAGACCAAAGTGTAATATCCTTTTCTGTTAATACAATAGGGCAACCCTGAATGTAGACATTGGTACACTTACATCTGATTTAGTATTTACAAAAGTTCAGTTTCTTTTGAATTGCAGAGGACAGATGAATGCACATACATAGCAGTTCTTCAGTAGAGGTAATTTTTCTTGAGAACGGACAAAACGGTATTTAAAGTGAATTATGTGTAAGAATTCATTCCATCCAGGACATATGTGTTTAGCTTGTGGAGAGGGTAAAGTGATATAACTTTTTGAGAAGATTATGAATACTTCTTTTCCCAAGACTGAAACAAGATTCAGGCATGGGTTCTGTGCCCATGGGCCTCTAATAATAGATGTTATTTATTAAGAGTCTTAAGCACCAAGTACTGGATCTCATTTATGTGTTGCAGTAACATTAGTGCTCAGGCTTGTGTTTGTTACCATTCTGTAGGTGAGACAACAGAGGCCCAGGAAGATTAAGTGACTCATTTTAAGTCACATAATGGTGATTAGTTTAAAGGCAAGCTCCAGCTACAGTGTCTGCCTTTCCAAATGGAGAAATGCCTTACTGGAAAAGACCATTGTTTGCTTACTTGATGAGAAACTGTTACCATAATCCAAGTTCTATTTATCTCCTTGATCACATAACTCTATTTCAAATCCTCTTTTAATGGGCTGTGGCCATTTCCACTCTGGAGAGTGGAATGTGAGCAAAGTAATGTGAAAGACTTTTCAGAACTAGATTCTGAAATAAAGTAGCCTCTGAAGCATGGTCCTCCATAACCTTATTCTGTGGCTGGCGGGAATCCAGACAACCACTAGGGGAATTTTGAAAGCCCCATGTTGTTGAAAATGGCAGCACCGGGGTGCCTGGGTGGCTCAGTCGGTTAAGCCGCCGACTTCAGCTCAGGTCATGATCTCGCGGTCCATGAGTTCGAGCCCCGCGTCGGGCTCTGTGCTGACAGCTCAGAGCCTGGAGCCTGTTTCAGATTCTGTGTCTCCCTCTCTCTGACCCCCCCCCCCCGTTCATGCTCTGTCTCTCTCTGTCTCAAAAATAAATAAATGTTAAAAAAAAATTAAAAAAAAAAAAGAAAATGACAGCACCTTTATCATCCTGGGCCCTTCAGTGACTGTGGAGAAGGTTCTCACCACCAACCTATTTTGTTGCCCATTGTGTAAAGATGAGGATATGTTATGGATATCCTCGTATCCTGCATAACGTATGCATGTTATGGGAACATAGGAAGATGAAATGTTAATTCTGTTTGAGCCATCACATATTTGGATGCCTTTTTGTGTGTGTGTGCCATGTATCCTATTTAAATCCCCCAGTTTTGAGTTTAAATGTGGCAATTCACTGACCTCATCTATCCCGGCCTCAGTTGCCTGACTGACCTGTATGTGATGTGTTCTCTCCATCCCTATCCTGCAAGTTGCTGAGTCACTCACACTTGGATCTCTGGGATGGTTCACGGTGCCATGAACACAGCCCAGTGGGGGCCTCATGTCAACATTCTCTGAAATGAAAGATCAAAATCTTTTAGGCAAAATAGAGTCATTTCCAAGAAGAAACTGGCTATAACTTTTCCTAAGGTGGCTGTGTTCAAGTGAATGTAACCCAGTATTTTGATGCATACAGACTTTTAGTCATTAAGTTAAAGATGGCAGAAAGATCATAAACTCCTCCATACCAGATGTAGTTCATAAATGTATGGAAAGCGAGTACAGATACCCCTGCCTGGAAAAGCAGAGTTCCTGGTATCCGGAGAGTCATGAAGCACTGTGCTGTCATAAGCAGTTCAGAAGTAACTTTGAGGGTAGAACCTTCTGGCCTACAGAAATGTATCACTAGCCCAATAGCTCTACCCACTCTACAGACTTTGCAATTTTGAAGGATGCTTTTGGTTGTTACTCCCAAGAATCAGTGAAAACTGTTAATACTGAAATGTTAACTAGCATTGTACATTCTTGATAACAAATTTATTATGTATAGAAATCTGAGCTAATTGGCTAGGATTGATGCAAGGGTAATTTTCCTGAATCCCATCCATTTGTTATGAAATGCTCTTATAAAAAAGAGAGAAACTGAGTTCCAGAGAGGTTAAACACAGTAAGTGAAGGGATGGGATCTACACCAGGGGCAGTGGGGTTCTGGTTACAAAGTTCATACCTGTAAGCTCCTCCATGCTATTGCTTGTCAAGGGTGGTATGAATAGTCAAGCAATGACAAAGAACCTGTCTCTCACACATTTTCATATCTCCAGACAGTCACAATATGTGTGTGATTCCTCACCTTTACACAATTACGGATTCTGATCTCCTAGTCACTTAAATTGTTTCTTACCAACTGAGATATGCTGTAAAAGGGCTTGGAAAGCACTTGAATTTTATCTCCCTTTTAGCTCCTCCTCCAGAACAAAGTGTTCGCATTAGCTTTGGTTTCTGGGAATAAGGCAAAGACTTGATGTGACAGTATATCTGGCTAATTTCTCTTTGGACCACGGGAAAAAAGGCAGATATTTATTTTGGCTTTCAGGGCCATCCATCAACTGGCCTTCTTTAATCCTTCCAACGTAATCCTCAATACTCCTCTTGATGTATCACGTGCTGTACCAATATTACGTGGATTGCGGTAAGGCCAGGAGACCCCAAATGCCATTCTGAAGAATTAGGCATGGTTGTGAAATAAAAGTCCTGTTAGTAAGAGGACAAACATTCATTTGAATTAGTTTGGATGTGATTTGTTGACTGTAATTGTTTATTGGACCATGTGTCCAATGTTTTTACAACTTACCAACCTATTTATAATATGGAGTAGTGGATTTTTATTATCAGAAGCACAAAACTAATTTGCTATGACCTAAGAACTTTATGCCATTTTTTATGGCACTGAGAGGTCAGGGAACCAAGACACTGGATATTCTAGTGTCACAAGGGAAGTTTAATCTTGGTTCTATTGTATGAAAAAAGAGAACGAGCTATTAAGTGAATTAAACACTTTTTCTTTCTTTTCTTTTTTTTTTCCTTTTTCTGCTTTGGAACATTATTAAGCTGTATACAAACATAAATACTTGCCATCATTTAAAGCCATGAAATACTTACAATATCATGTATAAGACAGATGACGTATAGTACATTACTTAACAGTTTAGTAAATTATAGATACTGACTCTGGAATTGATGCTTTCAAGCAATCACATCAGTGCAATCAAATCTTTCTTTAACAGTCCTTTATCTGGAGTTTTTTTTTTTTTTTTTTTTTTTTTTTTTATTCTGAAAGGTGTTGTTTTCTACACACCTTTTAGAAGGCAGAAATAAATCTAGGCTGTAACACTTTCTGATAGCCATTTGAACATATTCTGTTTCTTGGTTGTATCATTTTTCTGAATTCCTGCTGTTCTTTACAGAATATGGCTACCTCATAAAAGGATATGTTGAAGAACCTATTTGCTAAATGAATAAAATATTTTTAAGGCGGATTTCATAAAGTTTGAGTAATTCCTCTACTGTTTTGGTGTCTCAGTGAAAGAGCTGGCTATGTCAATAAATTCTTAGTCCCTGGGAAATAACAAGTATATAGTTGTAAACATTGCTTAAATTGGAACAGGTTAAGAACATTTTTTTGGTAGAATACTGAAAGTGTGTTGACTTATTTTTATATTCCTTTTCTCGTTAAATCTTAACTGTCTCCACTCCTTTTTTGTTATTCTAATTTTTTTCTTTGTCACAATATCCATGGTTATCAAATTATTTATATATTTTTAATGTTTATTGAAAAAGATTTCTACTTTCCAGTTGTATTCCAGATCCAGTTTTAGGTAGTAGAGATGAGGAAGGGGAGTTGGAAAAAAAAAAATTGGCACCATGTGGTTCATGATATTGTGGAAGTAACAACTCTCACTCAAATTATCAAGCAAAATCCGTGGAAAATTATTGAACACTATGATATAAGGCAGAAGTCAGTAAATTTTAACTGTAAAATGGTGAATAGCAAACATGGCTTTGCAAGCCATACAATATGACAACAGCCATAATGAATCAATGGATATGGCTGTGTTATAATAAAACTTTGTTTACAAAAACAGACACAGGACACATTGGCTCATGGCTGTGTTTTCTAACTCCTTGATGTAAGTAAAAAACAAAACCAAAACAAACAAACAAACAAAAAACTGCATCATGATTCCTCCTAAGAAGAGTGAAAGAGGGTAGTGTTAAGTTTTCATTTACTGATCACTTCCTTGGCGATACTGACACATCTTTTTTTTTTTCTTTAATCTAGTTATACAGTGTCATGTTAGTTTCAGGTGTACAACATAATGATTTGACAATTCTATACACGATCCTTGCCACAAAAAGTGTAGTTACCATCTGTCACCATACAACCTTATTACAATATTATTGGCTATATTCCTTTTGCTATATAGGTTTTATATCCATGATTTATTTATTTTATAATTAAAAGTTTGTACCTTTACATTCCTTTCACTTAATATGGCCATCATCCACCTCCCATGTGGCAACTACCACTTTGTCCTTTGTATTTGAGTCTGTTATTTTTTTCCTTAGATTCCACATATAAGTGAAATTATAGAGTATTTGTCTTTCTCTCTCTGACTTATTTCTCTTAGCCTAGTACTCTCTAGATCTATCCATGTTGCTGCACATGGCATGTTCTTGTTCTTTTTTATGACTGAGTAATATTCCATTGTGTGTAAGTGGGCATACACAAACAAACACATCCCATCTTTTTCCATTCATTTATTGATGGACACTTGGGTAGCTTCCATATCTTGTCTATTGCAAACAAGGTTGCAGTAAAATAGCGATGCGTCTATCTTTTTGAATTAGTGTTTTCATTTTATATGTGTGAATACCCAGTAGTGAAATTACTGGATTGTATGGTATTTCTATTAATTTTTTTGAAGAACCTTTTTAGTGTTTTTTTTAATAGTGATTGTACTAACTTATATTCCCACCAATAGTTCCCTTTCTCCACATCATCACCAATACTTGTTATTGTCTTTTTGGTACTAACAATTCTAACCGGTGTGAGTTGACATCTCACTGCAGTTTTAATTTGCAATTCCCTGATGATTCATGATGTTGAGTATCTTTTCACATACCTGCTACCCATCTGTATATCTTTTTTTTGAAAGTGTCTATTCAGGTCATCTGCCCATTTTTAAACTAGTGGATCATTATTTGTGTGTGTTGAGTTGTATGAGTTTTTTAATATATATTTTGGGTATTAACCTGTTATCAGGTATATCACTAACAAATATCTTCTCCAGTTCTGTAGTTTGCCATTTTGTTTTGTGGATAGTTTCCTTCACTGTGCAAAAACTTTTTATTTTGGTATAGTCCCAGCAGTTTATTTTTTATTTTGTTTCCCTTGCCTGGCAAGAGACATCAAGAAAAATGTTGCTAAGGCCAATGTCTGAGAGATTACTGTCTGTTTTTTCTTTCAGGTGTTTTATGGTTTCAGGCTTCATATTTGCATCTTTAATCCTTTTTGAGTTATAGTGTAAGAAAGTGATCATTTTCATTCTTTTGTATGTAACTATCCAGTTTTCCCAAAATCACTTATTAAAGAATGCCTTTTCCCATTGTATATTGGTGTCTCCTTTATTGAGATTAATTGACCATAAAAGCTTGGATTTATTTCTTTGTTCTGTTCCATTGATCAGTGTGTCTGTTTCTGTGCCAGTACCATATGTTTTGATTATTACAGATCTCTAGTATGTCTCAAAATCTGAGATTGTGTTACTTCTGACTTTGTTTTTCCTTTTCAGGACTGTTTTGGTTGTTTTTAGAGTCTTTGTGGTCCATAGAAATCTTAGGATTATTCTAGTTTTGTGAAAAACACTGCTGTGTTCTTGTTGTTGTTTATTTATTTATTTATTTTGAGAGAGAAAGTGGGAGGAGAGGAGGGGCAGAGAAAGAGGGAGAAAACCCCAAGTACACTCCAGGCTGTCAGTGTGGAGACCGATGCGGGGCTCAAACTCATGAATGGTGAGATCATGACCTTAGCTGAAATCAGGAGTTGGAAGCTTAACTGACTGAGCCACCTAGTTACCCTGACTATTGGTATTTTGACAGGGATTGCATCAAATCTGTAGATTACTTTGGGTAGTATGAATATTTTAACATAGTTCCAGTTTGTGAACATGATAAATCTCTACATTGGTTTGTGTTTTCTTCACTTTCTTTCATCAGTGCCTTATAGTCTTCTGAGTATAAGTTTTTCACTTTCTTGGTTAAATTTATTCCTAGATAGTTTGTTTTTTATGGCTCAGTTGTAAATGGAATTGCTTTCTTAATTTCTCTTTCAGTCATTTTGTTATTAATATATAAAAAAAAATAGGGGCACCTGGGTGGCTCTGTTGGTTGAGCTTCCAACTTCGGCTCAGGTCATGATCTCGTGGTTCGTGGATTCGAGCCCCGCATCCGGCTCTGTGCTGACAGCTCAGAGCCTGGAGCCTGTTTTGCATTCTGTGTCTCCCTCTCTCTCTGCCCCTCCCCCACTTTCACTCTGTCTCTGTCTCAAAAATAAATAAATGTTAAAAAAATTTTACTATATATGGAAAAACAAATGATTTCTATGTATCAGTTTTGTATCCTGTGCCTTTACTGAATTCATTTGGTCTAATAGTTTTTTGGTGAAGTCTTTAAGTTTTTCTATATATAGTATCATGCCAGTTACCATATGAATGACTTGTTTGTTTCTTTAATGTGTACTTATTGCTCTGGCTAGGACTTGAGCACTGTGTTGATGTGCTCAAAAAAGATGAGAGTGAATATCCTTGGAGTGCTTGGGAGGCTTAATCCTTTAAGCATTGAACTCTTGATTTTGGCTCAGGTCATGATCTCATGGTTTGTAGGATTGAACCCCATGTCAGATTCCACACTTACAGCGCAGAGACTGCTTCGGATTCTCTCTATGCCCTTCCTACTCATGGACACACACGTGCCCTCTCTCTCAAAATAAATAAATAAACTTAAAAAAAAAAAAGACTGAATGTCCTTGTCTTGCTCCTGATCTTAGAGAAAAAGCTGTGTTTCACCATTGAGTATGATGGTAGTAGTGGGTTTGTCATTTATGGCCCTTATTACTTTGAGAAATATTCCCTCTAAACCAATTTTGTTGAGTTTTTTTTTTCATGAATAAATGTTCAATTTCATTAAGTGGTTTTCCTACATCTATTGAGATAATCATATTGTTTTTATCCTTCATTTAGTTAATATTATGTGATGAGGGACCTAAGGCAAGCTGAGGGCCAAGCACAAGTTAGCAAAACCATACCCCCCATCCTGGTGGGATATGTGTGATATTTCTCAGGCACTCCTGGCTGCCCAAGAACAAAGGAAAGGACAGAAAACAAATGGTTGAACTGAGAGTCTCCATCAGTTTACAAAGATCTTATTAATACCCTAATCAGGAACTCCATACTATTTTAATGATAATGTTTTGCTAGAGAGAAAAACAAAATTAGCTTAACAATAGCTAGGTCTTCAGTAACATGTAAATCCTCTTTAGCATATAGAAATCATTTTAAGAAACTTCCTCTTGGGGGCACCTAGGTGGTTCAGTTGGTTGGGCCACTGACTTCAACTCAGGTCATGATCTCAAGCTCCATGATGGGCTCTGTGCTGACAGCTCAGAGCCTGGAGCCTGCTTTGGGTTCTGTGTCTCCCTCTCTGTCTGCACGTCCCCTGCTCACACTCTGTCCTTCTCTCAAAAATAAACATTTAAAAATTTTAAAAAAAGGAAACTTCCTCTTGGTTTTACCTCTCCCAAAACTCCACAGTATATAAGCAGTCACTCTGCACAACCCCAGCACAGCTCTTCCTGCTGTACAGGACCCAGGTCCTGTCCCCATGCTTTAATAAAATCACCATTTTGCACCAAAGATGTCTTCAAGAATTCTTTCTTGACCATTGTCTCCAAACCCTACCATCTTCCCAAAACCCTATCATTATGTATCCTGTTAAGTGATTTGGGGGATATTTGATCATCCTTAAATCCTTGGAATAAACCCCACTTGATCATAGTGAATGATCCTTTTAATGTGTCATTCAATTTTGTTTGCTAGTATTTTCAGTATTTTTGCATCTGTGTTCATCAGGGACATTGACCTGTAGTTTACTTTCTTTCTTTCTTTCTTTCTTTCTTTCTTTCTTTCTTTCTTTCTTTCTTTCTTTCTTTCTTTCTTTCTTTCTTTCTTTCTTTCTTTCTTCCTTCCTTCCTTCCTTCCTTCCTTCCTTCCTTCCTTCCTTCCTTCCTTCCTTCCTTCCTTCTCTCTCTTTCTTATTTTGTAGTGTGTTTGTCTGGTTTTGGTATCAGAGTCATGCTGGCCTCATAGAATGAACTTGAAACTTTTTCTTCTATTATTTCTCGGAATAATTTGAGAGGGATAGATATTCTTACATATTTGGATGAGTTTACCTGTGAGGCCCATGGTTCTGGACCTTTGTTTGTTGGTAGGTTTTGTTACTGATTCAAGTCAACTTCATCTTTAGTAATCAGTCTATTCAGATTCTCTATTTCTTCCTGATTTAGTTTTAAAAATAATGTTTCTAGGATTTTATGCATTTCCTCTAGGTTGCCCAATTTGTTGGTATGTAATTCTTCATAATGCTCTCTTATAATCCTTTGTTTTTCTATGGTATTGGTTGTTACTTTTATTTGATTTTATTTGATTCTTCTCTTTTTTCCTTGTCAAGCCTAGCTAAAAGTTTGTAAGTTTTTATCTTTTCAAAGAACCCGGTCTTGGTTTCATTGATCTTTTCTATTGATTTTTTTAGTCACTATTTCATTTATTTCTGCTCTGATCTTTATTATATCCTTTGCTCTACTAACTTTGGGCTTTGTTTGTTCTTCTTTTTCTAGTTCCTTTAGGTGTATGATTAGGTTGTGATTTTTCTTGTTTCTTAGGGTAAGCTTATATCTCTATGAACTTCTCTGTTAGAATTGTTTTTACTGTATCCCACAAATTTTGGACCATTGGGTTTCCATTTTCATTTGTCTCCAGTTGTGTTATTTCCTCTTTGATTTGACTTTGACCTCTTGACTATTCAGTAGCATGTTTTGCCTCAATATATGTATGTGTGTTTTCAGGTTTGTTTTTTTTTTCTTGTAACTTATTTCTAGCTTCATACAGTTGTAGACAGAAATGATGCTTGGTATAATTTCAGTCTTCTTAAATTTATTGAGACTTGTTTTATGGCCTAAATAAAATGTGATCTCTCCTGGAGAATGATCTATGTACACTTAAAAGGAATATGGCTTCTGGGGTACCTGGTTGGCTCAGTCAGTTGAACATCTGACTCTTGATTTCAGCTCAGGTCATGATTCCAGGGTTGAGGGATTGAGCCCCACTTTGGGCTCTGCACTGAGCATGGAGCCTGCTTAAGATTTTCTCTCTCCCTCTCTCCCTCTCTCCCTCTCTCCTTTTCTGCCTCTCTACCTCTGTCCCTGTCTCCCTCCCTCTGCTTTTTACCCTGCTCACACTTGCATGTTCACTTGCTCTCTCTCTCTCCAAAAACAATTTAAAAAACAGAGTATGGTTTCTGCTGGTTTTAGATGGAATATCTGTGTATATCTTTTTAGTCCATCTGGTCTCATGTGTCATTAAAAGCCACTCACTCTTTCCTTTTGTCTGGATGATCTATCCATTGATACAAATAGTGTGTGAATGTCTCCTACTGTTATTGTGTTGTCAGTTTTTCCCTTTATGTCTATTAATATTTTTTACAAATTAGGTTCTCCAATGTTGGGTGCCTAGATATTTCAGTTGTTATATCTTCTTGTTCAATTGATCTCTTTATCATTATGTAATATCTTTGTCTCTTGGTACAGGTTTTGTTTTAAAGTATTTTGTCCGAGGTAAAGAATGCTACCCCAGCTTTCTTTTATCCTATTGGCAGAGAAGATCCTGCCCCATCCCATTGCTTTAAGTCTGCATGTGCCTTTAAATCTGAAGTGAGGCAGCATATAGAGGGCTCTTGTTTGTTGTTGTTGTTGTTTGTTTGTTTGTTTAATCCATTCACTCAAGTTCTTTGGATTGGACTGTTTATACAATTTATACTTAAAATAATTATTGACAGACATCTACTCATTGCCATTGTGTTGTTTTTGTTTTTTTCTTTTCTTTGTTTTTAGGTCTTCTCTGTTCCTCTCTTGCTCTCTTCTCTTGTGATGGATGATTTTCTCTAGTGTTAGGTATGAATTCCTTTTTTTTTTTTTAATTTTATTTTTGTATATCCATTAGAGGTTTTGGTTTGTGGTGACTATGAGACTCTTCTATAACATTGTAAGTATATAACGGTCTATATTAAGTTGATGGTTACTTAGGTGTGAACACATTCTAAAAACATTATACTTTTACTCACCCCTCTCTATGTTTTATGTATTTGATGTCATATTTTACATCTTTTTATTTTGTGAGTCCCTTAACTAATTTTTAAATATAAATAATTTTACCACTTTGTCATTTAAACTTAACAAAAAATTTATAGGTGATTGTATTGGCTTATCTTTACTGTAAGTTTTTACTTACATTTTTTTCTTTTATATTTCTAACTATGGCCTTTTGTTTTCCATTAAAAAGACGCTTACTGGGGCGTCTGGGTGGCGCAGTCGGTTAAGCGTCCGACTTCAGCCAGGTCACGATCTCGCAGTCCGTGAGTTCGAGCCCCGCGTCGGGCTCTGGGCTGATGGCTCGGAGCCTGGAGCCTGTTTCCGATTCTGTGTCTCCCTCTCTCTCTGCCCCTCCCCCATTCATGCTCTGTCTTTCTCTGTCCCAAAAATAAATAAAAAACGTTGAAAAAAAATTAAAAAAAAAAAGACGCTTACTTATTCATGTCAGGCTGGTTTATTTGGATAAACTCCTTTGACTTCTGTTTGGAGAACTTTTTCTCTCTCCTTAAATTGTATATAATAATCTTGCTGGGTACCACGTTCTTGGTTGTCTTTTGTTGTCTTTTTATTATCAGCACTTTGATTTTATTATGACATTTTCTGCCCAGCACTGTTTCTGCTTAAAAATTAGCTGATGGACATATGGGGTTTTCCTTATATATAAATAGTTGCCCCCCCCCCTTAATGAATGTCTCTTCATCATTATTTTTTGCCGTCTTTATGACGTGTCTTGATATAGACCTCTTTGGAATCATCTTGTTTGAGGCTCTCTGTACTTTCTGGATCTGGATGTCTGTTTCCTTTTTCAGGTTTGGGTAAATTTAGCTATTATTTGCTCATATAAGCTTTCTGCCTCCTTACTGCCTTTTCTCCATCTGGGACCCCAAAGTGTAAATGTTAGCATGGTTCATGATTTCCCAGAGATCCCTTAACCTATCTTCATTTTTTTTTTTCTTTTTTTCTCTTTTGCTGTTTAGGTTGCATTTTCTGTTATTTTTTCTTCAAGTTGGCCAAATCCTCTAATCTGCTATTGATTACCTCTGCTGATTCTTTTATGCTAATTACTGTATTCTTCAACTCTCATTGGTTCTTTTTTATAATTTCTTCTTGTTGAAGTTCTCACTGAGTTCATCCACTTTTCTCTTAAATCTGGTGAGCCTATTTATGACTATTACTTTAAACTATTTATCAAGCAGATTGTTTATCTCTGTTTTGTGTAATTATTTTTCTGAAATTCTGTCTTTATTCTTTTGGAGTATATTTCTCTGACTCCTTACTTTGACTTTCAATGTTTTGTTTTGTTTTGTTTTGTTTTGTTTTGTTTTGTTTTGTTTGTTTTCTAATTAAAGAGGCAGAACAACTACTTCTCCTAGTCCTGGAGGAAATAGCCTTGTCTTCTAGGTAGAGTGTATGTGCCTGGCAGTTTGGGCTTGCTCGCTAGAAAGGTAGCAAAAATAGGCTTGGGGGCCTAGAGTTCTCTTCACAGAGAATTTATGGTGGAATGACTGGAGGTTAACCGGGCATAGGCTAGCAGGTTGCTGGAGTCCTCCATATAGAAAGTACATTGGTAGGATTGCTGGAATTAGGGTGGGCATGGGTTGAATGGTCCCGTGCTGCTGCTCCACATGGGAAAAGAGCTAGTAGAACAGTTGGAGCTGAAGCAAGTGCAGGCCTTGTGTGTTCCAGGGTGTTTGCAACTCTATAGCCTCATTAAGATGGCTGGGACTGTAGTAGGTACTATCCAGGGGTGTCACCATATGTGCTGTGCTAGGGCCACCTTGATGGGACAGTTGGACCTAGGATGAACACGAGTAGGGAGCTGCCTTGATGTAACGGGCTAAGGGCCTCCAGCTTTCTGGGGTGGCAGGCTGGCTAAGATGACTGCACATTGCTTCCTTCTTTGCTATCAAGGTAGAAGGGGAATGTAAACATCTGTGCTTGTAGTCCCTTCTACTCTGGAGAACATTACAACCAGTTCCCTACTATTTGGCAGAGAGCTTTTTCCTTTATATTCTAGTTGCCCTCCTGAAAAGCTTGACTTCTTGGGGCACCTGGGTGGCTAAGTCATCTGGGTGTCTGACTTCGGCTCAGGTCAGGATCTCAGAGTTTGTGGGTTCTAACCCTGCTCCAGGCTCTGTGCTGACAGCTCAGAGTTTGGAGTCTGCTTTGGATTCTGTGTCTCCCTCTCTCTGCCCTTCCTCACTCCTATGTGGGTCTCTCTCTCTTTCTCAAAAATAAACAAACATTTAAAAAAATTTAAAGAACCACTTCTTTTCTGTGTCTGAGGGTGGACAGATCCGTTCTCAGTCCCTCAGTTTTATCATGCCCCGCTGTAGTTAGCAGTTAGGGGAGGGTTCCCATTGTTACCTTGTCTCTGTCCCTCCTGTCATTCTCTATATGGTTTTCTGTGTTGTACAGAAATTGTTCAGTCTGCTTTCTTTTTGTCAGGAAGGTTTGCTCCATATGTAGGTGTAGATTTCATGTGCCTGTAAAGGAGATGAGTGGAGGGTCTTCCCACATTGCCATCTTGGGCCCCTCCTTCTTGACACATCTATGCTAAGTCCACTGAAAATCATCTCCAAACTGATGCTCTGCAACCCAACCTCATGTATTAGCACTCAGATACTTGAAGGTATTACCTTTGCTGTTCAAATAATGGGTACCGTATGATGGAAAAAATAATTTTGATAGGTGATCAAACATTTGAGAGTTTGTTGTGTAACTTTGTGGTTAATGCACATATTAGAAGACACCTTGATCATCAGTTCTATTGATGTCTGGATTTATCAGTTTCACAATCTTTGTAGTTCCCAATTACCATCTTCACTCCAGATAACTATGACAGGGATACTTAGGCTCATAAAAATGCCCAAACACCTATTTATTGATTCTAGATCAACAGCATTATATAGACAAAGAAATAAAAGCCAATTTGTTTCCTATTTAGAGCTTTTTTTAATTTTATTTTTTTAAATTTACATCAAATTAGTTAGCATATAGTGCAACAATGATTTCAAGAGTAGATTCCTTAATGTCTCTTACCCATTTAGCTCATCCCCCTGCCACAACCCCTCCAGTAACCCTGTTTGTTCTCCATATTTAAGAGTCTATTATGTTTTGTCCCCATCCATATATATATATATATATATATATATATATATATATATATATTCATGCATATGTATGTTCATGTGTTCTATTCATGTGTTTTGAGTCTTAAAGACTTATGTTCATGTGTTCTGAGTCTTAAAGTCCTCATATGAGAGAAGTCATGATTCTTGTCTTTCTCTTACTAATTTTGCTTAGCATAATACCCTCTAGTTCCATCCACATAGATGCAAATGGCAAGATTTCCTTCTTTTTGATTGCTGAGTAATACTCCATTATATATATATATATATATATATATATATATATATATATATATATATATATATATATATACACACACCACATCTTATTTATCCATTCATCCATCAGTGGACATTTGGGCTCTTTCCATACTTTGGCTATTGTTGATAGTGCTGCTATAAACATTGGGGTGCGTGTGTCCCTTTGAAACAGAATACCCGTATCCCTTGGATAAATACCTAGTAGTGAAATTGCTGGGTCATAGGGTAGTTCTATTTTTATTCTTTTGAGGAACCTCCATACTGTTTTCCAGAGTGGCTACACCAGTTTATTTTCCCACCAGCAATGCAAAAGAGATCCTCTTTCACTGCATCCATTCCAACATCTGAGCTGTTAATGTTAGCCATTCTGACAGGTGTGAGGTGGTATCTCATTGTGGTTTTTATTTGTATTTCCCTGATGATAAGAGACGTTAAGCATTTTTTCATGTGTCATTTGGCCATATGGATGTCTTCCTTATAGAAGTGTCTATTCATGACTTTTGCCCATTTCTTCACTGGATATGTTTTTTGGGTGTTGAGTTTCATAAGTTCTTTATAGATTTTGGATACTAACCCTTTATCTGATAGGTCGTTTGCAAATATCTTCTTACATTCCATCAGTTGCCTTTTAGTTTTGAAGATTGTTGCCTTCACTGTGCAGAAGGTTTTTATTTTGATGAGGTCCCAATAGTTCATTTTTGCTTTTGTTTCCCTTGCCTCCGGAGACATGTTAAGAAGTTGCTGTGGGCAAGATCAAAGAGGTTTTTGCCTGCTTTGTCCTCAAGGATTTTGATGGCTTACATTTAGGTCTTTATCCATTTTGAGTTTATTTTTGTATATGGTGTAAGAAAGTGGTCCAGGTTCATTCTTCTGCATGTCGCTGTCCAGTTTTCCCAGCACCACTTGCTGAAGACACTGTCTTTATTCCATTGGATATTCTTTCCTGATTTGTCAAAGATTAGTTGGCCAAATGTTTGTGGGTCCATTTCTGGGTTCTTTATTCTGCTCCATTGATCTGAGTGTCAGTTTTTATGCCAGTCCCATACTGTCTTGATTATTACATCTTTGTAGTGTAGCTTGAAGTCCGGGATTGTGATGCCTTCTGCTTTGGTTTTCTTTTTCAAGATTGCTTTGAATATTTGGCATCTTTTCTGGTCCTATACAAATTTTAGGATTATTTGTTCTAGCTCTGTGAAGAATGCTGGTGTTATTTTGACTGGGATTGCATTGAATATGTAGATTGCTTTGGGTAGTATCAACATTTTAAAAATATTTGTTCTTCCTATACAGGAGCATGGAATCTTTTTCCATTTTTTTTTGTGTCTTCTTCAATTCCTTTCATAAGCTTTCTATAGTTTTCAGTGTCTAGTTTTTTTTTGTTGTTGTTCACCTCTTTGGTTAGATTGATTCCTAAGTATTTTATGGTTTTTGATGCAATTGTAAATGGGCCAATTCCTTGATTTCTCTTTCTGTTGCTTCATTGTTGGTGAATAGGAATGCAACTGATTTCTATGCATTGATTTTATATCCTGCAACTTTGCTGAATTTGTGAATTAGTTCTAGCAGTTTTTTGGTGGAATCTTTTGGGTTTTCCATATAGAGTCTCGTGTCATCTGCGAAGAGTGAATGGTTGAACTCCTGGCCAGTTTGGATGCCTTTTATTTCCTTTTGTTTTCTGATTGCAGAGGCTAAGACTTACAATACTATGTTGAATAATAATGGCAAGAGTGGACATCCCTATCTTGTTCCTGTCCTTAGAGGGAAAGCTCTCAGTTTCTCCCCATTGAGGATGATGTTAGCATTGGGTCTTTCGTATATGGCTTTTATGATCTTGAGGTATGATCCTCCTATCCCTACTTTCTTGAGGGTTTTTGTCAAGAAAGGATGCTGTATTTTGTCAAATGCTTTCTCTGTATCTATTGACAGGATCATATGTTTCTTGTCCTTTGTTTTATTGATGTGATGAATCACATTGATTGTTTTGTGGATATTGAACCAGCCCTGCGTCCCAGGTATAAATCCCACTTGGTCATGGTAAATAATTTTTTTAATGTATTGTTGTATCTGGTTGGCTCATATCTTATTGAGGACTTTTGCATCCATGTTTATCAGGGAAATTGTTCTATAGTTCTCCTTTTTAGTGGGGTCTCTGTCTGGTTTTGGAATCAAGGTAATGCTGGTTTCATAGAGTTTGGAAGGTTTCCTTCCATTTCTATTTTTTGGAACAACTTCAAGAGAATAGGTGTTAACTCCTCCTTAAATGTTTGGTAGAATTCCCCTGGAAAGTCATCTGGCCTTCGACTCTTGTTTTTTGGAGACTTTTCATTAATCGATTTCTTTACTGGTTATGGGTCTGTTCAAATTTTCTATTCCTTCCTGTTTCAGTTTTGGTAGTGTATATGTTCCTAGGAATTTATCCAATTCTTCCAGATTGCCCATTTTATTGGCATATAATTGCTCATTATATTCTCTTATTATTGTTTTTATTTCTGCTCCGTTGGTTGTAATCACTCCTCTTTCATTCCTGATTTTATTTGGGTTCTTTCCTTTTTTCTTTTTGATCAAACTGGCTAGTGGCTTATCAATTTTGTTAATTCTTTCAAAGAACCAGCTTCTGGTTTCATTGATCTGTTCTACTGGTTTTTTTTTTTTTTTTTTTTTTTTTGGTTTTGGTAGCATTAGTTTCTGCTCTAATCTTTATTATTTCCTATCTTCTGCTGGTTTGGGGTTTTATTTGCCGTTCTTTTTCCAGCTCTTTGAGGCGAAGTTTAGGTTGTGTATCTGAGATATTTCTTCCTTCTTTAGGAAGGTCTGGATTGCTATATACTTTCCTCTTATGGCCGTGTTTTCTGTGTCCCAGAGGTTTTGGGTTGTGGTGTTATCATTTTCATTGGCTTCCATGAACTTTTAAATTTCCTCTTTAACTTCTTGGTTAGCCTATTCATTCTTTAGTCAGATGTTCTTTAGTTCCAAGTTTTTGTTACCTTTCCAAAAATTTTCTGTAGTTGATTTTGAGTTTCATAGTGTTTTGGTCTGAAAATATGCATGGTATGATCTCAGTCTTTTTTTACTTGTTGAGGGCTGATTTGTGGCCCAGTATGTGGTCTATTCTGGAGAACATTCCATGTGCACTCGAGAAGAATGTATATTCCGCTGCTTTAGGATGCAATGTTCTGAATATATCTGTTAAGGCCATCTGGTCCAGTGTGTCATTCAAAGCCATTGTTCCTTGTTGATTTTTTGATGAGATGGTCTGTCCATTGCTGTGAGTGGAGTGTTGAAGTCTCCTACAATTATGGTATTACTATCAATGAGTTTCTTTATGTTTGTGATTAATTGATTTACATATTTGGGAGCTCCCACTTTTGTCCCATAAATGTTTACAATTTTTAGGTCTTCTTGGTGGATAGACCCTTTAATTTTTAACTAATGCCTTTATTCATCTCTTGATCCAGTCTTTATTTGAAAGTCTAGATTGTCTGATATAAGTATGGCTACTCTGGCTTTCTTTTGTTGACCATTAGCATGATAGATGGTTCTTCATCCCCTTACTTTCAATCGGAAGGTGTCTTTATGTCTAAAGTGGGTTTTGTAAACCGCATATAGATGGATCTTGTTTTCTTATCCATTCTGTTACCCTATGTCTTTTGACTGAGCATTTAGTCCATTGATGTTTAGAATGAGTACTGAAAGATACGAATTTATTCATTACATTGCTTGTAGAGTTGGAATTTCTGGTGGTGGTCTCTGGTACTTTCTAGTCTTTGTTGATTGTGGTCTTTATCTTTTTTTTCATCTTTTCTCCCCTCAGAGAGTCCACCTTAAAATTTCTTGCAGGGCTCGTTTAGTGGTCACAAACTCCTTTAATTTTTGTTTGTCTGGGAAACTTTATCTCTCCTTCTATTTTGAATGACAGCCATGCTGGATAAAGAATTCATGGCTGCATATTTTTCTGATTCAGCACATTGAATATATCCTGCCACTCCTTTCTGGACTGCCAAGTTTCTGTGGATAGGTCTGCTGCAAACCAGATCTGTCTTCCTTGTGAGTTAAAGACTTTTTTCCCTTGCTGCTTTCATGATTCTCTCCTTGACTGAGTATTTTGTGAATTTGACTATGATATGCCTTGTTGATGGTCGGTTTTTGTTGAATCTAATGGGACTCCTCTGTGCTTCCTGGATTTTGATGTCCGTGTCTTTCTCCACAGCAAAAAAAAAAAAAAAAAAAAAAAAATCTTTTTGCTATGATTTGCTCACATAATCCTTCTATCCCTATTTCTCTCTCTTCCTCTTCTGGGACCCCTATGATTCTGACGTTCCTTTTTAATGAGTCACTGATTTCTCTAATCTTAAATTGTGCTCTTTTGCCTTAATCTTCCTCTTTTTTTATGCTTCATTATTCTCCATTAGTTTGTCCTCTATATTGCTGATTCTCTGTTCTGCCTCGTCCATCCTTGTGCTGTGGCATCCATTCGAGAATGCAGCTCAGTTACAACATTTTTTTTTATCTCATCCTGACTAGCTTTTACTTCTTTTATCTCTGCAGAAAGGGATTCTAATCTATTTTTGACTCCAGCTAGTATTCTTATTATCACGATACTAAATTCTGGTTCAGACATCTTGCTTGTATCTGTGTTGGTTAAGTCCCTGGCTGTCATTTATTCCTGCTTTTTCTTTTGTGATGAATTCCTTCGTTTTGTCATTTTGAAGGGAGAAAAGAAAATAATGAGGTAAAAAAAATTAAAATTCAAAAAATATATTGAAATTAAAACATTAAAAATAAACACACACAGACACACACACACACACATAGACACACACACACACACACACACACACACACACAGACACACACACACAAATCAAATAAATGGTGATAGATCCTGGGTGTGTCTTGGTCTGGGAGTTGAAAGGGGCCTGTTAGATTAGAGAAAAAAGGGGAAAGAAAAAAAAAGGAAATCGTTTGAAAATTTGAAAAAATGAATACACTAAAGTAGACTAAAATGAAATGATGAAAGTAAAATAGAACTTGAAAAAATTTACACAGAAGGAACAAATATAGTAGAAAAAAATAAAAATATTTTTAATAAAAATTGAAAATAAAAATGAGTTTTTTCTCTTTCTCCTGAATTCTGTGGTTCAGGTTGTGCAGATTGTTGTGTTAATCCTCAGATCAGTTTTCTAGGTGTGCAGGATGGTTTAGCGTTGGTCTGGCTGTATTTCATGGACATGAGACACACAAAAAACTTCCATGCTCTTCTGCCATCTTGGGTCCTCTCCTCTCTAGAGCTTTTAATGTTAATGTTAAATCACTAGAGCACTGTACTCATAGTTTGTGCTGTGTGGTCATATGATATAGAAGGAAAGCTTTATAATATATAATGAAATAATCTTATATGTTTGCATGTTAATCATCATTGCATGGATAAAAGACTAATATTTTTACTAGCCATTTATTTATAGGTACTTTATAAATACCTATTGTATTCTAATAAGTCTCTGAACTTCTTACTTGTATTTCATATATACCAGATTAAATTGAAGTGGTCAAATTGTTGAGCATATATACCTTGCTATTGAATACAGATACAACTCATTAGCTTTATGTCATCATTTCCTAGAATTGAAATTGACATATTTTTTCACGTTTATCATTTTAATTATATCTGCCTCCCATGGGGCTTTTATTTATTACTATTTCTCAAATGACTGTGACTTTGATTCCCCTATGAATCCTTTAATTCTTTTGTTTCTTTTGAAACTTTTCATATTTTGACTTCTATGACAACCCCCTTTCCAGCTGATTGTAAGTACCATACAAACAGGAGTTTGTTGTAGATTCTGGGTCTGAAGTTCTCTCTTGTCCAGCAAGAAAGAAGATGCAGGATTAAAAATATGAGAGGCTCTCTGCCCCACCCCCATTCATGCTCTGTCTCTCTCTGTCTTATAAATAAATAAACATTATTTTTTTTTTAATGTGAGAGAGGCTAATGCCTGGGGGGAGACAAGAACCTCAAGTAAGCATCTCTGGTCTGTTTTTATTAGGATCAGAAGGTTTACAAGTGTGATGGACATGTACAAAGAGACAATGAAATCTTGATCATTAACTCGTGGGCATGGGGAGAAGGGGGTTTTAGAGATGCAGTGTTAGGGGTTTGGGTCAATACACAACAAGATTCTGGTGCTGGGTAGAAGGTTGCTTACAGCAAACATGGGACACCATCTCTGTTTACCTGTACTGGTATAGGGACAAGACAGAGCATGCTACCTCGGGGTTAACAAGGCACCTTTCTTTTGTTAATTAGGTCCACCCTTGGCAACTTTGCCCTGTAGCTGTCCATAGCCCTAGTTACCTGTTTACCTAATTTGGTCCTTCTTTCTCAGGAAAGCAGCTTTCTGCTATTGTACTAAGTTGGAAGGCATTTCTGCCCTGAATACCTAATCTTGTTTACCTCATCTTGGATGTTTTTATCTTATGATTCCCTAATCCTATACATTTGTCCTATACTGAGACCTTGGCCCCCTTTACCTTTACTGGGGGACTTTGCCCCTTTTGCCTAATCTTATTTACCCAATTTTGTTTATCCAAACTTGGGTATGTAGATCCTATGGCTTTCTAATTCTTTATGCCTTGTTAACCCATCGGTGGATGCTCAGATAATTCCTAAGCTTATTCCCCATAGGAGATATTCTAATTTATATCCTAATCCTTTGAAGTACTTAGCTCAGCTTGTAATGAATTCTCTATTTGTTGTGTTTAACTATAATTGAGTTTAGGAAAGTCCCTGAGAAATGTTTAACATGGAGCCAAGTCCTTTCACATTGCCTTGGTAATATGAAAAAGTGCTATGGTTGAGACTACTATTTCTATAGTATAATCTTGGCCTCTGCTGTCGAGTTTATAATAAACATGAATCTAAACTTTTTTTTTCTTTTTGAGAGAGAGAGCATGTGGAGCAGGGGTTGGGGAGAAGTAAATAGAGAAGGGGACAGAGGATCTGAGGATCCGAAGTAGGTTCTGTGCTGACAGAGACCCCAAAGCAGGACTCAAGCTCAAGAACTGTGAGATCATGACCTGAGCTGAAGTCAGATGTTTAACGAACTGAGCCACCTGGATGCTCCCATGAATCCAGACTTCTAAACTGAGTAAAAATTTATAGCTAAGAATATTTTACTTACCATTCACAAGTGTATAAAAATAGCTAAAGGTACCATTATGTTAATTTTCATATAGTATGTGTAGACTTTTTACTTTTCATAAGCAGTTTCTTGCATAACTTTGTAATATTGAGGATGTAAAAATGTTTATAATGTTAAGGATACTACTACATATATGTATATATGTAAAGATGTATCTATAGGTATGTCTGTATATAGCTACATAGAAATGTTGGAAAGGACCATATACATAACCACAGTTATAAGACCATATATATGTCATTGTTGGAAATGAATGGGATCTATCATACTAATGGAAAAAGAAATTTCACGTGAACTTTGTAAACTCCGAGATAAGGTTGTTTCTCATGGGAGTAAGGTTAACAATTTTGATACTATATGCATCCATACCAGAATTGAATGCTCTGTAAGTAGATGACAGATAATGGGAGCCAGGTTCTTCACTTTTGGAAAAGAATTACAGATGAGTAAGGAAGAGAGTTTGAATAATAGGTGTGATTTTAGGTTCAAGTGGGAGAAATTAGTAGAAATTATGTTTAGCTTAATATAAATACAAATTGTTACATATTAAAACATCTGTAGATATGTGTATACAAGGGTAAGTATGAACAAATGCAAATTCTTGGTTTGCTAGCTGAAATAGCCTAAAAACACAACACCTAAGTAACAAGGAGGGCACCTAATATGCAGATCTTGATTTCTAACACTGTTTCCCATTTAAAACAAACAAACAAACGAAACCAAGCATCCTTGGGAAAATGGTTGATTGTAGAACTGTGGCAAAAATGAACTAGATAAGTCAAAGTATCTTGAAGTGCCAAAAATTGTAAAAAAAAAAAAAATTAACAATGATGGGAGTAGGTTAAGTGGACACAGGAGTTACTGTCAAAGCTGGAAAAATTGAAGCAACAAAATAAAGTGGTATTGGTTTATAACCCAAATTATAAAACTGTAGATCCAAGAGTCCGTACTAATACAAATAATTAAATAAGGAAAGAAGAGATGAATCTCCCAAGCAGACAAATTCTCCATAATTTCTGCAAACACTCTCTCCTAAAGGATGGGGGAATGATTTGCCATTTCTTGTCTTCTTCAAATATTGATTTTCTTCGAAAGAGTACAGTATGAAGAGGAGAAAGGCAGATTAATTTTACAGTGGAAAATCCGAATAACCACTACCCTAGCCATATGATTAAGGTCAACATCAGCAGTGATAAATCATGTTGACACTATGTGCCCTTGATATGATGTGATAAAAAAGGCACTCTATTATAGTGGTCTTTCTCTAAAATATCCATATCACTAGCCTAATAAGAAGAAAAACCAATATCCAAATTCCAATGTGGGATATTTTATATAATATTTTATCAGTACTTAACAAAACTGTCAAGTTATTTAAAAAAAAATAAAGTCTTAAGGCACCTGGGTTGTTTAGTCAGTTAAGCATCTCACTTGATTTCGGCGCAGGTCATGATCCCAGGGTCATTGGATGGAGCCCCAGATTGGTTGGGCTCTGAGTGAGCATGGAGCCTGTTTAAGATTCTCTCTCACTCTGTTTCCCTTTTTCTGCCCCCCCCATTCCTGATAAAAAGAATTTTTTTTGTTTTTAAATAGGAAAGTCTGAGAAACTCACAATCCAGCAGCTCCTAGAGTGACATGAGGACTTTAGGTAATGTGGTCTCCTAGATAGAATTTTCTAACAGAAAAAAAAAAAGATGGTAGAATCTAAAACAATCTGAACAAATTATGAATGCTGGCTGAAAACAATGCATCAATATAGCTCCACTAATTGATATGCACCATAATAATATAAGTCATTAACATATATTCTTGGCTACAAGAAAAATAGGAGTGTCTGTATTATATTTTCAAATTTTCTGTAACCCTTAAACTGTTAAAATGTTTATTAAAAATGTACCATCACAGTTAATGTCTCTTTAGACATATGGGCACATGCCTGCATATGGACTTGACTTGGGACAGATTTCATTGTATATATGAAATCTTTGGCTCTTCTGTCTACTTAAAATTCAAGAAAACTATTTGAATCTCAGTCTGTAAGAAACAAATATGTTCAACAAGGATGACCCAAAACATTAAATGCGCGTGCACGCACACACACACACACACACACACAGTTACTTTTGTTTCTCATCATTTTTTCTAAATGTACACAGCAGGTGATCTTACCTATTCCTAAATAAAAACACTTGCATGTCTATCATTTTTATCCTGACATTTTAGTAAGTGGGAAATTATATAGCTACTTTAAATAACATTATTTTATTAATTCCGTTTTCCAAATATTTTTGTTAGCATACTGAAGTGAATTTGCATAGACCAAAGTATTATTCAGTTTTACTTCATCACTTTCATTAGAAATTTACTGTACATTATTGTGTTATTGCCTTAGTAGTTGTTATAGATTTTACCACAGGCATCCTTGATGTATTAGCCAACTTTAATACTTTTCAAATAATGCAAAAATTTTATGTGAGGTTAGTTTCATTTATTCCCTGTGACCTTTGTACTATCATTGTTAATAATCTTTATACATTATGAGTCATTCCTTATTATTATTTTTACATTAACAATCATGATTCTTCTATATATGTCCACATAATTACCATTTCCCCCATTACTGGGCTTCATTCTGCAAACTCTTTCAGTCTAAAAGTCCTATTATAATTCTTGTAGAGGGCTAATGACATCCAATTATTTGAACTTTTGTCAGAAAATATTTTTATTTTGTCTTATTTCTTGAAGAACATTTTCATGGATTATATCACTTTAGTTGCTATGTTTTTCTTTTTGTTAGTTATTTCCTTTTGAAATACTATTCCATTGTCTTTTGCTATCCATAGTTTCTGATAAAATTTCAGGTGAATGTCTTATTGTAAGTCATGAATTAGTGTTTATATTCTATATGCTATTAAGACTTTCTATTCTTTGAATTACAGGAATTTGACTAAGATGGGATTTTCTTTGTATTTGCTTATGGGTTTTGTTGGCTTTATTCAATCTGGGAATGAATGTCTTAGTTTTTATAAAATTGTTAGCTATATTTAAAAAAAATTTCTTCATCTTTTTTATTGACTTTCCTTCCAGAACTACTGTTTAACATATTGTGTGAACTTTGACTGTATCCACACGTTCATTACATTGTTTTGTTTTCACCTTTTATACATTTTTAAATGTTGACTTATATTTAAAAGAGAGACGCAGACAGACAGAACTTGAGTGGGGGAGAGGCAGAAGACAAACACAGAATCTGAAGCAGGATACAGGCTCCCAGCTGTGAGCTGTCAGCACAGAACCCAATGCGGGGCTCAAACTCACAAATTGTGAGGTCATGACCTGAGCCAATGTCAGACACTTAACCGACTGAGCCACCCAGGTACCTCTGTTTTCATATTTTTTCATCTTTGGCTTTATTTTATATAATCTACCAATCTGTCTTGAAGTTTGTTAATCTGTGCATATGTTCTCATACCCATTCAATAAATGATTAATTCCAGATCTTTTATTTTAAATTTTAGAATGTTTATTTTACTCCCTTTTTGGAATTTATATCTCTGACAAAGAGATTATTTTTAATCTATGTTTTCTTTCTTCCTTTCTTCCTTTCTTCCTTTCTTCCTTTCTTCCTTTCTTCCTTTCTTCCTTTTTTCTTTCTTTCTTTCTTTCTTTTCTTTTCTTTTCTTTTCTTTTCTTTTCTTTTCTTTTCTTTTCTTTTCTTTTCTTTTCTTTTCTTTCTAGCAATGAATAGTGTTATTTGGGATTTTATGGATTGCAGTATGGGAGACACAGAGTTGACCAAAACTAAAAGTGTGCTCAGAATTGGAAACATGGAGTGCAGACTTTTAAAGTGAAAACCCACAAGGTCAACATTTCAAAACTTGTTTCAGTAGGTAGTTGAGATGCAATTGACAGAAGTCCAGAGTTCATGGTGTTCCAAAAATTGAAACAGAAGACATGCATAAGCTTCCCTTCCTCAGTGTTCTCCAGACCCTATTTTGAATGACTCTCTCAACAGTGTTTACTTCACTTTGGGAATCTCCCTTCACACTTATCATGAGTATTATGTAATAATACTTAAAGTTTATGTAAAAACGTTAGTCATCTTGACTGCTAAATCTAATATCTCTATGATCCATGAGACTTTTTTTTAATGGTGATTGAACATTTCATTTCACTGTCTCCTGACTCTTCACATGTGAATTTTATGCACAAGCCTGTATTTAAAAAGTAGACGCTTTAATAATTTTGTTTTCTCTCAGATCAATTTTCAACTTTATTTTTATTTGAAAATATAATGAGAAGTTTATCATCTCAATCCAAGCAGCATTTCTGTAGAGTCAAGGCTGGTCTACAGCTTTCACTGAACATAGTTCATCTCTGATTTCTAAGATCTCAAATATATGACTTCTTGAGTGTTTGTTCCATTTCTCACAGATCAGGCTTGTAAGCAGTCTACAGTTGTAGGAGATTTCACTCTGCTTTTTAAGCCATCTTTTTAGACCATTCTGCCACTTTGTAACTCAGTAAAACTCCTGTGGGTGAATCCTTTAGTGCTTTGCTAGCAATATTATTATAATTTTTGTTGACATCTGTAACAGATAACACAGACTCCACTATTTTACTTTTAATTTTTTTTAAATCCTATTAGTCATTTTCTCCCTTTGATACATTTAATTCTTAGTGTATGCCCAGACTCTGAAAATGTACTTAAGGAAGAAAGCAGACCATAGTCTAAGTTTTACCTGTGAAGGGTTCTCCCCTCCCTGAGGTTTTTAATTCATCTAGTCTTCTTTTTATTTACAGTTCTCTTATATCTTTTAAAAGTAGATTTTATTTTATCTACATTATTATTTACTGTGAGGAGATCGATGATCTGCTATCACCTGTCTTCTTTACCTGAGAGTGGAAAAGGATAATGCTATTATATCATGTTTCACTTCCTCATTGATTGTAGAAGTTTTTCTTCAAAAACCTAAAATGATCATACAAGTAGTGTATTATAGCTGAAAAACAGTAAAGAAAGAAATTGAATTCATTGGGTTAGGAGCTGAAATAGCTGCATCCCATTCTTCATTTTCTCTCTAATTGTATCTTGTTGGGTAAATGGTTTTTTTAATTATTATTATTATTATTCTATAAGCTGCAAGTATTGCCCTTTTTTCAAGTTTAATTTTGAAAGAGAGAGGGAGGGAGGGGCAGAGAGGGAGAGAGAATCCCAAGCAGCCTCCACACTGTCAGCATGGAGCCTTAGGTGAGTCTGGAATTCATGAACTGTGAGATCATGACCTGAGCTGAAATCAAGAGTCAGACACTTCCCATCCAGGCACCCAAGTAGTGCCTTTTCCCAATCTTTTAGAGCACTGGCAAGAATTTTAAATCAGAAAAAAAAATCAGACTTTTTTGACTCCTATTGAGATAGAAGTTACATTACTCAGAGAAATATTTTATTGCCAAATTCATGGTGTATTTATCTTTCACAACTTCCATATTAAATGGTTAGAACATGATAGTCCAATATTTTCAGATAAGAGGATTTAATCCTTCTTAAGCTAATTCAAGTTGGTATGTAAGCCAAGATACAATTATTGGTTTCTGGTCTGTGCCAGAATTTGTTGATACTTGACAGTATTTTAAGTGACAATCACGTAATTTCCTGGGTAGGATCTGAGACAAATCTAGGTTTCTCTCCTCTAATTATAAAAACAATCTGAAGTAGAAGTCATCTTCTCAAATGGTATTCAAGGGAGTTAGAAAACTAATAAAAATGATTGTTCTAATTATGAGACATACAATGTATACTAAAGCTAACTATTCATCATGGAAGAGAAGATTTAAAAATGGAAGAGAGGAAAAATAAGAGTGACATTTACCTGAATCAATACAGTAGCTTTTTATGAAGAGAGACTATTTCAAAATGGTTTCTCTTTAAAACAGAAGAATTTAAGTGGAAGACAGAATGATTTTTTGCTTCTCCTTTATCCCAAACTAACCTAGCTTTCTCATTAGTTTCTATAATTGGTTGCTCAAATACATTGTTATCCAAAGTGCTTATAGAATTCCCATATCATGGTTAATGCTAAATGTATGTAGCTATTTTGAGTCAAGAAAGAGTGTAGAATATTTAATCTGGTGTTAAGTCAGTCTGGCTTCAAATCCAATTTCTTTACTAACTAGATGTGATTGTGTTGATAGGGAGACAATAGTCATCCTTGCCTTAGGTTTTTCTAGTATGATGATTGCATGTACATGTGCACAGACAATAATTCCACATTATTTTTTGATGCTGCCTTTCTAGAGTTTTCCCCAATCCAGAAATTCAAAGCTTGACCTCTGAGTCAGGTAAAGGGGTCCTATCACTGAGACAAAGATGGTAGAGTAGGTCTTTGACAAGTCCAGAGCCCAAGATAGACTGTCTCCATAAAAAAGGCATGTAAGCTCAGAGTGGGGACTGGTAGCTTCAGGGTCTCTGATGCCAAGGGAGAGTCCCTGGTGGTGCATCCAGTGTGCAATGCAGTTCAGGAACTGGATGTGGTGAAAGGAGTTATGTTGGACCTCAGTTCAGCTCTAACCCTTTGTGGGGAAGATTCACTAATTCAAAACTTGCCCTGGGAACCAGCCTAGTACAGCCCACATGAGCAGCTGCTACCTGCCTGGTGTCTCCTCTGCCCAAATTGGATGGAATTGGAGTCCTGGGCACCTGAGAGCCCAGTGCCACTAAATCCAAGTCAGAACCCTATTTTGGTTCCAGTGATGAGAAAAGTTCACTCCAGCGGAGTCTCCTATGCAGGCTGAGTTCATTCATTGCTGGTTCAGAGCTATAGGTCCTCAGTGCTCAGGGCCCTGGGTGCTTGGGAGGCAGCTTCTCCTTCTCTTAATACCTTCTGCCAGTCCAGACTTCCCTCACTAGGATCTGCGAAGCAGGACTGTGGCTTCACTTTGCAACCTCCTAGGCAGACCTTTTGCAAAGCATTGCCTACTGCATCCAGAGGAGACTAAAAGGTACAGATCCAAAGTGGGCTGGTGAAAGCATGAGTGGTAACCCCTGCAAGTGCTCTTGGAGGACAGGTGCCAGGATCATGAGCTCCAGCAGACTTGGACAAGGCCACCGGTTTCCAGGTGTGGAAGTTGAAGAGACTTCACATGCGATCAAGCCATGGTCCACTGGTCTGGCTAGCATAGCAGAAGACCATGGAGTAGAAGCAGTGAAAATCTAGACTAGAAGGAAGGGAGGTAGGAAGCAGAGTGAGGGATCTGTCAGACAATGGAAGTTAATGGATTTCCTGTACTAGGAAGGAAGGTTTTGTAAATGTTCACCCATCTTGTGAGAGATCTAGCTTCACAGCTTCATGCTATACACCGACCCTGTGAATGGCTTTCTCCAAACAAATCCCTAATTTCTAACTCCTAGATCAGAGCGTGTGGAGCTGAAGACCAGATCAAGGGGCAAAAGGGTCATGTTACAGTATCTGGCAGTTGGTAGTGAAAGAGTTACATTTTTTTGGTATTCTGAAATATGTGCCCTTCATGTATTCTTTGTTTTTTGAGAACCTGTCAATGTATGCTTTGTGATAGGACACTCCAGTATCTCTTCAAGACAGAGAAAGATAGGTGGGAATGTGAGGGTGGGGAGAAAGAGCGTGAGGGAGGGGGAAGAGTGTGTTTAAAGCTGGGCTTTACATTCTATGAGCTATGACCATTCCTAGGTAGATCAGATACCCCAGTAACAACAATCCCTGGTTCTTTTCCATTGTCTTCCCTCATCTAGGGAAGAACACAAATAAAGGCTTATGCTCCCTTCTATGGAGAGAGGAAAGAAATTGCTAGATTAAAGGAGGCTGACCCTGGGACTTGAGGGTGGGCTTCTGATAGAAATAAGGCAGATAGTTAAGAGAAGAGAGCCAGTGATTTTGACTCTTCCCAGGAGATTTCAGCTTTTCCAGAAAATTCTACATGATATAATCAGAGCTGTTATAGTTTAAGCTAAACTTAGAAATTGGCCAAGGAATAAGGAAATAACTTTGATGGGAAAAGCTCAAGACCATTTAAAAAGTATAAAAAGATTTCCAGACTGTCCTACAGGAGGCAAGAGACCATGAAAACCAAAAACAACTAAAAATAAAAACGTGAAACTTAGTCAAAAATTGGGAATTTTATTGTCATGTGTGATGATTATCCAGCCTAGTAGCTTTTGTAATGTTTTCAAATGTAATTTAATTTCCAGAAACCTTCCCAGAGAGGTACACACTAATAGATTGTGTTTGCTTGTATATTTTAATAAGAACATTGAAAAATAATAATCTACATATTATGAATTATCTTGGTATGCAGACACATTAAGGCACATTATGAAAAGCCACTTAATATTGATGTTTATATCATGAGAACATCCATAAGATATCCCCCTACTATTCAGTCTTCATTATATGGGTTATGATTTTATAATGGTTCTCAAAACTGGGTTAATCAAATAAATGAAGGAAAAAAATCCCTTTAGGTACTCAAGAATTGACCCTCACTTCCTACCTTACCTAGTACTATTTTCATGTCTTAACTACTATAATTAATTCTGCAATTGTACTTGAATCTTACCAAACCAGTTGAATACCTTTCTCTCTGACTTAACTCAAAGTTTCTGACTTTAAATGGAAGCTTTAAAAACAAGTATATAGTTACTATCAGACCAAGAAGCAAAGGACTTGGAAATGACATTGTGTAAGCTGTAAAATATTACTCCTTCATTAAACTTCTTTTACCTAGTTCCTTTATTGAAAGATCCTGGAAAGAATTGCAGGGATATGTCTTTGAGTAATTAGTAACACCACCTAAGAATTGACTAAAATGATTACTGCCTCCTTTGCCCATCCCTGGTTGCTTATAAATATAACAGGATTTATTGGAGTTCCAACTTAATAATAGGCAAAGAACTCTAGGATAATGCAACAAATATGGAGTTGGCGATTACTAAGTATTTGAGTACCCTCCAATCAACAAAGACATTCCATTCCCTAGTAATTCTATTCCCCAAACTTCTATTTTATATAAATGTAAAATATTTATTATATAAATATATATTAATATAAATATATTTATATGTGATACTTATATATCTAACTGAAACTGTGAATACAACTTATCTGAAGGCAGTTTGACAAAATTAAAACCAAAGTGAAAAGGTAAATTCTATTTTATCTTATTTTTGTTTATGTGACCTTGGCAATTTACTTATAATCCAAGTCTTATTTTTTTTTTCATTTTTAAAGACGGATAATGTTTCTTCAGAGTCACATACATTCAAATGAGTGAAAGTCCAATGATAATGTAAATTCCTGTGCACATATATGATAAGTACAACACTTCTTATCTTCCCTCCTCTACCTCCAAGATTGAGTACCTACTTAGTAGTGCTTATGATTTCACGCTTAGATTTCCTTTCTCATTAAACTTCCCAACATCTTTCAGACTGTACGTATCACACACCCACTGAACCTGCCATCTTAAAACTGAAAAAAATTTTGCTAGGAAGCCCTTCAGATTTCCATAACATTGGAGATGCATGTGTATGGTAATGATAAGCCAGCCATCATTATTTTCAGTAATTCTGGGTGGTAGTCTTGCTCCTCCTTTTCTTTTCTGTCCTGTTCCTTTATAGGTGGACCTACTGCAGTTGTGTCGAGTGCTATAATAGCTGCACTGTGGCTCCCTTGCTCTGCAGCCTTAGTTGGTCTGTTAGGAACTCTTAATAGTTATGAAAACATGTGTGGAATCATTTGATCTGAAAGATCATGCATATATAATACCTTTCATGAGGAAGAGTGTTACACAGATTCTGCCCCACTCAGTCATGATATGCTATGCCCTGGTTCAGTTTTATATCCAATTATCACTGTGCTAATGCATGTGTCCATGTATGTGTGTTTACATCCTTCCTGGAGTCCCAAAGTTCTGTGAATTAATAGTTCATTTATCATTTCAAAGTCTTTACTTAGGTAGATGACAATCATTAGTATTGCTCAGCGTATAGATTTCTCACATTTTTATACTGGAATTAATTTAAACTTTTTTTTTTTAATATGAACGCACTTATTGGAAATGTTCAACAAAGAGAATTATCCCCAATAATTTCCTTGACTGTTCATATTATTATACTATGAGATATATAATATTATTATATTATGAGTAATGAGAAAGCATTACTGATTATTTTCCTTGGACCCTCTTCCTTGAGTTGTCCTGCACCAACCCAATCTTTCTTCTGTACTGAGTGCCCAACCTGGGCCAGTTTATTTGTTTTAATATTTGAGGACCTCTACATGAATGACCTCATTTAATTTTTCACCTATCTTGAGGTGTTATAAATTCCATTACATGGCAGAAAAAGCTGAGGCTTAGAAAGGGTCAATGGCTTAGTTAGGGGGATAAAAAGCAGAACAATGACAAAAACTTCAATTGATCTGTAACCAAAACCTAGGGAAAGTCTTGCTTTTTAGGCTTTAATGTAGGATGAAGAAAAAAAGATTTTGAGGAATTTATATTTTATATCAATTTTAGGTAGATTCCATTGGACCATAGGAACAGGACATATCTGTTTCAAAAACTCCATCTCCCTGTAGAAAGGAAAGTACTTTAACATATTCCTGTTATGTTAAAGTACCCCTCCTTATCCAAAATCTCCAGTGGATGCTTGAAACTGAGTACAGTACTGAAACCTGTGTATACTTTGCTTTTTCATATATATATATATATATATATACATATATATATATATATATATATATATATATACACCTATGATAAAGTTTAATTTATAAATTAGGCACAGTAAGGGGTTAACAGTAACTATAAAATAATTAGAGCAGCAGACTATAATAAGTTATGTGAATGTGTTCTCTCAAGATACCTTACTGTTTGGTACTCTTTTTCTCATGATGAAATGTGACAATAAAATGTCTATGTGATAAATGTGAGCATTGTTACTTAGTGTTAGGCTACTATTGACCTCCAGGGTTGACCATAGGTAACATCAGAAAGTGAAATTGCTGATAAGAGGGGACTACTGTGTCTTCCTTATCTAAAGTGGTGACTTAGAAATTCTTTAACCCACCTATTGCTTCATTTATAGTGATGGAATCTGCACCTGGTGATTCATTGAGCATAAGGTAACCTGTAGTCATTCAAGTTGTTCAGCAGACCATATAAGTGATCTGCTGTGTTTCTGGGTTAGAATCTTTTTCTGAATTAACAATAAAAATTGATGGTGTTGAGAGATTGGAAATAAACACTTGATGCTTTTTGATAAGGTATTTTAGCATGATTTTTTTTTGTAATGGAAATTTAGGGAATTGCCTTCTTAGCAGGACCATTTTTTCTTCTTTTTCCATACTCTGGCACTATTCATAAACAAAGTGGAATGTGTCAAGGAAAACAGGACACGGTGGCAGAGAGACATAGCTTTGAATTTCAGATTTTATGTGTATTAGCTATGTGGTGCTCAGCAAATCACTTAATTTCTATGTGTTTTGATTTTATAACATAAAATCTGTGGATTATACCTGAATGATTTGACAAATATTTACAATGACATGAAATATATATTTACACATAGTAGGTCCTTAATTTATATTTGTTGTCATAAGAATAAAGAGTTTTCCACTGGGATATCAGAGCCTTTGGGTCTAGTTCTGGCTCTATATACAAATTAGCCATGCAGTCACAGCACATCACTTTCTTGGCCTCAGTTTCTTTCTCTATACTGTTAACATAAATAGGGTAGAACTTACTGAAGTGCCTTCTAAGTGTGAATCATCATACCATTAGGCTCCAGCTACTGAGCACCTATGACATCTAAATAAAGTATACTAGATATGCAAGGTGCAGAGATAACATAGATCTATATACCTTTAGTGTACCAATAATGATATATAATATTTCACATATAATGTTTTCCTTATGCAGTTGAGGAACAATGCTTTCTCACTGTTAATAAAATACTTATTCATAGGAATTCTGAAATTTAAAATTCAGGGTAGACTTTATTTTTTAAAAAAAGTGAAAAACTAAGTTTTCACATATAAAAACAACCCGTGAATTTATTCTGCATTTGATAAATCTATATGCAGCAATATGTAGAAATAGGCTTATTGACCTGGATTAAGTACACACTACTTTCAAGCTAAAAATAAAAAAAGTAAAAAGTAGTAACTCATTTTCCATGAAGACAGGTATCAGAGATTGTATTGTCCTTCCACGTTTTCCAAGGACCTGAAAGAACATTTGACGTAGAGTAAGATCAATAAGTATATGATATATGTGGATAAGTAGGACTGTGCATACAAATATGTTTGTGAAGTAGCAATATCCTGTGCTACTTTTGGCATTTCCAGTGGTGCCAGTAGTAATCAGCCTTTGTTTAGGAACTACTTTGTTGATTAGAGGAGAGAGAGATTCGGAAGTAATTGTACCAACCTTACTTTGCATTCTGGAAATTATGTGGAACTCACCTCCAAACAAGCTCATCTGAAGCATTTTCTTTATATTATATGTCTGTGTGTATGTACATATCCGTGTGTATACATATGTGTAATCTATATAGCTTATACAAAACTTCAAGATGGAATATAAACATATATTTTAAGGTATTATTGATTCATTATAGTAGAATTTGGTTATTTAGTTGTGATGGGTGTCCTCTACAAATACACAATGTATTTCTGTTTTTAAAGAAGGGGAATGGGAGTGTTTTTTATCATCTTTTTGATCAAGCAGCCCAAATTAAAGTGCGATGGAGTACATTATGTCAAGCTGGTTAGTGGCCAGTTTTATCTTGTTCTTTGCTCAACTGGATCTATGAATGCAAATAATAGATAATGGCTATACAAACTAAGTCAATTAACATTAAGCCCGAATTTTAATCTCCACAGGTCTTTATATAAAAAGGCACATTGTTATAATTTTTATTTATTAATAGGAAAATAAAAATGATAGTTGAAGATCTCTGAGTTAAACATCACAGGCAGTTTGATGAGGGTTACCTCCTGGATTGATGGGTCAGGGAATGTGAGGCCACATAGAATCAGAATCACTGACTTTCTTTAACATGTTGATGAAACCAGAGGACCATTGTTCTAAAAACAACAACAATAACAACAACAAAAAACCCACTGTTCTACATTTTCTCCTCATAATTACCTCCCTTTGATTAGCATCTGAAAGGAAAGAAGTGTTTCTTATTGTCAAATCCCTCACTTCATTCCTGTCTACACTGGATAGATTAGACATAAATAGCCATTTAAACTAGGCTATTACCAATGAGTATATATTTTTTTTTAATCCAAAAGTATAATTTTATGGACCAGTATGTAAAAGAATAGCCTCATGAATCAGACAGCCTGGGTTGAAATCCTGGCTCTTTTAATAATAATTTGATTCTGGGTAAATACTTAGTTTTCTAAGCTTCAATTCTCTGGGCTGAAAAATGGGGTAAAAAATAGTATTTGCTTTGAAGGTTGTTATGAGGATTAAATAAAACATCCAAATAAAGCATTTAACACAATGCCTAGGATATAGTAAGAAGTCAATAAAAGCTAGCTCTTTTGGTTATTAACCCACTTTAAAATTCTGTTAGTGATGCCAATATGCAATAGCTACTTAGTGGTACATAGTTTATTCCTAGGAGACAGTAAATAACATATGTACTTGAAATATAGGGAGCTCAAACTGCAGTAAATGCTTAAAGTATTCAGCATTGCCTGTGTCTCAGCTGTAGGAAACCTCATTGTCAATGGAACTTAGATGATTAAATGATTTCCATGAGAGATTCTACTCTCTCCTTAATCCTACTGAAACTCAATCTTGCTGCCATGGTATAGTCTGAGTTACTAGGTTTAGTTGATGGCAGTTTCTTTCATTTGTTTATTAAAAACTCCCTTGGTAGGAAGTGTAAGATCTAATTCACTGTGCCGTCCTCTTTAATAAACCAAAAATAATGCATTTTTTCAATTTCCTGATGGAATCCATTAGACCAAATAATTTTAAGATTCTCTCACCTAACACCGAGAACTGTGTTTGCCCTCCTCTATAAAATAGAGGAAGCTTGATATTCACTTGGTATGGTGGTTTTGCCCTAGAGGCACCAGATGTTCTGAGGCCAAAAAAGCTGCTCATGGGAACTCAAATGTATTTATAATAGCCCAAATACTCAATGGTTATTTTACATTTAATTTTGGTTGGCTACCTATTCCTTTTTCACACTTTTGGTTGGAGTTGGTGATCTGCCAGTGTGACTTACTAGCATGATTGGTTTCAGGCACAGTAGGAAGGAGTAAAATATTGTAGGCAAGACAACTTTTTTATTAACATTACTTAATCTATATCATTATGACTCTCAGTTCCTTATTTGGACCATATCTGACTCTTGACTTGACACAACAAGCTTTGGATAATGGAAACTTGAGTAGGGGAGTCAGGAATTGGAGGAAGGGAAAGAAAGAAAATGATGCATGACATTTCCTCTAGATTTACTTTGATTGCCATAAAGATAGAGGTCTTGAACTACAGAGGGGGTGTGTATATGTGTATGCATGAACATGCATGCAATTTCAGATGTACTACATCTTATAAGTCTGCTCCCTGCTAATACATGGCTCCTTTGTAGGCTTCATTGATAGACACTATCGAGCATTCCTTTCCAATGGAATTTTCTGCGGTGATGGAAATATACTCTGTTCTTCACAGTATTGTCTAGCCACATGTTGCTATCAATCATTTGAAATATGGTTAGGGCAACAGAAGAGCGGCATTTTTAGTTTTACTTAATTTTAATTAATGTAAATTTAAGTATTAATAGCCATATGTTGTCAGTGATTAGCATATGGAATAGTGCAAGTATATACTGCTACCTGTTGATTGACTTCATCTCATAGCTGTAAACAAGATTCACTGATCTTTGTAAGTCCTCAGTTGAGTGATTCCAAAGCCTGATACACTGATCTTTCTTTTCACTGAAAGGTGAAAAAGGCCAGCTATACCATAAGTGAGGTTATCCTCAAATGTGATACCTCCTCTGTGGAATCTGTATGATTCTTAACCTCCTGTGGTGGCTGAGAATGCTTTCATAGGCTTTTTAGTTATTGTATCATTAGATCTTATCTTTGAAACATATCTGATCAGAGCATTTTTCCTGAATCAGTCCATTAGGCTGGATTCTTCCTGAGAGGTGAAGAAAAAAGATTTTAGAGTCAAAGGCCATTAAGAATCATGGAGCTCAGTGTTTTTCAAGGATGGTACATGCAATGGCACAGTGTATGAGATGACTTTAGGTGGTACAGTAATATACTTGAAGGTACTATTTTAATTTCATTGGTTAAGCTTATTTTAATGTGTACTCTTAATATTCACATGGCATCTCTTTTATCTCTTCCTTTTATATTTTGTGATGCTATCCGTGTCTACTCACTTAGGTTGTCTGAGAAATGACATGGGAAGGGAGGGTCCCTTTTGAAAGTTCATTTTAAAACTTGAAAAATGTATTCTATGATGAAAGTGTCTGCCTCACTTGCTTTTCAGCACACTAAAATCATTCTATCATTCAATCAAAGTGGGAAGATAATTCACATATTTCCTACTTGTGCACCAAGAAAATAAAAATTGGGTACATCTGATGGATTCAGGGTTGAAGTAATGAGCTGGAGGCTTTGGCTGGCACCTGGAAATGCCAGAAGCATGTGGACACAGATTTGCAATTTAGGCCCCTTTGCTCCCAGTTCCCATGACAAACTAGCTCAGTTCCTTTTTTTTTTTTTTTAAGTCCTACAATTTTTTTTTTGAGTTCTTGATTTAATTTAGTCATATACTGATGGAAATATAAAGAAATATGTTATCACTCTTTCTTTTGAGCTCACCATCTGGTTGGAGAGATAAGTTGGCTGGTTCTTTGAACAGTAGGAGAATAAGAATAGTTAAATTAAGTACATTTAATTACATTTCTTGGGCCAATCTTTGAGACTCTGTCCCTAGGTGAAGTAGACATCATTGACTCAGTTGCTGAATACAAGAAAGTGAACTGAGTTTGCTGTAAGTCCCAATCATCTTGTAGAAATACCACACATGTGTTTCTGTTCCTACAAATGACTTTGACATAAATGTTGATTCCCAGGGAATTTGTTTCATGTCATGAACCAGGCTTATGGGAACCTTTTGAAAAGCTCGTATTTCAGTCCACCAGTTGTCAGTCTCCTTTTCATCCCTGTGATAGTTCTGTGCCCTTGTGAAGGGAGGGATTCATTTATTCAAGTTTGTTTAAATAAATGGAATATCAAGAATAGGTGCTGCTCCTTAACTGTTTCATCTCCTCTCACATGTTTCTTTATCACAGTCATCTTCCATAATAAGATCATGGAAAAGAGTCTAGGGTTGGAAATGGGTCTTGATTTGAAAGCCAATGACAAAGAGGGGTGGGGGAGACAAGAACAGGTGTACAACCAAGGAGGGAAAACAGAATGTGCGAGTGATTGTGGGTGCTTTGACAGATGGCTTAGCAGTATGGCTTTTAATGTTAAGTTAGCACTGTAACTAATGGAGAACCTAATTGAGCTGAGTCTAGCCAATTATGTGGAAACTACAGCTTAGCCATTGAATGGATGGCTAGATTTCTGTTATTAATAGTAACAGCTTCAACTAAAAATATTAGTCAGTTATGTACTTGTGTGAACTTTTGTTCATATATAAATCACATTAAGATACCAAATAGTGGAGAGTGTGGGTGACTCAGTCAGTTAAACCCTGACTGCTGATTTCTGCTCAGATCATAATCTCACAGTTCATGAGATTGAGCCCCATACTAGGGTCTGTGCTAATAATGCAGATCCTGCTTGGGATTCTCTCTCTTCCCCTCTCTCTGCCCCCTGCTGAGTTCATTTCTACCACACTGGGCTACCTGTGCAATTTATACTTAATTTCACTTTCTGTTTTCTTCAGTAAAGTTTGATTTTGACTTAGAAACAACTGTTACTTTTTTTTGGAAAGAGTTGGCATATCTAATGTGACCTGATAATTTCTGGGACCAACCTCTTCATCCCACCAGCATACAGAAGGCAAGGTGAAGGCAAAAACCTCAGAGCTCACTCTGCTTTCTTAAGCAGACCATTACTATTATAAAACAAATTTGTAGGAATCAGTAAAATTATATGAAGGGCAGTAAAGCAGCTTATTAGTGTGGAGTCAGGCTTATCCAGTTTATGAGGTCTGTGTAATTAATTATTAAAGGGTAAGACATTTACAGAAACTGTAAAAGCATTCTTTTAAGGTCAAGGTGGTTACGATTCAAGTTTAAACAGCTTTAGCCTTTGTCTTCATACTAGAACTCTCTACTCCATGATGAGGAATGAGATGAAGGATTGTTGGTTATATAGTATCTAGAAAGATTGCAAAAGCCTCTCTATTCTTTCAAACCCATTTTTTTTTAATTTATAAAGTTAACTATCTGAGGTACTTTCATTCACACCCTCTCCACTGGCATGCACTTCTCAGATTCTGATGTGTTCTAGACTGAACAGGACAATCCTGAGCCAGAAGTCAGGAGATCTGGCCCAGGGTCTTGTCTGCTCCTTACTAGCTAGTGACCTGGAATCAGCTACTTACCTTATGTGACTTCCTCTCTTCCCATCTGTAAACAATGAGTATACTACTACCCACTTCCTCTAGAGGTTTCAAGGATGTCATAAGCTATGAAAGCAGCTGGCACAATGAATTTCTGGACCATGCTAAGTGCACAGTGCTTATAGGTTGAATCTCTGTGTATTTTTTTTTCCAAAAGAGTACTTTCAAACAATGCCTCCAAGTTAGGAAGTCTTATGTTTGCCAACAGGGCAAATTTATGATTCTCAGCTTCTCTCTAAACTGTATGTATAAATCCGTACTTTAGAAGAGCAACTTAGACTTAGTGCTTGGCCTATTGTTTTTTTACTGAGGAAGGATTATTGAGCCACATTAAAGAGAATAGGGTTTCATTCTTACTGGGCTCCATGTTACCTGTGTTACTTTGAGCAAATCAGATGATCTTTTGAGTATTGATTCCTTGTTGGGCAAATAGCCATATAACCTCCAGTGTATGATTGTACTCTTAGTGAGACCACTTGCATTGAATCCTAGCTTTGTTTTGTGCTATGTAAACTTGGACAAGGACATAAGCTAGGAAAGCCTGTTGCCTTCTCTGTAAACATAATAATCATACCTTCCTAATAAGGTTGTTTTGAGACAGACATGCGTTGATAGTAAAATAGAGCATATGGTATATAGGGTAATCAAAAAATCTTATTTGGTATAATTTCCTTTTTCTCAAATTAGTTTATCCAAGGCAAAATCTTCCATGTGCCCTAATGTACTATGAGGTCATAAAGGAGACTGCTGTCTCTTTACTAAGCCCCCTCTTAGAAGAATTAGGGAAATCCATGTCATAGTGTTTTGTTTTACTTATTTTGCACACTGATTGTCTCTTTGGCAGAGCAAAAAACTTGAAAACACATTATAAATACCGTACATGCAAATAATTGATTGCTAGAGAGGAGAAAAAATACAGGAGATAAAATAGAAATAGAGAAGGGAGAGAAGCTGGAGAGGAAAGAGCAGCAGGATGAGGGTGGGGAGGAGGAGATGATGATGATGACATGCCCTGATAAACAGTTGTGGCCCTGTGAATTTTTTGACATGGATCTTAGGGTTCACATAGCTGTGAGTGTGGAAGCCTTCTCCCCAGCTGGAACCAAAGGCAGGTGGTTTCTACTACCCTGGGATTATTTTCCCATTCATGGAAGGTACTCTTTCTAGAATTTGGAGTGGAAATACGCCCTTTCCCTCTTGGTTTCAGCTCCTAGCCTCTCTCAGCCCCAGCCAGGCCAAAGAGAGGTACCTCATGTAGTGACTGAGCTGACAGGAACTTCGGATTGGGATGTGGTGTCAGCAAAGTCTTCTTTCTGATAAATTTTGGTGTCATGAATGGTGCAGATGAAACATGAGGTCAAGATTCTGGAGAGAAAAAAACCATCAGATATAGAGTCCAAGTGACCAGTGAAGCTGCTGCCAGTCCTCTATGTCTGCCATCAACAGTGAACAAGTGCCACCTCTCTTTATTTTTGTTGGGTTAACAACAATGTGTTCTGCACATCTTGGCTTTGGATGTATAGCAGTTTGCTTGAAGACTGGTAGATGGAGTATTGGGCTGGAAGTTAACAAGTTGTTGGCTGGCCCTGGTTTTGTTGTTAATTGTACGTGACTTAGGGTAAATCATTTACTATCTCTGAACCTCCATTTCCTCAAGAATAATGGGAGTAGTCATGACTATGTTACTGTGTATAATCTTGCTATGAGTGGCTGTTAAATCACAACTTGGTTACCAGGGAATCTTAGATCTGAGAGAAAATTAAGGTTAGAGGTGATCTAACACATTCCCTCTGGTGCAGGGGTTTTTCCACTCAGTAGTAACCAGGCAAGCAAGCCTCAAGCTTTTGACACTATCTTGTTTGAGGAGCATGCTGCCTCAGGAGGTAGCTGATGCTGTACTTGGGGAACTGCAACTGTTGTAAAGTTGGAGCACATGGTTCATTTTTAATGAAAAAAAAAAGTTTCCAGAGATTTAACCCCAAACAGCTCTCAGGAACCAATAACAAAGATGGCCTCAGCTCAGGGACACCTGTGTCTCATCTATGCTTTCTCTTCACAAGTAAGTATTCCTTTTGTTGGTCCTGGTGTGGGAATCCCCTACATATGTGTTGCTCATCTTTCCCTGGGTAACACAGGAGACATATCCGTGGATGGTGTAATTAGTTGTGTTAATCATGTACCTCATTTGCCCTCTGTAATTGGTGAAATACCCTCTGTTGGTTCCTATTTATATAAATACTGAGGGGAGCTAATCTCCAGTAAATAAGAGTTTATTTGTGGTAAAGAGACTTACAACCCTTTGTGTTTTCAAAGTCCAGAAATTCTGATGTTTGAGTCTATAACTCTGGCTGTAATACAGAACACACTGAGAGAGATGGACCCTCTTACAGAGAAAGAGGTTGGAAGGGTGTTTGAGTGGTTCAGTCGGCTGAATGTCCAACTATTGATTTTGGCTCAGATCATGATCTCACAGTTCTTGAGATCAAGTCTTGCTTCAGTCTCCATGCTCTCAGCATGGAGCCTGCTTAGGATTCTCTCTCTTCCTTTCTCTGCCTTTCCCCCACTTGTGCTCTCCTCCGCTCTCAAAATAAACACTAAAAGAGAGAGAGAGAGAGAGAGAGAGAGAGAGAGAGAGAGAGAGAGACCGACCGGTTGGAGAAAAGGTACAAGAAAGCAGGATTGTGGTTGCTAAGGGAGGCATGATTCCCCATATAATTCTCATTTTTTTTAATTTAGATTATCAAGTAAATCAATTAAAAGTAACAGGACAGGGGTACCTGGACTGGCTCAGTCAGTTAAGCATCTGACTCTTAATTTTGGCTCAGGTCATGGTCTCACAGTTCCTGAGTTTCTTCTCTGTGCTGTGCTGACAGCATGGAGCCTGCTTGGGATTCTCTCCTTCTCTTTCTCCGCTGCACCCCTGCTCATACTCTCTTTCTTTCTGAAAATAAATAAACACAAAAAGTAACAGGACACATGAGGATGAGAGTATCTTTTACTTGCTGGACCATCATGTAGAGAGGGTCTTCCTCCCCCATCATTCCTGAGCTCTTAAATTTTGTAACTGGGGGTGGTAAGTGATCAGGTTCAGGAGAGCAGATGCCTGTGGGCAGCACCATTAAAGCATATGTAGCAAAATAGCAACATGTGACTTTGTACAAAAAGCCAGATGGACATTTGGGCCTCCTGACACTGTGCATAAGAGTGTCTTAATATTCTTGTGTTCCTTGAGGTATTTAGGAACTGAGAACTAGAATCCTACATTGCATGCCCATTCTCCCATAGAAGAAAGGTGAAATTGGCATATTCCAATAGTTACATGGTCACAGACGGGAAGTCAAGACCTTCCAGACAAAAGCCAGCAGACCAGAAATCAAGTCTTGATCTCTATCATGCTTGTATGTATGCAAGCGTCCAGAGTGCCAGATAAGAGTCCAGGGACCTGGAGCAGGGCCAGAAGGATCATGAAGGTACTTGTTCAAAGTTAGACAACAGGCAGGGATCATGACTGGTGGAGAGGACACATAACATAGGGCAGGTGAGCTGAGTCCCAAATCAGAAAGACAGGGACACTAATTCCAAATGAGAGAGCAAAGCAGGTGGTCAGAACTCCTGGAAAAAAATCAAATATCTGACAGGAACTAAGAGCAAAGCCAAATAAATATACTGATGGCAAAATAAAATAACAACATTTATCTGAGGAAGCCACTTGCTTCATTCCAGAGGTCTATGTGTACCTCTTAAGGTGGGCAAATGTCCTTGGTTGGGACCTGATTGGGCCTTGTCACTGGTAATAAAAATGCCTCTGAGGCATTTTAACAAGGAGACTTCCATTGGCCCTCCCCTACAACAATGGTGGCATGGATTCTCCCAGCTGGCCATTGTTCCCGCTCACTGATGTTGGCAGAGATGCATTCCAGGGATCTTATCTCCTTGATGCTTTTCATTTCAGTGCCAGGATGTTGTTTTCATTGCGTGATCTGCACTGACTTTTCAATAAAGATGCTATAGTGAATAGTGGGTCTGCTTGCTGCTGCTTTGCAGTATCATGACCAACAGTTAGGGTCTTTACTCTAGAGACTTACTCAGGAACTGCAAAAATGGGGCCACGAGGAGGCTACTGGTGTCTCATTAGACCATACCTACTCCCAAACATCAGTGATACCTCCCATTTTTTTTAGCATGCCCTGGGGAAAGAAAAAAAGACAACAACCTAGACTCTTCTACCCTCCTCCTCTTCCTCTCTTATCCCTGACTTTTGGTTGATCTGTTTTATTTTCAGACTCTAAAAATAACATCCAAAACTTCATTAATATATTTTTTGTACCACTGTGATCTTACAATTTTAATTGTTGGAGAGTATTCCAAAAATAGTGTTGTGTACTAGAGGCATGCACCACATGAAGCTGAAAACTTGGACAGGGGTGTTCACCCCCAACCAGAAGCCAGGTTTTCTGGCCAAAGATGGTAAATCAATCAGTGTCTCACGTGATCAAATTCCAACTGCAAGTACAGTATTCAAGGCCTCTTAATTGCCATGAGGATATATTTATGTTTGGTGAATTAAAAGGGCAAAGCTGTGTGCCATCCCAATTATCTCTCTCTCCCACAGAGCTGTCTCTGTGTGTCGGGAGAGCTGTATCCAGACCTGAAGCTGGAAGCATTGGCACAGCCGCTGCTCCTGGTGCCTCCTAAAGAAACCTCAGTGGCAGGGATTTTTTTTTCTGGGCAGAGTCTTCAAGAATCTTAGCACTTAACCTGCATTTATTGTAACTTCTTTTTCTTTTCAGTGTAAAAAAACATTTTGGTGAATACTTGTATCATTTTGTGATGATGGCTATGTGCATTTATTCACATGTTAGAATTCATAGAACTGTCCACCAAAATATAAATTTTGATGTAACATTTTGACATGTTTTTAGAAACTAAAAAAAGTAAACATAATATGTATTTTATAAAATAAACAAATGACAAGTGGTAATGTGAAAACCTTTAATACAACTGTCATGTAACTTACATATATACTTCCTCACTTTTTTGTTTATAATCATATTTCATGTGTTTAAGTTCTATATGTGCATATATACACATTCAAACACACAAATTGAGTCATAATGTACATATTTATACAACCTGATTTTTCATTTGTTTTTTAGCCATTTTTCCAAATTGATACATGTAACTCTACCTCATTCTATTTAATGATTTTATATAATTCTATTATATAAACTTATTTAACTGTATTCATTAAACCTTAAACTCTAATTTGAATTATTTTAAAACATGAATAAACCGAAACTGGCCTTTGGTCATTCACCAAAGCAAGCTTGGCCATATCTATTACTTGCTCCAGGCAGAGGCCCAGAAAGTGAAATGAACTAATTTACCAGAATCCCAAAAATTGGGAAACATGGAATAAACTAATTTTTAAACAGTGTACTGGTAACAGTTTGAAGTAATATGCTTAATGTTTCTTATTTCAACCTTTACCTTTTAAGCATTTTAATTTTAGTTTACTTTTTTTAAATGTTTATTTTTGAGAGAACAAAAGAGAGAACATGAGCAGGAGAGGGACAGAGAGAGAAGGAGACAGAATCCAAAGCAGGTTCCAGACTCTGAGCTGTCAGCACAGAGCCCGATGTGGGGCTTGAACCCATGAACCGTGAGGTCATGACTTGAGCCAAAGTTGAATGCTTAAATGACTGAGTCACCCAGGTGCCCGTGTTGAAAGCAAGTTTATTAACCTGAAAAAGTACCATAAGTACTCTAAACAATGTCCAAAACTCAAGGGAAATGCTGTACTTATGTGCTGCAAATCAATTTTACTTCTCATCCAGCATCATGATGAATAACAGAAGCAACATTGGTTAAGCCAGTAGTATGAGATTAATCTTATATGGATAAACATAATTTAACCCAGATTACTTTTTTTCCTCCTCCTTCCAAGAATCCTCGATTCCAACTTGAGACCTAAGTGAAAGGAAGATTTCAATGTTGATTCTCAGCTATCTTTGTAATCAGGACAAGAAAGAATGGAAATGAACTTTGAGCTTGCAGTGTATATTTGGTTCACTAGAGACCAACGTAGGATGACTTTGGTTCACAATCACTTGCATTTCTAATATGTTCCATGAGTGGGCTTAAAGCAGAAGTTTCTTCTTGAATGGTTAGATATACAGCAATCATATCTATTACCCATTCCCCTCCCCGACAAGGCTAGGGGCCACCTCCTTAGAACTCAGCTGTTACTTCCTCAATGAAACCCAAAATGTTTTGTCTCTCCTAGGAAATGGGAGCTATGAATTGTAGCCAATTTGCAATTTAAACAGACTATAACTCAAGTGCAATGGCAACTCCAGTGTTTCCTCCCTATGCTATGAAGCCTGTCACTTCCCAGAGCAAAGTTTGATTTAATTGGCCAAGGCCAAGAAGCAAACATCTCCAGGTGCTTTATTCCTAAACCTTCATGTTTGGGCCTGCCTTGGCTTTTGGCATTTAAGTTCAAGAGAAATAAACTAGGCAACATGGCCCCATAAAGATTGAGAACTAGAATAAAAATGTAATTTTGTAAGAGCACAGAGGGAAGATTGGGTAATAAAATTCTGGGTCAAAATAAATGGTCTCTTTTACTTTTATATGAATGATAAAAATTTTTGGATGGAAAAAGTGGGTATTAGACTAAAGTTAGAGAGTCGCCCCATGGGGGTAGATCTCATTTATTTGATTTGCTTTTCTCCTTATTGTTGTAAAACTTATGTTCATTGAAGTGAGTTTTCACAAAGGGGTTCAGGTAAGAGGATACATTCCTTCAACACACCAATTACTATTTTCTGGGAGTCCTCTCTGCCTTTGGTAAAACTTATCTATGAAACATGTGTCAGAAAGTTTCTTCCCTGTACCCCCTAATCGCTCTGAGTCCTTCTCCAGCTAGAGCAACAGTCTTTTTTTTTCAATTGAGAAATTATGCAATTTTTAAACATTGGTAACTGATCAACATTTTAAAACTGTGTAGGGTAATGATTCATGACCTGATTTTGGCTCCAGGGCTCCAGATTATGATCCCTTAGATTGCAAGCTTCTGGAGGAGGTTTACAACTACCTCCCATTTCCCAAGACTTGTTTTACCTGATGTTGAGCCAGTGTTTTCCCAATGAGTAGATTACTATCAAGAAGCAGCCACAGTAACAGCTGAAATGCTCGGAGGTGACCACTAAGACTTAGTATTCCTATTATAGTATCTTTGAGAGGATACACTGACTGTTATCATGTCTTGTCTCAGAACAAAATTCTTTACAAGCTGGAATGTTCTGTGTTCTGACTACAGTGTTGATCTCTAAACAATTGTGTGCTTTGGAATTGGAAGGGACCCTATGTGTCATCTGGACATTCTCTACATGTTAATCATGAGAAAACTGAGGTCACAACTGCAGATGTAGTTAATGTCATATTTCCTGTCTCCTGGTTCTGAATGAAGGACTTTTCCTGAGAGGCAGTGATACTTATTCCACCCTAACATTCCCAAAGCCTGCCTTGCACAACAGCACCTCTTCTTTATTTTTCTGCATCTTTCCTGTTGAAACTAATTCAAGTCTCACTTGTATGTTTAAAATCTTTCCTGACTGCTGCAATGGAATCTCCATTCCCTAAATTTCCTTAACATTTACTTTTCTTCTGAATCTTCACCAACCAATCCATTTTACTGTCCTGTAACTTTTTGAAACCTCCCTCAACGACAATAGTAGCCCCCTAAGTCCCAAGACAAGAAATCTCACAGGGTCTAACATATAGAAGATATTTAATAAGTATTGATAAATTATGAATAAAATATTTATAGAACAGTGTTGAAGGTATGCTGAACTGCCAACCACTACAGTCTCTGTGATCTTGGGCAAACAGCCTAAACTCTGAACTCCATTTCTTTCATTTGTAAACTAGAGAAAAGAATAGTACCTATCTTAGAGGGCTGCAATAAGGATGAAGTAAAATAAAATGCTGAGTATGAGGCCTGACTTCTCTGGATAGAGCAGGTTGGTGTAGTTGAGACAGCAATTTTGTTTACGCCATGAATCATAAGGGCCAAAGACCCGGTGTCTGGGCTTTTTTTCACAGTTGCACGTGCAATTTCATAAGATGAAAAATAGCCTCCAGAGGCCTCTAAAGCTGAACTAGGTTAGTGTTTAATTTAGCAGCCCATAAACGGTCCTGGGTCAGCCAGGAAAAATTTTAATACTGTAATTATAGTCACTCACTGTATTTTTACATTTTATGCTCCTTCGTGGTTTGCAGCCTCCCCAGAGTAAAGCTTATATTTTGTTCAGTTTCTCATAAAGTCTTGGAAAGAGTTGGGGAAAATAGGTTTAATCCTAGGCATTGGTTCTTTTATTGAAAGTTTACAAGGAATGCAAGAATAGGGTGGTTGTTGCATAATTAGACTTTGATTTGGAAGAACGCCAAGTTTCATCTCTGACTTAACTACGAATGACCTTAAAATATTTTGTAAATTTTGATTTTCAAAGGGTCAAGCTCTTTTCTACTTTTCTCCTTTTCTACATCTTTTATCTGTTCTTACCTCTTTAGGCCACCGCTGTTTTCTACCTCATTGTTCTAAGACTTTTTTTAGGTCACCAACGCCCCCCTAGTAGGTTGACTATACATCCCCTTTTCTACTTGTTATCTTGGCATAATTATAAAGAGCACTTGCTTTTGGTCTCCAAAGTATCCTGGTATGAATAATAATTTATAGGGTCACCTCTGTCTTAGACACCATTTATAGAGGTTCTCAGTCAGTCCTCAGCCTTGCTGACCCTTCTGTCATGTGTGCCACAGTGAAGAAAAGTTTTTTTCTCTAAATATTGGAGTTGGAGCGCCTGGGTGGTGCAGTCGGTTAAGCGTCCGACTTCAGCCAGGTCACGATCTCGCGGTCCGTGAGTTCGAGCCCCACATCAGGCTCTGGGCTGATGGCTCGGAGCCTGGAGCCTGTTTCCGATTCTGTGTCTCCCTCTCTCTCTGCCCCTCCCCTGTTCATGCTCTGTCTCTCTCTGTCCCAAAAATAAATAAAAACGTTGAAAAAAAAATTAAAAAAAATAAATATTGGTGTAAAAATCATTAAAGTTTGAGAAAACATTTTTGGGCAACAGTGAAATACATATTTAAATCCTGGATCATTCACTTATTAGCTGTGTGACCTTGGAAAAGGTATTTAACAGATGTATATAACTATAAAATAGAAATATTATGTGTTGATAATTTATTAAATAATATAAATTAATATTAATATTAAACTAATTAAATTAATAAATTATACATCCATAAATGTAATTGTCTATAAATATAAATATTATAAATATATTTAATTTTATAAGCATAAATAATATTAATTACTAACTTTAAAATATTGTAAATATATTAATTAACTTATTAATTATTAACTTTAAATATTATAAATATAAGTATAAACAAAAATAAGTTGTCTTAAAATATGCATATATTTATTTTAGTGTAAAGCAGGAAATGATAATTCCTTCCTTATAAGATGTATTAATGGGTTAAAAAGTAAAAGTTTCTTATGTAATTTCCATAATTCCTATCAGATTAAGAGGAAACTATTCCTTATCTCTTGCTTCTAGAAAGCTCTTATCCCTTGGCTCTGATGATTTCCCACTTTCCTCCTCTCTCTATGATATGTCTGTTTCCCCTTCTGTCACCTGTTACTTTCTCTCTCTTGACTTATCTCCCTGTCTTCTGCTGACCTTGGTTGTGGGAGTTTTCTGCTTTGTGCATTTATGCATTCACACTCAAAAACATGACTAAGGGACATTACCTGAAAAGCGTAGACAGGTGCAGGTGAACATGGTGCCCAGGAGTTGGTGAGAGCTGAGGGGGTATAGAATATGGAGTGTGTTCCTATGGGCTAAAATGGAAGAAGGCTGGACAGAGCAGAAAAGGATCATGCAGGAGATACAGACTGGCAAAAGCAAGAGGAACGACTGTCCTCTGGGTGAAGAGACAGGCAAGTGGCTCTCGTGCCTGTTTTCTGTCTACCTGACAGATAAAGCTCCGTACTAGAGACATTCAGAGTATGAATGATAAAAATAGGAACATCCTCAAAGCATACTTTAGAATTTGAAGATTAATTTTTCACAGGCAAGAGAAGGGACCAGGAACAATGGGGTCAGATGAGTTTAGGTTGAAATCTCCTTCCGCTTGTGAATCATAGGGCAAAATCTAACATTGGTCTCAGTTTGTTTCATCTGTTAAGAACAGAGATTTGAGGACAGTTTGACTGAGATTTACATTCTGGGTCCCCTAATTGATGGGTTTGTGACCTCAGGGTTACTAAACTGTAAAAGCTTCCATTTCTCATTTGTAAAGTGGGGATAAAATAGGGCCTACTCATAAGATGATCATGGTGTTCAATGTGATTGTATGAGTAAAAGCCTGGTGTATTTCATGGGTTCGGTACATCTCAGATTCTTTTAATATCATTGTTGCTGTGGTCATTTGATCATATCCTGAAACTAGGTCTCTACATCTATAAAAATGGAACATAAATCACTGCCTAGGGAAGTTGGGTGGATTTACTGACCTTCTGTTTGTAAATTCTGGATGCATAGTGGTCACTAAATAAATCAGATTGAAACAGGCCTAAGATAAGATACAACTGAGGTTGTTTGAAAGTTATTTTCATTAATTACATAATTATTCATATACTTCTTTTTTCTCATCCTCTCTATTTTGGTTTGTCTCATACATGCTCCTAACCTCCTAAAGTATCAGCTGCAAAAGGCTAAGGAACTGGAGCTTTCTAACACTGCCTTAACCCTCAGCATAGTTCCTGATACTCAACAGTAGCAGTGGAAATTGGGAGACAGGAAAATGCAGGTTTAGTAGCTTGTAAAAAGTTACAGGTAAATGAATATCGCAAATTCTTTGCATTCTTATTATTATTATTAAAATGAAGGCTAATATGTATACTTCCTGAGTCATAATCCAGCTATTTGATACCATGTCATTGGGTGATACAGAGGTGCCACCTAATACTGGGGTCCAAGGCCATTGAACTAATTTGCATTGGATGGAAGGATGCTGGAATTCTCTAATGTTTTATACTTTGTTCATTACTCCAGCACATGGCACTGAGATGTGTCCAGGAACTTAATTGGCTATTTGAAATCAATAATGGCAAAATCAGGGCTTTTTGTTTTGTGGATAGTGTGTTTGGTATTCTGCTTTTATAGTGAAGTATCTCACGGAAGACATCTATGCAAAGAAAAACATGAAATAATTATTTTTATTTAAATTTTAGTTAACATACAGTGCAATACTGGTTTCAGGAGTAGAATTCAGTGACTCATCACTTACAAACAATACCCAGTGCTCATCACAAATGCCCTCCTTAGTATCCATCACCCATCTAGCCCATCTCCCACCCTCCTCCCTCCATCAACTTTAAGTTTGTTCTCTACTAAAATAAAACTCTTCTTTGGTTTAGAAGACACAACTTGATAAAGTCAAATGGGTTTAATGGTTCATTTGTTTTGGGGCAAATCAGCTTCAGAAGACTTTACTTGGCATCCAACTATGACCAGTTTCCTACAGCCCTTGCCCTTCAAAATCTCTGTGATTTAAAAGCAAAATAAACAAAATATAGGCAAGAGAAGATAAGTTTTTTTATAGAAGAAAAGCAAAGAAATGCAAATTTTATCCAGGATTTTGGCCCCTGGGAGAGACTTGTCCTCAGAAGTGAGGATTGATTGGATTTATTACCCAAATGGGCAAAAATAGGACTGGGATTTTGATTTGCAAAGTTTCTTTATCCCCTCCTGTACACAGTGCCAGCTGCTTCTAGCTGGGGCCCCTGTGTTCTTATCTCTGTCTTCAAATTTGTCTTAGATCCTTTTCACAAAAAAGAAAAGAAAAGAATTGCAGGCACATTGTTTATAATTACTTAAAAATTAGTTTGCTGTAATTGCTTTCTCTACTCTCCAATGACACTTGTTTTTCTTAACTTTATTATTCATATTATAGGTATGTGTCAGAGCCTCTTCTAGGGACCAAGGGACTGGGATGGACATGATAGGCATGGTTCCTGACCTCTTGGAGCCTATTGAAGATACTAATTCTGAGCATCTCTGTCCACCACCACTTATTCCCTGCTTTATTCTGCTCTACCTTCCTTTCTACCTTGTCTTCCAGCTTCTCTGGATTTCTCCTTCCTCTCTATGGCATCTCAACCAGAAGTGAATGGGGCCCTATAAGTAAAAATAGCTGCACCTGTGAAATAATATTGAGTATCTACTTGTGTGAGTGTCTTTAAAAGATGTAATTCCCTTAAAGGGAGAAAACAGAATTTCCCCAGAAGGACCAGAAATGTGTTCACGGGGACAGAGCGGAGGGAGACATGTAAAAGAGAAGTGCAAGAAATACAAACTATACCTTGTATATGGTAGCTTCTCAATACACGTTTACTGAAATAAAGCTAGTGCAGAAAGAAAGACAGGATATGCAGCTCAGTGCCTTGCCAACATTTTTCCTTTTCAAGTCAGCATTTTCCATTTCACAGTTATGGAAGCCTATCTCCCTATTTGAAATATAGAAATTCACACTCTAAGAAAAGCATTTGTTGAGGGTTCATTCCGTCCCAGCCTTTGTGCTAAATGTTTCCCCTTTTTTAAAACATACACTTTGTTATTTAACTAAATCTTCGTGGTAACACCAAAAGGTAGGGGGTATGTTTTATCCTTATTTTTATAAATGGTATATTAAAGATTAGAGAGAAAAAGTAATTTTCCAAGATTTTCCTAATATACTGGGGAGCCGGAGTTTGAATTCCAGTCTGTTAGATCTGTTCCTCCCCATGCTATAATACCTGATTCTTTAATACTCATATTTGGGGAGATACTACTTGTCAGTGCCTTCTCTTTCCTGAGATAAAGTTGGGGTTCTTGTACATGGTGTGCATATATATGAGATTGTGTTTGTGTATCCATGCACACACTTTCATTTGTGTCAAAAGAGACCTATCACTCTTCTCAGAGAATGCAGCTTTGGGCCAGGAAAGGAAATTTTTTCACAATGGTTTGAATGTTTCTCAAATAAATAGATCGACACCTGTTCCTCAGGCTTCTCAGGGGAGTCACGGTGTCTTACTTAATTTTTTTAAGAGGGACTTAGTTCAACATTTATGAAGATCATTTTTTTCTGCAGGCAGGAGCAATGGTTTCTATTAATGAATTCCCCCTCACTCCCACACCTTCAAAGGTGAGGAATGGGAAGGCATTATGGGGAGTGTAGTTAAAATGCAAGATGGGACCATGGAAAGTTGACAACTTCTTAGTCAACAAAACTGCTCCCTTGTATGTCCTGACTCCTGAATCTCAATAAGTTATGGGGTTCTTTTTCTGTAGCATCTCAGTTAGAGTCTCACAGTCATGATTTTATTTTACAAATTGACACAGAGGCCCAGGAAGGAAGATACTAATTTCAGTCCCAAAACTCTACTGGGAACTTAGGAAAATCCATTAAAAATATTTTTCTTTTTAATCTGGTAAGTATGAATCCAAAAGCAGATGCCAAGTCAAAATAAACTATTTATGGACTGTGGATTTGGGGATCAGAGAGAGCTGAGTGTGAATCCTGACTCTGGTATTTATGGAATCTAGAAAGGTTTAAATCTCACAATCTTTCTCAGCCTCATTTTTGTCATCTGTAAAATGATGATAGTAATACTTAACCTCATAATGATTTAGAGAAGGTGAAATGAGACAAATAATTATGGGTCCAGGATGGTGCTAGCATCTAGTCAGTGCTCACCAGCGGTAATTAACCTTAATGATCTCTTACAACCTTTTATAGTGTACCGAGCCCATTTACATCTTGTCGTTTTATCTTTCATGAGTTAGGGAGACCTATGCAGTTCTATTTGCCTACTTGACACAGAAGTAGAATTATTTATCTATATCTTCAATACTGTGTTTGGGTTTTGTTTTTTCTCTAGAAGAAAAGTATCCCTTAGCCCATGAGACTCAGGGATGAGACTGACACTAGATTTGAGGCAGGCTCACTGACCTTGCAAGACAGAATAAAATATCTTGAGGAAAAGTGACCCTTCCTGAGTCTCCCAGCTTGTCCCTGGCCCTTGATAAAGGACTATAAAGAAAAGGGCCTCAGCCAAACCATTTAGTTTATGACAAATACTTCATGCATGTCATGAGTCTTGATTTGCTACCCTTATTAGTGCTTTGAGTGTCCTTACTTTTCTAATACATTATAAATGAGCAGTTGTTTTCCATTTCTCAAAAAGCAACTCCAGAAACTCTTTTGAAACTTCAGAACTATGTTTTTATGTCTCTGTAACAAGAGTTGGATTAGGCAACATCATTTTATGACTTGTAGGCTTTTGGCCCTTTGATTTTCACCTGGAAAATATTTATGGAAGACTGTCTTCACCAGATACTGACCTTATGAAGAAGGGCCTCTTAGACTCTCCGAAGAGAGGAGACATAACAAAGAGACATGCTAAGGAGTGTACAAGGATAGAAAATAAGTTTTTCAAATGAAATAAAACCTCTTCAAAGACAAAGTATGCTTGAGATTCAAAAGAAGTGGATACTATCCATCACATTCTCAGAATTTTGTCTGGAAATTAAGTGTCAGTGGCAAAGTACATCCTACAATTTATTTGGATTTTATGAGTCACTGGTAGGGTGGGAGAGATTAGGAAGTGCAGGTAGATGAGGTAAAAAAATATATAGGTCAAGTGCCTTGATCTCATGAAAGATATCGGGGGATAAGAAATGTAGAAAAGGGGCACCTGGGTGGCTCATTCATTTGAGTGTCCAACTTCAGCTCTGGTCATGATCTCTTGGTTCATGGTTTCAAGCACCTTGTTGGGTTCTGACAGTTCAGAGCCTGGAGTTGCTTCAGATTCTGTGTCTCCATTTCTGTCTCTGTCCCTCCCTGTTCACACTCTATCTCTCTCTCTCAAAAATACTAAAAAAAAAAAAAAAAGAAAGAAAGAAAAGAAAAAGGAAAGAAAAGAAAAGAAACATGGAAATAGAGCACAAAGGGTCAACTTCAACTTGTGGGGTGTGTGTGTAAGCAACATTATAGTGCTAGTTTTTTCATTTTAATTCCAGTGTAGTTAACATACAATGTTATATTCATTTCAGGTATACAATACAATGATTCAGCAATTCCATCTATTACTTACTGTTTATCAAGATAAGTGTCCTCTTAATCCCCTTCACCTATTATACCTATTGTCTTGCCCTCCTCTTCTCTGGGAACCATCTGTTTGTTCTATATGGTTAAGAGTCTGTTTTTAGGGTTGTCTCTTTTTTTTCTTTATTCATTTACTTCTTAGTTTTCACATATGAGTGCAGTCATATGGTACTTTTCTCTAACTGCCTTATTTAACTTAGCTTTATACTCTATAGATTCATCTATGTTATTGCAAATGGCGAGATTCCATTCTATATATAACACATCTTCTTTATCTACTCATCTATGAATGGATACTTGGGCTACTTCCATAATTTGGCTATTGTAAATAATGCTGCAATAAACATAAGGGTGCATATATCCCTTTGAATTAGTGTTTTTCCATTCTTTGGATACCCAGTAATGTAATTACTGAATTATAGGGTAGGGTAGTTCTATTTTTAATTTTTTTTTAAACTCCATATTGTCCATCTTCTACAGTGGCTGCACCAGTTTGCATTCCCACCAATGGTGCAAGAGGGCTTTTACTTCTCTACGTAGTTGCCAATACTCATAGTTTCTTGTGTGTGTGTGTGTGTGTGTGTGTGTGTGTGTATGTGTTTTCAATGTTTTTAATTTAAATTCAAGTTAGTTAACATACAGTGTAGTATTGGTTTCAGGAGTATTGGTTTTCGGGAGTAGAACTCAGTGATTCATCACTTACATATAACACCCAATGCTCATCCCAACAAATGCCCTCCTTAGTGCCCATCATCCATTTAACCCTCTCCCATCCACCTCCCCTCCAACAACCCTCAGTTCTCTGTATTTAAGAGTTTCTTATAGTTTGCCTCCCTCTCTATTTTAAGCTAATTTTTTCCTTCCCTTCCCCATGTTCATCTGTTTTGTTTCTTAAATTCCACATATGAGTGAAATCATATGATATTTGACTTTCTCTATTTCACTTAGTACACTCTGGTTCCATCCATGTTGTTGCAAATGGCAAGATTTCATTCTTTTTGATCGCTGAGTAATATTCAAGTGTGTGTGTGTGTGTGTGTGTGTGTGTGTGTGTGTGTGTAGTATACATACACCACATATTCTTTTTCCATTCACCGGTTGATGAACATTTTGGCTTTTTCCATGATTGGGATATTTTTTATAGCACTGCTATAAACATTGGGGCTTGATTTTAGCCATTCTGACAGGTGTGCATTTCCCTGATTATGAGTGATGTTGAGCATCTTTCCATGTGTCTGATAGCCATCTGTATGTCTTCTTTGGAGAAATGTCTGTTCATGTCTTTTGCCCATTTTTTAAAAAATTGGATTAAGTGTGTGTGTGTGTGTGTGTGTGTGTGTGTGTGTGTGTGTGTGTGTGTGTGTTGAGTCATATCAGTTCTTTGTAGATTTTGGGTACTAACCCTTTACCAGATATGTCGTTTGGAAATATCTTCTCCCATTCAGTAGATTGTCTTTTAGGTTTGTTGGTTGTTTCCTTTGCTGTAGAGAAGCTTTTTATTTTAATGTAATCTCAATTTGTTCATTTTTGCTTTTGTTTCCCTTGTCTCAAAAACACATCTAGAAAGATATTGTTATACCTGATGTCAGAGAAATTACTGCCTGTGCTCTCTTCTAGGACTTTTATGGTTTCAGGGCTCACATTTAGATCCTTAATCTATTTTGAGTTTATTTTTGTGTCTGGTGTAAGAAAGTGGTCCATTTTCTTCCTCTTCCTCTTCTTCTTTGCATGTAGCTATCCAGTTTTTCCAGCATCACTTATTGAAGGTAGTCTTTTTTCCATTGGATATTCTTTCCTGCTTAGTTGAAGATTAATTACCATATTATTGTGGGTTTATTTCTGGGTTCTATTCTGTTCTATTGATCTGTGTGTCTATTTTTGTGCCAGTACTGTACTGTTGTTATTATGGCAGCTTTGTAATCTAACTTGAAGTCTGGACTTGTGATACTTCAAGCTTTGTTTTTCCTTTTCAAGACTGCTTTGGCTATTTGGGGTCTTTTGTGGCTCCATACATATTTTAGGATTGTTCTAGTTCTGTGGAAAATGCTGTTGGTATCTTCATAAGGATGACATTAAATCTGCAGATTGTGTTGGGTAGTATAGCCATTTTAATTATATTTGTTTTTTTCTTAATCCATGAGGTTAGAATGCCTTTACATTTGTTTGTGTCCTTTTCAATTTCTTTCATCAATGTTTTCAGAGTACAGGTCTTTCACTTTGGTTAAATTTACTCGTAGGCATTAGTTTTGGTGCAATTATACATGGAATTATTTTCTTAATTTCTCTTTCTGCTGCTTAATTATTATTAGGTTATAGAAATGCAATAGATCTCTGTACATTGACTTTGTATCTTCTGACATTACTGAATTCATTTATCAGTTATAGCAATTTTTGGTGGAGTCTTTTGGGTTTTCTGATTATAGTGTCATGTCATCTTCAAATAGTGAAATTTCTACTTCTTCCTTCCTGACTTGTATGACTTTTATTTCTTTTTGTTGTCTGATTGCTGTGGCTAGGACTTCCAGTACTATGTTGAGTGGTGAGACAGGACATCCTTGTCTTCTTCCTGAGCTCATAAGAAAAACGTTGTTTTTTCACCAATGGGTGTGATGTTAGCTGAGAGTTTTTCATGTAAGGCCTTTATTGTGTGGAGGTATGTTCCCTCTACACTTGCTTTGTTGAGAGTTTTTATCATGAATAGATGGTGTACTTTGTCAACTGTTTTTCATGCATCTATCGAAATTATTATATGGTTTTTATCACTTCTCTTATTGATGTGATGTATCATGTTAATTAATTTACAAATATTGAACCACTCTTGCATTATAAATTAATATCTGTACACACTACAAACACAAACTTTAAAAGTCTCTTATTGTGATTATGATGTTAGATATATGAAGCTTAACTTTGAAAAGATTTGTTCCAAGCTTACCTGATGGTTGGCAGTGTCTAATTCTTACAGGCTGTGAGGTTGAGTGCCTCATTTGCTTGCAGACTATTGGCCAAAGGCCATCCTTAATTCCTTGTCACAAAGCCCTCTTAACCTGTTTGTTTCCTCAAAACCAGCCAGAGAAAGAGTCTGCCTTTATGATGGGTGTAATAATCTTATATAATGTATTCAACACACATTTGACCTAATGTACATCCCATTACCTTTGCCATGTTGCCTAGAATCAAGTAAAGACCTTGCCTATACTCTGGGGATTAGAATTACCCAAAATTGTGAATACCGAGAGGCAAGGATCATGCAGGACACATTAAAATATGTCTACCACACACATTAAATTGTTGATCTTTGGAACATTATTGATTTAATAAGAATGCATTGAATTATTTCTCTTTTGAGATCTTAACATAGTGAAGGCTACAGACGTGAAAAAATCCTAATATGCTTAATAAAAGCTTAGTTTCCATCTAGTCAAGAAGATAAGATGTAAATAAGTAACTAGAACGAAGCACTCAGGATAAGAATCAACAAAGGGTAATGGGCATTGGAATTAGCGATGGATTTCTTCCAGAGGAAAGAAGACATTTTAATTAGGTTTATAGAATGGATGTAATTTGGGACAATGAATAAGAAGAGCAGCTCAATTGTTAAACTGGACCACAGGGATTTCAACGAAGTCTTGAGAAGTTAGGTTTGACCCCAAACATTGTCATTAAGAAAGCTGGGGGACCTTCTACTTTGTGAAGCTTAATTAGAAATATTGATAGCTAAGGCCGCTGGTTTGAAGATAAAATTGTCCCAGAAACTTAAAGCGGAAATGAAAATTTTGCAATGCATTTCCTGTTAGACCAGTGTGCTTTGAGGCAGCTAAAATATATAGCAAGGATAGTTCATACTCTCGTATAAAATTTCTGAGGAAGTCCTTTAAATCCCTTTTTTAGTTGTGTATAATCCTCAGACAGAAGTCAGCTTCTCTAAAAAAGTGAACACAGATGAAAATAGGCTCTGCATTATATATTTAAGGTCTGGATTCTTAGAGTAGTGGTTTTGACTTTGCTATCTTCACCAAAATAAGAAGGTGGGTTTTCCCTTAGTGAGGCATCATCTATTATCTGGTGCCTTATAAAAAATGGCAGCTTGTGTTAAGAAGCTGTGATTTGTCAAGAAAAAAATTTCAAAAGATGTTGTTTCCCTGAAGTGTTAGGTACTGTGAATATTTCTCCATTAAAACAACATGTCAATTACCTATATGGTAGCACCTTTAACAACTGTTAATTCTTTTTTTTTTTAATTTTTTTTTCAACGTTTATTTATTTTTGGGACAGAGAGAGACAGAGCATGAACGGGGGAGGGGCAGAGAGAGAGGGAGACACAGAATCGGAAACAGGCTCCAGGCTCTGAGCCATCAGCCCAGAGCCCGACGTGGGGCTCGAACTCACGGACTGCGAGATCGTGACCTGGCTGAAGTCGGACGCTTAACCGACTGCGCCACCCAGGCGCCCCAACAACTGTTAATTCTTTTAAACAATTTCAAACTTCTAGGAAAATTGTAAGAATTATGCAACAAAACTCCTTACAATTTGTAGCTAGATTTTAAAACTCTTGACATTTATCACATTTTCTCTTAAGATTCTCTAATTCTGATTGATCGACCTATCTACCTATACTTACCTACCTACCTACCTACTTACCTACCTGCGTGTGTGTGTGTGTGTGTGTGTGTGCACGCGCATAATATTTTTGAACGATTCAAGCTACATGATGCCTCACAACCCTAGGTACTTTCATGTACATTCCTTATGATCAAAGGACATTTTCCTACATAACCACAAAATCCATTAAAATGAAAAACTTGATAATAATCACAACCATTTAATCTACAAATTCTGTTAAAAGCTTGGCCAATTCTAAATATTTTTAGAAGAAATATTAGATATTTTTGTATTCCTTTAATTTTTGAAAACTCTTCTATTTTCAGGGGTTACCAAAAAGACTTATTTTAAAAATTCACAAATAAACATCAAATTCCTGCTTTACATGATGGATGTAAATACCAAGGAAGTTAAATGCTAAATTTCATGTTAAGAGTGTGTTGAGTTTTGTAAGAAACTCCTAGAATATCTTCTCAAGTGGCTGAACTAGACTGCATTTCCACCATCAATGAGAGATACTGTTACTCCAACACCTCACCAGGTTTGGTGTCGGTGAGTTTTGGTGTTCCCTGAGCTTTCCGCATCTGTGGTTTGGTATCTGATGTTAATGTGGGGAAATTCCCAGACATTTATTTAAAGATTTCTTCTGTTCCTTTCTTTGTTCTCCTTCTGGCATTATCATAGGCATATGGGACTACACTTTTCGTACTTGTTCCACAGTGCTTGGATATTCTGGTTTTTTGTTGTTTTTGTGTGTGCGTGCTTGTTCTGTTTTGTTTTGTTTTGGTCTTTGAGCTCTTTTGTTTTTTGACAATTCTATTGGCATGTCTTCTAGCAGAAAGATTTTCTTTTCTTCCACCATGTCCAGTCTATGAAAAAGAAAATCAAAAGTATTCTTTGTTACAGTATTTTTTAACTTAAGCATTTCTTTATGCTATTTCTTAGAATTTTAATGTTTATTTATTTTTGAGAGAGAGAGAGAGAGAGAGAGAGAGAGAGAGAATCTGAAGCAGGCTCCACGTTCCAAGCTATCAACACAGAGCCTGATTCAGGGCTCGAACTCATAACCATGAAATGGTGACCCAAGGCAAAGTTGGACACTTAACTGAAAGCCACCCAGGGACCCCATCTGATTCATTTTAATGGAGCATGTTGTTTAGAAGTCAAGACCGGATTACTTTGGTGTGCCCATTGCTACTGAACTTTCAGTGGCTGAAGTTGAAAATAAGGTGTGTATATTACACACACACACACACACACACACACACACACACACACTATTTTTATATCTAACTATATTTACTGAAAGTTGTGAGTTGCATCAATACTTGCAATTCAAATTCAACTATTTATGGCCTGTTCTAGGCTCTTTTATACATTTGTAATTCCCTTCTTGGGTAGTGAGAACCTGTCTCCCATTATCCTCAATATATTTTCTTAATTATTCATTCCTCCTATGTGTTACTAATAGACTGACCAACTCTTCATCAGGGAATCCACCTTATTTACACATGTTCTTGCTGTGAACACCTAGGTTACAACTTGCTCAAATGTTCTCTTTTCTGAGCCCCAAATCCTAGCAGTCTATTCCCTCATTCAACCACCTTCCTTCTTTGGCTTCAAATCCTGCTCGATTACTGTTGTTGTTGTTGTTGTTGGTGGTGGTGGTGGTGGTGGTGGTGGTATGTGTGTGTGTGGTGGTTTTTGTTTGTTTTCAGCTGACTTCCTCACTTGTTTATAAGTTGTATCAGGCTACTACCACAGCTGCCCCCCTCTTTCATCCTTGAACTTCATCACCTGCCTCCAGAAAATACTTGGAAAGGGCCAGAGAAAATAAAGAGGAAGGAGAAAGCATGTGGTAGAAACTTTTTTTTCTTCAATATATGAAGTTTATTGTCAAATCGGTTTCCATACAACACCCAGTGCTCATCCCAAAAGGTGCCCTCCTCAATGCCCATCACCCACCCTCCCCTCCCTCCCACCCCCCATCAACCCTCAGTTGTCAGTTTTTAAGAGTCTCTTATGCTTTGGCTCTCTCCCACTCTAATCTCTTTTTTTCCCTTCCCCTCCCCCATGGGTTTCTGTTAAGTTTCTCAGGCTCCACATAAGAGTGAAACCATATGGTATCTGTCTTTCTCTGTATGGCTTATTTCACTTAGCATAACACTCTCCAGTTCCATCCATGTTGCTACAAAGGGCCATTTTTCATTCTTTCTCATTGGCATGTGGTAGAAACTTTGACTCCTCAATTTAATGAGACTTTGACATTTCAGTATCTGCTTGCTTAGAACATTTTTGGAACATAAATTTGAAACTACCAGTGGAGCCATGAGTTGGCTCTTTTATGAGAATTCTTATCACCACTTGTTGTGTCAGTTGTATGGGTTCTTTGTATCTGCTTTCGAATGTCCATTACTTTTTCTCACAAATATTGGTTATTTAATTCTTGGGAAAAAAAGGCTGTGTGTAAGAGGATGTAATTTCACTATCCAGAGCGTGACCATCAACTTTGATGGGTTTTTTGGAGGTCACAGTGGAAAGTGATAAATGGGTAAAAGCCCATCTCCATCTCTCACTAGGACATCTCTCATATGCAGAGCATTGGGATCAGTCAAACTGATGTGTGTTCAAATCCAAAATCTATCTTCAATAGCTAAATGGATTTGAATAAGTCCATAAACATCTCTGATCCAAGAGGCGGGCAAACCTAGGAAGGTTTGGTTCGAGACCTGGATGTTGAGAGGAAACTACTACAGTGTGGGAAATAAAGAAGTTGGGGATTCTGAGGAGAGATACTTGCTTTACTTGATGAACTGTGGTGTGTTGCTAGGCTGGTGTGGATGTAATCTTGGGGACTTGACATTTCATTATTGGTCATGTATCAGCTCATTATCTTCTGAAAGATCTGCCCTAATGTTGCTGTCTCCCTCAGTAAATTGCAGCAGGAGAAAACCCACTCTAAAAGTGGTGTCAGAGACAGGGAGTCATGGTGCCACACACTATAGCACGGATGAACCTTGAAGATACTAGGTTAAATAAAATAAGCATTCACAAAACGACAAGCACTGTAACATTCCACTTACATTAGATAGTAGGAGTAAAAAATTAATAGAGACAGAAAGTAGAAAGGTGGTTGACAGGGACTGGGAGTAGAGGAAATGGAGAATTGTTTAATGGGTAGAAAGTTTCAGTTTTACAAGATGAAGAGTTCTGGAGATGGATGAGTGGTGATGGCTGCACATTAATGTAAACATCCTTAATGATGCTGAACTGCACACTTAAAAATAAGATGATAAACCTTATGTGTATTTTATCACAATTAAGACTAAATGAAAAAGATGATTTATATATTTATATATATATTACTGATTATTAGAATAGCATGATGCCCACCTGGAATGTCTAGACTCCTGTTTGGCTTAGAGATTGCATGGTCTAAAACTGTACTTGGTGGAAGTTGACTAAGAAAGAAGGAGAAGGGTAAAGGAAGACATAAAAAGCATGAAGGGTATAGTTTTACTATCTCTGGAATATCATTTTCTTTTCTCTCCCTCATTTTCAGTTTTTTTTTAATTTTTTAATACTCATTTTTTTTATTTTTGAGAGAGAGAGAAACAGAGAGACAGAGGAACCCAAGCAGACTTTGCACTGTCAGTGCAGAGCCCAATGTGGGGCTTGAATCCATGAACCGTGAGATCATGACCTGAGCCAAAACCCAAGACTCTGATGCTTAACAGACTGAGCCACCCAGGTTCCCCTCCTTTTTTTTTTTGATGCTTATTAATTTTTTAGGGAGGGAGACACAGTGCAAGTGGGGGAGGAGCAGAGAGAGAGAGACACACAGAATCTGAAGCAGGCTCCAGGCCCCAAGCTGTCAGCACAGTGCTGGATGTAGGGCTCGAATTCACAGACTGTGAGATCACAACCTGAGCTGAAATCAGATGCTTAACCAACTGAGCCACTTAGGTGCTCCCTTTTCTCTCCCTCTTGAAAACTGTTTGCTGACCTAGGATTTGTACAATATCCCTGCTTAGAGTAATTTCAATGAAAGCTGCAGTTGAAACAAACATAACTTGAATTGCCGTCTCCAATTGTCATAATGCCTCTAAATCTCAGCATTTTTTTTCATGTGACAATTTAAGATGCCAGCAACTTGAATTTTCAGTTTGGAGTCTTAAGCTCATGTATTTATCAGATGCCACCTTGTGTGGATAAATGTAAGGCTGCTTACTGCTGCCTGATTTATACCTTGTTTAGTGTGAAGAAATAAAAGTATAAAGCAAACACAACATTGATAAGTAGCACTATTAGCAGTGATTTGAAACATCCTTGGTATCATTAGAAGATCCATTCTTAGCACGTATTAAATGCCCAAGCATTATATTGTCTACTTTCCTTAGAAGAGATATGGTTTACTAACCTTTCCATAGTACCAGCAGTAACATAAAACAGTTTTTTGATATTGAGTTAAACCATGTCTGCCAAGGTCCAAACATTCGTAGCCCCTCCAAATGCATTTGTTGAAACCTAAACCCTGAGCTGATGGTATTAGGAAGTGGGGCCTTTGGGAGGTGGTTAGGTCATAAAGGCGGAACCCCCATGAATGGGATTGGTGTCCTCATAAATGTGGCCCCAGAGAGCTCTCATCTCTTTTGCCATGTGAAGTTACAATTAGAAGGTGTTATCTGTGAAATAGACTGTAGGATAATATCAGACCCTGAGCCTGCCAGCACTTGATCTTAGATTTTTCAGCCTCCAAAACTGGGGGAAGTAAATGTCTGCTGTCCATAAGTCACCCAGTCTATGGTACTCTTTTAGACCAGACCAAACAGACCAAGACAGAAAGCTGGTGCTTAGAAGTGGAGGTTCTGCTGTAGCAAATATCTAGAATGTGTAATTGGCTTTAGAACTGGAAAATGGATAGAAGCTAGAAGAGTTTGAAGATACATGCTGGGGGGTAGGGTGGGAAACACCTCATATTGCTATAAAGACTCTGCTGAGAGTCCAGAAAGCCGGTAGGAAAGCTGTAGCCAAAGCCTCAATCTCAGTACCAAAGTGGTCACAAACAAAATGTTGGTATATATATATATGGAAAATAACAGCCATTCTGAAGAGGTCTTAAAATGGAAATGAGGAACACATTATTGAAAACTGGAGGGAAGGTGATCCTTGTTCTAAAGTATGAACAAGTTTGGATGAATTGTGTTCATGTCCCAGTATTTCACAGATGGTCAAATTTGTGAGTGATGCAACTGGATATTGGGGGAAATTTTTAAGCAAAGTGTTGAAGGTGGGGCCTAGTTCCTCCCAGCTGCTTTGGTTTAAGATTAAAAATGAGAAGAGATAAATGTCTTAAAGATGGAATTGTTAATCCAAAAGGAAGAACTAAAAAGTTCAGAAAATTCTCCGCCTGTCCATATTGGGGAAAAATAAAAGCCTGTTTAGCAGAGAGCATGAAGGGCACAGCCAAATTTGATAAGATGAGCGAACCATCTAAATAAGCCTGCATCTATTGTCTAAGATACTAAAAGAAGAATGACATTGAAGGTACTTCAGAAATCATCAGAGTGGCTGCTTCAACCACAAGGCCAGGATGGGTACAAAATGGCTTCAAAATAGAAGCTAGTCTATAATAATTAGTTACAGCAGCCTAAACTAACACACATACATGAATTTCCTAATATGCTCTAAGGAAAAAAAAATCTTCTTTAGCTTATACTTCTCTAAATATTAGGAAGAATGGCCTGTCCATTTATTTGTTTGCTAGTTGATAATTCTGATTTTCTATTCCTGAAGCAAGAACTTAAATTATAGACAAGTAAGAAATGGATGAGCTGCTAAGAAATGTGACGTTTTCAACAACCTGGATTTCTTTAAACCTAGGCTGGACAACAGTTTGTAAAAATGTGGGAGAAGGGGACTTGAGGGGAGGTTGGAATAAGTAGCCTTTGCGTCATTTTCAACTCTGAGAGTTCAACAATTCTACTTGGGGGTAAAGGCCATCCATCACATGCTGTGTCTGAAAGTGCTAAATCCAGAGGAGAAGAATCTTCAAGGTGACTCTTTCCCCCTTTTATGTGTTACCCTCTTGTCCCAATTTTCTCTCCTTTTCCCATTTTACTGCTTCCTAGAGGAGGTAATCTTGATAACATTTCTCTAATGGTCACTTTCTGATTAGCTCTTTTAAGCTCAGCCAAGTTATAACTGGGCATTTAATTTTCTTCATCTCCAGGGTCTGGAGATCTTGCATTGTTGCTTCATAAAGCTGAATTTCTTTCAGTAAGTTACCTTTTGAAGGCAGGTAGCAATAAGTGGAGATAAGTATGGGAAAATGTGGTGTGTAACAGATAAATAAAAACATTCATCTAGATAAAAGGCTGCTGAATCTCCTTGAAACCTGGGCCAATTTCATAGTTTGCTTTACTTAGATGCAATAACAACACAACTGAAGGGCACATGTATTTCAAGAAATTTGTTTCATTATTTTAAACTGTTTGTTGGTGTGGTATCCCTAAATATGAAAATACTTGGTTTGATTTGTTTTTCCTTCATCCTTTCATGAAGAGATTAAAATGAATATAGTGGCAGGCAGGTCTTGATTTTCCCACAAGGTTTTATCTCCCGCACTGCAAACCAAAACAGTAACAACTGATGAAGGTTATCACAGAACATTCTTGCTAAACCCTGAATATTCACGTAAACATTTTCCCACATAACAAATGGTGGGGTTGAGAGAAGGAAACAGTCCTTTTTGGTTTCACAAAGAAATTGTGAATTTTACTTTTATTCAAAAAACTGTGGTTAATCAGACTCTCTTGGGACTGCAATGGCCAAAGAATATGGAGGTCAGTAAATCTAACTCTAAATAGTTGTGCTTAAGCCATTCAAAAGAAAGTGAAAGTAGCATGACATAGAGGAATAAGCAGCATCCTGATTCTTTTCCTAAGCTTCTGAGTACCTAGACCTATGTATTCATATGTTTGGGTAACCATTTTCTCAACTCTCAGGTGAAAATCCTTGACCAACATCTCGAGGTCCAGTGCTTACTCTAAAATTTTGTGAGGTGATCATCTTTTCTGTCTTAAGAATCACTAAGCAATGCAATCTCATGTCATCCACATGTACTCACTACTTAAATTTAGGGATCAGAGAACATTTTGGGTTGGTCCTAACCAGCTTAATCTATGGAATATCAGAGAGATTAATCATTAGATTTCCAAGAAGCCCTTGTCTATGTGTCTCCACGTTTAGCAATTGCTTTCTTACTGGTTAGTGCTAATGCTGAACTCTCATGGTTTAATGACTAAACATCATACAGGATAATCATCTGAGTTCTGGAATCCTGTGCCTTGAGTTGGGATCCTGGCTTGTTCACTTGATTGTTTTGTGAACATATGTACTTATTTAACCTCTTGAATTTTAATATTCTCAGCTGTGAAATTTGCATAATATTTATAACTACTTCATTAGTCAAGAAAATAAAATGAGAAAATCATAGGGAGCCCAGTACCTAGTACATAGTGAAGATTCAAGAAATAATAGCTAGTATCTTCATCCATCCATATTTGTTATCATTTTTTGCCTCACAAATCATTCCAAAAATGTGGCAACTTTGAATAATGATCATTCATATTTTTCCCACAGTATTTATGAGTCAGGAATTTTTTTTTATTTTTTTTAATGTTTATTTAAACTTGAGACAGAGAGAGACAGAGCATGAACGGGGGAGGGGCAGAGAGAGAGAGGGAGACACTGAATCGGAAACAGGCTCCAGGCTCTGAGCCATCAGTCCAGAGCCGGACAGAGGGATCGAACTCACGGACCATGAGATCGTGACCTGAGCCGAAGTCAGAGACTCAACCGACTGAGCCACCCAGGCGCCCCTATGAGTCAGGAATTTGAGAGGCATTCTGTTGGATATTTTGGGCACAAAGTATCTCATGAAACCTCATTAAGGTGTTGATGAGATTCATTTAAATGACTAGCAAGTTTGTGCTAGCCAATTAGTTCCTTTCTATGTGGGTTTCTCCTCAGAGCTGTACAAGTGTTCATAGCAGCTAGCTTCCCTTATTAGAGTCAGTTACAAAGACCAAGGCAGAAGCTGTAACACCTTTTACAACTTAGCCTCAAAACTCACACATCTTCATATCTACAATATTCCAATGGCCATACCATCAGTCCTAGTTTAATGTTGAGAAGCATGAATTCTAGGAAGTAAGGATAGTAGAAGCTATCCTATAGGCTGACTCCCAGAGTCTGCCCTCTGGCCCCAATGATTTACAATCTTCCATCATGAAAAATACACGTACTACCTTTTGGAGCATCCAAAGATGTCTTCTATGTACACATCACCTAAAAACTCATGATCCCAAATCTAAATCAGCTGCTGGTGCAGACAATGCTCCTCGATATAATTCCTCAAATACAGTTCCTGCACATCTGAAGAGCTTTGATTTAAAGTCACAAGCTGTCCCCCAGATATACAATACATGCATGCCATATTGATTCAAGGTAATTACTGTAGAACTTTCTATGCAAAAAGGGAGAAAATGGGAGCACAAGGAGTCATTAAATAATAGCAATTATGAAATCCAGTGGAGCACATGTTGGAAGTTCCTTAATTAAAGCTAACTTCTACAGGGAGTTATGCTCCAAAGCCTTTGGCTCTACCCTCTGAGTGCAATCTCTGCCCTTGTTCCAATCTGTGTCTTACTGCTACTTTCATAGGAAATGGCTAGTATCTGAAATTAATATACATACTCCAGCTTTCTTTTGATTAGTGTTGGCATTGTATGCCTTCCTCTATCCCTTCAGTTTTAATGTAGTTGAGTCTTTATGTTTAAGGAGTTTTACTTTTTGAATACAATCTGTCAACATCTACTTTATAACTGATGGTTAGACCCTTTATATATAAACTAATGACTGCTATGCCTGGATTAAAATTGACCATTTGCAGTTTTCTATTTGTTATATTCTTTGTTTCTTCTGCTTTCTTTTTCTGTCTTGTTTGGACATTCTGTTCCCTTTTGTTATTTTGTGTCTATTTACTTTTCAGTTTGGATAATTTCTATTGATTTATCTTCAGGTTTGTTATTTCCTTAGTTGTTTCAAGATTACTGATAATCCCAGTGTTTCTTCATTTATATTACTATGTTTTCAATGTCCAGTATTTACTTGTAATTCTTTCTTACGATGGCCTTCTTTCTGCTCCTGTGACTCATCTGGTCTTGCATGTTGTCCACCTTCTCTACTTGAGACTTTTACATACTAGTCATATTTAAAATTCTCCAATAATTTTGGGGTACCTGGGTGGCTCAGTCGGATGAGTGTCCAGCTTTGGCTCAGGTCATGATCTCATGCTTTGTGAGTTCGAGCCACACATTGGGCTCTGTGCTGATAGCTTGGAGCCTGAAGCCTGCTTCAGATTCTCTGTCTCCCTCTCTCTCTGCCCCTGTGTATTTGGACTGTCTCTCTCTCTAAAAAATACATAAACATTAACAAAATAAAATTCTCTAATAATTCTAATCTGTGTTATATCTGAGTTTGATTCTGATTATTGCTTTTGACTTAAGATCCACCCCCCCCCCCCTTGACTTGTGAGTTGACAAAGAAGGTTAGGTAGAATTTGTAAGTCAAATTCCCCCGGCTTCATCAGAATCATTCATATGCCCCTATCCCAAATTCTAGGCTCCTACTTCTTCATAATGAACGTCTGAAATTTGACATAAAAGACTTTGTAAGCTTGGAAATTTATGTTGTCATTCAGCCATCTGCATGATTGAGTTTGGTTTTCAAAAATCTCAATCTTGCTGCTATAGATAGTAAGCTTTTCTTTTTGGGCAATCGGAGAAGCTTCAGAGTCTCTTAAACTGTTCTTCAGTTGGAAATATAATGCCCTGAACTCATAATTTTATTCCAAGACATCCAGTGAATTTAAAGCAGCAAAAAAATCACATTGTAATAATTATTTTCACTAAAGTACTCAATGACTGCAACCACTTCTACAGGTATTTGATTACAAGCATCAGCAAATGATCATTTAATTAGATGCTTGGCCACTGCATGTCATAGACTAATGATGTTTTATTTACCCGTGGAAAAAGTTGAATATCTCTAAATGTAATAATATCAAGGAACCATTTGCAGATAGCTCATAGTCAATTCTGAGAACCTATCCTTAAAGCTCTTTTCCTTTGGAACCATTTCCAGCATCAGCTTCAGGCTTCAACCAGAGAAAGAGAACCACCAAAGCAATGTTATATAATTTATATATTATAATAAGCTGATCACTTACAACTTTGGAAGCTGGTAATGTCATCTCAGTTTGTCTGTTCCTTCTAACTCTGGCTGTAAACCTGAAGACACAGGACAAGTCATCTGGATTGAGTGATTTGTTTGCAGGAGGAGAAAGTAGGAACTCAGTCTTGCAAGGAGAGAGCAGGAACCTGAATCGCTTTCTGTAGTGGCCTCCTCACATTAACTAGCCAGAAATCTCATGGTCTTGGATGACTTTCAAAGGAAATCAGAGCTCTTGCCATAGTTTTACCCCAGTAACTGGCCCAGGATTTAGAGATGCCAAAGGAAGAGACTCTATGCAGCTGGAACTATTGCATGGTTAGTACCTACAGCAGTAAGATAAGCCAGAAGATTGGCAGATTTTCCATGACCTGCATCAGGCCCTGCCCTACACTGAACTTCTGAAGGTATAAATGATTACTGTTTTACTCCCCCTTTCCAAAGCACTTGAAAAGATTTATCTAGAGAAAAGACAAACCAGGAACTTATAGGGATTGAAATTCTGGGGAATATAGCTCAGCATAGTCAATTTCACACATTACAATGACACAAAAAGCCATGTTTAGGAACACTGAAATGTTGCTGACCACTGAATGGAAATATCTGGAAGAATAATAGCTTTCAGTTTTTAATTTCCCTTCATACTGGGGTTGAATTATCACACATAATGCTGATAAACACCATACTGTATTTCCTACCTCTGTCCTTTTGGTGATTTTCCAAACACTTTGTCCAAAGAACGTTCTCTTGTTGACAATGTGGAGACAAACGGTTCCCATTGGCTCTGTGGCTTCTTGTCTGTTGGGAGAGATCTAAGTTGCCCACTCAGATGCAACTTGTCATTGGATAGCAATACATGCATTTCACCAATATTTTTTGAGCACCTCCTATGTTTTTGATACACTGTTCAGTATAGTTGGGGGTGTTGAGAAATATTATAAAATATAGTGTTTTTAATCCCTAATAAATGTGGATGACAGAGTTCAAATCCCTGGACTTCTGGATGAGTGTTATCTGAGGGTGTGAGATGGAATTCAGGAGTGAGAGTGTCACAAGGGGACCCAGGCAGTCCGACCTGTGTATCACCCCCAGAAGCAGGACTGCAGGAAGCCCATTGCTAGAAAACATCCAGTGAAGCAGGAAGGAGTTGTAACTTAGAGAAAGCAAAATGTTTTTCTAGTTTCCACAAAGCTGTGTTAGGGACTAGAGCTCTGCTTCCCACATTTTAAATATGTGGGATTTTCTTTTTCAGGTCTTTTAGATTCTGATGTTCCCTCCAAGGTTAGAAATTTTGTCTTATTTCCTGTCCTCCTCTTTTTATTCTTCTGAAAAAATTCTCCAAAACACATTTAAATTTTTATGAAGTACCTGTTTTATTATACCCATATATTCTCGTTCTGTTTGTCAAATACACGCAGTGAATGTAAAGAGTTTATATGAACATTAAAGCAGGACTATAGCTTGTTAATTAGATATCCTATAAATGAAAGGGAGATAACATGCTAACTGAAACGAAGGAAGGTTGGCCTGGGTGGGGACGTTCTCCTCTGTTTCTATGGGTTAATATGCAGGCTGTGAACTTACAGGCTCCTCTGATGGCTTATCATTTTGAGCAGGAAAGGGGAGAGCTCACCCTCTGCTACACCAAACAAATTAATTAAATCCTCCCTGTTTTATTGTGATAAAATTAAAGTCACACACAAATGAAGCAAGAAAGTTTCAGGTTTTCCATGGAACAAGCTGAGGCCTGGCTTTTTAGCTGGCAGAGTCATTCATTCAGATGCATATTAGAATCACTTGGGAAGTTTTTAAAGCAATGCTGATGTCTGGGTCCTACCTTAAATCATTTTCTAGTATTTCAGAATATTTAAGTGTAATATCTGGGATTCTCAGAAGTAGTATTTTAAAGCTCTCAGGTGATTTTTTTTCCCTTGCAGTCAGTATTAAGAGTCACTGGTCTGCTTTTTCCAAGGGGCTTGACAGTAGTATGGAGTAAGATAGCAGCATTGCTGGGCAGATTGAGGCTCCTTGATACTGTTCATTGTTCAGTAAATATCATGTACTTCTATATAGCGCAGAGACATAGCCATGCTGAGACACAGACATGCATATCTACACAGAGAAGTGGACACACAGACAACCACAAACCTACTAAAGAGAATTACACACACACACACACACACACACACACACACACACACACACACAAATACATTACCAAAGACTCATGGACAATAGACTCACATACCCACACATATGCACACATACAAGGATGCATGTGTATAGGCATCATACTTGGCACACATAGACATGTACACAACAATACAGAGAGGTTCATGCTGACACAGAGATTCATCCAGGTACCCCAAAATAGAAAAGTACAAAGACACACACTAAAATACACACACACACACACACACACACACACACACACACACCCTTTTAAGCTTTGACTTTATTGCTGCAAGCAGGGTGTTGGATAACCTTCATTTGCTAGTTTCCTGTAGATGAGATTTAAGTCACTTCAGTGTCATGTGCCGTTTCCCCCACACAGGTTCTGGTTTAGATTAGGTTAGATAGAAACTGTCACCTTAAAAGAGGGCACTGTGTGGCATTTTAATGGGAAAGGAGCTTCTATTGAGAATTTTCCCCTTGTGTGACCTTGCAGCCTTGGGAACAAAATAAAAAAGTCACCTAGTTGAGGTGCTGACAGAGATCTGGTCAGTAGATCAAAATAGCAGGTTGCAAAGTTAATAAATAATACCTGTGTGGCCCCTTTACATTGACAAATGAGTTCATACTTACAGCTCACACCCACCACTTAGGCAGTGCTTTACAGCTATAACCTCATTTGATCTTCAGAGAATCCCAGTTAGGTAAGTACTGTTATTGTGCCTTTTTAAAAGTTGATAGTACAGGGAGGTTACATACATATCTGAGGTCACCCGGTTTATTAGTTTCCTATGGCTGTTATAATAAATTACCAGAAATCATGTGACCTTAAACAAGAGAAATTTATTTTCTCATCACTCCTGAGGCCAGAAGTCTGAAATCGAGATGTTGGCAAAGCCTCTCTGCCTCAAGGTTCTACAGGAGCCATCCTTCCTTGCCTTTTCCAGCTTTGAATTACTATTAGCATTCCTTGGCTTCCTTAGTTTGTGGCCACATCCAGTTTCTGCCTCTATCCTCATATCACCTTCTTTTCTATGTGGCCCTGTCTAAGCCTCTTTTCTGTCAGCAAGCATTTGTCATTAGATTTTGGACCTATGCACATAATCCAGGATCATCTCCTCCTCTCCAGATATCTAATTACTACTGAAAAGATATGGTTTTTTCTCCACTAAGTTAACATTCACAGGTTCTGGGGTTTGAGATATAGACCTATATTTTTGGGGTCTACCATTCAACCTATAGTGTTTGCTAATAAGTAGAAAGCCTGAGATGCACTCTCCTATGTGACTGGCTGTGCTCTTAGCCAGCAACAGACCCTGCCTCTGCACTCACTGAAATAGGAATTTATTTGATGGCACAGAGACAGAACTTGTCAGCCACCTTTCCTCATGAAGAAAGGTAGCTTGGAATCCAGTGTTCAGATTCCAGTCCCCTCTGATGGATCTCCAGTAAGATGAGCCTTTAGGTGATCCATTGGCTATCTGTGAGATGGACTAGGTGAAGAAAGAGGCTGGAATCTGAGTTCAAGTCTACAGGGCTGGAAATGAAGTTGCAATGGTGATGCTTTAAATTTCCTTAAAAACAAGATTGTTTTTCTCTAGAAGGCAATGTGATTGAACCTGTATTATACTTCACTCTCTACCCCACCTCTGCTTCTCTGAGGACAGTTCTTTCAACAGTTCTTTCAACATGAATACCAGAACTATCTCAGAAGCTCTGGATTGATTGCATCTAGGCTGCGTGGGTGAAGAGAGCTGGGCATTGGGAAAATGTGCTCATGTGTTTACCTTTTCGTGAATGTGAGTTTGACTGGAATGACAAATACAAAGTGGGTGGACAGACTGTAGGTCATGTTGACTGGCTTTGAAATCCCCTCTGAAATTCCCACTTCAGTATTTGGCTACAAGGAGGTCTGTGTACTCACAGTTGATTATAAAGTCCTCTGTCAGTCAACAAGATACACTGAACATTTTTGTGCTTTTGTTTCTGTGATAAGTTCTGTGACAGACACAAAGTGAGTATTCCTGTACACAAAGTGATTGCAGTTTAATTGAGGAAACAAACAATGTTAATGAATCATCGTCTTACGCAAAACAATTAGAGGCCAAAGAGCTCATCGTACCTGAAAGATATATTTTATTTTGGCCTACCTACTACTACCTTTAAAAAAAATATTTATGTGTTTTTTGAGGGTGAGGGGGAGGTGGACAAAGAGGGGGACAGAGGATATGAAGCAGGCTCTTCACTGACAGTAGAGAGCCCGCTGCAGGGCTCGAACTCATGAGTGGTGAGATCATGACCTGAACCAAAGTCAGATGTTTAGCTGACTGAGACACCAAACACCCACCCACATATTATTTATTAAAAATGTTTGCCCTGTCTGCCAAGATTTAATAATCAGGGGATTTCACAAAAAAAAAATCTATAGTTCTAACAGGACAACTAAAAATATCAGAAGATCCAGCAAAGAAAGCTAAGACCACATTCTTCCATAACGGTATTTGGGTCTTTTAGCAGGAACACATGATCTTCACTTTAACACAGTCTCAAAAGTTCCAATTGCCTTAATTTGGGCTCACTTTACCCGTTTAGATTATCTGTCTGTTTGCTACAGGTATTTGAGTTTAGAACTCTTATGTTAGGCAAAAAGTTATTAATGCATTGACAAATTGTTGAAGATTCTAGTGAAGAGGGGTTGTCACGGATGGGGAGGAGCAGTCAGGAAGCTTGGAAATGAGAATGAATCTGTCCTATAGAGAGTCAAAAATTAGATAAGCCTGGGGAAGGAGGGATAAAAGAAAATTAAGTGCAGAGATGATGAGAAGAAGAGCATAAGGTTAATGCAAAATTAAATTCTGGTGTATTAAAGTTCTACAAGAAGAAAATAGAGGATAGTATCTTTATACCAGGGTTGAGAATGGACTCCAAAGTTTATAAAGAACTATAAAAAATGCAAAAGACACAGAAATTAATAGGCAAAAGTAGGCAAAAATTATTAACATATTCCAGAGACTAATCAAATGGCCAAGAACTAAGAGAAAATATTTTTGAACACACAAGAATTAAAAAGTGCAAATTAATGCATGCTCATTATATATGTGCAAATATAACAAAATCTAAATGTCTTTCAATTACAAGGGAATGACAAGGATATGGGAAAATAGCTCTCATATACTTCTGAAAGATGTATAAGTGACTCAGCAGTCTTTCAGGACAATCAGACAAAATCTAACAAAGTAGAATATTGTACATTGGATTCAGCAATTCCATGCTCAGAAATTGAGATTTCCTTGCATAAGAATACAAGGAAACATATACAAGCATGTTCAACGTAGCATTGTGTGAAAGATAAAAAAATAATAGAACTAAAATGTTCTTTAGTAGGAAAGTATTTAAAGTACACGTTACTCACATAATGAGAATATAATAGAGTGGTAATAGATTCAAGCTATACATTACTTTGGCTAAATCTCATAAGTCAGATGTTTAAAAACAATAAAATTGTAATATAGCAATATGTAATATGAGACTATTTATATCAAATGTAAAAACGTGCAAAATAAAATACCCAAACTAAACACACAAGGTCTATGAAGTACAATGGGGGTCTGTTGGACCAGCATGAGTTTGTGTGGGTGGGGTAAGATTGATTTGTTCTGCCTCAGGGACATAGGAAGCTTGGGGAACTCATGATGGCAGATTTTGGCATTTTTATATTTGACTGAACAGCTATCGCCACTGTTCTCTTTTTAAAGCCATTCCTGATGGGACAGGGTGGGGAGGTCAGCCGGCATTGTAGATTCATATGAAAGATACTGCTTGGAAAATCATTACCAGTAGGAAGAAGAAAGTCAACTGATAAACTAACTCTGAGAGGTGGAGAAAAAGAAAAAAAACATGATGCATTTAGCACTTTTTTCTTGTAATTATGAAGACTCCAAATCCCTCAAATAATTCACTCAACCAACAAACATTAACTGTTGCCTGGGCATTTGCAGTGGTCTGCCATCGCTGTCATTCCTCACCCACTCCCCACCTCCTACACACCGAATGAGTCAGTCTCCCAAAAGCATAGCTCTGACAGTGTACCTCCAGATTTTTATCCTCTTCTGCATAAAGTTTGATTTCTACAGTTCTCATCTGGCTCTGACTTTTCTTTCCATTCCCACCCACTTGTCTCTCAACAGGTATTTACTTAGCACCTGCTTCATGCAGGCTCCTTTATGGGCACTGACAACCAGGTGTGCAAGACAAACAAAGCACCTGTTTCTATGAACTCATAATCCAGTGGATGAGACAGACAAAAGAGCACAGAACCAACAATCTAGATAATTGCAGCTGGCATTAGTGCTACAAATTCAACAAAACCAATATATAACTGTAAATGACTGGGAGCATTAGAATGGTCAGAGGAAGCTCCTTTGGGGAGCAAGCTAGCTAGGTCAGGGGAAGTAGCTTTTAAGCTGAAATCAGATGAGAAAATGTCAGTCACGGAAATATCTTTGGGAGGATGTATACATTTTTTTCTCTCATGCTCTGACCAAACCAATCTCTGTCCTGAATACATTCAGTACTTTCTAATGCTTTTCTTTTTGTCCATATGGTTCCTTGTGCCAAGAATGTGTCTCCTCCAGTTTCCTTCTGCGGGAGTCCCACCTTGCTTTAAATGCAGCCTCCTCTATCAACCATTATGTGATTTCCTTAACCAAATCCACTCTTACCTGTATTTGCTTTAGTGTAAACAATACACATTCTTTGTTTTGCTAAGGACCATCCTGATAACAAGTAACAAGGCTGATTGGAATAAGGGTAAGCAAAAATTAGGGTCAACTTTATTGGCTTATGTAAGCAGAATACAGAATGGTCAACTGTAGGGCTAGTTTCAGAGAACCCTATGCCTATTACTCTAACAGTGAATCACCACTTATTCCCTTTTCTTTGTTTGCCTTTTTGTATATATCTTTTTCTTGTAAGATGTTCTTCCCCACAACCCTGGCCCTATGGTTGCAGGTAGTTCTGTACTTCTATGTTTAGGCCTCCAAATCTAAAAAACAACTTTTTCCCCAACACCCTCAAGTAACACACACACACACACACACACACACACACACACACACAACTCCCCAGGGAAGGATTCTCTTTCTTAGCCTTTTTTTTTTAATCACCTGATTATGCCTGGGAGCAGAGCAGTGGGTGAACAAGAACTAAGGCTCAGGCATTCAAGAGTCACATGCCTACTTATGTGAAGTGAAGGGCAACTCCATAAACAACCTCTTGGCTGGAGTTGGAGAGAAACTTGTACCCCAAGGGAAGGGGGAGATTTGCTCTGGGCTAACAAAATTTTTAAAAAGTTCCTTCATATTTTACAAATATGTGGCTTCGGACAGCTCTATCTCTGGATATAGGCATTATAAAGATGCATGGCATATGTGCAAAGCCTGCTGTATGCCCACAGTGTGAAAGAAGCATCATGGAGGCTTGGGAAGGTTGTACACACAGTACATCCCAAGTCTTCCATGGTGCCTACAGACTCATAACTTTAGCCACATTCTTTATTCCCTTCTTGCAAAACCCATTTATTCCACACAGTCTCCGTGTTTCCATCCTATCTCTGTGGCCGACTTTTCCCAAAGGCAAATCAGAATGAGTATTAATGCCACTCTAGAGAAGTGAGTTTGCAGTGTGCAGTGCTATGGCTCTCTCTGAGGTTTGCTGTTAATATATGGACAATCGCTGTTACCTTCAGCTTCTCTCTTAGCCTTCTTTTTGTCAATCCAAATGGCATTATGTTGTAGCTAGAAAGCATGGCCTTCTCTGAAAGAAAACCAATCCCAAACCCTCTTTTCTTATTTGGGTGCTATAAATGATTAATCTCACTCTCCTGCCTTATCCACCACCTACTCCACGCTCAAAGAATATTGGCTGTCTCCACACAGCCTCAGCATGGAGGACTTTTTTCATGACTACTGTGACATGTGCCATTTTGTACCATTTTATATTTTTCATATTTTAATCTATGAGTGTTGGAAATCTTTCCCTCCTTCTGGTTCTCTTCTTTAAAGGAGCAATTATTGATTCTTGTGTCAGATCCTGGCTCTTTTATGGTGCAGAATCTAGGAGGTGAAAAAACTTTTGGAAAACAAAACAGAAAAAAAAACCCATAATCCTAAATTGATGTGAATGACAAATGACTGAACCAGAGATAGAAGAGGTAGGGAGAAAGCATAAGAATCTGCTTGTCTTGTGCTGAATTAGATATTTTTTTCCAGAATGATTTGAAACAAAGGAAGACAGAAAATATTGTGAATATGTCACAATGAACGTAAAATGTTATGTATGAGAGAGATTTCAAAACAATTAAGAAATTTTGAGTGGTTTCATTAAGTCACTTTGGTATTTATGAGAAGACCACAAATATGATATAAATTTGTGAACATTTTTAATGTTTATTTTTTTTGAGAGAGACAAAGAGACAGAGTACAAGCAGGGGAGGACAGAAAGAGAGGGAGACACAGAATCCAAAGCAGACTGCCGGCTCTGAGCTGTCAGCGCAGAGCCCGACATGGGGCTGGGACTGACAAACCATGAGATCATGACCTGAGCCAAAATTGGATGCTCAACCAACTGAGCCACCTAGGTGCCCCTGTGATCATTTTTTAATTGAGTATAGTTACATAACGTATTATTAGTTTCAGCTGTACAACATGGTGATTTAACAGTTATATACCTTATGAAATGCTGACCACAATAAGTATGGTTATATCTGTCACCATGCAAAATTATTACAATATTATTGATAATATTGCCTATGGTGTATTTTTTTTCCCTGTGACCTCTAAATTTCATAACTGGGAGTTTGTACCTCTTAATCCCTTTTACCTATTTTGCTTACCCCCACCCCCTCCCCTTTGGCAACCACCAGTGTGTTTATAAGTCTGTTTCTATTTTTTGTGATTTTGTTTTTGAGATTCCACATGTAAGTGAAATCATATGGTATATATTTTTCTCTGTCTGACATATTTCACTTAGCATAATACCCTCTAGGTCGATCCATGTTGTCCTAAACAGCAAGATTTCATTCTCTTTTATGGCTGAATAATATTCCATTGTGTATACACACCATGTCTTCTTTATCCATTCATCTGTTGATGGACAGTTGAGTTGCTTCCATACCTTGGCTATTGTAAATAATGCTGCAATAAATGCAGGAGTGCTTATATCTTTTCAGCTTAGTGGGTTTTTTATTCAGGTAAATACACAGAAATACAAATACCGGATCATGTAGTACTTCTATTTTTATTTTTTCAAGGAACTTCCATACTGTTATCCAGAGTGGCGTTGCCAATTTACATTTCCATGAATGGTGCACAAGTGTTCCATTTTCTCCACATCTTTGTCAACACTTACTAATCTTGTCTTTTTTATGCCAGCCATTCTGACAGGTGTAAGGTAATAGCTCACTGTGGTTTTAATTTGTGTTTTCTTGTTGCTTAGTGATGTTGAGCATTTTTTCATGTGTCTGTTGGCTATCTGCATTTCTTTCTGGAAATAAAATGTCTCCTCAGCACATCTGCCCATTTTTAACTGGATTATTTGTTTTGGGAGTGTTATATGAGTTCTTTATACACTTTAGATATTAATCTTTACCAGATATACCATTTGTAAATCTCTTCTTTCATTCAGTAGGTTGCCTTTTATTTTGTTGATGATTTCCTTCACTGTGCAAAAGCTTTTTCTTTTGGTGCAGTTCCAATAGTTTATTTTTACTTTGCTAAAGCCAATGTTCATGAGTTTACTATGTCTTCCTTTAGGAGTTTCATGGTTTCAGGTCTTATATTTGACATCTAATCCATTTTGAGTTTATTCTTTTTGTATGACACAAGAAAGTAGTTTTCCTTCTTTTGCATGTAGCTGTCCCGTTTTCCCAGGACCATTTATTGAAGAGACTGTATTTTTCCCATTGTATATTATTATCTCCTTTGTCATAGATTATTTGACCATATAAGCATGAGTTTATTTCTGGTCTCAAATCTGTTTGATTGATCTAGGTGTCTATTTTTGTATCAGTACTATACTGTTTTGATTACTATATACTTGTAGTATAGTTTGAAATCTGGAATTGTGATACATCCAGCTTTGTTCTTTCTCATTTACTTTGCCTATTCAAGGGTCTCTTGTGGTTCCAAACAAATTTTATGATTATTTTAGTCCTGTGAAAAATACTCTTGGTATGTTGATAAGGAATGCATCAAACCTGTAGATTGCTTTAGGTGGTTTGGACATTTAACAATAGTCATTCTTCCAGTCCATGAGCATGGTAGATATTTCCATGTATTTCTGTTACTTCAGTTTCCTTCATCAATATCTTAGTTTTACAAGTGTGAGTCTTTTTACCAATTTACTTAAATTTATTCCTAAGTATTTTTATTCTTTTTGATGCAATCGTAAATGGAAGTGTTTTCTTCTTTCTCTTTTTGTTATTTCAGCATTAGTGTATAGAAACACAACAGATTTCTGTGCAATGCATGATCATTTATCATTGTCATAATAAAGTTTTGTAAAGCGTAACTAAATGTCATGACAAAAAGATGTTTACTTTGTAATGATTAGGATTTCTCCTCACAAACCTCTGTGTAACCAGGCTCACAGCACTTATCCTTTGCCTTAGATACATTATTCACTTCATAATCATGTGTTATTATAAATGATTACTTTTTCATATTATTATCACCAACAAATTATTACATGTGTTATTATAAATGATTACTTTTTCATATTATTATCACCAACAAATTATTAATGATCAGTAATTATGTGTCAAGTGTCAAGTCCCATGGTAAGATTCCTAAATATCTTATGTCTTTTAATGCCCACAATCGGTCTAGGATCATGAGGGACCCCCCCCCCCCCCAGTTAAAGAAGACCAATTTATAAGCTAGGCCATAGTTTAGTTTTTAAAACTTGAACTTAGTTTCTTGTATTATTCTGACTTTTAAGCAAACATTTATTAAGCACTTATTACTGCTTATGCTTAAGGTATAAATATTATCCTCTAGTTTAAAAATTATGGATTTGAAATTAGAACCAAGGGAATCCAACTTTGGCATTTTTACTCATAATATACTTTAATCATTGGGTAGGGTGGGGAGGAAGAAAATAAAGGAAATAAAGAAGGAGGAGAGACAGACACGCAGGCAGGAAGACTTGAAATCTTATGGCCAGTTACAAAAAGAGGATGCAGATTGTTCAGAGATCACCTTGAATAAACTTTTGCCATGCAGGTGTAGGGTCAATTAAAGGTTTTCTAAAAGTCCCTCTAGCTCTGAAATGACTGACCCTTCCCTATAAGGAGGGAGAAGAGAACTAAGTTCATAAAATCTCTACTCTATTCTATGCCCTCTTCAGTATAACTTATGTTTAATCCACAGAGAGCAGCACTTGACCACTTTTCACAAAAGGCATTATAGGTTTGATATTGCCACAGTGACACTTTCCATAGAACTAAATGTTAGGAAATAAACACAAATGTCAAACAGTAAAAAAAAAAACAACAGTCATATAAATGGTGGTATATCCATATAATAAATGGTTACACAGCCATTAAAAATCAGTTTTAAAGGAAATTTGATGTCATATGAAAATGTTCAGTATACAATGTTTAGTGAAAAAAAAAATCAGGGTACCTAAATCACATGCATTACATGATCTCAGTTTTATTAAAAAATAAATAAAAATGACCCATTTTTTAGAGGGAAAGGGAGCTAAAGTAAGTGACTTTGTTCTGGAATTAGCATTCATGTGTCATATGTCCTGAGCAGTAATTATCACAGTATTATCTATCCTTTTGATGTTGTCCACTTAAATACGCTATGACCATGTGACTCTTTCCTACCTGATATCCTTAAACTCAGAATTTTGTCAGAACATGGCCACCTACCAGACAACTCCTCCCAGTGCCCTTTGTTCTGTCTAGATCTTAAGATTTGTTCTTGCCTCATCCTACATGAATGACCCAGACACATATGTATGTACATACTGACTGTTTTGTCTTCATAACCCCATTTGACAGAGGAAGCAGCTGATAAGTTTGAACCCCAAACTGCTGATTTTACAACAGATCATAGTCTGTGATGAAAGTGCTCTGTGTCAACAGTCTCCATAAACAAAGTAATAAAAGCAGCAACTTTTAACACAATTGATGACTCACACCTTCTCAAGCTACAGTGTTCGTTTAGTTTTTGGAAACCACTTTTTTTGTGGGTGTTGAGGTTGACTTCGCATACAACCCTATATGAGTTTATGAGTACAACATAATAATTCAATATATGTGTATCTTGTGAAAGGTCACCAGAATAGGTCTAGTTAACATCCATCACCAAACATAGTTACATTCTCTTTTTTTTTCTTGTGATGAAAACTTTTAAGACCTACTCCCTTAGCAAACAACTTCCAAATATGCAATGCAATGTTATTTACTATAATCACCATGCTGTGTATTAAATACTCCTATGACTTATGACATTTATAATTCAAAATTTGTACCTTTGACTCCTTTTTACCCATTTCGTCCAACCTCTACCCCCAGCCTCTGGTAACTACCAATCTGTTCTCTATACCTAGGGGTTTGTTTTTGTTTTTTTTTTTTTGTTTGTTTTTCTATTCTTGTTCTACATATAGGTGACATAATAAGGTACTTCTTTTTCTCTGACTTATTTCACTTAGCATAATGCCCTGGAGGTCTTTCCATGTTGTGGCAAGTGGCAAGGTTTCATTCTTTTTAATGTCTTAATATTGTATTATATATATATATATATACATATATATATATATATATATACATATATATATATATATACACACACACACACATATATATATAATTTAGGTGCTACTATGTTGAGTGCATACATATTTACAATGTTATATCCTCAAGTTTTATACCTTTATAATTATACAATGTCCTATGCTGACTTATAATTTTTATATTTCATGTAATTGTAAAAGGTATGTATTAAGAACTGTTCAATGGAAATATGCAAGTCACAAATACATTGTATATATATAATTTGAAAATTTCTGATATCCACTTAAGAGATGTGGCTACTTTGTAAAGAAACAGATAAATTTAATTTTAATTTTAATTTTAATTTTTTTTCTTTTTTAGAGAGAGTGAGAGAGACAGAGTGTGAGAGGGAGAGGTGTAGAGAGAGGGAGACACAGAATCTGAAGCAGACTCCAGGCTCCGAGTTATCAGCACAGACCCCATCTTGGGGCTCAAACTCATGGACTATGAGATCATGACTTGAGCCAAAGTCGAAGTTTAACTGACTTACCCACCCAGGTGCCCCAAAGATAAATTTAATTTTAATAATACATTATTTAACTCCATATTTCCAAAGAGTCATTTTCACATATAATTGATATTGAGATTATCTATAAGATATTTTACATTCTATATTTTTTGCTAAGTTTCAGAATTCAGCTTATATTTATACTTTTGGCACATTTCAACCTGATTAGCCGTGTTTCAAGTGCCTGGTAAGCCTGCATGGTTATAGGCTAATGTCTAGGACAGCAAAAATCTATACCCAATATTCTTGTTTTTCAGATTGCTTTTTAAAGTGCTCAGCTTTCACAGTTTAGATTTAGGTTGAAAGGCTAATCAGCACTCAATCCAAAACTGAATTGCCAGAAAATTATTTCTCTTAATGGAGAATTCAGCCCCTGAGCCTCTGTTAATGACTTAATTGGCAAGGGATAATATATTTGGCAAGAGGGCAGATTTCCATTTGTTTAATTAAATAAAGATGGAGGATAAAATTCCAAATCTTTTTGAGTTACTTCAGGCTGTAACCACAACAACTTCATGTCACTTCTCTGAAACATGAAAGACACCAGAGCTAAGAACGTCTTACAAAGAAATCAGCCACCCAAGCTAGTGACAAGGGACTAGTAAGGCATTTTCAGAGTGCCTTTTGGGGCAAGCTCCCTTCAACAGTGATCATTCTGAATTAATTACTTAGTAATTTGTTTGCACGGTTCTCCCAAGTTCTGGGATAACCAGCACTTGGAATGCCAGTGACTATGCAGGGTATACTTTTCCTTTTCTCTTTTAACTCGTTTTGCACATAGAATATGCTAGTATAGTCACAGCCATTTAATTGTCCTCCTCCATCATGTTTCACCAGTGGGATAGGTAAGCAACTGAAAATGGGGAGTGGTGGGGAGTGATTTATCCCTGGATATTTTTCCCCTGTGTAGGAGCGACTTGCTAATGATACCTAAGAACATATGATGCATCCCAAAATCATCACACATCTAACTTTATTCTCCACAGAACTTGCTAAATATCAACATCCATTCTTATACATTACATCATTTTCCAGTCATTTCCAACATTGTGAGTTATATTAGGCTTTTATTATCTTCATTTACAAATGAGGAAATTGAGGTTCAAGGGTTTTTGAATGATTTACCTACCCTACTTTTTTCTCTCACTTTGCAAACTGTCCTCCACACTGCTGCATGAGTGACAGCATGTGATGTAAAATCTACCTCATGCTCTTACTAACATCCTCCCTGCTGGTATCTGACCAGTGTACCAACTCCTTGGTGTGACCCATGGGTCCCTCCATGGTCTGATCCTCTGTCCCTCTCTCCAGCCTAATTTCTTACCTCTGCACAGTCAGGATGATACCCATATTGGCCTATAAATCATCATAACATATATTTTTGAGTATTTACTATAACCTAGCTATTGTTGTAAATGCTTATTCATTGAAAGCATATAATATACTTTATATTCTTATCCCCACTCATTGTAATGAAGTGTATTGCTTATACACACCCAGGTAACACTATGGAAAATGAGGTATAGGATATATCCAACCCTCAGGAATTTTCCTCATGCCCCATTCTAGTCAATTCTGCATTAAGAGGAGCTCTTCAGATCTTAAGATCTCTGCATTTTATTATATGATTATTTCAGTTTTTAAAGTATAACACAGACATATAGTATATTGACCTCATAAATGCCTCTGGCAACTGAATTATTCATCCTTTTACTCTTTGTTCTCACTTCCCCACTCCTCACTCCCAGGATTACCTGATTATTTCCCCCAGTATTTTCAGTCTCACTCTGAGCTGTCAGCACAGAGCCTGACGCAGGGCTCGAACTCACACACCACGAGATCATGACCTGAGCTGAAGCAGGACGCTTAACTGACTGAGCCACCCAGGCGTCCAAACAATTATGTTTTAAATGATAGCTGTGTCTCCCCGGCAGGTCTTGAGTGTTAGGCTTATATAACATGTACCAGGACTATGTAAGTCTTGGGTAACTGTCAAGAATATGGGCCCTGGAAAAATCCAAATAAAAACCACAATGAGATACCCCCTCACACTTACTAGAATGGCTACCATCATAAAGGTAAGTGCTAAAAAGTGTTGACATTGATTAGGATGTGGAAAAAAGGGAGCTCTTGTGCACTGTCGGTAGGAATGTAAATTGGTACAGCCACTGTAGGAAAGAGAATGGCGATGTCTCAAAAAATAAAAAAAATAAAATAAAACTGGGGCTCCTGAGTGGCTCAGTTGGTTGAGTGTCTGACTTCAGCTCAGGTTATGATCTCACAGTTTGTGAGTTCGAGCCCCGCATCAGGCTGTGTGCTCAGAGACTGGAGCCTGCTTCGGGTTCTGTGTCTCCCTCTTTCTCTGCCTCCAGCTCACCCTCTGCCTCTCTCTCTCTCTCTCAAAAAATCAATAAATACTAAAAACATTAAAAAAATAAAACTACCATTTAATCTAGTAATCTCACTTCTTGGTTTATATCCAAAGAAAACAAAATTACTATCTTGAAGAGACCTCTATATTCCCATATTCATTGAAGCATTATTCAGAATAGCCAAGACATGACAGCAACTTGGAAGTTCATCAACAAATCAATGGATAAATAAAATGTGTTACATGTATACAGTAGAATATGATTCATCCATAAAAAAAGAAGGAAACTGACTTTTGCAAAAACATCGATAAACCTCAAGGACATTATACTAAAAGAAATAAACCAAAAAGTGAAAGACAAATACTGCATGCTATCACTTATATGTGGAATCAGTTAAAACTGAAACTACAGAAATAGAGTGCATCGTTGGTTGCCAGGGTCTGGAGAAAATGGGAGTTGGTCAAAGGGTACGAAGTCCTAGTGACAAGACGAGTAAATTCTGGGGATCTGATGTAGAACATGGTGACCTCGTTGACAATATTGTATTGTATGCTTTAAAATTGCTAAGAAACTAAATCTTAAAGGTTTTCACCAATTCTGGTTTGTGTGTGTGAGTAAGGTATTAACTCATCTTACTGTGGTAATTATTTTGCAGTATATTGTGTCAAATTGTCATGCGGCTGTACGCCTTATACTTACAGAGTGTTACATGTCAGTTATATCTCAAAGCTGGAAAAAGAAATGTTGTTCCTGGGGTCACACTGCTTGGGTTTGAATCTGGAACCCCATTTCATATACTTACTGCATCCTTTACAACAACACCACGAGCATGTATTATCATTTCCACCTACCGTATGAGGAAACGGAGGCTTAGAAAGTCCAAGTAGCCTGCCTAAATCACATGTGAATAAGGAAAAATAGAATTGGTTGAAATCTTCCTGAGTGCAAGGTCCAGGTCTTTTAGAACTGTGGCAGTACTCAGATCTGCTGGCTCTGATGCCTTTATCTTTGTCACTGCATCTATTTTGATGTCTCTTTCCTGCTAAAAGCAGAATGTTGTTTACTAGAACAATTCCTATCCCGCATCTCTGAAAATTAAAAGGAATCTTCTATGAAGAATTTGATACGCTGCTGAATGTTGAATTTAAATGTTTAATTTCTTTTTTTTTTTTAGTTGATTTATCTTTAGAGAGACAGAGACAGAGTGAACAGAGCCAGTGAAAGGGCAGTGAAAGAGGGGGAGAAAGAGAATCCCGAGCAGGCTCCCTGCTGCCCCTATGGAGCTCAACGTGGGGCTTGAACTCCTGAAACTGAGATCATGACCTGAGCTTAAAGCAAGAGTTGATCACTTAATGAACTGAGCCACCCAGGCGCCCCTAAAATTTTTAATTTCTTAAAGATGCTAAGGATGCTTTTTTTCTTTTTAACTTAGTGTTCATATACCTAGGGTTTTGAACCTTAAAATTAAATATTTCCTTAGGTTATTTTAAATGATAGCATCTTAAAATGTTCTAACAGTTTGACTTAAATGACATCATTGTGGCTGGCTTAAGCATTTGTTTTTATCTCCAGAATCAAACTGTATCTTTACATTTCAGAGGCTTATTTAGTCCTTTATATGCCCTTCCCTCTTGATGTACAAGGTAGTTCTATCCTGATATCAATGCCTGATAAAACTTTGTTTTTCTTTGACAAGTTTTTTTTGGGGGGAGGAGAGTTTATATATTAGAGTGACATTAATTTTATCTCAAGGAGAACTTAGCTACGCTCCCACCTTATATATTTACAAAGGCTTCCATTTAGTTTTAAATCATCGAGCACTGCACTCTGCTATTACTAATTAGATGCTAATTAGTGTTCTTTTACTTGCTCATTTATTTGGAATCTTTCTTTTTCTTCATGTCAAGGTCCCTGAAAGTGTGTAAATTTCATTAATGGCTTTTATCTGATCTTTAAACAGATTGTGGAACAAAGTAGTCTTTTGAAAATTATAACAGGCCAGCATCTACATTTGACAAAGGCACAAAATTCTAGGGGATATTATTAACCTGACAGTAATTACCAACTTCAGTGAGATTGCTGCACAGCAAGATGCTCTACAAGTTTCTTAACTGATATAAATCAGTCCTTTAAAGTTTGCTTTTAACATTGAGCCTCCGCGAAATCACAAGTAAAAGATTAAAGGACAAAACTTAAAATGCCGGGATAAATGTTTTAAGACTAACATATGTCAAGTATATGCTTATTTTATTTCGTCTTTGAGCAGTTTTGCGTAATGGTAGATTCATCCCTTTTTACGGGGGGGGGGGGGGGGGGAGGGAGAGTGAGACGTTGATCATTTATGTAAGTTGGGCTGAAGGGGGAATCCCATGCAGAGGGGAAGCATGTGCAAAGGCCCAAAACTTCAAAGAAACATGGCAAGTTAGAGAAAGAGAAGGAAGAATTGAGCTTAGGCCCCTGTTACAGGCAAGGCTGGCACATCCGGGATCACAAAGGAAAGGTTAAGGGTTTGGAGACTCACCCACTGTGCATGTGGCTGATCACTCTCACCACAGTGTGAGGAGTGGATTAAGAAGGATGAGAGAAGTAAGCCTCATAGTCAGTAAAGACAGATCATTATGGCTCCCGTTAGGATATTGGCAGTTCAAGTAGAATATAGATAATTTTGAGAAAGATTTTCTAAGTAAACTGCTAAGGATGGCCACTGGGTGGTCTGACACTGAGATGGTCTTACAAGGACGTCCCAGACTGAAGCTAATAGAACACATTGGCCAATCATTGATAAGAGATGCCTCTGAGGAAAAGTCGAACCTCAGGTAAGTTGCTGAGGATGGGATCCACTGAACTTGAAGCAAGCATCCTGGTAGCTAAGAAAATGAGTGAGTTGATTCTCTAGGGGTTACAGGCAACATAAGTCAGCATCTACTACATCCCACTCGTTGCAGCTCTCAGACTCATTGGAAAGAGCTTCTCTATGATTCTAGTGAGACTTTCCTGAGGAATTTTTCAAGATTATTGGGATGGACCATATTTCCTAAGGCTAGAACTAGTTTGGAGGCTGCAACTGACACTGTATCTCTCTCTGGTACTGTGCATTTAGATTCCCCTCACATTTGTTGGCGCCTTTGCTGGTTTAAGAGGCTTATCTGGTTGAGTGATCCAGATCCTACCTGCTAAAGTGTGAAAACCCCTGATCACCATGCCTTTCTTGGGTTATGGCCACTGTCCTCATCAATTTGCCATAAAGAATGGATAAGGGAGTGCCAAGAACTGCTACATGGAAATACTGAGTGATCTTTCCTGCCCAGATCGTGTGGCAGAAATTCCCACCTACCTCCCCGGTCCCCTAACTGCTTTGTGTGACAGAAACTCCCTATCTTTGTGAGGATAGAAGCAACTTGCTCCTCCTGCACTGATGACTCCTTTCTTTGTCTACTGGTGTGTCCATGCAATAGCTTATGTGGGTAAGTCCAAGTGATTGGGCAATACACCAGCCTTAAAGCTTGCCTTCTTCTCCCTTGGAAACTTCACTTTCTTGAAACCAGATCTTCTCTTTTTTTGCCCTCCAGATACAGGAGGTAATAGTCTCATTATATGCTACCACAAAGATCCTCTGTTTCAAACCTCTTCTTAAATTGTTCTCAGGCAACTAATAACCCAGTTTTATAAAATAAAACAATGTTGCTTCCAAAACCATTAAAAAGCATCAGAGTCTATCAGTTCAAATAGAACTACCTTGGAATTGTGTATTTTCCTAAATTAAATGTAGGTTAACTTGAAATTTATGAATATGTTTTTTTTCTCTTCATCTTGGTAGCTTAAAATGTGATTCACATTTTATGGTTGAGATCCTGGACAAAACACCTTCCTTGTCCTGTCTTCTTGAAGATACTAAGCAGCCTCCAAAGGGAGAAGCTGCAAATTGGTTTTCAGAGATGGAGGAAGAATGTGTTGGAGAATGATCAAGGCTTGAAATTAGAATGATGTGGAGTTTTTCACATGACCTGAGAAACTTGTAATGTATCTGTCTACTCTCAGAGTTACAGACCACATGCTTAATTATTGAAGCTGTATGTCAAATGTCAACTCTTGATAAGCTCCAACTCAGATTTTTCTTTGCTTAAAAATACCATAAAACTGTTTGCTATATGTGTGTCTCTGCCTCTCTCTCTCTCTCTCTCTCTCTCTCTCTCTCTCTCTCTCTCTCACACACACACACACACACACACACACACACACACACACACACACACAGGCTTAAATTAGGTATAGCCTAAAAGTAGGTAAAAGGCCAGACCCTCATGTTTTGTCTTTTTTTCTTGAGTATAGTTAGCACACAATGTTACCTTAGTTACAGGTGCACAATGTAATAATTCAACTTCTCTTAAGATGTGCTCATCACAAACGTAACTAATTTTGTAACCATACAGTGCTATTACAATAACATTGATTATGCTCTTTATGCTTACCTTTTATTCTTACGACTTTTTTGTTCCATAACTAGAAGCCTGTCACTTTCACTCCCCTTTACCCATTTTGCCAATTCCCCTATTCCCTTACCCCTCTGGAAACCAACAGTTCTCAGTATTTATAGGTCTGATTCTATTGTTGGCTAATTCATTTGTATTTTTAGATTCAACATATGAGTAAAATCATATGGTATTTGTCTTTCTCTAATTATTTCACTTAGCATAATACACTCTAGGTCCACCCATGTTGTTGCAAATGGGAAGATCTCATCCTTCTTTATTACTGCATAATATTCCATTGTGTATCATGTATGTTTATATGTATATACATATGCATGTATGTGTGTGTATGTATACACACACACAGTATATATGTGTATATATATATATATATATATATATATATATATATATATATATATACACCGCATCTTCCTTATCCATTTGTCTACCGGTGGACTCTTAGGTTGCTTCCATATCTTGACTATTGTACTTGGCAATAAACACAGGGGTACATATATCTTTTTTCATTAGTGTTTTTTCTTTTCTTTGAGTGAACACCCAGCAATTGAATTATTAGATCATATGGTATTTCAGTTTTTAATTTCATGAGTGACCTCCATAGTATTTTTGGCCGTGGTTACACCAATTTACATTCCCATCAATAGTGCACATATCCTTGGCAATACTTGTTATTTCTTGCTTTTTTTTTTATTTTAGCTTTTCTGAAAATGTGTGAGGTGATATCTTACAGTAGTGTTGATTTGCATTTTCCTGATGATTATTGATGTTCAACATCTGTCTATTGATTTTAGATTTTTATACTTTACATGGCTTTTACTTATAATTTTATAAATGAAAACTATTTCTTACATTTTGTTTTCAAAGCCATGCTGTGTAGTGCTGTCCAGTTTTGACATTCACCTCTCAAAATCAAATGATCAGTAACTATCTAAATAAGGACCTTCACACTGAAAATCAAAAGCCTCCAATTCATGATGGGCTCTGCACCCTGCCTTCTTGTGATGTGCATTTTTTTCCATCCCCATCACCCCGTCTCGTCTTATGCTGAACTCTCGGACCTGTACCAGCCACTTGAGCTTTGTATACACCGGTTTCCACAACTATAAAAGATAGTCACAGTTTCTTCACATACTATTTGAAATATAATGAGATGATCACTTTTTCTTTGGGATTATTTCTCCTACCACTATCAATCACTTCCTTTCTGGGAATATCACCAACAGGTGTCAGTCTTATAGAGTACCCTTTACCTCTAAGACCCATTTCTCCTCACATAAAGGATGAACAGACAAATTTATAAGGGTGGTGGCTGGGGACCTGGAATGAATAGGGTTCAAAGAACAGGGACTTAGCAACAAGTGGGCTCAGATATTTAAAAAAAGCAATCTAAGAATATTAACTCTAATATTTCTCAAAAAGTGGCTCCCAACCAGCTATCGTATTGACCTTGGATAATGGTTAAACCTTGAGGTTCGTCAGATTTACCCCAGACGTAGTGAATCAGAACCAGTAGACTTTTGTTCAGAAGCTTTGCTTTGTTTAAATGATTTTATTTTTTATTTTTATTTTAGAGAATGTACAAGTGAGGAAGAGGGTCAGAGGAAGAGGGAGGGAGAAAATCTTAAGCAGGCCCTGTGTTCATTGTGGCACCCAACGGGGAGCTTGATCCCATGACCCTGGGATCATGACCTGAGCTGAAATCAAGAGTCATACACTCAACCAACTGAGCCACCCAGGTACCCAAAATCATTGCTTTGTTTAGAAGCTTCGTCTGGCTTTGCCAAAATTTCTTTGTGCCTATCACTACAGGGGTTTAAAAGGCATATAAATGAGAAAAAATGTTTCTAGCTTTAATACATTTTCAGTTTTGCAGGAGTAACTGACAGTCCTTGCCTACTCCCACACGTAAAGCTACCCTGGGGTGGGATGAATGGAACCATCCCTAACTCTCTCCAAGGCTGCAACTGTGCTACAACAGGCCAGTGTTCCAGAAACCACTTCAAATAAGCTGGGTGCGTCTTAAAAGTAAATCAGAAAGGTAGCCACAAACTTGTGTGCTCCTAAAAGAACCTCAGACTACAGCCCTCAGATCCACAGGAATTCAGAAATTCGCAAATAGGAAATCATACTCACAGCCCCCAGGATGTCACCGGCTCTGCAGAACAGGTGTAAAATGAAAACTTGCTCATGGTGGATAATGTAATCTTCTTATTAGTTCCAATCCAAGAGCAAACTGAAGTACTTTATTAATAATTGCCATTTTTATGTGCACTCTGACACCTGCGAGCTATGTTTCTTTTTTGCTTCAGGAGTTCAAACTGACCAGCGCCACATTATTGATTTTTACTTTCCCATTTATGAAAAAACATGCAACAAGAGAGCCCACAGGTGTCTCCTAACCCCTTTTAAGCCAGACATACAATTCTTTGGCAAACAAAAAAGGAAGAGAAGAATTCTCATTTCTGGATAATGATAATCTCAAACAGAGCAGGCAAGGAAGTAGAGGGTTGCTACATAGCCGCCCCCCCCAAGTCACCTTCATGTTCACACTATATGTGTCTTTGCAGATATTTTTCACACTCACAACACCACTTGTGTCAAAACTGACACAATCACAGAAGAGAAGCAAATTTTGTGATCAGAAGATATGGTTCCTGGTTTTATGAAAGAAAATTCTAAGCTTATTCTTTATTCCTTACGAGCCTATTTTCTTTATTTTTACTAGAGAGTCAAATGTCTAAACAATGTTTTTGCATTTGCTTCTTCCTGTTTGCCTTTGTGCCTGCATTTTGCTCTACTCTAGGTATCTGCCTGCCTCTCAAGCTCTCTGTTGGCTCCTAGGGAAAAATCCTGTTTTTTTGTTTTTGTTTTCCCTCTCTCATAGATGCTTATTGGAAAATTTCACAACCTCTTGCCTTATTCAACCCAACTTTTGTTTTCCCCAAAGGGGTGTTGTATGGTTTGTGCATAAAATACTTTTTTTAATTTTTAGATCATATTCCATGTCAGATTTAGTCTCTTTTGCCTATAGCCATATTTTAAATTATCACCAATCTTTTTTTACCAAAGCCATGCACACCTATGATAAATGCTTCATAATTAAAAACATTTTTTATACCACCGCTTTCTACTTGGAATCTCCCCCATAGATGTGCAACCACAGTCAATCTTTTCTGACTCTAGGCCTTTGAGTTAACCACTCAATTTTAGATTATGCTGCTATGTCTGTTTTCCTTTATCCACTTATGAACTGTCTTTATGTTCCATAGTTTTCTGATTTCTCCTCTTTGTTATCTCTTTCTTTTTTTGGATCTTAATATTGAGTTTTAAGGGAGAAATTAGAAGAAATGAGGATCTCTCTACCTCCTATTTTAGCACCCTGGTTACCAGGGATGAACGTACACCCAAGCACAACACTGCTCCAAGACAGAAGGTTATAAAACAGTGTCAGGGCTGGGGATTAATGAAAATATAGTGTTCCGTGTGTCGCTGCTTTTATTCATTCACTGCATTGTAGGATAACACGTGGCAATTATCCAGAATCCCCTGCCTGAGCAGCAATCTTAGGAAAAATTAAATGATCTTTGAGATACTATGAGAACTTTTCTGACAATCATATATTTTTTTCCCTTTGTCTATCCTCTGCCTGCATCTTTACAGCATCAACATGTATAATCAGACCTGGAATTTTACAACTGTCAAAATAGATGAGGTGCAGCATAAATTCCATTGTTTTATTCTGTGGCCCTCAAGGTTGGTTTGCTAAACCAATTATTAAAAAAAAAAACAAAAACAGCATTGTTGCCTTGTCTTCTTAGGGCAATGGATGAGAGCTCACTATAAATCAATGCCCGAATCTCATCTGGAGTCAGCCTGTGGCTGAATGGAGATCTTAGGGGGAAAGGGAGATTTCTTAGGAAGAGAGCTGAAAATGACTGCTCAAGAATCAAAGGAAAAGACTCAGAGAAGGTAACAGAAGAATATGCATTAATGACAAGTGTGGAGAAAGCAGAGAGGATTGTCCTTGTCTATAGGAGAGATCTAATCAAAAGGAAGCTATTTTTAATTTGGATGTCAACAAAACTTTTCATTGAGTATAAAATTTAATCTATGAGCGTTTTTTTCCAGAAGATCAGTTAGCAAATATAATTTCATGAGATTTTAATAATGAGAAAAATAAAAGATGAGGAAAACGGGAGGAAGAAGACAGTGACAATGGCAATGTAATGATAAAAGAGGAATTGAGAGGAATTACTTGGATTAAAATGTGTCTGTTATTAAAAGTTATAACATGCTCTTTATCTCCCTATGACTTTCTCAAAAGTGTCAACAGACTACAATCACATGCTTTGTATGTAGGAGGCACATAATACAAAAGCATAATACGGTCTGTTGGGGTATTGTAAGTTTTTCAAAACATTTTGGTACTCGTTTCATAATTTAATGTTCAAGTGGCTGCATGAAATAGATAAGGTAGGAGATGTAGATAAAGAAAAAGGTAACCCAAGAATGTAAATGACTTGTACAGAATCTGGACTTCATCTCCCTTCCCCCACTAAATGCTAAGTCCTCTCCACTAAAGATTTAAAAGGACTACAACAAACACAAAACAAAAACCCTGATTATCTTTTAAATATAGTGTTTTCCTCTTTTTCTCATTAGCAAATTCTGAACCCTTTTTTAGATCCACTTAAGCCTCTTTCCTCAGAAATTGGTTTATAATTCATATTATATTTTGTACACCCTCAGAATTAAGGTGAAGAGTGTAAAATTCAAATAGATGCATGCTCTATATTGATAGTCTTCCCAGTTTACATCTCTCCAAGTCAAGATTTGGAAATAGAGTTCATCAGGCAAATCAAGAAACAGACTCTTAACTATAAAGAACAAACTGATGGTTACCAGAGGGGAGGTGGGCAGGGGGGAACAGGTGAAAGAGGTAAGGGGGATTAAGGAGGGCACTTGTTGTGATAAGCACCCAGTGTAGTATGGAAGTGTTGAATCCCTATATTGTACACCTGAAACTAATGTTATGCTGCAGGTTAGCTAGCTGGAATTTAAATAAAAGCTTTAAAAACAAAAATATATTTTAAATTTTAAATCAATATAGATCAAGTCTATCCCAAAATTTCTACAGGGGTGATGTTAGACAAATAAACTAATCTCTTTAAGCTTTACTTCTTCAAATATAATATAGTGAAATAATAAAGCCTGGTTGTGATTAACATAGGAAATTTTGTCTACCAACTTTGCTATTTTTCCAGATGATTTTGATGTGGCCAACAATAAAGACACTTATTCCCTGGACCTCAGGTTTGTCAAAGGAACCAGAATAGGCTAATCAGAAAATTTCTTCCCCTGAACTCTCTTATTTGATAGATATGTGACCCAAGGCAAGTGAGATAATCTGTGTTCTTCCTTGACAGTTCTTAGAGCAAAAAGGTGTTCTTACCTCTTATAGATGACCATTGTTCCTCATCACTGCCACATAGATAAGTCATGTTACTGAAAGAAGAGAATGATTCACATCTAAATGACAAAGTGGGGGTGTAAGGAGGGATAGAGAGAGGGAGAGAATATGAACAAATAAGTATTATAACAGATTAAATGTTACCTTCCCAGTATCTTGATTTGCTATTATTTGCTAATTCCCCCTCATTTTATTTAAAACTACATGGAGTTGGAGTTTTCTCATAGAAATTTGAACAGTTCTGGTGAAAAAATGCCTCACAGAGTTGTAGGGTTGCAATGAGCATTGAATTAGTTAAACCATGCGAAGGTTGTACATTGCCTGGCACACAGTAATCATACAATAAAATAGACAGTATTATGATTTTGTATTATATGCCTTCTACATAAAAAGCACGTGATTGTAATCTACTGACACTTTTCCAAAAGTTCTAGGGAAAGAAAATTCTATTATTATAGCTTTTGTAAGCAGGAACATTTGACTCCATGTTTGCTCCATTGAAGGTGGTGATGATGATTCCTTCTCTTCATTCCTGGGAGAGTTTCCTGTAAAGCACCCTGTAAATAGTAGGTGCTCACTCAATTCTGTCTGGAAACACAAGTGTTAAAGATTTAGTACTATAAGAGAACTTTGAATTATATAGATAAATAATGGGTTTCTCTTGTCAGATCTAACCACCCACTACTTTCTATCACTTTTATTTTCATTCATTCTTATCATCGTTAACTCAGATTGAAACCTCAACTTAGGCTCAGACTTGAAAAAAATAGTTCAATCCCTGTTCTGTGTGTTTCTATTTGGAGGAGCAAATGTATTTGTTATCTCATAGACACTGTGACTGTGTTGTACTGATTGCACCTGGCTGTCATTCATGTGAATTTAAAGTCCTGGTCCATGCTGTTCACTCCCAAGTATTCTCTCTGGCTGTCTTGAGAAAGGGGACTGTAAAGGTAGTTGAGAATAAAGGCTCCTTAGACAGTTTTTTTAAGTACAGTAATGAAGCTTATTCCTATATACCTTATTAAGATGATACACAAATGAGGAAAACTGTGTTAGAAGAGTTTAAAACAATTTAGGAAAAATACGGTAATTGCTCCAGGCTTACTATTCACAATTGTTAGTTATTTTCTTCATCTGTATCCACATGATCCCTGATAATCTTGGGGTTAACTCCTAAACCTTAGCTGTGACACATACAAGTGCATTTGGATTGCATATTCAGGAGTCTACTCAATAATTTTTAGGTAAAGACTTTAAGCAAAACAAAAGCCCTGTTGACGTTGAGCTATAAGTCTGCTTTGAGAATAGCATGACAAATTCTTAACTTTGGTTTCTTCAGCGTGGACTTCAGCTACAGCTTGAACTTCAGGTTTAGTGGCTGCTCTGGAGAATACATAGTATTCAAATGAGGGGATGGCACGGGGGTTCATTTTAACTGTTTCCATATCTCTTTGAGAAAGTGTCATGGAAAACATAAACTGAAACTTAGGAACCAGATAGCTGCTTCAATAGGTGAGTGTTTTACAAACTGTTTGACTTATAAATACCTTTTTAAATCATAACAGACGCTGTTATATAGTCATCAACATCTACTTCTGCATCTTAGGCACATAGCTGATCTGCTATTTCTTAGTTCCTTTCCACATTAGACGTAGCCACGGGACTAAGTTCTGATCAATGACAAGTGAGCAGCAATGATGCAGTCCACTTCCTTACCTTCCTTCTTTCTGGTTCTTTCTGTGGGCTAATGAAAAGGATCCTGCTAAGGTTGCTAAAAGAAGGAAGAGTCTGAAAATGAAAAAGATCTGAATACCTGTTTGGGGAATGGAAGGGCACCTAACAATGAGAAACAAGGTTATTGGGGATTTATATGTTATTAATTCATTTTTAATGTGGTAAGCTAGAATGATTTGGGGTATGTTTGTTTTGTAGTTAGGGATATTTACCCTAAGTAACATAATAGTAATGTGTAACCTCTTGAACCCCATAAAATTACTTGTACTTTAAATTTTGAATATTTTGTAAAGAAATAAAGTTTAGACTAGTATAACATAGCACAACAAACAAAATACAAAATACAATATCTAGTTTTTGTTACACTTAAGAACAAGTTTTAACTTACCGTCTTGTAAAAATTGTGCCTGAATTTTAGTTTATGATAATTTGCTAACAAATTAATGTAAATTATATTGTGATTTGTTTTTGGTTCAAGCTGTGTAGCCTAAGGCTGCCTGGGTTTGAATTACTGACTAGCTCTATGAAGTTGGGTGATATATGTAACCTCTTTAAGGCTCAAAATATCCATCTAGAAGATAGGCATAATAATCTTTACTTAATAGTGTATTACCATTATCTCATCCATGAAATGAGATCTCATAGTACTTACCTCATGGGTTGTTGATAAAATTATTCGTTGACATACATAAAAGTTTTAGGTATCATCAATAATATTCTGACTGCCATATTATCACATCATGGAATCTGTATCCTGTGAGAGAAGATAATCACTTTCTGGATCAGTGACACTGCCTCTAAGTCTTTGTAGAAACTTAGAGTTAGATGGAAGTTTTGGAGAGCATCTCTGCTTTTCAGTCTATCCGCCAGTTTAGTAGCTGGGATAATTGTAAAATGCAAAACTGATTATATTACCTCCCCTCCACCACCAATACCTACCCACACCCATCCATTGGTATTCAATATATTTCAGTGACTTTCTGTGCTCTTACAGTTAAATTCTCAACTTGGATTCCAAAGCCCTTTGTGGTCTTGTCTCTCCCAGTGACTCCAGGTTCCCTTTCTTCCCATTCTAGCCCCTTTGTCTTCTACTGTTTTTGTTGCGTTTTTTTGTTTATTTGTTTGTTTGTTTGCTTTGGATCCCTGAAGTGCAGCATGTTCCTGATCTGGGGATCCTGTTCCCTTATCTCTCTACCTAGTTATGTTCTTCAAATCTCAACTTAATTGCAACTTCCTCAGGAAAGACTTCTATTACTTCTCAAACTAGGCCAGAACCTCCTCTACACATGTTCATACTTATGGATAATTGTTATACACAGCACCCATCACAGTTCATAACTGAGCACCTATGTAGTAGACTCTTAGATAAACTACTCAGATCCACATTTGGGACAACGTTATTTCCCACAAACCCTCAAACATTATCCTTCTGTGTATGCGTCTTAGCTGAAATGAGTCGCCAGATGGGACAGATGGGACAGACAGCATCAAATGACAAGCTGGCACAGAGGTGTAAGGTCCAGATGGCTTATCTGACTCAGGGAGTCTCTGAAGGCTATTTCAGAGCCCGATTTCCTCATAGGAATGACTGAGGCCTTTCTTGACACTGTATCGCAGCCCAACTTCTACCCAATCCTGCCTCCTCTCTTTCCTTCCCACCAGCGGTGGTCACAAGACAAGTTATCCTACTAATCTCCATCTCCGAATCTGCTTCCAGGAGAACCCAGTGTGTAACAACCTTCTTAGACATTTTTGGATTGATGTATATATCCTCCATTGTCACTCCATGAAGTCAAAGGCCACATCTGTTTTTCCCACCTATGTATATTCTATATCAAGCCCAGATTCTAATACATCATAAGTGCTCACAAATATTTCATGAATTAATATCATCTGCCCTCCTTGTTTTATGAATGAGTCAAGATTTAGGAAAGTCACATCCCCACAGTGCACAGCTAAATAGCCTCTTTTTTTCCTGCCTTGCCTCCCCCACTGTCCTGTTCTAGAGGACCCAGAAACTTATGTATCCCCATCCTTAAGAAGGAGCAACATTTTTATTCCTCACAAAAGGCAGCTTTTCTTTTCTTAGGGGGATAAAGTTGCTAAGTCCAAGGTCATGTTTGGTGAGTCCTGAAACCCTCGAAGTATCAGTGTTAACTACACACCCTCCCCTGATCTATGAGACATTCCCAGATAGCTCAAGTCCCCAAATCCATCATCCTGACTTTGGTAAAAGGAACTCAGCTGACACCAACATCCTTCAATACCCGTTGTTCAGCATTATTGCTAAGTAACAGGAAACTATTTTAATGGACTGCAGGACCATGTCAGGGACCATTTGCTCTCCATATAATTTAAGTTGCTTTTTAGACTGCAAAGGACTTTAATAAGAGTTGCATCATTCTGCTTATGGATTTGAAAAGTGGCAAAGTTAATTTGTTTTTCTTACTAATCTTGTGCTCCTCCCTGTCCTTTTGCAGAACTGATAAAACAAAGTTTTCCTCTTTTGAACTGAAAGTCCGGAGGTTGGTGCCAAAACAAATATTCCTGCAGAAAAATCCTGCAGTGTGGTTCAGGCTTAGGGTAAATGCTACGTGTGTGTGTGTGTGTGTGTGTGTGTGTGTGTGTGTGTGTGTGTGTGTGTTTTACCTTGGGTATATGTGTCCTGTGGTTCTTCAAAAGGTGTGAGCTTACAAGTCCTTTGATGAACTTCCAGTGAAAGTTACCACCCCAACCCAGGCACCTTTACCACATTAAGAGTAAATAGTTACTTTTTGGATGGCACAGAGTTGAAGAACATGCAGTCTGCACTTAGAACGTCATATTCTATATTCAGTTGAGTATTGGCTTTATGCTTACTGGTGATGTCTTTGAGCTTCACTCAGTGCATGATAGTATGTACAGTGTGGTTATGAATTTTAAATGAGCTAGTGAATTCCATTGTGTGTGTGTGTGTGTATATATATATGTATATATATAGTCACATATTCTTTATCCATTCATATATCAGTGGACACTTCGGTTGCTTCCATATCTTGGCTTTTATAAATAATGCTGCAAAAACATAAGGGTGAATTTGAATTAGTGTTTTTGAATTAGTGTTTTTGTTTTCTTTGGGCAAATACCCAGTAGTGAAATTACTGGATCCTACAGTAATTCTACTTTTAATTTTTTTGAAGAACTTCCATTCTGTTTTCCACAGTGGTTATATACTCAACCATAAAAAAATGAAACCTTGTCATTTACAACAACATGGATGGACCTAGAGGGTACAATGCTAAGTGAAATAAGTCAGAGAAAGACAAATACCATATGATTTCATTTATATGTAAAATTTAATAACAAAGCAAATTAAAATAAAGAGAAAATCCAGACTTAAATACAGAGAACAAAGTGGTAGTTGCCAAACAGGAGGTGGGGGGTGGGGGTGGATGAAATAAAGGGAATTAAGAGAACATTTATCATGATGAACACTGAGTAATATATAGAATTGTTGAATCATTATATTGTACATCTGAAACTAATCTAACACTGAATGTTAATTATACTTGAATGAAAATATAGAAAAAAGTAAGTGACCTAGAAATTAAAGCAAACTCTCAATATCACATATTTCAAGGATTATGGCACACTTGATCTCAAATACCCCTAGCACTGCACTCACACCTTCCCTGCAGCCATATCAATAGACTATGAGTTCAGAAAGAGTGGGAAAGATCATGTGTTACTAGGCTTCAAATCTCTAGAACTAAGCACAACCAACCTGGCCTATTAATAATTGTTTAATCTGTGGATTTGTTTATTTCAAATTTTATGATGGTTTGTCTTTATTAAAGACTATTAGCACCTCTATTTGTTGAATTTGACAACATGATAAAATATACATGTGATTACGCTTGTATCCCAAAGGCTAACTGATGCTCTGAGAGCCTTAAAAGAAAAAGGATAAATAGACAGCATTAATTACAAGTTGAGGTTTACATCTGTCTTCGGATTTTCTCTGATCACTGGTTCTTTCATTAGTGGGCACTGGATAAGTAGCAATTTTGTGTGGTTAAATAGAAGAGTTTAAATCTACTGTAACTTAGTACTTATCAAAGGAGGGAGAGGTTATAGTTTCTAATTAGAATCAACTGGAAGAATTTTCTAAAACAATATTCCCTCTTGATGTTATTTCCTACTATTATATTAAGAAATCATCCCAAGACCAACAAAACAGTTTACTATTATCTTTGACAGTCCTTTGTAAACACTGGGTTGTTCTCATTGTTGATCTCATACAATTGAGCTACCCTTCCACCTCGTTCTTTTTCTCTGTCTCTGTCCTCACTCCCTCTTCATATTATCATCTTTCTATATATGATGTTTTCAATATTTTCTTTTAGGGTTCTCCACATGGTTTGGGCTTCTCATAATGCATTAGACTTAAAAAATCTATACTTCTAATGTGGCAAATGCTTTTAAGTGGCAGAAGCTTCTAGGCCAGTTAAGGGCAAAGACTTTAACTTGCACAAGATCTTAAAGAATGAAAACTCCAACAATTTTGGAGAGGGTTTCCTTACATGTGGAATCAGTTACAAAATGCCTTTTTGTCAAAAGAAGCCTCAAGATGAAGAAATACAGAAATTGTCTACTTTGAGATTTGGTCTGCTTTCTAAAATACAACTGCATATGACATGAGAGTTTCCAGGCCACTCTTGGGGAAAGAGGCCCAGAGAATATTTGTACAGTAAAACTTTGGATTGCAAGTAACTTGTTCTTTGAGTGTTCTGTAAGATGAGTAAATACTTCTAATCTTGATAAACGAGAGATGTCTTGCAATATGAGTAGTATGTGATGCGGAATGTCACATGATCACAACTGTGCTGATGGTTCTTGAAATTCACTTTGATATATAAGTGCTTTGGATTACAAGCATGTTTCTGGAACAAATCATTCTCATAAACCAGGGCTTTACTGTACTTGGATTTTCACTGGTAAGAATTCAGAGACCAACCCTGTGATAACTGTTGTCTATATGCTCCTGTTGTTGAAAACTGTAACAAATGAAGACATGGGTCATAGTAACAAGTCCACAAGCATTTAAACACCTTGATTATCTACTGATAGAACCCAGGAAACAGCTCTGGATATCTGGGTGGTTCTTGGTCCCTGATAAATCGGAATCTCCAGATTCCTCTGGAATCTTGTGTCTGCGTTTTTAATAATTCCCTCCAAGTGATTCTAATGCACAACCAGGCTTTGAGGATTCTTTCTGTTGTTCTCAAACTTTCATATGCATCAAAATACTCTGGAGAGCTAGCTAAAACCCAGGTTACTGGGTTCTATTGTGTGAATTTCTGATTTGGTAGATCTGATATGGAGCCTAAATTTTGCCTAACAAATTCTCAGGTAATGCTGATGCTGCTTGTCTGTGAACCACATTTTCAAAGTCGTTACTGTACAGCAGGGTTCAGCATTTTTTTCCTAAAGGGTCTATATATTTAAAATCTATATAAACACTGCTGGGTTGTTGTCCCCTCTGGCTTGCCAAATTTACATTTCACTGGATTATATGAGCATACCTTAATTACTTTCCTCCTCACCAATACATGAACTTTTCAGAATGTTTAACTTTTGCCAATCTGATGTCTTCTAGTTATTTGTTGAAGAGTTTCTGGACTCCTACAAGCCTGAGTCTGGACCTGTTGGTTGAGGTGTGTGTGATTAGGATGTAGGCAACAACATACCTTGATAATAGGATACGGGGAAATATGCCTTCTTGTCAGTGCTCAGTTCACCAATGGCAAGGGTGGACAAACATTGGTCCTCCATGCAAAAACAAAATCTAGAGAAGAATTTCTCAACCTCAGCATTATTGATATTCTGGGCCTGATAATTTTTTTTATGGGGGGCTGTCCTATGCAATGTTGCATGTTGGGCAACATACCAGGCCTCTACTTACTAGATGCCAATAGCAAACCCCACCAGGTTATGACAAAAAAGAATGTCTCTAGACATTGCCACATGTCCTCCAGTGGACAAAACTGCCCCAGTTGAGATCCACAATCATGGACCACAATCATTGTTTTTCATTTGCGTCGGTGGCTGCCATGACTTAGACTTTTTGCGGGATGATAGCTGTGATCTGACTCATCCAGTAAGTCTAATGGGCACACTCATTTTGGCGAAGGCTGCAGTGAAAAAGAAAAGAAGCCTTTGGTGAAGGCTGCAGTGAAAAAGAAAAGTCATACTTTAATTTTCAAGGAGATTACTAAAATCAAACCAGAAGAGTTTGGATCTAATTTAAATGAAAAATAGTTTATTTGATGCATATATGGTTTAAAAAAATACACCATTTGTCAGCATTTTAAAAATTAGAGATTTCAGATAATGGGATTTTCAGCTCCCTTTTGAACTTAGATCTCTATTGGCAACATTGAACTTTAATTCCTTCATTGATCAGCTAGAACTATGTAGCTGCTATCTCCACAGATGGTCACGTGCCCTTCAGATTTCTGTGTCCCCCATTTGTTCTCAGTCTGCCTTATTCTCATTATCCATGAGTATTTGAGGTGGCAACTGTTTGGATTGTATTCTCAGGTCTATCTGATTTCAAATGATTTTAGGGAGGTGAGATTAATCAAAGGAAAGAACACAAATGGACTCCAAATTTACAAGTAGAATTGCCAAATCAGAACTTTGTCCCTTTAAAAGTTTTACTTCCTTTGCTTTCAGCCAGTGCTGGCTAATGAAAAACAACGATCTTTGAACACCAAGGATAATGGAAAAAAAGAAGAAGAAAATTGTTATAAATGTTATAAAATATGATATTTGCTGATTTATTTGTAAGTTTTTCTCCTTAATATTAAATTCCCTCTAACTCAATGTCCACTATTGACATTATGGAAAGATACTTGGAGTAAAAGGCTGAGTGATTTTTTTCCAAGACAGGAAACAGGCAATTATAAAATTTAAAATCAGTTTTCTAGTTGCAATTGGAGATTGCCACTTTGAAAGAATGCCTGAGTACTGGCACAGTATTCATTATAAGTCATGTTTTATGCTCTCCGAGTAAATAAAAGTGTCTTATGTTCTAGAGGAGAGTATAGATGTGTTCCCTGGCATGTATCTCATTACCTGATCTCTTTTCTTCATGTTGAAGTAAGGACTGCTTGTTACACAGCATCTCATACATCATAGAAAGAGACGCTATTTGGGAGATAGATGCTAGCTACATAGAACAGAGATCAAAAACACTGCAGACTTAGAAGGCACATAAGCCTGAGTGTCTCCCCAATCACTTTTGAGTGCTAAGAGATTGCCAGAAGCTCTCTAGTCACTTGGTACGTGGTAAATGCACGAGGTTTGCTAATCTATTATCTGAGCTTTATGTGACCTCTTAAAGTTTTCTAAAGTAGGCCCTGGCCACTTTCAATTTTTTGAGGGGGGGAGAGAAAATAAATCATCTTTTTATCTGATATTTCTGTGTGGAAATAGAAGTTGACTTGTGAATTGCAGTGATGGCCAAAACATTCAGCAATAATGGAAATGTGCAATAATCTGTTGTTCAGTGTAGTAGCAACTAGTTGCAATCGACTACTGGTCACTTGAAACATGGCTAGTGCATGTGAAGATGTGAATTTATAATTGCATTATTTTTATTCAGATTTAAACTTAAAGAGCTGCCTGTGACTAGTGACTACCCTAATGAACAACTCAGATCTAGAGTCTTTTGTCATATTCCATGCTAAAGTGGCTTGTTAGAGAAGCATGGTATGAATGACAGACAATGAGCTGTAAGGAGTTTAGAATGAAAAACAGAAAGGCAATGGTTTTAGTCAGGGTTCTCCAGAGAAACACAACCAACATGGTGTGTTTGTGTGTGTGTGTGTGTGTGTGTGTGTGTGTGTGTGAGAGAGAGACAGACAGACAGAGACAGAGAGAGAGACAGATTTAAAGGAATTGGCTCACACAATTGTGAATAAACAAGAGGTGAAAATCTGTAGGGAGGCTGAATGCTGTATTCTGGGAGGCTGGAGATCTAAGAAAAAGTTGTAGTTTAAATCCAGAGGCAGTCTTCTGACAGAAATGCTTCTGTTCAGGGGAGGTCAGTCTTTGTCTAGGATCTTTGTGTAAGTAATCAGCTTTGCTCAAAGTGTATATATTTAAGTGTCAATCGCATCAAAAAATCACCTTCACAGAAACATCCAGAATAATATTTGACCAAATATCAGGGCACTCTTGTCCAGCTGAGTTCACATAAAATTACCCATCATAACTATCCTAATGAGAAGAAAACGCAGTCACCTTTAGAGGAAAGAGAAGATCAGGAAGGCTTGGAGACAATGTAAGATAAGCTAACATAGAATAAACAACCATCTAAAATGCTTTGTGGTGGGGCGCCTGAGTGGCTCAGTGATTTAAGCATGTGACTCTTGATTTTGGCTCAGGTTTTGATCTTAGGGTTCAAGATCAAGCCCTTCATTGGGTTCTGTGTTGGCAGCACAGATCCTGCTTGGATTCTCTCTCTCCCTCTCTCTCTGCCCCTCCTCTGCTCTCTCTCTCTTAAAATAAATAAACTTAAATATATATATTGTTTTGTGGTATTTCAGAAGAGCCATTAATTTTTTTCATTTTGACCCATTTTTTATTTTTGGTTATAAATATAATTCATATTTATTATAAAGAACGTTATTATGGACATGACTGAGAAAAATAAATGTATACATGACTGTGCTGTGTCAACTTGGTTAAGGCTGAATACTACATTTTTCTAAATTCCTTTTTCTACATCATTGTGTGTTCACTTTGGTCAAATAGAAGTTATGTGAGAATTGAAAATTAAAATTAAAAGAAGTCAGTACTCAAAAATTCATCACAGTTAGATATGTGACAAGAAAATGTTGAGCTACTCTGCAAGTACAAGCTTCTCCTAATTTTCCTCCTCTATTTCATTGTGTCTCCCTAATGGTGATTCTTTCTGACCAGCGGTGGCCCACAGACTCTTAGCCAATGGATAGTTGAAGATTCACAGAGGCATAAGCCATATGGAGGCATTTGCTCCAGTGCTCATCTCCATGAATCGCAACACCTACCCAAGACCCCTCTGAGATAGGCTCAGCTTCTAAGATTTCCCTGCAGGTTCCAACTTATCTACCCACATTAGTGTTTTAGATAGGCTGGTTAATGATTCTTTTCTTGACTCACAGAATTCCCTTCTTAGACTTCACTTCTCCATCTCCTTTTATATTGATATAATGTCTAATGATCATTAATATCTCTTAGTCCCCTAATCATCAAAGTGGCTCTACTTCCATAATTAAACCTTGACTGATACTCACACACACAAAATAAATCAACTCCACTTGCTCAGTCATTTTCATCTGAGCTGCTATGAAGCTGTGAATTCTCATGTGAAATTTGTGTACTTTTTTTTGAACTTCAGTGAATGATTTTGCAATTATCCTGGTTAAATCTTGTTCAATAGATTAAGAACATCATTTAGCCATTTTGAAATAATTTTGGTTACCGATTGAAGTGATCTTTTTCAGTTTAGCAGGGCTGTCATCTACAAGCATCTCAGTAGCTTTAGAAAGTGAGGACATGGAGCAGTAAGGGACAAAGGGGACAAGCTGCTTGTCATGTTACGGTTAAATCAAACACTGTGATCAGTGGGACATGTACATTAATGATAGGTAAAATATGTCCTTGTATACTTCCCCTTTAAATATGACTTGGCGGATTTCCCATTAAGTGAAGTTGTACCTTGCTCTGACCAAGGAAATTTTGCATTGGTGACATGTGAATGCTAAAGGCAGACCCTCTCAAGGCCTTGCACCTTCTTCTTGTCCTGAGATTGCCATGTGAAGAAGCCCTGACCAGCTTCCTTGAGGGCAGCAGACCACATGGAAAGAGCGGCTTTAAGGATGTGTGCCTACTCTAAAATGGGGATATTTTTCTCTTTACAGTTACAAGTCCATTTGTTTCCCCTTTTGGGTAATTACAAAAAAAAAAAATGCTCTAGTACCAGAATTCCTATTTTCCAGATTTTCTGGAAATGTTAAATTATGAACAATAAGCCAAGAAGAATTTACTGGTTTCTCCTTGCTACCTCACATAGATGGGAGCTAATTCTCACGTCTAATCAGTTCTGTGGTGTTCAGTGATCGTAAGGGTGACTGATGACCAGCAATCCACTGCAGAAGATCTTGTACATGCAGAGGATCCCTTACTCATATGTCTTGTGTCTGAGCAGGGAAGACTTGAACTGCTAGTGGTTATAACAGCTGGGGTTCTTGGCACATCTCTATCTCAAGTTGATCCCTGCATGGTAGCCTCAAGGTGGTGAATCTCATTATATGCCAGCTCAGAGCTCCACACACACACACACCTTCTCTAACTTTGTCTTGGACATACCAGAGTTTAATATCTATTGTAGATATTACAGTACAAATATGTATAACATATTTGTTCACATTCAAGGAAAGGAAATACAGTTAGTTCTCAAAGTAGAAGTGTCCCTACCGTCACAAGAAGATCATCTAGATAAGGATGAATGAAAAAATAAAAACAGTGCTTTCCAAAAGCACCTCTGATAGTTACTTATTCAAATTCAGACTGACTATTTCTATGTTTGAATAGATTTATTCCATTTTTGTGCAGTCTTTAGAGAAACTTTCATATAAGAGGCTTCAAAATGAATCTTCTTCTTATAATTAGCCTTAGGCTTATCTTGTATTGTTCATAGGGTGGTTCTGCTTATGGTGAATAAAGAAGGATATTGGATTTGACAATTTCAATGTTGAATCTTTCTCAAGTATTCTACACGTGAAAGCTTAATATATTGGCATAAAGCATTTTTCCCTCCTAAATATTTTTACTAAACATACCTTGAATTTCCTGTGCATCATCATATTAAGTTAATACCTGGATATCTCACATATCTTCGTATGTCAGTTTTCTTAAAATTTTCTGATATATGCCAGCAATTAATTTATCTAAATATGTCTGCTGGTATTGTGAAAGTAGTAGTAAATGTTACATGGTAATGGGATAGAGATTCCTTTAGGGTGTCACCAAGCAGTAGATTGCTGAGGACTTCCTGTTTCATCATACTTAACTGGTAAGGTTATTTATGTAATGGTAGGAGATAAAAATTATACAATGCAGTAGGATGCTGGATGGGAAGTGATGAGAACTGTGTTCTAACTTCTAAAAACATCGTCTTATGAATAATGTTGATCTAAATGGGTATTTATTGTGCCAAAAGGATCAAAATTAGTTAATATAAATTAACTTCCCTTGAAAAGTAAAACAGAATTTTATTGTGTACCAGATAATGTAAGTTGAAGGAGAATGTAAAATTGTTGAATTTCTGAAAACACAAGACTGAGGTGACCGAAGACTTCTGTTAGAGTCTTGATTTTTGTTAAATGGTATATGTTCCCAAATTCTGTGGTTTTCAGAGGTATCCTACCCCTTTTGATAGGAAAAAAGTGCAGCTCAAATACTAACCAGGTATACCTTGAGGAATGATCCGGAGAAACTGTTGGTAGCAATTGAGAAGCAGGAGAAGAATGAGATCATTAGGAAACAACCATGTTTTGAGAATTCTGTGGGTTGTGGAACTTGACGGGTAGGGTAGACCCAAGGACTTTAGTTGGGCTCATTGGAAGAATATCCTGAAGGTTTTAGACACCTATTTTACATTTTAAAAGTCTGTTCTATGTCTTTGCTACATAGAAGGAAATCAGAAAGGGACCACCTTTTGAAATACTATAGCTAAAATCTATAGCTAAAGGGTTTGACCAAGGTTGGCAACTTCTTTTCTGACTTGGAGTTGAAAACACTGGGTTTAGAATTGTTAATTGAAATGAAGTAACTGTGAAATCTACTGCAGAGTGGCTATGTTAGGAAAACAATCATTTTGCTACCAAACCTCTACTAAAAACAAGGGAATTGGAGAAAATATTGTTGATTTTTCTGATTACACTTACACATATACATTATAGAAATTTGAAGAATGGAGAAAAGAGTAAAATGCATACCTTTTCTCTCTGAAAATGTTTACTTGATTTGAGTCCTTTTCCAATCCAATAGGAGCCATAATGCCTCTATGATCTTTTAAAATCTTTCTCCCTATCTAATATTAACTAGGGTTGTTAAATATTTTTTATAATCTTGATATTTAATGATATTTTTGATGATCTACATTTTATTTAGTTATAGGAATTTAGAGAGCATTCTCAACTTTTTCATCTCACCGGTTTACAAACTGAGATAGAGATGTGGGGAATGAATTGAATTAAATGTGCAATTAGAAATTAGGTAATCTGATGTTTCTACTATTCCTCTATTCCCCTTAGAAAATAATGGTTGCTTTTTGACTCAAGGGAATAATTACATAATTTCAAAAGGTTTACATATGTTCAATTAGTATAGTTTCTAATATCAGGAAACTGAAAAGAACCCACATTTCCTTGTTAGAAAATTTACAAATAAATTAGAGAATATAAATACAAGATAATACAATGCTATCACGTAAAATGACAATACAAAATATATTGCTCTAAATAAATGTCCATGATGGCTGTTATTTCGAAAAACTAAATAAAAACTAATCACAGAACAGCACTGTATAGTTAGTACACTATAGTCCTTTGTGTTTAAAATTATAAGCCTGCATCCACTTGGGGACTGAGTACAGGGAAATATCTGTAATAATGTTAAATGTATTAAAATAATAAAATATAGGGGTGCCTGATTGGCTCAGTCGGTTAAGCTTCCGACTTCGGCTCAGGTCATGATCTCACTGTTGGTGAGTTTGAGCCCCACATCTGGCCCTGTGCCGACAGCTCAGAGCCTGGAGCCTGCTTCAGATTCTGTGTTTCCCTCTCTTTCAGCCCTTCCCCTGTTCACACTGTGTCTCTCTCTCTTTCCAAAATAAATAAACATTAATTTTTTTAAACAATAAAATATAAATTACATGAATATATAACATTATAAATATAAAAAATGTTAAAAGTGTAAGAGTATTCAATTATTGAATTATTATATTATTGAATATTATTTTCAATGATATTTTAACTTTCTAAACTTTTTGAATTTTTCAGATATGTATAATCATTTACCGTTTATACAAAAATAAAACAACATTATTTAAGTCAAGATAGCAATTCTTTTTTTTTTTAATGTTTATTTATTTTTAGAGAGAGATAATATCCCAAGCAGGTTCCATGCTGTGAACACAGATCCCCATGCCAGGTTTTATCTCATGAACCATGAGATCATGTCCTGAGCTGAAATCAAGCGTCCAACACTTAACCGACTGAGCCACCCAGGTGCCCCAAGACAAGACACCAAGTTTGATCCTGTGTGTTGTCTTTAACTGTTCAAACTAGTTTTTATTAAATTCTCTAGCTGGCCTTTTCATTTCTAATTCCATATGTAGTTTCCTACAATCCTGGCCAAAAGACATTTTTTTTTCCATTCATTTGTTTTATATCTTTCTAGGTAAATGGAACCCTGGAGTTTCTTATATTTTATTGCAGTTAGTAAACATAAGTTTTGGGAATCATTTTCTTGAAGTTGAAGCACACCATTATATAGCCTGTAACACTACTCAATAATTGCCTTTCCCAAGAGAGATCTTTTATCTTCATACCCTTGACTGAGGATCTTCTCTGATTTTATGGCACTGTTACCTGTTTAAATGTATGACCAACTTGGGAATAATCATGCTTCCCAAGAAACAATGGTAATTGTCAGGCTATTCAGCAAGTGAAATGAAGTCTTAGAATGTTAATTTTAAACATATTTCCTTTGTGCATTTTTATAAATGTCAACTTTGAGAGAAGATTTTATTTCTCAAAGTTAATATGAAGGTGTAAAGCATTTAAATACCTGCCTTAAATTAGTCTTAAGAATGGCAATTTATAAGAATGAACTAAGCTTTCATTAATAGATGCTGTATGGGTAAGAGCCAAGACTTGTTTTTGTTTCTAGCCTTGGCTTAGTAAATTTCTTTATAGATTTTATTTCAGTATTCAGCACTGATATGCAAGTAAGAATAACTATTACAGTTACTGTGCATTTAATATGTGTCAGTCCATGCACTACAATACTTTACATTTGTTCCATTTGATTCCCAAAATGATCCTATAAGCTTGAAACTAAAATTACCTCATTTTGCAAATGAGTTAATTGAAACTTAGAGTTCAGCAACTTTATCGAGGTTAAAATGATAGGAAGTGTTAAGTTAAATATGAGTCAAAGTATAACACTTGACTACAACATCCAAACTCTTCATCTTTGGGCTATCATTTAAGATTTCCAAATAACAGTTTTAGAACATACTAGAGTTTTTGTTTGTCTTTGCTTTTTAATTAATTAATTAATTCTCTTTATTTTTATAACAGCTAGTATATTCCTGGCCTTGAATTGTTTTGATAATGGACTAGACTGTGTGCTCTCTGCTTTGTTTAGCCATTGACACTCTCCTAAAACACATTCTGATCGACTCTTAGACAAGAACCTCTCTGCCATTTCATGGAAAATTGGTTCTTACATTTTCTTCTTTTTTAGCAAGGGAAACTCATTGGCCCATCACTGTCACTGAATGATGTTTACTCTAACACCTACCAGGTTCCAGCACAATAAATCCCAGGTATCGGTAACCAATTAAAAATTGAAGATTTTTATCATAACCCCTGTTATAGTGTGAATAGTGAAACTGAATAGGTGAGCTAAAGAATTCAGAGCTGGCAAGACTTTGCTGCTCACGGGAAACTCTCATGTTTCATTCAGAACTGACATTGAAAATGATGGGAAATAAACAAAACTTATCAGAACATATCATAGGGTTATGTTAAGTCTTTCTCTCTGCATATCACCTGCCTCCCCTATCCTCTGTGCCCTTCTTTCTCCAGTGTTGCCTCCTTCTTCCCTTCAGGACCTCAAATTATTTTTGAATTATTATTGAATTATTTGACTATTAAATGCCATAGACTCTGAAAGGGGTTTTAAATTTTATCCAATGTTATTGTGAATAATGCTGCAATAAACATGGGGCTGCATGCATCTTGTCAACTCAGTGTTTTAATTTTCCTTGGGTAAATACCCAGCATTGGAATTACTGGATTATATGGTAATTCTATTTTAATTTTTTTAAGGAAACTCCATACTGTCTCCCATACTGTGTGTACCATTTGCATTTTCACCAACTGTAGTGAAGGATCCTTTTTTTCCATATTCTTGCCAACACTCAATATTTCTTGTCTGATGTTAGCCATTACAACAGGTGAAAGGTGATATCTCATTGTAGTTTTGATTTGCATTTCCCTGATGATTAGTGACATTGAAAATATTTTCCTGTGTCTGTTGGCCATTTGTGTATCTTCTTTGGAGAAATGTCTATTCAGGACCTCTGCCCATCTTTTACTTTTTTTTTTCTTGGTGTTGAATTTGGTGTTGGTGTTCTTTATATGTTTTGAATATTAACCCCTTATTGGATATATTATTTGCAAATATCTTCTCCAGTTCAGTAGGTTGCCTTTTTATTTTGTTGACGGTTTCCTTTGCTGGGCAGAAGCTTTTTATTTTGATGTAGTCCCAATAGTTTATTTTTGCTTTTGTTTTCCTTGCCTTAGAAGACATATATAGAAAATTGTTACTATGATGTCAGAGAAATACTGCCTGTGCTCTCTTCTAGAGTTTTTTATGTCTTCAAGTCTCATATTTAGGTATTTAATCCCTTTTGAGTTTATTTTTGTGTGTTGTGTTTTTCTTTTATGTAGCTGTCTAGTTGTTCCAGCATCATTTACTGAAGACACATCTTTTGGGATGTCTGGGTAACTCAGTCGGTTAAGCAACAGACTTTAGCTCAGGTCATGATTTCATGGTCCATGAGTTTGATCCCCACATCAGGCTTTCTGCTGGGTAGCTCAGTTGGTTAAGCATCAGACTTTAGCTCAGGTCATGATCTCATGGTTCATAAGTTTGAGCCCCATGTCAGGCTCTGTGCTGAGAGCTTGGATCCTGGAACTTGCTTCAGATTCTGTGTCTCCTGCTCTCTCTGCCCCTTTTCCACTCGTTCTCTGTCTCTCTCTTTCTCTATAAAAAAATAAATAAACATTAAAAAATTTAAAACAAATTTTGAAGACAATGTCTGTTTCCCATTGTATATTCTTGTCTGTTTTGTCATAGATTAACTGACCATATAAATGTAGGTTTATTTCTGGGGTCTCTATTCTGTTCAATTGATCTATGTGTCTGTGTTAGTAGCATACTAGTTTTGATTACTACAGCTTTGTAGTACACCTTAAAATCTGGAATTGTGTCCATCAATAGATGAATGGATAACGTATGTATGCATGTGTGTGTGTGCATAAATACAGTGGAATATTACACGGTCATAGAAAAGGATGAGATTGTGTTGAGACAACATGGATGGACCTAGAGGGAATTAAACTAAGTAAAATAACTGAGAAACACAGATACCATATGATTCCATTCTTCAGTGGAATCTTAAAAAGAAATAAGAATAAAGAGCAGAATCAGACATATAAATACAGAAAATTAACTGATGGTTGCCAGAGGGAAGGGGGCTAGGAGATGGGTAAAATGGGTGAAGGGGAGGGAGATTCAGCCTTCAAGTTATGGAAAGAATAAGTCATGAGAATAAAAGCACAGCATAAGGAATATAATCAAAGATGCTGTAAAGAAATGTCTTTGGAAAGATGGTAGCTACATTCCTGGTAGACATGGCATAATGTGTAAACGTGTCAAATCACTAAGTTGTACACCAAAAGCTACTGTAACATTGAGTGTCAATTGTACTCAAATTAAAAAAAATGCATTTATTCATAAAGAAAATGGATTTCATCCAATATTGACAACAACCTTTCTAGTCTCAGAAAGATTAAATGCCTTCAAGGTCACAATTTCAAAAGAGGCTAAAATGAGATCTTATTGTAGGGTTACCTGATTGCAAAGGTGGTATTTTTGTTTTTAAACAATGCTTTCTTTTACTAAGCTCCCACAATCAACAACATTTTGCAGGAAATATTTTGGTTCCAAATATTTTCCTAAAATGTAAATTTCAGTAATGACATGGTATCTATCCCCTCATAGGGATCTGCTTATGTTTTAAGGGCTCTATGTTACTGGTGAATGGAAATTTATATACTACTGTGGATATTTTATGTTGTAGTATTTGAAAAAGTATATTTTGGATCAGCAGATCTCTCCTGTGATTTTGAAATGGATTTCAAGTGGCAAAACACCCATTTTATTTATGTGTAAGAACAATAATTTAAAATCGTGATAGAAAACTAGGGAGACTTAAAATTATGGGCATCTTCCTGCACAAAGGAAGACCTGTCTTTCCTTGAGGATAAAAAAAATAGTGTTATTGACAAGCTGTATTATGACCATCTAGGCTTTTCTTTCTTCTTAAACTCTTGCTTGAAAACTCTATTCCTCAGAATATATTTGAAAGGGAGATTTATTTTATTAGTGTATTCAATGTTGGTAACATATGCACTGATGTGTGTATATATGCATGCAGTATGCCTGTATTTGTTTAAGTTAGTATAATTTTTAGTGTATTGTAAAACAGTAAATAAATGGTATCCCAACTTCGCTATTTCATGATCTTTGTTATTAAGGAAGGCAGCTGGGTCTGGGTCTGTTAATTCAATACTGTATATGCTTAGATCATCCAGACACCATCTTAATTGAGATTTCCAAGAATGCCAGGGACATTCTATTATCTGTCACATGAGCTTCTTTGTTGAGATTACAATCTACGAGATCCATTTAGCTTTGTCCCTAACTGAATTAAAAATAAAGTTTGCTAGAGATAATTAACTTGATCTAACTATTATGCGGTCCTATGACCAATTCCAGTTCATAAATTACGTTGTATCTATGTAGGAATATGAGAGTTCTCTGAGGCCAAAAAGAGGATAACTCAGGCTTTGGATGGTAGTTCATGAAATTAAGGATTTGCGGTGTTAAGGGATATCTTTATGAAGATCTGATTCTTTGCTCAACCATTTTTATTTCACAAATATAGAAAGGAAGTCTACTGAAGCCTCACTGGATGTTTCTGAGTTTCTAACAGAATTATTTTGACTGAAAATAACAAAAAGTCATCTCAGAATTGTTTAAATAAGGCTAGAGGTGGGATTCAAGTTTTATTTAATCAAGATGCCAGTTCTTTTTTTTTTTTTTTTTTTTCTGACAACCCCCCCACCCTCGCTTCCTCCCCTGCCCCAGGTATATCCTTCTGCTCTAGATTCATTCTCAGGATGCTTTCCTCATGATTTTGATGTGCCTGCCACCAGAAATTTAGGTATGTTTTCTTCACTCACGCCTGAGGGGCAGTAGCAATTTGCTTCTTATAAATATCAACAAAAATTCTGAATTTTGATTAAAATATATATAGCGTCAAGGAATTCAGTGACCTGATTTTTCTTAGCCCTGCATTACAGAGCTCTTAAACTGACATTGTGTCAATTTGAATGAGATTGGATTCCTTTCCCTTTAACTATCACCCCCTGAAAATATGAGAGAGGTGACAAAAGTGGAGGAATGGAGACCAACTCAGCAACAAAGTCCATTACATGAGAAAAAAAAAAATTTTTTCTGTAGTCTATATTAGATTCCTTTCTTTCTTCCTTCCGTTATTGTAAAATACAAAGATCGTAAAAATAACTATATTTTAAGTTTATTTATTTATTTTTGAGAGAGAGAGAGAGAGAGAGAGAGAGAGAGAGAGAGAGAGGAGAGTGCGTGCACACATGTGAGGGGGGAGAAGGGAAGAGAGAGAGGAAGAGCACAGAGCCCGCACAGAGCCCTACATGGGGCTGGAATCATGAGGTCATGACCTGAGCTGAAACCAAGAGTCAGGAAACCTAGTGGGTGAGCCATCCAGGCATCCCTAAAAATGACTTTTTTAACCATTTTTAAATGTACAATTCAGTGGCAGTAAGTTCAATCAATCACTGTGCAACCATCACCACGACCTCATCTTAAACAGAACTCTCCACCAGTTAAGCAATAATTTCCCATCCCCGTCTCTAGCCCCCATTAGCATCCTACTACTTTCTGTGTCTATGAATGTGTCTATTCTAGGTACATCATATAAGTGAAATCTTACAACGCATGTCCATTTGTTTCTGATTGTTTCATTCAACATAATGTTTTAAGGGCTTATCCATGTTGTAGCATGAATACATTATTTTTCATTATTTTTTTAAGGTTGGATAATATTCCATTGTAAGTATATACCCTATTTTGTTTACCTCTTCATCTTTCAATGAGCATTTGGGTTGTTTCCACCTTTTGGCTACTGTGAATAATGCTGCTGAGAACACTGGTGTACAAGTATTTGGTTGAGTCCCAGGAGGGACTCAATTTTTTGTATATATACCTAGAAGTAGAATCATATGGTAATTCTATGTTTATCTTTTTTAATTTTTTAAATGTTTTTACATTTTATTTTTGAGAGAGAGAGACACACACAGAATATGAACAGGGAGGGGCAGAGAGAGAGGGAGACACAGAATCCACAGCAGGCTCCAGGCTCTGAGTCATTAGCACAGAGCGTGATGCGGGGCTTGAACCCAAGAACCATGAGATCATGACCTGCACCGAAGTCAGATGCTCAACCAACTGAGCCACCCAGGAACCACTCTATGTGTAATTTTTGAGGAACCACCAAAGTGTTTGCCACAGTGGCTACACCATTTTATGTTCCCATTTTACATTTGCACACAAAACTTCTGAATTCTAGTTTCTCCACATACTTCCCAATAATTGTTATTTTCTTCTCTCTCTTTTTTTTAAAATAAATATCCTAATGGGTATCAACTGGTATTTCAATATGATTTTAATTTGCATTTATCCAATGGATGCTTATGTTGAGAATCTTTTCATTGATCTATTGGCCACTCCTTTTTATTTTTATTTTTCTCATCCCCTTCTTCCCTTTTTAGTTCTCTCCCTATTTTTCTTCTTTTTACTTTCCTCTTTCCACCCTTCCATCCTTCTCTTTCTCCCTCTCATCCTCCCTTCATTTTCTTTTTTGTTATTTTTGTCCTTTCTGCCTTCCTTGAAGGGCATGGCAAAATTTGGATTGACTCTGAACACTCAGACTGTGTCCCCCATTGAATCAAATTCCTAACTAACCCAGAGTTACATGTCTAGTAGATTATAATCAGAATTCAGAATCATATGTTTGGTTCTGGCTTTAAACTCTTAAAAATATGTTATACAAACTTGAACAGCATCCTCTGAGTTTTATTTACACACATTTAATAAACTGCTATGTTTCAAGTATTATTTTACATACTGGGGATCCATCCTTGAATAAAATCAATAATCCCTATCTTCTTGGAGTTTACTGTATGATAAAAGTAAAGAAATAAAGGTTTTAATGGATTTTATGAGTAATCAATAAATATATCACTTCTCTCTAGACCTGTTTTGTCAACTGAAATTAGAACATTTTGCGTTATCATTTAGCTCTGGTTCTCTATGACCACAAGGATTTCTTTTTTTTTTTTTCAACGTTTTTTTAATTTTTATTTTTGGGACAGAGAGAGACAGAGCATGAACGGGGGAGGGGCAGAGAGAGAGGGAGACACAGAATCGGAAACAGGCTCCAGGCTCCGAGCCATCGGCCCAAAGCCTGACGCGGGGCTCGAACTCACGGACCGCGAGATCGTGACCTGGCTGAAGTCGGACGCTTAACCGACTGCGCCACCCAGGCGCCCCAAGGATTTCTTTTTAAATGACTACTTTTTTCTCCTTTAGTTCACAGTCCCAGTCCATTCTATCTTTAGGCCACTTTTAGTTCTTTTAATTTTATGGCTTTCACTAGGTTTCATTTTACACTATTTTATTTGTCCCAGACTGTCAGTAACCATGAATGAAAGCAAAAAGGGCAGATCCAAGAGGTGATCAGGCTGCTACTATGAATGCCTTGGCTTGGTGGCAGCAATATTGTGCCAGCTCTGCTCCACCCACTCTTCCCCTACCTGTGCCAGACAGCCAATGGCCAATGACTGGCCACTGTGCTTGTGGGCTTTCTGCCATTCTCACAGATGGGCCCAGATGATGGGGTCAGGGCATCATGTGTCAGAATCAAATGAAGTCATTAGAAATTATTGCCAGCAGCTGTTCATGGGTTTCCATAAAATGAATTGATCCACCCATCTGGGCCTCAGAAGATGTCATGGGTCAGTATATTTGAATTCTTAAGCAAGATGCTATAATTTAGGCATTTGTAATATGGATTTCCTTCTAATAAAAAGAACTTGGGAGATACTGGAATTGGGAATGTATTTGCTGTAGGATAACTCTGCCACAAATTGTTGTCATTAGATGTTCCTCTCAATTTTACACTGTTAATTTTTAACAAATAACTAGTTTATTCATTCAGCCATATACATCTGTATACATTTAATATACATATTAGCAATATATAAATTATCCATAGAGTGTATCCCTTGTCCTTAATGAGTTCACATGGCATATGTGTGTGTATACCTTTTTCCATTTTATATAAAAATTGGATATGTTAAGTAATGGTAAGAAATTTAGAGTTTTAGAAATGTGCATGCAAGTAATAATGGAGATACACAAATGAAGACTGTTAATGTATGAAATATATAAAGGTACCCAGTTTCATAGGAAAATAGCATAAATCTCATATTCACAGGTAGTGAGTTGGTAGAAGAGGAGAAGTTATTGGTGTCTCGAGGATTTTCTGGACTTTGCACAACCTGGCAGTTCAGACAGTCTTACAAGTAGACAAAATAATCTTACTGATTATTCTCACATTGCAGGGAAGAGATAGTTTGAATCTACAAAAATGTGTTTAGATTCCTATCAAATAGGACCCAAATACACAGCATTTGCCTTTCTTCTATTTTGAGCAAAACAGCCTTTCCTTTTGAGCAATCTAGTGCATTCCTGAGCTGCAAATAAGTAACGTAGAGTGACAAGTCTTTGGATTGCCAAACAAAGTCTAAGAATTTTACATGTCTAAAGTACTTCACATTTAGACACATTTAGACTTCATTTATGAGATGAAGCAACTCATAACTATGTAAATTGACCCAAGAATAGTCTTCAATAAACACTTATTGTTCAGATGTCCTGTCCAGTTCCCTCTCCAAAATTTCCTAGTTGAATGTTATATTTTATGATCACTGTACATACAGAGATCTTCACATTCTCTCTACAAATTCAAATCCTAAGACAAATGTGATACCCCAGCACTTTACAGGCAGATATTTGGCCAATACAGGAGGAAATTTGGTAACAGAAACTGTCCATGTGTCTGTTCCCTGTAGTTAAATTTTCCTGACAACTCAGATATTTCCTCATACTCTAAAGCCAACTAATGTGATATTTGCCTTATTGCTTTAGCAAAAGGGGAAAGTAGAGGGGGCTTGGGCAGAAAATAAAATAACAATAAAACTCAATTGCTTGTTTAAATGGATTCCCATGTCTACTACAGAAGGATGCGATATGTATTTAATAGGCCATGGCTGAACATTACGTGGTCGTGAACAGCAAATTGCTGAAAACAGCAGAATGGAACATTCTTTTCCAGGTTGCAAAGTATGGTTGCTGCTGGGAAGGCTCAGATAGTTCCAACAAGAATTGGAAAGATTATTTTTCGTTAAGAAGGTAGTATTAGAATTAAAATAAGGAATTTCAAAGTACTGTAGCCCTGAGTTTAAATCCCGTCTTTAAATAACTGTCATTTTAGGTCGCATGCTTATTAATTTAAATGCTTCAGGGGCGCCTGGGTGGCGCAGTCAGTTAAGCATCCGACTTCAGCCAGGTCACGATCTCATGGTCTGTGAGTTCGAGCCCCGCGTCGGGCTCTGGGCTGATGGCTGGAAGCAGCCCTGGAGCCTGCTTCTGATTCTGTGTCTCCCTCTCTCTCTGCCCCTTCCCCGTTCATGCTCTCTCTCTGTCCCAAAAATAAATAAACGTTGAAAAAAAAATTTAAAAAAAATGCTTCAGTTTCCTAATTCCTAGGAAGTGAGTAATAATTCCTTTGTAGAGCTTTATGAGCATTGATTATATAAATATTTGTGTATACATGCATTACATACAGCATAAATATATACTATATACTATGTAATGTGTGTAGGTATATATGATTGTGGATATATTTACACATGAATGTGTATATGTGGTGTGTTAATAGTCCTTGATATATACTAAGAGCTTAGTAAATTTTATAATTAGTGTCACTCTTCTTATTAGAACTGATGCTCTGTATCACCTCTTTTTCTTCCTTTTTATTTTCCCTCTTTTTTTGGCTTTAGCCAAATTCTGGCTGTGTATGAAGGGATTAATTATTTCTTTGCTGTGTGTAGCTTCAAAGCATTTATACAGCTCTTTGAAAAAGTCTGTGCTTACATTATATACAGGGCAGACTCTCTGCTTTTTTTTTTTTTTTTTTATCTCTTTGATGTCTCCATTCTCCACGGTTGGGGTAATTTATTTGTGCAGTGTTTTCAGGTTTTACTCTTATGTGTGGATTTGTTTGCCAGTAATAATTATTCAGTGTTTTCCTTGGGAACAGAAGCAGGAGAAAGAGGGAGAATGCTTCTGCATGTCAAAGGATCTGTGCTCTGTTTATCCTGTGCTTCTCATCCTGAAGTACACTTTAGGCCCTTTTTATCCTTCTTTGCCTGGGTTTTATGCCAGCCTACACTGTGATTGCTGGTGTAACCACAGCAACCCCAAGCAGTTTTTGGAAGGTTTTCACTCTTGATTTTTGGAACACTGTGCTGAATTCAGAAGCCAGAAGTTGCCATCACTTGAAAAGATAAAGGAAAAATGGAGAAATAAGGAACTCTTTGAGCATCTTAAAAAATAAATACAAACTAAAAGAGACAAACTTTTTTATTTAATCTGCTTTGGAATTTAGAAAGTGAAGGTCCTTCTGGAATATGAGGGAAATGGGAAAAGCAACTAGCATCATTATGTGTGAAACAGTGACCCTGTATACAATTGGAGTTACCTCTGGTCACAGAAATACTTAAGTTAACATTCCATTGGCTGCTTCTTAATCCTGCAGTTATGGGCAATTCACTTACCCACTAAAATAGTGGTCCTTCCTTTCTTCCTCCCTTCCTTCCTTCCTCCCTTTTCTTCTTCTTCTTCTTCTTCTCACACGTAAAATGTGGATAAAAGTTCTTATCTCAGCAGATTGTTTTGTGGAATGAAATGAAACAGATCATACACATAAGCTAATTACTAGAGTACTTGAAATATTATAAGTACTCAATATTAGTTATGATCATTAAGATTATGGATTGTCTGTTATTTCATACACAATATTAGCCTAATATGCATTATCTTCTTTTATCTATAAAATAAAATGATAGATGTTAAGCACCCCCAAATCAAGACTAGCCAACTGAAAATTCAAAGAGCTAAACAACATCTTCCTGTAAAATGGAACTGGATTTAATCCCATGTTTGCTTGATCCCAAAGACGTCTTGTTTTCATCATAAGGCATCCAGGATAAAGTGAATACATTCTTATTAGACTCACAGTAGCTTCAAAACTGTTTGAAAAAGAAAAATCAATGAATACAGAGAATTTGAATAAAGTAGAATAGAAGAAACTATAAATATTTAACATACTTAAGTAGGAAATACTTCAAATGCTATATATAACCATGATAATGGCAGAAAGGTAAACTCTCCCAAATATTTGGTGAAGGGTCTGATAATTACCAAAAGATCTAAAGAAATTTTTTTCTGCCAATCTTCACCTTAAATTCCAGTAAGCAAAGATAGGCAGTAAACAGTGAACAATAAATAAATTTAAAATGTATGTTTTAAAAGAACGTAAGTGCTCTGTAAACAATGATATCAGTAACAACAAAAATAATAGACCAAGATAAGAAGGATGCATGATTGGGGATGAAATGAAATGGAGTGATGAAGTGAAATGAGGTGACGTTGAAGTAAAATGTAGGACTCATTAAAGGTGATGATTGAGAAAGACTTTAAATAGGTGAATAAGTAAGCCATGAGGATATCTGGGGGAAAAAAAAGGGTCCAGGAAGAGGTAATAGCCTGAAATATTGTGGAGGCCAGTGTGGCTGCTTTGAATGACTAGGGGTAGAGAAGACGGAGCTGGGTTTAGAGAGAGCACAGTGGGTCAGGTCACATAAGTACATTTATAGTACACTGGGAGAAATGAGGAGAGTTTGGAGGGTATGATCAGAGATGTTCCTTCTATTGTTTACCCACTTCTGGTCTATGATCAGGTACCTCCATTCAGAATCTACATCCTTCTCACTTAACTCTTAGAAGGGGTTATTGTGTAGATAATTATTGAAGAGAGAAAAGGATTCCTCCTACCCCACCAATTGGAAATTTTCATAATATGTGAACCATTTTATTGCTAAAACAATTTGGCAGAATAAGCATTTAAAATGAAAAAGATTAAAAAATTAGCCTTGAGAGGTCTCAAAGTTCAAATCAAATCCTATGTAATAGTATTGAGAAACCCCCGTCTCTCACTTTTATCAGTCACAGGAATGGGATATACTCAAAATGGATTGCAAAAAAATTGTATACCCTCCAAAGTGCTACACACCCTTTCCAGATGGAAGGAACACTCAAATATATTAGTCATATTATAGAATTGAACTATGATGAGAGAACAATCACAACTTTTAAAGACAAATTACACAATGCAGTGTTTACCATCTGTTATTTTTTTTAAATCAAGGTATAATAAAATATAAATATAATAAAAGCACATTTTATTTTGATCACAACCACCAACACAATATGTAGGCCATTTTTTCTATTATCATAGAAATTTCCTTTGTCCCATTTATACTGTAAATGTAGTTTAATATCCTTGTGTTTGAACTTCATCTAAATCAAATTACACAATATGTATACTTTCGTGTCTGGCTTCTTTAGCACAAAAAATTTGAGATATGTTGTTGCAGATAGCAGTAGTTTATTTGTTATATCAGTCAATGTATAGTTCACTATAGGATATACCACTTTTTGTCCATTCTTTCCCTGATGGACATCTGGTGTGGTCCAGTTTGGGGCTATTATAAACAAAAGCTTCAATAAATATGTACAACATATGTTGCAAACATAAGTTTACATTGTATGTTTAAATCCCCAGGAGTAGAATTATTGGGTCATAGGGTAAATGTATGTTTAACTTCATACGAAACAGCCAAAGAGCTCTCCAAGGTGTTAGGACATTTTATATTCCATCTATGATTGTGAATTTTTCTATTTCTTCGACTTAGTTCTTCCTAATTTTTATTTACTTCTTTTGAAGCTCTTATTAAATAAGTAAGTATTTAGGATTGTTATATCATCTAGGTGAATTTTCTACTTTATTGTTTTAGAATGTCACTCTTATCTCTTATAATACTCCTTAATGTTTGTATAGAATGTTTTTCCTTATTGTCTTACTTAAAACCTCACTACACTTTTATACAAAAAAAAAATGCACCTATTATATACCACAAATATTGGGTATTTTTCAATTCATTCATGAAATCTCTCTTAATTTTAGTAAATACCCCATTTATATTTAATATAATTGTTGGAATAGTTTGGTTTAACATACTCTCTTGTTGTTTGTTTTCTGTTTGTCCCTGTTCCTCTTCATTTCTTTGATCCTTCTTTCCTACATTAATTTATGCTCATTGTTTCTAGCTATTCCATTTTGCCTATTTTATTAGCATTTTACCTGTACCTTTTTGCATATTGGTATTTTTGGTGCTTTTATGGTTATGGGTATGCATTTTTTCCAACATTCATTCTTAATTTATCCAGTCTATATTAATGTTATACTATTTCACATACTATGGAAGAATCTTAAAATAATTCCCTTTGTATATATAATTCCCTTTGTATGTATAATTCCCTTTGTAACGTCTTTGTGCTATCTCCTATGGCATTTTCCTACATTTACTTCTATGTATGCTATAAATCTCAAAGTACGTCCTTTCAATTTTTGCTGTAAAGAGCCGATGTCTTAAAACATTAAGAGGAAAAAATTGTATATTTGACCATATATTTAGCATTTCCACTTATCTTATTTCTTCTTATAGATCGGGACTCTCTCTTAATTTCATTTCTCTTCAGCTTAACAAACTGACTGCCTTCTTCCCCACACCCAGTTCTTTTAAGGAAAGTATTCAGTTGTCTTTTATCTTCTCTCTTTCTGGTGAGAATTCACCCATCCTACTCATTGTTTTTCCTTCACATGCAATGATTTTTTTTCTAACTACTTTTATGATGGTCTCTTTATCTCTGTTTTCTGGTGAGATTAATAAACTGTGCTCAGGTGTGGTTTAATAATTGTTGAATAAATACTTAAATATTTCTGCTGTGCAACAATTCTTCACAATATAAATGATTATTCTCTTTTCTCTCTAATTTCCAAAGGACTTCTCAAAATTTCTGGTTGATTTTAAAGTTTGGTTATTTTTCATTTCTTTAATATTTTTTTAATTAGCTCAGTGGCTTTTACGAACCTTCCCATGAATAATTCAACATGTATTTACTGTCACAGAACTCTTATTTCTAGTCTTAACTGCCCTCCCTCCTTCATCTTTTGCTTGACTTTATTTTAGCCTGTTTTCTTTTTATTAATATCTGTGTTTTGGTAAAAGTTATTTCACAACTTGACTTCCTAAGCCTAAGTTCTTTTTTTTTCTTCTCAAATATTTTTATTTTTTTATTATAAATTTTATGTTTTTTAATTTACATCCAAATTAGATAGCATATAGTGCAAAAATGATTTCAGGAGTAGATTACTTAATGTCCTCTACCCATTTAGCCCATCTCCCCTGCCACAACCCCTCCAGTAATGCTCTGTTTGTTCTCTATATTTAAGAGTCTTTTATGCTTTGTTCCCCCTCCCTGTTTTTATATTATTTTTGCTTCTCTTCCCTTGTGTTCATCTGTTCTGTGTCTTAAAGTCCTCATATGAGTGAAGTCATATGATAATTGTCTTTCTCTGACTAATTTTGCTTAGCATAATACCCTCTAGTTCCATCCGTGTAGTTGCAAATGGCAAGATTTCATTATTTTTGATTGTCAAGTAATACTCCATTGTATATGTATACCACATCTTCTTTATCCATTCATCCATCGATGGATATTTGGGCTCTTTCCCTATTTGGCTTTTGTTGATAGTGCTGTTATAAACATGGGGGTGCATGTGCCCCTTCAAAACAGCACACCTGTGTCCTTTGGATATTGTAGAGTAGTTCTATTTTTAGTTTTTTGAGGAACCTCCATACTGTTTTCCAGAGTGGCTGCACCAGCTTGCATTCCCACCAACAATGCAAAAGAGATCCTCTTTCCCCACATCCTCGCCAACATCTGTTGTCTGAGTTGTTAATGTTAGTCATCCTGACAGGTGTAAGGTGGTATCTCATTGTGGTTTTGATTTGTATTTCCCTGATGATGAGAGATGTTGACCATTTTTCAATGTGTCAGTTGGCCATCTGGATGTCTTCTTTGGAGAAGTGTCTATTCATGTCTTTTGCCCATTTCTTCACTGGATTATTTGTTGTTTGGGTGTTGAGTTTGAGAAATTCCTTATAGATTTTTGGATACTAACCCTTTATCTGATAGGTCATTTGCAAATATCTTCTCCCATTCTGTCGGTTGCCTTTTAGTTTTGCTGATTGTTTCCTTTGCTGTGCAGAAGATTTTTTTTATTTTGATGAGGTCCCAATAGTTCATTTTTGCTTTTGTTTCCCTTGCCTCCGGAGACATGTTGTGTAAGAAGTTGCTGCAGCCAAGATCAAAGAGGTTTTTGTGTGCTTTCTCCTCGAGGATTTTGATGCTTCCTGTCTTACATTTAGGTATTTCATGCACTTTGAGTTTATTTTTGTGTATGGTGTAAGAAAGTGGTCCAAGTTCATTCTTCTGTATGTCGCTGTGCAGTTTTCCCAGCACCACTTGCTGAAGACACTGTCTTTATTTCATTGGATATTCTTTCCTGCTTTGTCAAAGATTAGTTGGCTATATATTTGTGGGTCCATTTCTGGGTTCTCTGTTCTGTTCTATTGATCTGAGTGTCTGTTCTTGTGCCAGTCCCATACTATTTTGATGATTACAGCTTTGTAGTATAGCTTGAAGTCCGGGATTGTGATGCCTCCTGCTTTGGTTTTCTTTTTCAAGATTGCTTTGGCTCTTTGGGGTTTTATCTGGTTCCCTACAAATTTTAAGATTTTTGTTCTAGCTCTGTGAAGAATGCTGGTGTTATTTTGACTGGGATTGCATTGAATATGCAGATTGCTTTGGGTAGTATTGACACTTAAACAATATTTGTTCTTCCTATACAGGAGCATGGAATCTTTTTCCATTTTTTTTGTGTCTTCTTCAATTCCTTTCATAAGCTTTCTATAGTTTTCAGTGTACAGATTTTTCACCTCTTTGGTTAGATTTATTCCTAGGTATTGTACGATTTTTGGTGCAACTGTAAATGGGATCGATTCCTTGGTTTCTCTTTCTGTTGCTTCATTGTTGGTGTAGAGGAATGCAACCAATTTCTGTGCTTAGCTTTTATATCCTGCTGAATCCATGAATCAGTTCTAGCAGTATTTTGGTGGAATCTTTTGGGTTTTTCATATAGAGGATCATGTCATCTGTGAGGAGTGAAAGTTTGACCTCCTCCTGGCCAGTTTGGATGTCTTTGATTTCTTTGTGTTGTCTGATTGCAGAGGCTAAGACTTCCAATACTGTGTTGAATAACAGTGGGAAGAGGGGCCATCCCTGTCTTGTTCCTGACTTTACAGGGAAAGCTCTCAGTTTTTCCCCATTGAGGATGATATTAGCATTGGGTCTTTCATATATGGCTTTTATGATCTTGAGGTATGATCCTTCTATCCCTACTTTCTTGAGGGTTTTTGTCATGAAATGATGCTGTATTTTGTCAAATGCTTTCTCTGTATCTATTGAGAGGATCATATGGTTCTTGTCCTTTGTTTTATTGATGTGATGAATCACATTGATTGTTTTGTGGATATTGAACCAGCCCTGCATCCCAGGTATAAATCCCACTTGGTCATGGTAAATATTTTTTTTAATGTATTGTTGGATCCGGTTGGCTCATTTCTTAATGAGGATTTTTGCATCCATGTTCATCAGGGAAATTGGTCTATAGTTTTCCTTCTTAGTGGGGTCTCTGTCTGGTTTTGGAATCAAGGTAATTCTGGCTTCATAGGAAGAGTTTGGAAGGTTTCCTTCCATTTCTATTTTTTGGAACAGCTTCAAGAGCACAGGTGTTAAGTCTTCCTTAAATGTTTGCTAGAATTCCCCTGGAAAGCCATCTGGCCCTGGACTCTTGTTTTTTGGCATTTTCTTGATTACTAATTCGATTTCTTTACTGGTTATGGGTCTGTTCAAATTTTCTGTTCTTCCTGTTTCAGTTTTGGTAGTGTAACTGTTTCTAGGAATTTGCCCATTTCTTCCAGATTGCCCATTTTATTGGCATATAATTGCTCATAATATTCTCTTACTATTGTTTTTATTTCTGCTGTGTTGGTTGTGATTGCTCCTCTTTCAGTCTTGATTTTATTTATTTGGGTCCTTTCCTTTATCTTTTTGATCAAATTGGCTAGTGGTTTAGCAATTTTGTTAATTCTTTCAAAGAACCAGCTTCTGGTTTCATTGATCTGTTCTACTGTGGTTTTGTTTGTTTGTTTTCATTTTGATAGCATTGATTTCTGCTCTATTATTTCCTATCTTCTGCTGGTTTTGGGTTTTATTTGCTGTTCTGTCAAGACTAAGTTATAATTCAGTCTCCTATTGTCTCCTGTTTCTTCTAATAGATCTATATGCCAGGACAGGAACTTTGGCTTATGGTTGTGGAAGGGAAATTCCACACTTTGCCCCATAAGTATTACAGAAAATACAACCAGATTGGATGTTCTCCCTGATATCTGTCTTACTATTTTCCCTATAGTCTGTTTTCTCCTTTATTAACAAGGTCTTTTCTCCATTCTGTAGAAGTTTTTCAAAAGAATAAAATAATATTAGAGAAATTAAAGTAATTGTTATAATTGCATGTATCTAATCACTACAATTATTTTATATACAAGCTTTATATAATATTATAAGACAAAAAAAAGTAAAAAGTAATGCTACTATCCATAAACCATTTACATTTCTGACCCCAACTTTGCTACAGTATTCCTATAATACAATTTTTCTTTGTGGACTCCTGCTAACTCAGAAAGTTGGTGTAAAATATTTCAGTTAAGAGACAAAGTCATTTTGATGTGATATTATGTTTTTCAATTAGTTACAAACATTTCATCATTGTGCATATTTTATTCAAAGTTTGACTTCCAGACTAGAATATCCAAAGTGCAGGTCACAAATTATAATGAAAGCTCATTGCTAGCAAGACTGAGTTAATCAATCATTGGTCTATTTAATGGCTAATGGAAAACTTACTTTTCCATCAGCTCTGCTCTTACACATTTGTGCATTTTGGACTTTAATACAATAAAAGTATATTATTTGATATAATTTTATATTATGTAAAACACATTTTAAATTGACTAATTCTAAGTATTACTGCAATCGCTTGTATTGGTATCCCTACCATTATGAACTCTCCTTGTTTAAACACTTTATTTATTTATTTATTTATTTATTTATTTATTTACTTACTTATTTTGCCTGAATCAAGACTAATCACTCCTAATCACTATAAAATGGCCTTGATTTGCAAGCACAAAGATGGGGTGGTATTTTATTGATTATATATCACCTGTTAACCACCTGTTATTCTCAACTAAGCTTCCAATTACATGATTTTATTCAATATTTTGATGAGATACATAAAATAATATTTTATTAATCTCATCTGTAGGATTTCTAATATTTGAAAAAATATAAAATGAAATATTTTGATAATATAAAAGCACTGAATCCCATATTTTGAATAAGAAGATATAGGGCTTTTAGATTAGCAGACTCTGTACTCCTAATTGTGTGTGTGTGTGTGTGTGTGTGTGTGCGTGTGTGTGTGTGTGTGTGTGTGTGTGTGTTTGTGTGTGTAGTATTTCAGGATATTGTAAAATAGAGGTTGTTGATTTGCTTCTGTTTTACAAAATAATGGCTTCGAAAATATTTTCTGCAAATATACTAACATGGTATGATACAATAGCATATTGCATTTATACCTCTTTTTTCCTCATTTACCTTTCATTCAGACTTGTTAGTCTACTTCACTTCATTGAACAAGATTTTCACATCTGAGAACACAATAGAATTGAAGTGTATCATAGTAGATTCTGGATTCAAGCGGTCTAAAATCATGTCCCAACTCTTCCACTTGATAGTTCTGTTACCATGGGTGAATCACTGAACCTTCCTTTACTTATCTATAAAATAAGGTTGGTATTAGTACCATTCTTCCTAGGGTTGAGTTAATATTTCCAGAATGTAGAATGGCATTGAATAAATGCTATCCATTATTGTGTGATTTCACTATTATTAACATGCAATAATCATGTGTAGTGGGCCCCGTTCAAATTGCCTTTTGAGCATCGCTTCCTCCTTCCTTTGGTAATCATTCCTTGAATTTCCTTTGGAGACACCTCTCCATTATACAGGGTTCTCATACCCACTGTCAGTTGAGATTTCTTTCCTCCTGTAGCCAAGGGTGAATGATTAGGCAAGTTAGAACTTCTCTCCCAAAAGTTTTGACCTTGGACAGTAACAATAAGGGTGGATTTTTATAGGACAGGTTGAAGCTAATCAATACCGTGCATGGGTTTGTAAGAGAATATATTATAGTCCTTGCCACTCAGATCCTAATAGTTGTCCTCTTGCTGCATTTTCCCTTTTTAAGGGTTTGTTGAGCCACTCCTTTGATTTTCTAAACTAAAGTCCGTATCTTTTCAATAAATTCCTCTTTATCTTTACTGTAGCTGAAGTTAGTTTCTGTGCTTGCAATCACAGAACCCTAACTGGGCCACACTGTTCATACTATTCTGTACTTTGCACCTCCTAATTATCTTTCTATGCATACTCTGACCTTTCTTCAAGCTTTGATTCACAGTGTTTCCTCTTTAAGTAATTCCTAACAACCACAAGATTCTATGATATCTCCATTCTTCAGATAATTACTTTTTTAAAGTTTATTTATTTATTTATTTTGGAAAGAGAGAAAGAGAAAGAGGAGAAAGGAAAGAAAGAAAGAAAGAAAGAAAGAAAGAAAGAAAGAAAGAAAGAAAGAACGAACGAACGAGCAGGGTAAGGGCAGAGGGAAGATCCCAAGCAGACTCTGCTCCATCAGCACAGAGCTCGACACAGGGCTTGATGCCATGAACTGTAAGATCTTGAGCTGAGTTGAAATTAAGAGTCTACTGAGCCACCCAGGTTCTCCAGATAATTACTTTTATTAATTTTTTGGTCTGTACAACTTATGTTAGTGTCCTATATTTCCCTGCATGGTTTAGGTTAGCTTTCTTTGTATATACTTATCAATCTTTGATTGCAGCATATCAACAACAAAAACTCTGAATCACAGTATTTTATAGAAATAACTATTTACTTGGCTCTAGATTCTTGTTAGGGATTAAAGACATAGACAAGAATACCATTTTTTCACTCAAACAGGTCATGATGTTAGAACTTAACTTTATTTTGGTCCCTAGAGCCTTCCTAGAATCTGGAGGATGTATGGGATCTCTCTCTAGAAAATCTAATTACTCATACCTGCCATGGAATTCTAATATATTTCAAGGGTTTTCCTATTAAAAAGACATAAAACATATTGTGGAAGTTTGGTCACAGAAATATGCTTAGAGAATTAAGAGGAAGTGTTTCTAATACTATTTGGAAATAAGAAAATGTTTCCCAGAGATGTCTCCTAAACTCAGCTAAGAGTTAGCCTGACAAACACGACAAAGAATGTGCCTAGTAGCTACAACCGTAATGAGCAAAGACACAAAATCTAACAACAGCATGACAGGTCAATTAAGCTGAAGAAAAAAAATATAAAACACCCGATAATTTGCATAGTGGGAGCATACTAAGTTGTGTTGAATGCACGAAAAATTGTATCATATGACTCATTTTGTTTGTGGATGTTCACTGTTCACTTTAACCCAGTATTGTCAAGGAATACTTCCTTTATATGAACCATAGCCACTATTCCAAAGACAGCACTTCTGTTTGGACCACGTAGATGCTGCTAGATGACAAGAAATCCATTCCTAAGAGTGAAGTCTCTCCTATCAGGAATAAGCATCAATCACTTGCTCCCTGACATAGTGTGATGATTGCACAAATAGCTTCTACCCAAGCTTCTGTGAGACTTAGGGTTCTAAAAGGTTCTATAAAGGATTCATATATTCACTGTAACTTTTTCTCCTTAGCAGTAAAACTACGAGTAGGATTTATTTTGGGGGAAATGACTACATAATTTAAAGCATTAAAAATAAAAGTATACTGATATAGGCAAAAAATATATATAAGAAAAAGGAAGGAAAGGAGGGAAATGAAGAGGACTAGCCATGCCAGATATTTAAAGTGTTATATTACCATAAACTAATGGATATGTCCTTGGGATAAACCACCAATTTCATTGGAAAGCCCTGAACATATATGGAAGTGGGGGTTGTGATAAAAGGCATAATGTATGCTCCTGAGGGACCTGCTTCAGAATTCTTCCTTACAAATTCAACCTGGTCCCTTCACAGTGTATTTTGAGATGCTGATGTTGAATACAATTTAGTTTAACCTAATTTATCCTTGGTAAAAGGTGGCTTACGGAAGGCCCGCTTTGCTTTTGTTCTACCTGAGAAAACTATAAAGAGAATCTTTTCTCACTCACTATTAAAATCAAGTGCTTTTACTGTTTGAACACTTAACATGTGTCTGGTATTATGCCATACTATTTAAATGTATTATGACATTTCATTTTTGTGCAACCTTCTAAGTATTTTTATCTTACTCTCAAGAAAAATGGACAATCTGGAACTGCAACTCCAAAGTCAGATTTGGGGGAGCAGATTCCACAATTTCTGAAAATCTGTGACGTTTTGACTATGAGACCCATTCCAGTTAGTTATAGGGTACATTCAAGTTTATCCCTTCACTGGCCACCCCAGTGCCACGACCCCTGCCTAGGCTCTGCAGATGTAGAATTGGAGCAGGACTATATGAGAAGCTCTCATATCCCACTACCTAGATACCACTTTTAGGCTAGCATTCTACTATTCATATAATGCAGGACATAAACCTTCTCCATCATGGGCTATCTCCTGCTATCTTCTCTTTTGTGATACCCTAAACTTTAATGATTTTTCTCTCTGGTTTCTTTCATCTTGGGAAGTGTGTGTATGGGCGGAATAATGATCTTCTGTTTAGAAAACACCAGCTTCTAAACCCTGGTTATTTTCTTGTGTTTCCTTATTTCCTCTAACTGTTAAAAATTGTCAACTTTAGGTCAAACGTGGGTCCTTCTGTCATTATGCATTTTGTTACTTAGTAGTCTGTTGTTTAAATTGTTTTGTAGGCATTGGCTCTTTATATATAAAACCAAGTTTTAAAATTAAAATTAAAGTTAGAATGCAGAGGGACACCTGGGTGGTTCAGTCAGTTTAATGTTCAACTTCAGCTCAGGTCATGATCTTATTGTCCGTGAGTTTGAGCCCCATGTCAGACTCTGTGCTGACAGCTCAGAGCCTGAAGCCTGCTTTAGATTCTGTATCTCCCTCTGTCTCTGCCCCTCCCTTGCTCATGCTGGCTCTCTCGCTCGCCCTCTTAAAAATAAATAAACATATTTTTTTAAGTTGGAATGAAGAGAAGAAAGGATAACATTTTTTTGTTGTCGTTCCCAAGTACTTGCTTCTGGAAATAAAAAATCATCGCTGCATATTTACTAGTGTTATTGAAAGCTTGAAAGTTGAGATCTGACTCCTGGTTCTTTGTGTTTTATTCCTGTCCAAAAGACAGTTCGTATCTTATGCTTTCATATACACTTGAGTGAGAAAGGAGGTGGAGGGAAAAGTATAAGGTAGAAGAAATCAAAAGCAATCTAATTTAACATCAAAAATCTACCCCATCACATGAAGTTTCCCATGTAATCTTACCACCAATACTACAGAATTTATACTGTTATCTCCTATCACTGAAGGAGAAACGAAAGCATAAAGTAGTTAGGTATCTTACTTAAAGTCCCACAAGTGAGACCAGAACCAAGATTTGCTGCAAATTCTTTGAGTGCGACACCTGGGCTCAAACCACTTACATTACCCTGTTCAGATGTTATCTAACTAGCCTTGAATTGTAACTGAAATTAGAACATTCAAATTATTGTGGCTCACTCTACTGAAGCATTTATTATGCATCCAATGTTTTTACAAACAATGAGTATAAACTCTTTTATTGCTCACCAGAAGTGTGGCTAGGTAATGTTGTTATAGATCTATTTTACGGTTTAGAGACTGAGTCAGAGAGAAATTTGAAAACTCACGTAAGATTACACAGCTAACTGGTACTGGAGACAGGATTCACACCTATGCAATTTGGCTGCAGACTCAACTCATGCTGCTTCCCTTGCTTGTCTAATACTGTCTGGTGTCTAGAATTTAGGGAGATATTGCCTGACCAGCCTTTCCTGATTTATTCAGTTAGTCATGCTGGTGAATTTTACTGTTATTGGGGTAAGCTCTCATGTCAGACTAATAGGATCTTACGTCCTAAAGAGACTGTGAACTTTAATATCAGGAAGGTACTAAATTCTACTCGTAGAGGTAAGCAACAAAATATTCTAATGGCACTGCACAGGCTCCGAGCATTAAAGCATCCATGTGTGAAATATGGCCTACCAGGCATTTGAAGCCAATGAAGGTTTTTCATCTGGAGGCTCCCTGTCCTGGATGCAGACTGCTTTTTGGCATGTTTGCAATAAATGTCCACTTGGAAATTGCGAAAAAGCGTCCTGTTTCTCCCATTAAAGAAAAGACTCACACAGAGAAGCACACACACACTCACGTGCACACACACACACACACACACACACACACACACACACCCATGTCTCCACTTCTCCCTCCATTATTATGTGCTCTGCCTCCCTTGCTATGTTGAGACAGTTGTCTGGTATACTCAGTATCCTCCCATTTTCATCTCCTGTTTTCTCCTGAGCTTTCTCCAATCACCACTAATCCTCTGAAATTACTCTTATAATGGTTACTAATGATATTTGCTGAACTTAATGATCAATTCTCACCCATATAAGATAATCCAGAAATAGTTTACCAATACAACTAATTTTTCCGGGAACAGAAGTAGTTTGCATCTATTGTCTTAATTGTTTATAGCATCCACTTCCACTCAGTAATGCATCCAAGCTGGGATGATAAGTTATAACATCACCCTATCTAGTAGCAGTTTATGAACCAATCAGTCCTCCATGAAACACTTTTTACATTTGGCTTTCAAGTCACCACATCCCTTGTTTCTTCTTCTCCTTGACCTGTTAATCTTTGCTGATCACTCTTCATATAACCAAATATTCAAGTACCCCAGGACTCAGTAATTGAAACTCTTCTCTTTTCTATATATACTTTCACCCTGGATAACCTCATTTTATATTGTCACTTTATGTATGATGAGACCTCCCAAATTTCTACCTTTAATCAAGATGCCTTACAAATCTAGACTCTTATAGCTACTCTGCTACTTGACATATGTAGTAATTGTCTAATAGGCATGTCAAGTGTACTATTTCAAAAAGTAAATGCTTATCAACACCTCACATATTATCCTTGAAAACCTACCCTTTGTAAACTTGTTTAATTAATGACTACTTCATTTTTTTCAAGTTTTCAAGGCATAAATCTTTGAGTCAATATCCAGTCCTCTCTCTTTCTATGATATTAAACATAAACACCTCTGTCAAGCAAGAACTATTTTTCCCTTTGTTAGCTGTGAAATGCCTAACAAGCCTTATCTAGTCCACTCTTTCCTTTGTTAAATAAACACATATATTATGATCCCAAGGGACTGATTCTTAGCCAGAATACCTTGTTATGGTGCTCCTTGTATTTGAAATATTAAAACATATCCACATCATTTGACAAATAGACCATGAGCTCAGTCACTACTCTTTTAGCTGTACTGGCGAGTAACCACTTTTGCCCTTCTTTGGAAGTCTCCAGACCTCTGCGTACTCCAGTGCCTGAAAGGCCACCGCACCTCACTCCCAAGCTATGGGCTGGCATCCCTTTGGTCAGTATTCAAGCCACTCTAATCATAAAATATTTTGACTCTCACTGCTGCTTATCCCTCAGTGAAATCAAAATAAAATGTGTAAGTACTTATGAATAAATCACCAATGAGAATTATCATTAAATAAACTTTTAAGCTCTAAGTCTTTTAACAAGAAGCAGCTGCCACTCCATCATCTGAATGATTCATTTCCTTCACCATGCTTTGCTATGTTTTTAAAAAAAAACTAATTTCTTTTGTGATGTGTTGGCATCTTCTACATTACAACTTCAAATAGCTATTTTCATATAAACCCACAGTCTTCCCGCTGCTTTGATGAAACCTCCTCCATCTGCCACTCTTAGGTATAGAATATGAGCAACTAACTTTGCCCCTAATTCAGTGTCTGTCTCTTTCTTTCTTTTCTTTTCTTCCTTTTTTTTTTTGGCTGTTTCTTGGGAGCAGAGGTGATTAAGAAAAAAAAAACTGATGGCTATGTTTCTGGATTAAACAAGTCTCTAGGTGTCTGGGAGTAGAGGCAGAGAGAGCCAAGAACTATTTTAATGTAGAATGTCCCATGAGGGAGAGAAGGAGAGACCATATGACTCAGGCCTGGGCTGAGAGATACCTTCATACTCCTTAAAAAACTTCAAGTAAGAACCTCTGGAATAAAGCCTCATGGACTCACTAATGTGTCATAAATCTGTTAAAATTGTGACCACTCACTGTCAATTTATTTAGATCATGTTTACTTAGTGAAAACTACTGTATACTCTTGGGAAGACCAAACAGATATATGGACCAATAATTTATCAACTTCTTCAAACTAACTAACTCTCTCTCTCTCTCTCTCTCTCTCTCTCTCTCTCTCTCTCTCTCTCACACACACACACACACACACACACACACACACACACACACACAATTTCAAGTGTCGAAGACCACTTGAAATTAGAACCTGAAATTTGAACCATTACACTTCTTTGTTATCTTGAGAAGTTCAGATCTGTCAGAAGTTTGCATACTCCCCTAAACAAAGTCAGTGACCTACAGTGTCCAGAACTACCTGCCATAGAAGGCAGTTTGATGAGATTTTGTTAACTCTTAGGTCCTGCCTAATGGAGAGTTTCTCTGGATAGCTCTTTTAACCATACAGAGTTACAGATACAGTTACAATATACACTTAGGAGATCTATATATAATTTTAGAGAGAGTATGTGTGAGCAGGGGAGAGGGAGAGAGAGGGAGAGAGACAGAATCTTAAGCAGGCTCCGTACTGAAGAGCCAGATTCAGGGCTCAGTCGCATTGCCCTGGGATCATGAACTAAGCTGAAATCAAGAGCTGGACACTCAACTGATGAAGCCTCCCATCCATCCCAGTGAGTGGAGATATTTACTATATACAAAACATCTCACTGAAGTGAAGTGTGAAATACTGATATTGTGAAGCAATATAAATACAAGTGTGTTAATTCAATATATAGTCATTAATTCATGAGTGGATTTTTTGTTGCCCTGTCTATGTTAAGCTCTGTAACTAGGTTTGTAATGTAATGATGAATAAGACAGTCCCTGCCCTCAGAGAGTTTTGGAAACAAATGAAATTCTGTTAATATTTGATATTGCACTCACATTGCAATATACCCATTGCAATGTGTATACCCTGATACCCATTAGTTTTCTTCTTCCACATTAGATCTCCCCTATGTTAAAATGTGCCTCAGTTATTTCTGGAAATTTCTCAGTAACATCCATTAAACACACCTTCCAGGTAGTTCTAAAATTCTCTTTACTAAATTGTGGCATTTGTTTAAACAGAATTTTAGCTAAAAGAATTTCCACTTAAAATGTCTGAAAATAAGACAGGAAGGACTTGTCATAATGAATGCCATCTAAAATGCTTATAATGTGGGATTTGCAAATTCAGTCTGCCTTGCCTTGATCTTTCTCCTGCCCACTTAAGGCTTCATTTCCTATGTGTCTGCTACAATAGCATGGTGGGCAGAGAGATCTCCTTTTCTATAGTGTGTAAATTAGTGTTGAGAGAAAGAAGAAATTAATAGCATAGGAAGCAGTAGCAAAACTTATCTTGGTCATGGCTAAGTATTTAAGAAATCTTGATAGAATACCTTGATTCAGGTCATAGTTTTTTTCTATAGTCCTCTCTAGAATTTTTATTTCCACCACAGTTTGTTTCCCAATGCAGTCATCTGGGAAATTGTGATTTGATTTGTGACACTGGATCTTAGCATTTAATGGTATGATATCAGGAAGACAGGCCCCAAACATGTAATTAATCTGCTTTCAATTTTCCACTGGCTGTCCCTTATTTTGGCAGTTTTTTTTAAATAATGATGCCTGTTTTATCATCTGAGTTGAGACACAAAAATAGGTATGTACCTTCATTACTCCTTTGATATTGCCTAGGATTTATGAATCAAATCGGTTCCATGAGTAGCCCCTCAACATATTCATTTCTTTACATGTTTTAATGGAAGATGAATGGGCAAGCAGAATGAGCATTCCTTCTTCTTCTTTTTTTTTTCTTCCAAGATTTTGTTTAAATACAAGTTAGCCAAACACATAGTGTAGCACTGGAGTAGAATCCAGTGATTCATCACTTACACACAACATCCAGTGCCCATGACAACAAATGCCCTCCCTGATGCCCATCACCCACCAGTCCCCCCTCCCCTCCAGCAACCCCCAGAATGGGCATTTCTTTCTGAGACAGATAGGGATTTAAACTAAATAAAAGATTGGGTCCAAAGAAGAGAAGCACTGAGATAGTGAATCTCCGTAGATATTTAAACCAGTTTAAATCAAAACCCTTCAGATATTATAGTAGGGAATAAATTTACATTGACAACAGACTTTTGCTGGAGCAGGTGACTTATTGTAGCAGGTCTTTTTTTCCTCTTACTTGAAAAATACCATTATGATGGAAATGGACTGGTTGAATGAGTTCCATTTGAATCTAGTCTTCAAAAGTCATTTTAGAGCTGCTTTGAAGCTGGCATTTAAAAATATAACCTCCAGATAAATTTTGCAGTCCATCTCCATTAAAGAACTAGTGATTATTATTAAATGGATAATTATTCCCAATACTCTTTACCATACAGAATCATTAAATTATACCTCTCCTGGGTATTTAAGATAAACTGTACATGTTTCCCTAATTATGAATATACCCCTATCTTTTTCTTCATTTTGAATAAAGTCTTTCCAGACAGTGCTTATTCATTTTTATAAACAAATATTCAGTTAATATGTTTAAGAAACATTAAAACAACTCTAATAGGGTAGAAATATATTTTCTTTCAATATATAGGATGACAACTTTAACAGAACCAATAAAAATTGAAGGACACAGAAGGAAAAATCCACCCTTAATGAAATTTTAAAACAGTGTTTTCCTGTGAATTTTATCTAAAGACTAAATAAGAGCAGAGTTCGTGTAGCAAAAAACACTCAACAGTACTTTGCTGAGACTTCAGTGACTTCTGTCTCCTCCTGGTATTTTCTCCTCCTTTTTCCCCTTGTTCATTTACTTATTTTGTCTTGACAGTAACCCATGCTTCATTTTCTCTATATATTATCTTATTTTTTTCAAAACCAGAAAATGGCCCCATGATTATATTAATTTATCCAATAAACCAGGGTATTGGAATGCTTATTTTAGAGAGTGCTAGATCATTTTGCCTTGAGTCACCATGTAAAATCCCAAAGTTCTAGAGTTTTGTAAGCAGACTAGTAAATTCTCTGGACCCATGAGTCAAAAGACTGAGCTTGAGCTCTTTGTCAGTTGAATTTGATCTCTCAGAGTTGGTGGCAACCAAAGTAGTCTTGGTACCATGTAAAGTGATAGAGTTCCCCTCCATTTGGGGGGTGGGGCATTGCTGGCTAGCCTACTACTGCACAGTGAGAACAGGGTAAACTGGCATCAGGCACCATCAGTTAGGTAAGAGAAATACTTGCATCAAAGGAAAATAGCAAATTTTGACAAGGGCTTCTGTTGAAAATGTAGTTTGCATATCTCTACCCCTTATGTCACTTAGATGATGTGCAGTGTTGTGGCTAATGAGCTTCTTAAATGAAAAAAAAAAGATAAATTAGAAAAGCATTCTATCTTCTATTAAAAAAAACATCAAAGCCCAGGTTCTTGCCTTGATAATTAAATCCTAATACAGGATATTCATTATGGTAACAGTTCCTTCATTACCTGTGCCTATGAATCTGTGAATGTTGATACCCAGAGCTTGGCTTCAAATTAATTATTGTGATCTTGTATTCAAATAACATCTTCTAACCAAGGAATCACTAAGCCTGGCAAAAACATTAGCTCCATCATTATTTGTGAATCTCTATAGTTTTATGTGAGATGCACCTTGAGATGAATTACCCTTAATTTCAACTTATTAAGGAGTTATTTTAGTAATCACTTGCTGAGCAGATAAATGATGAAATAATTATTATTGAGATAGGTCACATGTGTCTCTGTAGGGCTTTTTGTTTTGTTTTGTTTTTGCAGGTTGTTGATATCCCCCATGCTTAAAGAATTCTATGCTCTGAATGGAGTGATGTAATGGTTTAAACAAAGGTTGCAAGAATAGCATAAAGACATAATTAGTTGACCCAGTTATGTATTCAATTTAGAGTATCTCTTTTTTTCTTTTATTGACAGTTGCTTTGTAATTATCCTTCTATTTTTTAATGTGCACATGTCTATTTCCACAACCATGTTGTGAACTCTCTAAAGGAAAGCTTTGTGCTGTCTCAGTTCTTGAAAATCTAGGATATCCCAAATTTAATACAAGGGCAAAACTAGCTTCTTTACTAACAGGGCTAAATTCAAAACCAAAACTAATGTGAAAAAAGTGGGTTGATGTGGAAATAATAGATGATGCTCATAAAGAGACTGAAATGATTAAAAGGAATAAAAGTTTGTAGAAGGGGGCAATATGGTGATTCATTAGTACATTTTTCTAACAGTGATTTAGGCTTGAATAAATAATGTATTTCAAAGACTTGTATCCATACTTTTTTTCCATATATTTGTATTAAATTCCATTTATGCCAAGAACTATAGCATTTCTGTTATGCATAATAAATGATACCTAGTTATTGTTTGGTACAAACGGTGGTTTTTGTACTTTGTTCAAGTACTTGCACTATTATTAAAAATATATATTTCATTATTATATACTCTGAGAAATAGCTAATCGTGAAAAGCAAAGCTGTTTTAGGGAGATTGAAGGTTGTTTAAGTTGTATTTATTTATTCTGAGAGAGATCAAGAGAGAGAACACAAGTGGGGGAGAAGCAGAGAGAGAAGGAAAGAGAGAGAATCCCAAGCAGGCTCTGCACTGCCAGAGTGGAGCTGGTGTGGGCTCCAGTCCACGAACTGTGAGATCATGAGCTGAGTTGAAACCAAGAGTCTGAGGCTCAACTGACTGAGCTACCCAGGAGCCCCAGATCTCATGTTTATAAAAATGGTTAATGATACTTGATACACATAAGGGAAATGATGAGGCGTCTTGCCTAAATGTCTTGGAACTAGTAATCTAGGATTGTATTTATGTTTGGCAAATAGTAAGATGAAAAAAAAATCCCTGAGATATTTTAATCACAGATCTTCTGAGGTCTTATTATCTCACATCTCTTCCTAATGATGAAGCTAAATTTCCCTGATGTTATAAAAACTTTTGAGTGAGAATATTCTGCACTGTGGCTCTAGTTGTCTGAATTGACTCTGCAGCAGGCCATTAGGACAGAGAAATTAGAAAACATGAAATGCTTCTTAATTACTAATAAAGTATATATATCCAGTTCTAAGACAAACAGGGAAGATGTGTTCCTCCCGTGAGTTTTTTCATCTTTTATCCCCTGACTTCATAGCTAAATGGCTCTGAAACTCATCAACTGAATTCCAGTCCTGAGACCTCACCTGAAGCTAGAGAAAATGTTAAGTGTTGAGGTGAGAGGGTTATATGCTGGGAAAATTTGTTGTAAATGACCTCTCAACTAGCTATGGAGGTTGAATCTTGTCCTATTTTTGCAACAGCAAATTATTTCTAGTAGTGGTATATCTGTTTGCAGTTGTGATCTCTAAACCCTGCTCTGGTGCTACCCCACTGGTATTTACTGAGTGGCAACTACAATAAGAGTTCTTGAGTTCAACAAATTCGGAATCATCTATGGCACTTACTGGTAATGTGAATTGGGTTAAGTTAACTTACTCTGTGCTTTAGTTTCCTCATCTGTAAAAAGAGAAAAAAAGTAACAAAAACTATCTTAAGAATGTGTAATATTTTTAATGCATAGAAAACACTTAGCAGAGTACTTATATATTTCAGGATTATTAATTGTTACAAGAATTTTTAATGAATGCCACCTGTGTCAGGCCCTATACTAAGTGCTGTAGTAACACCAACTTAAATAATGTTTTGCCCTTCAGAATGTCATTTAAAAAAAAGGATGTAGAAAAGAGAAAAGAATTTTGTGTGTGGGGAGGGCAGGTGTAGTAGAAGCATGGGTGGGGGGAAATAAATAGATCTTCTGTGAATCTGAAAAGACCTATGAGTAGCTTCACAAAGAAAGTGATGTTTGATGTGTGTCTTAAAGGATAGTAAAAATCTGACAGCTATAGAAAAGAGGTGTGTGGAAAGGCAAACAGAATAACCTAAATAAGCATAGAATAATTATTCAGCAGCAAGGAGGTTCCAATGCCTGAGCACATATGTCAGGATTGTCAGGATTCTCAGGATGTCAGGATTCTCTGTTTAGACCAGAGTGAAAGCATTGGAGACCAGAGCGACACAGGTAAACAATGAACTTGTCTAGGGCCATGGCAATTGCACATAATCCAGGATCAGTGATGCACCTTTAGTGAATGTAGTCCTTGAACCCAAGTATTCTCAGTCGTACAATGCAGATTTTTATCTTTACTTAATACCTTCTAGGTCCTCAATGCCCTCACTGCTGAAATACTTTATGGTTATCCCAGAGGTCACATAGATCATAAATTAATTGAGTTTTCCAAATGTATTCTTCCTAAGAAAAATGTTTTTTTTTATTTGTTCTTAATGTTTATTTTTGACAGAGAGCGACAGAGACAGAACATGAGCGGGGGAAGGGCAGAGAGAGAGGGAGACACAGAATCCGAACCAGGTTCCAGACTCTGAGCTGTCAGCACAGAGCCTGACGCGGGGCTTGAGCTCACAGACCACGAGATCATGACCTGAGCTGAAGTCAGATGCTCAACTGACTGAGCCACCCAGGCGCCCCTTAAGCAAAATGTTTTTGACTATTCTAGGTCATTTAAAATTTTTTTCTCTTTGCTTTTTTTAAAATCTTTTTTTCTATATGGTCTATCTTGTTATTCCAATCCAATATATTTTTAATGCAATTTTTACAAAAAGCTTCTTCTTACTTTATCATGTTCATGTTTCCCTCTGCCTCTTGAATATATGAACATATTTATCATAGGTGTTTTACCATACTTGTCACTCAATTGTACTGTCTTTATCATTTCTGGATCCATTTCTATTGAATGATTGTTTTTTGTAACTATATATTTTCTTGGTTTTTGCATATCTAGTAACTTTTTATGACTAGAAATTTTATAATAAGGTGCCAGACATCTTAGGGGTGCCTGTGTGGCTCAGTCAGTTAAACATCCAACTCTTGGTGTCAGCTCAGGTCATGATCTCATGGTTTATAGATCCAGCCCTGCATGGGGCTGTCAGCCCAGAGTCTGCTTAGGATTTTCTCTCCCACTCACTCTTTGTCCCTCCCCTGTTCTCTCAATCTCTCTCTCTCTCAAAAAATAATAATAATAAACATTTTTTAAAAGATGCTGAGCATGTTAAAAATTTTACAGTGAGTACTAGGTTTTGTTGTATTCCACTAAATTTGAGTTTTGTTGTGATGTGTAGCTAAGCTACCTGGAATTGGTTTTGTTGTACAAAGACATGCTTTTGATTTTAAGTTTAGTTAAGACCGCTTTTAATTTAGAGCTTTCTCCCCATAATTAATGCAATAATTCTCTGATGATTTTACTTAATGCCCATGTATCATGATGTCTTATCACTCTGGTTGGTAAACACATCAACTATTTGCAGCCCCATGGGAGTGCTGAGAATAGTTCTTGGCATTCTGTTCTTGCGGTTGTTTCCTCTCACAAATGTGAAATTGAGTAGTCATTTGGAGATTCAAGGGGTACATTCATTTCCAGAAATTTCTTTCCAAAAAGTTATTGCTTCTCCAGTAGTCTCTCCCATATATTTAGCTACTTTGGTCTCTGAACTTTTTATCTTCTAAACTGAGTAGGATTGGCTTCGTTTGGATTCTTGTTTCTTATACTTCACGTTGGAAATTGCCTCTAGGCAGATATCTAGGCAACACTAAGGCTGACCTCATGTTTTATTTTCATGCAGGGATCACAATACTGTACTGTCACTCAGTTTCTGAAAACCTTTGTTTCATATATGTTGTTTGATTTTTACTAGTTGTTTAAGATGCAAGGCCAAAAGCGGAAATCGTTTTATCACAAACATGCAGTAAACACCTAGTTGAGGTGCCTTTCCATAATGTTTGCAGATACTTCTGTATCCATTAGTATTTATGTTCTTCTGCCATCTCTGGTTACTATTGCAAAATAGGATCTTTGACAGCATGTTCATCTGGGAGTTATTGAACTTCTTGAACTGCTGAGACTCTTTTAGGCCACTATTGCCACAAAAATCATCTGTATAACTGCCCAAGAGTGGCAGATCGTGACCCCTGATACCTACCAAGTGTAGTAGACCATACTACCCTCAATAAATAAAAACATAAATTAACTATTAAAATTTCCAGGAGACTGCATAATAGAGAGCAATTAAAGCAATTACCCATGCTTTATATCACTATAATTGACATGGTAAACCAAAATAAAATATTTGATAAAATTATTAATAGGAAGGGCAAAATTCTCCCTCAATTTTTTATCATCAAGACATGTAATTAAGCTGATGCTTATTTAGAATATTGTAAATTTAATTTACTGTGTTCTTTTCTAACTAAAAAGTTCTTATTTTTTTAAATTTTTTATTTTAATTCCAGTTAACATACAGTATTATATTGTTTCAGGTGTACAATATAGTAATTTACCATGTCCCTGTGTCATACTGTGCTCATCACAACAAGTACATTCTTGAATCCCTTCACCTATTTGACCCATTCTTCCACCCACCTCCCCTCTGGTAATCATCAGTTTGTTCTCTATAGTTAGGAATCTGTTTCTTGATTTGGTTCTTATTTTCCATTGCTCATTTGTTTTGTTTCTTAAATTCCACATATGAGTGAAATCATATGGTATTTGTCTTTCTCTGACTGATTTATTTCACTTAGCATATTACTCTCTGGCTCCATCCACTTTGTTGCAAATGTCAAGATTTCATTCTTTCTTTATGGCTGAGTAATATTCCATTGTGCATATATACCACCTCTTATTTACTCATTCATCAGTCAGTGGACACTTGGGCTGTTTCCATTGTTTGGCTATTACAGATAATGTTGCTTTAAACATTGGGGTACACGGATCCCATTTAATTAGTGTTTTTGTTTTTGTTTTTGTTTTTTGAAGTAAATACCTAGTAGTGCAATTACTGGATGATATGGTAGTTTTACTTAATTTTTTGAGAAACCTCAATACTGTTTTCCAGAGATTCTGTACCACCTCTTATTTCTTGTGCTGTTGATTTTAGCCATTCTGACAGGTGTGAGATGATATGTCATTGTAGTTTTTATTTGGATTACCCTGATGATCAGTGATGGTGAGCATCTTTTCATGTAACTTTTGGCCATCTGTATGTCTTCTTTGGAAAAATGTCTATTCATGTCTTCTTCCCATTTTTTAATTGAATTTTGTTTGGAAGGTACTGAGTTTTATAAGTTCCTTATATATTTTGGGTGTTAACCCTTCATCAGGGATGTCATTTGCAAATATCTTCTCCCATTCCATAGGGTTTTTTTTTAGTTTTTTTTTATTGTTTTATTCACTGTGAAGAAGCTTTTTATTTGGAATTACAGGCCAATATCCCTGATGAACATGGATGCAAAAATTCTCAGTAAAATACTAACAAACTGAATCTAACAATACACTAAAAAATCATTCATCCTGATCAAGTGAGATTTGTTCCTGGGTTGCCAGCATGGTTCAATACTCACAAATCAATCAACCTGATATATCACATCAATAAGAGAAAGGATAAGAACCATATGATCAATACAGTAGATGCAGAAAAAGCATTTGACAAAGAACATCCATTTGTGATAAAACCCTCAACAAAGTAGGTTTATAAAGAACACACCTCAACATCAGAAAGGCCATCTATGAAAAACCCACAGCCAATATCATTCTCAGTGGAGAAAAACTAAGAGAAAAAAATTCCTCTACAGTCAAGAACAAGACAGGGATGTCTACTCTCACCACTGTTATTTAACATAGTACTGGAAGTCCTAGCCACAGCAATCAGACAACAAAAAGAAACAAAAGGCATCCAAGTGGGCAAGGAAGAGGGAAAACTTTCACTATTTGCCAATGACATTATGCTCTACATAGAAAACCCAAAAGACTCATCAAAAACTTGCTAGACTGATACATGAATTCAGTAAATTTGCAGGATTTACGGAATCTGTACAGAACATACAGAACATACAGAAATCTGTTACAATTCTATATACCAATAATGGAGTAGCAGAAAGAAATTAAGCAGTCAATCCCATTTACAGTTGTACCCAAATACAATAAGATACCTAGGAATAAACCTATCCACAGACCTGTACTCTGAAAAATGTAAAATATTGATGAAAGAAATTGAAGATGACACAAATGGAAAGATATTCCATGCTTATGGACTGGAAGAACAAATACTGTTAAAATGTCTATACTGCTTAAATCAGTCAACACATTTAATGTAATCTTTATTAAAATGCAACAGAATTTTTTACAGAGCTAAAAGAAACAATCATAAAATGTGTATGGAACCACAAAAAACTCTGAATAGCCAAAACAACCTTGAAAAAGAAAAGCAAAGCTGGATACATCACAGTCCCAGAATTCAGGTTATAGTACAAAGCTCTAGTAATCAAAACAGTGTGGCCCTGGCACAAAAATAGGCACATCGATCAGTAGAACAGAACAGAAAATCTAAAAGTGAACCTACAATTATAAGGTCAATTAATCTTCAACAAAGCAGGAAAGTCTCTTCAACAAATGGTGTTGACAAAACTGGACAGCAACATGCAGAAGAATGAAACTAGACCACTTTCTTACACCATACGCAAAAATAAACTCAAAATGGATTAAAGACCTAAATGTGAGACATAGAAGCATAAAAAAATCCTAGAGGAAAACACAGGCAGTCACCTCTTTGACATCAGCCATAGCAACTTCTTTCTAGATATGTCTCCTGAGGCAAGGGAAACAAAAGCAAAAATAAACTTTTTGGATTCACTCAACTCTATATAGTCATGTCAGTATAATTCTTTCAATTAGGAATCACAATATATATATATATATATATATATATATATATATATATATATATATATTTAAATCTACCTATAAAAGTAATGAAAATCAGTATAAGATCCATTGGGGAATATTCTAATTCTCAACAGAAACTGGTTTTATTGTTAAAGTTTTACACTCAGTCACACCTTATAAAGTGACTGTTATGTGATTAAAAGCACAAGGCTAATTATATTGTTGGTCTTAGTCCAACAATGATGTACTCTTGCAATTTATTAATGAGTTTATTAGGTTGCCAGATACCAAATGTATTAAACCAAACTGTTTTTTCCTTAGTGTTGCCAAAACATCAGGGCTATAAAGTAAGATATTTTACATTAAAAATGTTAAACAAAAGATAAAAGGCTTGAGTTACTTTATAAAACAAAGCTAAGGGGTTTTAAAATTAGGAAAGCTTTATCGCTTCTCGGCCTTTGGCTAAGATCAAGTGTAGTAAAATTAGGAAAGCTTTGTTCTATACTTTAAGATCTTAGCAAATCAACTATTGTTTGAAAATTGTTCTGTGACATGAGAGAAAACCTGTGTCTAGACTTGGAACAAGCAAGTACAAAATGTGGAAAATCATCAATATCTAAATGACATGGAAGGAGAACTTTTATTTTATAGCTACTGACTGTTAAAGTGGCTTGTAGTGTCAGAATTATTTGACAAGGGTAAGACTTTCCCCTTGACCTTCATGAACTGCCATTTTAACCTACCTTCCCTGATATCTGATACATATCATCAATAATGAATTGTAATCAAGGAAATCTTAATTAATGGATATTTTTAGATTATGAGTGTCCTATGTCTCCCTTGGAATGTATACTCCTATCTCTTGTCTATCTAAATGTGATGCCTACCTTAAAACCCTGCTGTGTTTCCTTCTGTGCTATAACATTTTCCATGACTAACTCCAAATCCCAACACATGCCCATAGAATGACAATTTATATTAATCAATTGAGTATGTGATTCTCTGCTACTCAAATGTTTATTTGTATTATCAAGGGTGACAATTTTTCCTCCCAACTGAACTAAAAACTGTCATATGGCAGAAATGCTAATATATAACCAAAAAATGAATTTGTCTTTTCTTAAAAGATGATGCATCCCTGTAACTGGCTGAGAGGTACATTGTCTTTTCTGATGGCAGTTTAATCAGTTTTTCAGTTGGGAAGATGACCTTAGCCTATGGTCCATTTCCAAACTGGGCTGAACCACTTTATAATCATAAAAAGTTTCCTTCTTTGTACTTCTCTCAAGCGCACTGATCTAACTAGTCCCATATTTAACAGATTGATAATAAAATCAATGGGATGAAATAGAACCTAGGAAAACACAGTAGGTGATTTATTTTTGCAGCAGGTGAATATGAGTATAGAGCAGAAAGTTAGGAAATAAGCAGCTAAAATCTTAGAGAGATTCAGATGTCCCTCCTCAATTTGTTACATAGGGCTGTCAAAAGTTTGTTTTCATGAGACTGCAGGGGTTCCCTGGAGAGGATTTTTTTTTTCCTAAGGGAAGAATAACTCATTAACAAAGTTGTCATTATGGGATGATGCTGAGCACAGGTAAAGTTTGTCACTCATTTGATCCAACTCCCAAGGGATTCTATTCTAAGTTAGATACAGAGCAAGAGTTTCAAGGTAAAAACAGAAAGCCAGCAGTATTATGCTAAAACATCTCTAATGTGCTAAAGAACTGGTTGCAATCATTGAATTTACCTCTAACAGAGTGTGACCAAAGAGGAGTTAGAAATTCTTCACATTCTCACGGTAATACACTTTACAATTTAAGTATCTCAAGGGACCTTATGCCTTCATTTAGTAGAAGTCAGAGGACATAGTAATTTCTAGTAAACACCTCCCAGAAACAGCATTACCTTCAGGCACAGGGGACCCAAAATGTACCTGGAGGAGACTGAAGGACAGGAGATGGCATCAGTATCCAGTTGGAGATGGCTTGTTTATGAGTACATAGTAAACATCATTCTTGAGTATTCAGTATTTTTTGGACAAGAGCTAGGGTTTGGGGGTAAAAGGATACTCCCGAGCATTGGAGGTGGGGTGACAGCCAACTAATCTGAGTTATTATTGTTACTAAAATGTCATATGTAGGAGAGCCAAATAGGATATAAGGGATCTTGAGGTTTCAATGATCCTTCAGGAATGTTTGTTAGCCTGTAGTTTCTGAATAAGACAGATGTAACCCTTCACTAAAGAGCATTTATGAACTATGAGCATAAAATCAGTAAGAATGGGTTGACCTAATGTTGTTATAGAAATTGAGCATGAATTTATTCTTCTAGTCATGATAGAACTTACTCAAAACAGGTACTTTTTATTTCCCCAGGTAAGTTTTCCAACACTGAATTTTCCCCTCAGATAAGTGTTCCAAACACTGGAATATATAGATACATGAAGAAATATAGGGGGACTTTACATCAGCAGCAACAACCAGCATCTTTTCAGTAAGGAAGGGAAAAGAATCCCAGGAATGAGAAAATGAGAATGTTCCATGCCTTTTGCTTCTAAATGTGAAATTTAAAAAAAGGATTTTGTTTGCTGTTGATACGTATGAATGTGTACTTTAAGACCTAGTAAAACACCATGGCAATTTTTCTTTTACTTCCACAGCTTTCATTTTATAGTTTAAGAAAACACAATTTTGATTCATCCTCAAGAAGAGTAGGGATATGAGTGAGCTCTGAGTGAGTTTAAGATGTCTGCCTCTTCTTATCTTTAGAAACATTGTTGAGTTCTTCCAGAAATGCCTGTGAATAACACAGACAAAGGGTATTATGACCTGCGTAGATGTCTGTTTCCTTTCCAGCCAAATGTGTAAACGTCATTATAGTCACAGCATCCCCATGAAGGATAATTATTGAGCACTTTCTATATGCCAGATTCTCTTCTTCGTTGTTCAGTTTTTATAATATCTCAACAAATTAATTACATTCATCCTTATTTTTCAGATGAGAAAGCCAAGAAAAATAACATGTCCCAAGAGATGAAAAGTGACACAGACTGACTCCAGGGCCTGTTCTCTTAACAAATACCCTTTTCTCCCTACTATTCCTAATAACTTAATTCACTGTTCCTTTACCTAGCCCCTAAACTCAAGTGATGAAATTTATTCTCCTTAACACATGAACCAGAAAATAAGGCAGTACAATCTTTTTTTTTTCTTTCTCACAGGAGGATTCTTCTCTTGTCTCCCAAAGAGAGTTAGAACAGGATTCATTACATACGAGTATAAAAGGGAAATGAGTTTCCACATTTAGAAGAGTTTGAACTTTTGGGGCACCTGGGTGGCTCAGTCGGTTGAGCATCTGACTTTGGTTCAGGTCATGACCTCACAGTTTGTGGGTTCGAGCCCCACATCGGGCTCTGTGCTGACAGCTTGCTCAGAGCCTGCAGCCTGCTTCAGATTCTGTGTCTCTTCGCTTTCTGCCCCTCCCCCACTCATGCTTTGTCTCTCTCTGTCTCTCAAAAATAAATAAATGTTAAAAAATTAAAAAAAAAGAAGAGTTTGCACTTTTAAAATGACACAGTTGCTTGTCTCAAACTACAAAGCTCAGGGGCAGGATGTGTGATATCGAACCTGTCGATCTTAACAATGCAAATCAGTATATATGTCCAGGTGTGGAAACAGGCCTTCTCCATCTTTCATGCAGCCATCCACTACATTGATGAATTCTTTCCCAAGTTCCTGAAAGATCTCATTACTTAGATTATAATATTCCTCTCAACTCCTCTGTTAGCAATCATCTCTTTTTTTTTTAGTTGTTTTACTTTATTATTATTTTTTAAATGGCTTATTATTTTTATTTTAAACAATGTTTCAAGTTTCTTAGTTTTAATATATAATACATTAAATATTGATAGATAGTCCACATAAGCCATAGTGCTTAAGGTCCTCAGTAATTTTTTTTTTATATATGAAATTTATTGACAAATTGGTTTCCATACAACACCCAGTGCTCATCCCAAAAGGTGCCCTCCTCAATACCCATCACCCACCCTCTCCTCCCTCCCACCCCCCATCAACCCTCAGTTTGTTCTAAGTTTTTAACAGTCTCTTATGCTTTGGCTCTCTCCCACTCTAACCTCTTTTTTTTTTTCCTTCCCCTCCCCCATGGGTTCCTGTTAAGTTTCTCAGGATCCACATAAGAGTGAAACCATATGGTATCTGTCTTTCTCTGTATGGCTTATTTCACTTAGCATCACACTCTCCAGTTCCATCCACGTTGCTACAAAAGGCCATATTTCATTTTTTCTCATTGCCACGTAGTACTCCATTGTGTATATAAACCACAATTTCTTTATCCATTCATCAGTTGATGGACATTTAGGCTCTTTCCATATTTTGGCTATTGTTGAGAGTGCTGCTATAGACATTGGGGTACAAGTGCCCCTATGCATCAGTACTCCTGTATCCCTTGGATAAATTCCTAGCAGTGCTATTGCTGGGTCATAGGGTAGGTCTATTTTTAATTTTCTGAGGAACCTCCACACTGCTTCCCAGAGCGGTGCACCAATTTGCATTCCCACCAACAGTGCAAGAGGGTTCCCGTTTCTCCACATCCTCTCCAGCATCTATAGTCTCCTGATTTGTTCATTTTGGCCACTCTGACGGGCGTGAGGTGATACCTGAGTGTGGTTTTGATTTGTATTTCCCTGATAAGGAGCGACGCTGAACATCTTTTCATGTGCCTGTTGGCCATCCGGATGTCTTCTTTAGAGAAGTGTCTATTCATGTTTTCTGCCCATTTCTTCACTGGGTTATTTGTTTTTTGGGTGTGGAGTTTGGTGAACTCTTTATAGATTTTGGATACTAGCCCTTTGTCCGATATGTCATTTGCGAATATCTTTTCCCATTCCGTTGGTTGCCTTTTAGTTTTGTTGGTTGTTTCCTTTGCTGTGCAGAAGCTTTTTATCTTCATAAGGTCCCAGTAATTCACTTTTGCTTTTAATTCCCTTGCCTTTGGGGATGTGTCGAGTAAGAGATTGCTACGGCTGAGGTCAGAGAGGTCTTTTCCTGCTTTCTCCTCTAAGGTTTTGATGGTTTCCTGTCTCACATTTAGGTCCTTTATCCATTTTGAGTTTATTTTTGTGAATGGTGTGAGAAAGTGGTCTAGTTTCAACCTTCTGCATGTTGCTGCCCAGTTCTCCCAACACCATTTGTTAAAGAGGCTGTCTTTTTTCCATTGGATGTTCTTTCCTGCTTTGTCAAAGATGAGTTGGCCATACGTTTGTGGGTCTAGTTCTGGGGTTTCTATTCTGTTCCATTGGTCTATGTGTCTGTTTTTGTGCCAATACCATGCTGTCTTGATGATGACAGCTTTGTAGTAGAGGCTAAAGTCTGGGATTGTGATGCCTCCTGCTTTGGTCTTCTTCAAAATTCCTTTGGCTATTCGGGGCCTTTTGTGGTTCCATATGAATTTTAGGATTGCTTGTTCTAGTTTCGAGAAGAATGCTGGTGCAATTTTGATTGGGATTGCATTGAATGTGTAGATAGCTTTGGGTAGTATTGACATTTTGACAATATTTATTTTTCCAATCCATGAGCAGGGAATGTCTTTCCATTTCTTTAAATCTTCTTCAATTTCCTTCATAAGCTTTCTATAGTTTTCAGCATACAGATCCTTTACACCTTTGGTTAGGTTTATTCCTAGGTATTTTATGCTTCTTGGTGCAATTGTGAATGGGATCAGTTTCTTTATTTGTCTTTCTGTTGCTTCATTGTTAGTGTATAAGAATGCAACTGATTTCTGTACATTGATTTTGTATCCTGCAACTTTGCTGAATTCCTGTATCAGTTCTAGCAGACTTTTGGTGGAGTCTATCGGATTTTCCATGTATAATATCATGTCATCTGCAAAAAGCGAAAGCTTGACTTCATCTTTGCCAATTTTGATGCCTTTGATTTCCTTTTGTTGTCTGATTGCTGATGCTAGAACTTCCAGCACTATGTTAAACAGCAACGGTGAGAGTGGGCATCCTTGTCGTGTTCCTGATCTCAGGGAAAAAGCTCTCAGTTTTTCCCCGTTGAGGATGATGTTAGCTGTGGGCTTTTCATAAATGGCTTTTATGATCTTTAAGTATGTTCCTTCTATCCCGACTTTCTCAAGGGTTTTTATTAAGAAAGGGTGCTGGATTTTGTCAAAGGCCTTTTCTGCATCGATTGACAGGATCATATGGTTCTTCTCTTTTTTTTTGTTAATGTGCTGTATGACGTTGATTGATTTGCGAATGTTGAACCAGCCCTGCATCCCAGGAATGAATCCCACTTGATCATGGTGAATAATCTTTTTTATATGCCGTTGAATTCGATTTGCTAGTATCTTATTGAGAATTTTTGCATCCATATTTATCAGGGATATTGGTCTGTAGTTCTCTTTTTTTACTGGGTCTCTGTCTGGTTTAGGAATCAAAGTAATACTGGCTTCATAGAATGAGTCTGGAAGTTTTCCTTCCCTTTCTATTTCTTGGATTAGCTTGAGAAGGATAGGTATTATCTCTGCTTTAAACGTCTGGTAGAACTCCCCTGGGAAGCCATCTGGTCCTGGACTCTTATTTGTTGGGAGATTTTTGATAACCGATTCAATTTCTTCGCTGGTTATGGGTCTGTTCAAGCTTTCTATTTCCTCCTGATTGAGTTTTGGAAGAGTGTGGGTGTTCAGGAATTTGTCCATTTCTTCCAGGTTGTCCAATTTGTTGGCATATAATTTTTCATAGTATTCCCTGATAATTGTTTGTATCTCTGAGGGATTGGTTGTAATACTTCCATTTTCATTCATGATTTTATCTATTTGGGTCATCTCCCTTTTCTTTTTGAGAAGCCTGGCTAGAGGTTTGTCAATTTTGTTTATTTTTTCAAAAAACCAACTCTTGGTTTCATTGATCTGCTCTACAGTTTTTTTAGATTCTATATTGTTTATTTCTGCTCTGATCTTTATTATTTCTCTTCTTCTGCTGGGTTTAGGCTGCCTTTGCTGTTCTGCTTCTAGTTCCTTTAGGTGTGCTGTTAGATTTTGTATTTGGGATTTTTCTTGTTTCTTGAGATAGGCCTGGATTGCAATGTCTTTTCCTCTCAGGACTGCCTTCGCTGCGTCCCAAAGCGTTTGGATTGTTGTATTTTCATTTTCGTTTGTTTCCATATATTTTTTAATTTCTTCTCTAATTGCCTGGTTGACCCACTCATTCGTTAGTAGGGTGTTCTTTAACCTCCATGCTTTTGGAGGTTTTCCAGACTTTTTTCTGTGGTTGATTTCAAGCTTCATAGCATTGTGGTCTGAAAGTATGCATGGTATAATTTCAATTCTTGTAAACTTATGAAGGGCTGTTTTGTGACCCAGTATATGATCTATCTTGGAGAATGTTCCATGTGCACTCGAGAAGAAAGTATATTCTGTTGCTTTGGGATGTAGAGTTCTAAATATATCTGTCAAGTCCATCTGATCCAATGTCTCATTCAGGGCCCTTGTTTCTTTATTGACCGTGTGTCTAGATGATCTATCCATTTCTGTAAGTGGGGTGTTAAAGTCCCCTGCAATTACCACATTGTTATCAATAAGGTTGCTTATGTTTATGAGTAATTGTTTTATATATTTGGGGGCTCTGGTATTCGATGCATAGACATTTATAATTGTTAGCTCTTCCTGATGGATAGACCCTGTAACTATTATATAATGTCCTTCTTCATCTCTTGTTACAGTCTTTAATTTAAAGTCTAGTTTGTCTGATATAAGTATGGCTACTCCAGCTTTCTTTTGGCTTCCAGTAGCATGATAAATAGTTCTCCATCCCCTCACTCTCAATCTAAAGGTGTCCTCAGGTCTAAAATGAGTCTCTTGTAGACAGCAAATAGATGGGTCTTGTTTTTTTATCCATTCTGATACCCTATGTCTTTTGGTTGGCGCATTTAATCCATTTACATTCAGTGTTATTATAGAAAGATACGGGTTTAGAGTCATTGTGATGTCTGTATGTTTTATGCTTGTAGTGATGTCTCTGGGACTTTGTCTCACAGGGTCCCCCTTAGAATCTCTTGTAGGGCTGCCCTAGTGGTGACAAATTCCTTCAGTTTTTGTTTGTTTGGGAAGACCTTTATCTCTCCTTCTATTCTAAATGACAGACTTGCTGGATAAAGGATTCTTGGCTGCATATTTTTCTGTCTAGCACCCTGAAAATCTCGTGCCAATTCTTTCTGGCCTGCCAAGTTTCAAAAGAGAGATCAGTCACGAGTCTTATAGGTCTCCCTTTATATGTGAGGGCACGTTTACCCCTTGCTGCTTTCAGAATTTTCTCTTTATCCTTGTATTTTGCCAGTTTCACTATGATATGTCGTGCAGAAGATCGATTCAAGTTACGTCTGAAGGGAGTTCTCTGTGCCTCTTGGATTTCAATGCCTTTTTCCTTCCCCAGTTCAGGGAAGTTCTCAGCTATTATTTCTTCAAGTACCCCTTCAGCACCTTTCCCTCTCTCTTCCTCCTCTGGGATACCAATTATGCGTATATTATTTCTTTTTAGTGTATCACTTAGTTCTCTAATTTTCCCCTCATACTCCTGGATTTTTTTATCTCTCTTTTTCTCAGCTTCCTCTTTTTCCATAACTTTATCTTCTAGTTCACCTATTCTCTCCTCTGCCTCTTCAAGCCGAGCTGTGGTGGTTTCCATTTTGTTATGCATTTCGTTTAAAGCGTTTTTCAGCTCCTCGTGACTGTTCCTTAGTCCCTTGATCTCTGTAGCAAGAGATTCTCTGCTGTTCTCTATACTGTTTTCAAGCCCAGCGATTAATTTTATGACTATTATTCTAAATTCACTTTCTGTTATATTATTTACATCCTTTTTGATCAGCTCATTAACTGTTGTTATTTCCTGGAGATTCTTCTGAGGGGAATTCTTCCACTTGGTCATTTTGGATAGTCCCTGGCGTGGTGAGGACCTGCAGGGCACTTCCCCTGTGCTGTGGTGTATAACTGGAGTTGGTGGGCGGGGCCGCAGTCAGACCTGATGTCTGCCCCCAGCCCATGGCTGGGGCCACAGTCAGACTGGTGTGTGCCTTCTCTTCCCCTCTCCTAGGGGCAGGATTCACTGTGGGGTGGTGTGGCCCATCTGGGCTACTTGCACACTGCCAGGCTTGTGATGCTGGGGATCTGGCGTATTAGCTGGGGTGGGTAGGCAAGGTGCACAGGGGCAGGAGAGGCAGGCTTAGATCGCTTCTCCTTAGGTGATCCACTTCAGGAGGGGCCCTGTGGCAGCGGGAGGGAGTCAGATCCGCTGCCAGAGGTTTGGCTCTGCAGAAGCACAGAGTTGGGTGTTTGCGCGGAGCCAGCAAGTTCCCTGGCAGGAACTGGTTCTCTTTGGAATTTTGGCTGGGGGATGGGCGGGGGAGATGGCGCTGGCGAGCGCCTTTGTTCCCCACCAAACTGAGCTCTGTTGTCAGGGGGCTCAGCAGCTCTCCCTCCCTTTGTCCTCCAGCCTTCCCGCTTTCCGAGCAGAGCTGTTAACTTATGACCTCCCAGAGGCTAAGTCGCGCTTGTTGTGGGAACACAGTCCATCAGGCCCCTCCGCTTTTGCAAGCCAGACTCGGGGGCTTTGCTTGGCCAGCGAGCCGCCCCTCCGCCCAGGCTCCCTCCCGCCAGTCCGTGGAGCGCGCACCGCCTCGCTGCCCTTCCTACCCCCTTCCGTGGGCCTCTCGTCTGCGTTTGGCTCTGGTGACTCTGTACTGCTAATCCTCTGGCGGTTTTCTGGGTTATTTAGGCAGGTGTAGGTGGAATCTAAGTGATCAGCAGGACGTGCGGTGAGCCCAGTGTCGTCCTAAGCCGCCATCTTGCCCACCAGCAATCATCTCTTAATACTCTAACAAATATGATGGAAAGTGATGGGAATATCCTGGCCTCAGAATTTTGCCTTTTCAACTCCAAAAACCCTTACCACTTTTCCATCATAGCAACCCAGAGATTTCCCTTAATTCTTGACCCCATGTTTCTTTAACTACAAATATCAAACTCAGAATCATCTAGATCTAACTTATTTTTCTTTCTGCCCCCTTTCTTCCATTTTCCTTCTTATTGAAAAAAAATCCATGTTCACTCAGTAAACAGGGATGTGATAAGTCATAATTTCTGAATCAGAAAATCTAGTTTGGGAAGACTGATGTGGATATATGATTTTAATGCATCTCAGTGATGGCTGAAAGAGTTTTAAATAAATATTAAGGGAATCTAGAAGTACTGAACCATAATGAGTATTTCTGTGTATGTGCTGAATGTGTCTTCTTTTTTTAACGTTTATTCATTTTTTGATAGAGCATGAGTGGGGGCGGGCCAGAGGGGGAAGGAGACACAGAATCTGAAGCAGCCTCCAGGCTCTGAACTGACAGCACAGAGCCTGACGCGGTGCTTGAACTCACGGACCATGAGATCATGACCTTAGCTGAAGTCAGATGCTCAACCAACTGAGCCACCCAGGTGCCCCTGAATGTGTCTTTTTTTTTTTTATCTTTTTTTTTTATGTATAGTTGACACACAGTGTTACACTAGTTTCAGGTGTACAATTTAGTGATTTGACAAGTTTATAGGTTGTGCTGTGTTCACCGGAAGTATAACAACCATCTTTCCATACATATATATATATACATATATGTCACTTTTCTTTATCCACTCATCTTTTTTTTAACTTTGTTTATTTTGAGAGAGAGAGAGTGACTGTGCCAGCCAGTGGGGCGGAGAGAGAAAGAATCCCAAGCAGGCTCCACACTGTCCGTGCAGAGCCCACTGTGGAGCTTGGTCTCATGAACCGTGAGATCATGACCTGAGCTAAAATCAAGAGTCAGGCACTTAACCTACTGAGCCACCCAGGCACTCCAGTCCACTAATCTTTTGATGAACACTTAGGTTGTTTCCATGTCTTGGCTGTTGTAAATAATGCTGCAATAAACATAGTGGTGGATATGTGTTTCTCAAGTTAGTGCTTTCATTTTCCCTGAGGAAGTACCCAAGAGTGGAATTATTGGATCATATATCTCTATTGTTAACTTTTTGAGGAATCTCCATACTGTTTTAAACAGTGGATTCACTAATTTACATTCTCTCTTACACTTGTTTCTTGTCTCCTTGATTTTAGCCATTTTAACATGTGTGAAGTGATATCTCATTGTGATTTTGTGATATTTCCCTGATGAGTGATGTTGAGCATGTTTTCATTTGCCTGTTGGCCATCTGTATGTCTTCTCTGGAAAAATTTCTATTGATATTCTCTCCCCATTTTTAAATTGGATTGTTTGGGTTTTTGTGTTCTAAGTTGTATGTTGTTGAAAAGATTGTCTTTTCCCCCTTAAATATTTGGGTCTTCTTTGCCATAGATTAATTTACTATATGTATATGGGTTTATTTCTGGGGTCTCTATTCTGTTTCATTGATCTGTGTGTCTATTTGCTGTGTGTGTGTGTGTATGTGTGTGTGTGTGTGTGTGTGCACGTGTGCACATGCACCAGTACCATACTATTTTTGATTACTTGAAATCTGGAATTGTGATACCTCCAGCTTTGTTCTTTCTCAGGATTGCTTTGGCTATTTGGGGTCTTCTGTGGTTCCATACAAATTTTAGTATTATTTGTTCTAGTTTTGTGAAAAATTCTGTCTGTATTTTGGTAGGGATTACTTTGAATATGTAGATTGTTTTGAGTAATATGGACATCTTGACAATTTTTCCAATCCATGATCATGAAATGTTTTTTTTTCCATTTGCGTCATCTTTAATTTTTTTCATCAGTGTTTTATAGTTTCCAGAGTACAGGACTTTCACTTCTTTGTTTAAGTTTATCCCTAGGGGGGCACCTGGGTGGCTTAGTCGATTAAGCATCTGACTTCAGCTCAGGTTATGATCTCACTGTTCATGAGTTTGAGCCCCACATCAGGCTCTGTGCTGACAGCTCAGAGCCTGGAGCCTGCTTCAGATTCTGTGTCTCCTTCTCCCTCCCTCACTTGTGCTCTGTCTCTCTCTCTCTCTCTCTCTAAAAAATAAATAAAGTTTTTTAATAAAAAAAAGTTTATCCCTAGGTATTTTATTCTTTTCAGTACAATTGCAAGTGATGTTTGTTGTTGTTGTTGTTGTTGTTGTTTTAATTTCTTTATGACTTAATTGTTAGTGTATAGAAATGCTCCAATTTCTGGGTACTGATTTTACATCCTGACACTTTGTTGAATTTATTTATTACTTCTAGCAGTTTTTTGGTAAAACGTTCAGGATTTTCATCTATAATATCATGTTGTATGAAAATAATCATAGTTTAACTTCTTTACTAATATGGATGCCTTTTATTTCTTTTTCTTGCCTGATTGCTGTGGTTAAAACTTCTGGTACTATGTTGAATAAAAGTGGTGAGAGTGGACCTCTTTGTCTAGTTCCTGACCCTGGTCAGTTTTTCACCATTGAGCATGACATTAGCTGTGGGTATTTCATATATGCTCTTTATTTTGAGGTATGTTTCCTCTAACCCCGTTTTATTGAGGTTTATCATCATTGGATGCTGAATATTGTCAAATGCTTTTTCTACATCTGTTGAGATGATTCTTTGTTTTGTTGATGTGGTATATAACATTGATTTTTGAATATTGAACCACCTCGTGTCCCAGGAATAAATCCCACCTGATCATAGTGAATGGTCTTTTTAAGGTACTGTTGTATGCACTTGTTAATATTTTGAGAATTTTTCCACCCATGTTCGTCAGGGATATTGGTCCGTAGTTCTCCTTTTTTTTGGTGGTATCTTTGTCTTATTTTGGTATCAGGGCAATGATGGCCTCATAGAATATATTTGGAAGCTTTTCTTCCTCTTCTATTTCTTGGAATATTTTTATGACAATAGGTACTAACTCTTCTTTAAATATCTAGCAGATAGAATGAGTATTCAGAAATACATCTAAAAAATTGGATTTGGTTATTGCCTAGTGAGAGGTGATCTGTTGAATAAGATGAAGAGTAGAAATAAGTAGAAGAATGAATTTGAAGCCTATAAAATATAGTGAATGATTAGACGCTTGGAGACCACATAAAATGTTAGTGAAATAGTTTAGGTAAGATCTAATTAAGGCATTAAAGGCACAGACTAAAGACTATGGGAATGGAGAAAAACAAAATTAAAAAATACATTGCCATAGTTTCAGCATTACTTGATGACAGATGTGGGAATAAACAAATAATAGTTACAATATTTTTACCTTGGGTTTTTTTTTTTCAACGTTTATTTATTTTTGGGACAGAGAGAGACAGAGCATGAACGGGGGAGGGGCAGAGAGAGAGGGAGACACAGAATCGGAAACAGGCTCCAGGCTCTGAGCCATCAGTCCAGAGCCCGACGCGGGGCTCGAACTCACGGACCGCGAGATCGTGACCTGGCTGAAGTCGGACGCTTAACCGACTGTGCCACCCAGGCGCCCCATACCTTGGGGTTCTTGATGATGGCACAATCAGATGATACTGTGTAACAAATACTTTCAAAGCAAAATGATAGAAGACTTTGCTCTTTAGCTGATACCCACTTGTCTGGCTCACCACTTGCTTATTACTGTTGTCCATTCTGATTAGTTGAATATCCAGTTGGAACCTGTTCCATATTGACTGTGAACATTTCTAATATCATCCCTGGTCAGAAATAATAGAATCAGTTTAGGAAATGGGTTAAGTTTGAAGTGTCTATTGAAAATTGAGGTAAAAAGACAAAACAGTTGTAAATAGGATGTTGAAGCTTTAGAGAGAGACCAGGACTGGGGATGTAAAAATTTGGAATCATCAACATGTGGACAGTCACAGAAGCCAAGGCTAAAAGTCAGTGTGTATCTCCGTCTGCTGAGAAAGAGAATCTTTTTGCCTTCAATTTTCTCCATTCTCTAATATCTACTGGACCGGTTTTTGTGTGCCACCTTGATCTCTACATCCTATCCTCTTTAAGCCTTTTAATTCCATTTGCAACAATCTAGATTCAATGGCATGCTATATCAATTATATACTTATTTCCTAACTAGAATTACATACTCTTTCAACTCTTTTTTCCATTTTTCTTACCAATATCTTTCTTTACACATTCCAGAACATTCTTCTCACTTCTCTTTTACTCTTTTTCGGTTAATAGCACTTCTTTACCAGTAGAATGACTTTTAGCCCCTCCCTTGTCTCACTTTTCTTGACCCGATTACACACTCTTATTAAATATGCCTCCCTAGTAGCTCTCGTATCCCAAACTCTTCTCCTTTATCCCTGCTGCCACTGACTTAAGCTCATCACTTTTCAGTTGGACTGCTGAAAGTCTTCTATTTGTCTCCTTTGTCCACAGTATCACCCCTCCAACCCATTCTCTACCCCCAGAACAGAGTAGACCTGCTAAAATATTAAATGGGTCATGTTATACGCTTGTTTAAAGTTGTCTAATGAATCCTTTTTTTCTTCATGATAATATTGTGAATATGTAAAACCAAGTTTTTAATCTTCTTATTCTTGCATATTTATCAGTCTTATCTGTCCTCACTTTACTCTTCCCTCAAATCCTCTAAATTCTCAACTTTTTAATGGTTAGAACTGTGTCCAGTGTTTCATTTTTATATCTCCACCCGAGTCATATCTACTAAAAATGCACAGTATATTCTTAATATTTGGCCATGGAATGTGTTGTGAAATAAACATGTGAATTGAAGAATCATGCTTATGTCTGGCCCCAGGCTCCAAAGTATGAAAGCATTCTTATGTTGCTAGGTGAATCCACAAATTTGTTTTTTTTTTTTGCAAAAGTTTATGCTTTTGTATCATAGTGGATCTCTCACTGCTGCCAAAATATTATTTTATTTCCTCTTAACACTGGATGTATTTTTAGTGATGGCTTTTACCAATATTTTATTCTTTTTCACCCTACAGTTTTACTTCTGGCCCTTTTATTTCCATAAAAGAACCCCTTATATTATTACTTGGGTTAATGCCATATAGAGTTGCCTCCTTTTTGTTGTCTTGAAATTTCCATGCTTCTTCCCCTACCAGCTTTTTTCTGTTGTGTAAATGGCCCTTTCCTATCCTTTTCTGGCCTCTTGGATGTCTTGTTTTCATGTTGACATCCATATTTTAAATAGATTTTCATGGCAACTGAACAACAAAAATATTGTCAGTGACAAACCATTTGTTTATCTTCCTCAGAGAGTCTTCCTTCAACTGGACAATTCCTCAAGCTATTTTGGCTTTCCCCCCCTTTATTTGTGCGATAGATTTTTCCAAACAATTGTCTATAATAGCTGACTCCTTTTCTCCATCTACTATGAAATCCTTAACTCTTTGTAATCTAGCTTGGTAAATTAGAGGGGTTTTTTTGTTGTTGTTTTGGTTGTTTGTTTTTTGATATTTGTAACATATTCTAACATCAAATACACCAACTCCAAAGGGGTTTTTCTCACCTGCATTTTGTGATGCCTTTTGGTACCAAGCTATTTCATGCCACTCCCTTATTCTGCTACTTTCTTGCTTATTTCTTCTGTTATCTTCTATTGAAGATATTGTTAACTTCTCCTTTCATTGTATCTTTTCCCTACTTACCCCTTAAGTAGTCACACTATTGATTAGCTTTTCCAGGCAATGGTACCTATTCCACAGCATCATCTGTCATATCTATACTAATGACTTTCAGCTCAGTGTCTCTATTCATGGTCTCTCCTAGGCTGTAGCCACACAATTTCAAGTGCATATTGGATACTTGAAACCAGGAACTAATCAATATTTCAAATGACAAATTTGAGTTTATCTTTAGCTCATTCTCCATCTGCTCCTATTAATTTGACATTTTAGATATTTGCCTCTACCATTTTCTTTCATTTAAAACTCCACATTCACTTTTACTCAACTTGCCCTAAGTCAAAATCCAATACTATTTATCTATACTAGTCTTCATACTTTGAGGCTTCACCTATCCCAGAAAACCGATTCTCTGCCAGGGTAATTTTCTTAAAATCAGAGCCCTATTCAGACCACTCCTTTGAAAAACATCTTCGGATAACTGTTCATTACTTTCCTATTGATAAAGCAAACTCTTGGGCCTGGAATTAACAACACTGTATTCAGACCCTAAACTCCTAATGTGCCTGTTGTTCACTACTTTCCCTCTTCTTAAGTTCTCGTGTCAGAGACATCTTTGAGCCTAGTTAGAACTCATTTACAACTGTATCTGTTTTTTTTTCCTTCTACTTAACTAAATTAATGGATGTTTCTGTTATGAAATGTTCTTTAATGCCATTATCGCCAGCTGTTGTAGCATGTTCATGAGCTCGCTCATTCTCTCTCTCTTCCTCCCTCCCCTCTTTATTACACCATAGCATTCAATTATTTTTTTCCCTTTTTGCTTTGCACTGCAGTTTGCGCACCATCTCTTAATGGAGTGCATTCTTTAAATACAGGATCTTGTATGTTAATATTGATACAAGAATAAAAAGAGAATAAGATATTTTGACTCCTTTTTAAACAATCTTCATCACTGTGTTTACAAACTGGGATCTGTTCCCTTCTGAATGAAGACAGAGATAATGAAAAAAATAAATCCTCTCTGGCAAAACACCATATTAAAATTTAGATAGGTGAAAGTTAAATGTAAACCAAACCAAAAAGTATGTCCTTAAGTATCTCACAGAATTATTGATGGATATTTTATTCTATTCTTGATTTTAAAAATCTAAATGTTTTGAGACCAAAAAATCATGATTTGATCAGTTTCCAAGTTTAGAAACTCCACATTTAAATAAAATACTAACAGCAAACCAGAGAGAATAATTGAATCAAATGATGATAATAATACCCCCCAAAAATCCATAAAAACTTAAAAATACTTACAGATTAGAAGGCAGAGGAGAATATGTGACTTACAGTTAATATAAAAAGCATTAATGGAAAGAAAAAGTCAATGCTTTAGTTTTTAAAGTAAATAAAACCAACATTATAATATGTTGGTTTTGTTCAGATAAGAAATGATGGAAATCAGTAACTCCCATGTTGGTAATGGTGACAGGAGTAAAATATGGGCAGTTCAGTTATACTTCCAACATGGTTTTACACTGATGTAAACTTTCCAGAAAGCAATTGTCAATTCTCTACCAAAAATGATCTAAAGTTTATACCTTTTAACCTACCTTTTGCTCATGGAAAATCTATACTTAAATATGAGAAAAATCCATTACACACATAGAGTTTGGTTTTTAAATCATTGGAAATAATTAAATGTTCACTATTGCATGATGGTTAAATAAATTTACCATCCCAAAGAATAGAATATGTTGCAAAATTCACAGTGATATTTCAAAATATATTTAATAACAGGAAAAATCGATGACATAATAAAAGAAATGCATAGGGAATTTTATGTCCCTACTATAAGACACATGTGCAACCACACAGTCACAGAATAAATAATATGTTGTTTTGTCTAAAGAAGGGTTTCAAGTGCTATTCTTTTCCATTTCCTTTTCTTTCCAGAGTCTGCCTGTCATCATTACTATTTAAAAATTTTAACATTTATTTATTTTTGAGGGAGAGAGAGAGAGCGTTAGCAGGAGAGGGGCAGAAAGTGAGGGAGACACAGAATCTGAAGCAGGCTCCGGGCTCCAAGCTATCAGCACAGAGCCTGGGTGGCTCCCCTGTCATCATTACTATTTCAATTAAAAATGTACAAAACAATAGAAGGGAGGTAGGTGGAGGCATGCATTAAAGAGCTGAGAGGGATTAAGGTGTGCCATCATTGTGATGAGCACCAGATATTATATGTAAGTATTAAAACACTATATTGTACACCTGAAACTAATATTACACTGTATGTTAACTGGAATTTAAATAAAACTAAAAAATGAGTTAAAAAAATGTGTGTTTATATAGCTGTCAGCATGTCATCAGAAAGTGATCTCCTAATATAGGAGGGAACTCAGGCAAGGTAAGTAAATTTACTTGCTCAGGCAGTTTGATGCCCAAAAGTGGGGAGACGAGAGTGAATATCAGAATACTCTCTTCTTTTCTCCCTTGTTAACACAAACTTCTTTGACACCTGCCTCAACCTGCAGGTGCTCAAGAGAAAATTACTTTGATGTACATTTGTCAGTCTCAGCTCAAGTCTCATTAGATAGTTTGAATGCTTTTTGCTACATCTTAACATTCTTATCAAGGACAGGCTGGACAGGTAGCTGACCAAGAACCAACTATTAGAGGAACCCCAGAGAGTATGCATCTTATATTTTCCCTTTGGGGGAAATTTGGCACCCCTGAGATTTACTAAGACCCTCTAGGAAAGAAAAAAAAAACTTCATATGCAATACCATTTTATCTTACCAAATGCTCACTATTTGCTTATTTTAAAACTTAACCCTTCACTCCTATTTTTATGACATAACTGATTTCTGAAATTGCAATTTCTTTTTCCTTTGCAAAGATAAATTTTCTTAAATGAACAATTCAATGGATTTGGTGTTGTATCGAGGCATCTTTGATTCCAGCCCAGATAATTGGTAGCTTAGAGATCTTGGATAATTAATATCAACTCTTTAAGTTTCAGTTTTAGCAACTTTAAAATAGATGAAAATGCCTATTTTTATAAGATAGGATGTTTTTGGTTACAAGTTACAGAAAATCCAATTCAAAATAAGCAAGGGAAATTATCAGTTTATAAATTCAAATATAGGCTACAGGCATTAAACATTTTTTTCAGGATTCTGGCTCTGTTTTTCTGCATTTTTTTCCTGGCTTTACCATATTCCAAATGCCTGTGTTAACTCAGGCAGACTTCCCTTATGATTCCAAGATGGTTGCCACAGCATGGTACTACACAGTTCTTTGTTTAACCAAGGGAAAAGTGTGGCTATAATTTACAGTGGCTGTTAAACAAATGTTCTGAGGGTAACCAGGGTGTACCTCTGGGGAACAGTAAAAGTAGAGGTCAATCTTATTGAACCACATGGTTGATTGTTCAAGGAGGAGGAATAGAATAAATGTTGAGGAAGAAATCTCAATATTTATGACTTAATTCCTCAGTATTGCTGTAACAGAATACCATGGACCTGCTGAACCCCCCCCCCCCAGCGTTATCTCAATAACATAATACATAACATTGTGTAATTTTGAGGTGTAGAAAGTTTTTGTATGGTACACATATTTTTCAAAATAATTACCACTATAGCTAATACCTCCATCATATCACATAATTACCATTTCTTTTTATGTGTGTGTGAGAACATTTAAGATCTATTCTCTTAGCAATCAAGTATATAATATTGTATTATTGACTATAATCATCATGTTGTACATTAGATCCCCAGAATTTATTCATCTTGTAAGTGGAAATTTTTACTCTTTGACCAACATCTTTCCATCTCCCCATCCCTGGGAATCACCTTTCTAGTCTCTGTTTCTATGAATTTAGCTTTTTTGGTTTGTTTGTTATAGATTTCACATATAAATGGTAACATACAGTATTTTTTTTCTCCGACTTGTTTCATTTAGCAAGCATAACATCTATGCTATGTTGTGGTAAATGGCAGGATGCATTTTCTCATGGCTGGGTTATAGTTCATTGTATACATATATAACACCTTTTTTATCCATTCACCCATTGACACGTTGTTTCTATATCTTGGCTATTGTGATTAAACTGCCACAAATGTGGGAATGTAAATTTATCTTTGAGATTCTGTTTTCATTTCCTTTGGCCATACACCCAAAGATAGAATTGCTAGGTCATATGGTAGTTCTATTTTTACCTTTTTGAGGGACTTCCACACTGTTTTCCATATCAGCTGTACCAATTTACATTCCCACCAAAGGTGCTTAAGAATTCCCTTTTCTCCAGATCCTCACCAACACTTGCTATTTCTTATCTTTTTGGCAATAGCCATTCTAGCAGATACGAGATGACATATCATTGTGGTTTTGATGTGCATTTCCCTTATGATTAATGATGTTGAGCTCCTTTTTAATGTACCTGCTGTCCATTTGCATGTCTCCTGTGGAAAAATGCAAGTCTTCTATCAGATATGTCTCTTGCAAATATTTTCTCCTAGTCTATGGCTTAACATTGTCTCTTGCAGATAAAAAGAAAAGTGTTTAATTTCATTGAAGTCCAGCTTATCAATTATTTAATTCATGGATTATGTCTTTGGTGTTGTTTCTGAAAAGACATAGCCATACTCAAGATCATATATATTTTCTCCTATACAATCTTCTAGGAATTTTAACGTATCATATTTTGCATTTAGATCTATCTTCCATTTGAATTAATATTTGTGAAGGTGTTATGTCTGTGTCTAGATTTATTATTTTGCATGTGAGTTTAATTGTTCTACCACCATTTGTTGAAAAGAAGATATTTGTTGCATTGTGTTTTCTTTGTTCCTTTGTCAAGGATCACTTGACTGTATTTATTTCGGTCTATTTCTGTGCTTTCTGTTTTGTTCTATTGATTTATTTGCCTGTTCTTCCACTAATACCACACTGCCTAAATTACCATAGCTTTGTAGTAAGACTTGAGGTCAGGTAGTGTCAGTCTTTGGACATTGTTATTCTTCTTCAGTATTGGCTATTCTGGATCTTTTGCCTCTCCATATAAAATTTATATTCATTTAATTGATGTCCCCAAAATAAGTTCCCAGGATTTTGATTGGGATTGTATTGAAACTACAAATCAAGTTTAGATTTCCTACACAATCATGTCAGTTTTCTTTCTTCCTTCCAAATCTGTATACTCTTTATTGTAAATTTCCTTCTTTTGTTTTATTACATAAGTTTGGACTTCTAGAATGATATTGAAAAGAAGTAGTAAGATAGAACATTGGGGCGCCTGGGTGGCTCAGTCTGTTAAGCATCGGACTTTGTTTCAGGTCATAATCTCAAAGCTTGTGAGTTCCAGACCTGCATCAGGCTCTATGCTGGCAGCTTAGATTCTGGAGCCTGCTTCAGTTTCTGTGTCTCCCTCTCTGTTCCTCCCCCACCCATGTTCTGTCTCTTTCTCTCTCTCTCAAAAATAAAAATTTAATTTTTATTTCTTAAAAAATTTAATAAAAAGTAAACAAATAAATTTTAAAAAAAGATGGCACACAGTTGCCTTGTTCCTCATGTTAGTGGGAAAGCTTTGAGTTTCTTACTATTAAGTATTAAGTTAGGTGTGAATTTTTTGTAGGTAGTCTTTATCAATTTGAAAATCTTCCCCTGTATTCCTATATAAGTGAGAATTTTAGCAGGAAAGGGTGATGAATTTTGTAAAGGGCTTTTTCTGCATCTATTGATGTGATCATGTGATTTTTCTTTTTATCCTGTTGATGTGATGGTAACTACATTAATTGATTTTTGAATGTTGAACCAGCCATGCATACCTGGGATAAATTCCACTTGGTCATGTTGTTGGGTTTAATTTGCTAATATTTTGTGCAGGATGTTTGCATCTATGTTTATGAGAGATATTACTCAGTAGGTTTTTTACTTGTAATGTCTTTTTCTAAATTTTTTTAAGGTTTATTTATTTTGAGAGAGAGAGAGCATGAGCCAGGGACGGTCAGACAGAGAATCCCACTCAGGCTCCACAGAGTCAGACAGAGCCGGACATGGGGCTTGAAACTCACAAAACCATGAGATCATGACCTGACCTGAAATCAAGAGTTGGATGCATAACTGAATGAACCACCCAGGGGACCCTACTTGTAATGTCTTAACTGGTTTTGGTATTCTGGTATTGCTGGCCTTATAAAATGAGCTAGGAAATATTCCCTCTGTATAACTATTCTGAAAGAAATTATAGAGAATTATTATAATTTTGTCCTTACAAGTTCGGTTAAATTCACCAGTGAATCCATCTGAGCCTGGTGCTTTCTGTTTTAGAAGTTAATTATTGACTCAATCTCTTTAATAGATATAGGCCTATTTGGATTTTCTATTTTCTTTTTGGGTGAACTTTGGCAAATAGTATCTTTTTTATTTAATATATGAAATTTATTGTCAAATTGGTTTCCATACAACACCCAGTGCTCATCCCAAAAGGTGCCCTCCTCAATACCCATCACCCACCCTCCCCTCCCTCCCACCCCCCATCAACCCTCAGTTTGTTCTCAGTTTTTAACAGTCTCTTATGTTTTGGCTCTCTCCCACTCTAACCTCTTTTTTTTTTCCTTCCCTTCCCCCATGGGTTTCTGTTAAGTTTCTTAGGATCCACATAAGAGTGAAACCATATGGTATCTGTCTTTCTCTGTATGGCTTATTTCACTTAGCATCACACTCTCCAGTTCCATCCGTGTTGCTACAAAAGGCCATATTTCATTCTTTCTCATTGCCACGTAGTATTCCATTGTGTATATAAACCACAATTTCTTTATCCATTCATCAGTTGATGGACATTTAGGCTCTTTCCATAATTTGGCTATTGTTGAGAGTGCTGCTATAAACATTGGGGTACAAGTGCCCCTATGCACCAGCACTCCTATATCCCTTGGATAAGTTCCTAGCAGTGCTATTGCTGGGTCATAGGGTAGGTCTATTTTTAATTTTCTGAGGAACCTCCACACTGCTTTCCAGAGCGGCTGCACCAAGGCAAATAGTATCTTTATAGGAGTTAGTTCATTTAAGCTAAGCTTTCAAATTTATGAGCATAGAGCTGTTCATATTATTCCTTTATTATCCTTGTAATGTCCATAGGATCTGTAGTGATTTTTCCTTTTACATTTCTGATAATTATAATTTATGTCTTCTCTTTTTTCTTAGATAGCCTGGCAAGAAGCTTAGGGATATTTTTTTTCCAAGAACTAGCTTTTGATTTCACTGTTTTTCTCTTTTGATTTCCTGTTTTCAATTTCATTAATTTTTGCTCTAATTGTTGTCATTTCTTCTGTTCATTTTAGATTGAAGTTGCTTCTATTTTTCTAGTTTTCTACGTGGAAACTTAGATGATGGTTTTAATTCTTCCTTCTGTTCTAATATATGCATTCAATGCTATCATTTTCCCTCTGACTACTTCATTATATCCCACAAGTTTTGGTGAGTTGTGTTTTTATTTTCATTTAATTTAATATTTTCTTTAATATCTCTTGAGATTTCTTTGACCTATGTGTTACTTAGAATTGTATTGTTAAATCTCCCCATATTCAGGGATTTGCCACTTATCTTTCTGTTACTGATTTTTTTAGTTTAATTTCATTGAACTGATCAAGTACTTTATAAATGTTATTCTTTTAAATTTTTTAAAGTGGAGAAGAATGTATCTTCTATTATTGGATGAAATATTTGTAAACATCAATTATGTGCTATTGATTGATGGTGTTGTTGAGTTCCACTATGTTCTTTCTGATTTTCAATCTGCTAGATCTGTCTATTTCTGATAAAGAGGTATTGAAGTCTCCAATTATAATAGTGGCTTCATCTCTTTGTCTTTGCAATTGTATTAGTTTGTGCCTCACATAGTTAGATACTCTGTTGTAAGGTGCATACACATTAAAGATTGCTATATCTTCTTGGAAAATTGACCCCTTTATCATTATGCAATATTTCCCTTTATTCATGATAACGTTTCTTGCTTTAAAATCTGCTCTTTCTGAAATTAAAATAGATATTCCTGGTAACATTTATTTACTTTCAATCAATGTGCATCTTTATATTTAAAGTAGGTTTCTTGTGGACAGTATATAGTTGTGTCTTGTTTTTTGTTTTGTTTTGTTTTTATCCACTCTGACAATTGCTGTCTTTTAATGGATTTATTTGGACTTCAACATTCAAAGTGGTTATTGATATAGTTGGATTAATGTCTACCATAGCTTTTACTGTTGTTTCTCTTTATTGCCCTTGTTTTTGTTCCTGTTTTGGTCTTCCACTCTTGCAGTGTTTGTTGTTGTTGTTGTTTTTTGTTTGTTTGTTTGTTTGTTTTGTTTTGCTTGCTTTTGTAGTTTTCATTGAGCTGTATATATGATTCTGTTTTCTTCCCTTTCTTATCAGTTATACTTCTTTTCTCTTTTGTAATGGTTACTCTAGACTTCACAATATAAAGTTAAAGCCATTCTGTGTATATAATCCAATATAAAGTTAAAGCTAATCCACTATAGCTCTTTACGTGTAGTATGAATACCTTACAATAACAAAATAGTCCTAATTTATCCTTCCCATCTCTTGTATCATTGCTGTCATTCACTTTACTTATATATAAACATACATAATTAAATACATTTTAGGCAGTGTTACTTTTAACAAAGTGTTACCGGTTAAATCAAACTAACAATAAGAAAAAAAATGTTTGTATTTTACCTTAACTTACTCCTTCTTTGATGCTCTTTCTTACTTTACATAAATCTCAGTTTCTTGCGTACTATTATGTTTTTCTCTCTGAAGAACTTATTTTAACATTTGTTGTAAGGCAGGTTTACTGGCAATAGATTCTCTCAATATTTGATATTTATCTTTCCTTCACTTTAATTTAATTGTTGTTGTTAAAATATTTAGAGCATTCTTAGTTTTTGTCTCCATTTCTGAAGAGTAATTTCACAAGGGACTAAATTCCAGTTGTTGTTTTTTTTTTTCTTCTCAGCACTTTAAATATTTTACTCTCTTCTTGATTCCATGATGACTTAAGGGAAGCCAGATATAATTCTTATCTTTATCCCTCTGTACATAAGGTCCCACCTTATCTCCTTCAGCTTCTTTCAGAAATCTTTTTTTGTCTTTGATATTCTTTAATTTGAAAATAATATGCCTACATGTAGTTTTTGCGTTTATCTTCTTTGGTATTCTCTGGCATTCCTGGATTTAATAGTATGGTCTCTGATATTAATTTGGGGAAAATTCTTAGTCATTATTGTTTTAAAAATTTCTTATGTTTCTTTCTTCTCCTTTTGGTATTCCCACTATATGTTATACATTGTGTAGTTGTCTCACAGTCCTGGATATTTTGGTCTTTTCTTTCCACTCTTTGTTTTTTTTTTGCTTTTTGGTTTTAGAGGATTCTCTTGATACATACTCTTGTACATCTCTTGATACATACTCAAGGTCATGGATATATACTCTAGCTCACAGATTCTTTCCTCAGCTGTGTCCAATCTACCAATAAGCCCATCAAAGGCATGCTTTATTTCTTTTATAGTTATTTTTACCCTAGTATTTTGGTTCTGCCTTAGGATTTACATATCTCTGTTTGCATTGCCCATCTATCCTTATATTATGTATACTTAATCTATGATAGCCCTTTGCATATTATAAGTGTTTTAAATTCCTTGTCTGATAATTTCAACATCCTTGTCATGTCTGGTTTGGATGCTTGCTCTGTCTCTTCAATTTTTTTTTGTTTGTTTGCCCCTAAGGGTGCTTTGTAATTTTTTCTTGATAATCAGATATAATGTAATGGGTAAAAGGGGCTGCTATAAATAGACATTTAAAAATATGGTGGCAGGGTGTGGGGGAGATAATGTATTTTGTGGTACTACAATTCTCAATCTCCTAGTAAGCCTCTAGACTCTGAAATTTACAAGGTTTCTCAGTACCTCTGTCCCTTATGTGAGACAGAATGGCTGGAGTAAATTGACGTTAGGTATTTTCTTTCTGCCATATGGAAAGATAGGTAGGGCTAGAGTTGGATATTCTTTTCAGGTTAGTTAGGATCTGATAATACCCCAGTTAGTTAGACTCTGGTTACTTTGCCCAGAAACAGGCCTTCTTAAAAGAATTGAGCACTTTGGCATATTTCAAAAATGGTTTATTTTCCCCTTCCCCTCCTGGGAACATGAGGGAATTTTGCTCTGATATTTATTGTAAAAGGTAGTTGAGCTCCTGGAGGTGTAAATCTCACAAACTTGTGAAGACCTCCTATGACTGGATCTCCCTAGAGCTTTTAACTCTCAAGAGTTGTCCAGACTGAGCATCTAGCAAATTATCAATTAAAGTTGAGGTTTTCCTATTCCATCTCTGGTTATCAAGTTTCCTTCTGCTGGTGAGTTTCTGTTGCACCCTCTGGTGTGACTCTCTCCATTAGCCTGTCTCTGAAATTTAGAGGGCAGCAGTATGCCTGTGTCCTCCCTTCTCTTGCACATCCAAGAAAAGTTGGGTTCTCATCTGTTCAACTTTTTCATTTCTTTTTAGGATGGGATGGTGACTTCCAAGCTCTTCTCATGCCTAACCATAATACTATAATCTTCATTGCAGAATTTTGAAGGAAAATGTCTCCACACATTAGTTTTTATATACAGGTATTAATGTTGCTCGCTTCTTCCCAAAAGGGGCCTCCTGAGGTTAATAATACATAGATGTTCTTCTTTTCCCCACTAGTCTATAATCTTAACAACCTACTGTCTTAATTTTGCCTAAGAAGGCTGGTCACCAAATCCCGTCACTATCCATTATCAGTTGTTAACCTGTGAGTTGTCTCTATTCCTCTTAAAGCAGATACCTGCATCAAACATGAAACACACTTCAGTTCATTTTGTCTCATTTCTTTCTTGAAATCAAGATAATTCTGGTTCCATTTGAAATCATCCAATGGTTTCAAATTGTTGACTTGTTTACTGATTTGGACATTTAACTGATCACAAGTTGTCTTTTGTGTATTCTATTTCTCTTGACTACACTGCAGCATCTAATTAGAGTAGGTGTCCATGTGTAAATTATAGGATCAAGAAAGTGTAGCCATATGTAAGGAGGTTAATCTATACTATTAATAAGGGCTTCCCCCTTGAGATTGTGCCTAATTGTGAAGTATGAATTTTCCTAAGATATCTGAAATTTAAAATAAGGAAAATATCTGTATATGATGAGCTCTTTGATTACACTATATAATTCCTAGTGTAGAGAAAGATGTGTGTGTGTGTGTGTGTGTGTGTGTATGTATGCGTGTGTTTGCACGTACACACTCGGTCTTGGAATGCTTATAATTCCCTGCACTATTTTTGAGTTAAAAGTGTTCTGAAATAAAAATTGATCCCGGAACAAGATTAAAGTTTATGAGAATTCTCCAAACATGATATTACTGGTAAACCCTATAGTTTAACTTTCTACTTTCATAGGATTTCCAAGGAAATAAATTTATTTTTCCCTAAGACAAATGTATTCATATTTAATAAAAACCAATCCAGATAAGAGTGTTACAGAAAATAAGGATTTTGCATAAACCTCTTATATATTTAAGAAACAGAACAAAATTGAGAAGTATTACCACCTAGTCATGAAAGGGGCAGGGGTGAGAGGGAGAAAATTACACTAAAATTTTTGGTTGTTAAGCTGTAAAATATCAAATTAATCTGTGTGACGAAAATAGACTATATTCTTACTTTCAAATATTTTCCCTTATAGCTAGGGGCTTTGGTCAGGAAATACTATCAGAAATTGCCAACTATATACAGAAGAGTTTATCTACCACACAACTTAATATACCATGGAGCATACAGAAGACATTTAATATCTCATTACTGTTCTTTTGGAAAATGACTCCAAACATTCTAGACAGTTTATTTCTGGCATACCCAAATGGGACATGAAACCTGTCTTAGCTCAACAGATTATTCTATACTCCAGGTCACTAACATTTTTTCAGATTTGGACATGAGACCCAAGTCAATCCTGGGATTTATGCTAAGACCATTGTAAAGGGGTGCTGGTATTAATCAGGTTTGACTACCCTATGATTTGGTAACAAACCCTGAAATCTCAGTGGCTTCACACATTATATTTATTTCTCAATTATATAAAATCTAGTATGGATTGGATGGCCCTCATTCATCTTGTCACTAAACTACCTCTACACTACCTTAGAATGCACTACATGTGCATTCCCAGAAACACCACAGCAGTGGAGGAATTGCTGAATGACGCACTAAAAAGTTTCTAAGTCTAGGCATGGACTTACCTCACTTCTAATACATTTCAGTGGTCAGTATTTCATTACAACCCTAAATTTCTAAGGAGACTGATAACTATTTTGTGTACCCATTAACAGGACACAGTATGATAAATACATGGCACTGTCCCTGATTCAGTGCTTTTATATTGGGGTTGCTAGTCTCAAAGTTGAAAACTTCAAAGTAATTGTTGATTCAGTTTACATACCATGAAATAGCTTTACCTATAAAGTCAACATGATGGCCGAACTAACACATGAATAAAATGTTGTATTGATCTAAATGAGTTTTTTGATCAGTATATCTGCCAGCTAATAAATTGCTCCTCTCATTGTATTGTTGATTTAAGTCCAATGGAGTTGGAGTTCTTCATGTAATCAACAGTCATCATTATATTTGCTTTTACCACTCATACATACACATTTACTGAAACAAGGTTTTTTAAGCAATTGATCAATCCAGTTATCAGTGAAACAACTGGCAACTCTTTTCTTGAGTATTGGCTAAGTTCTTAACATGCCTAATAACTTGTATTCATTTGCCAAACTCGATTCCCGTATTACCTCCTCAATGCAGTCTTACTTACCACAAATCTCCATAAATAGTCTATCATCAATTCAGTTCTGATACATAGCAAGGAGTGGTGTAAAAAGAAGGGCTCTCGAGTTAAACTATGTGGTTCAAATCTGGTTTTTCCCTTTACTAGGTGTGTTACACTAAAAATGACATTTAATCTCCTTGTGAGTCAGTTTCTACAATAGTAAAATGGGGATAATATAACTTGCTGTAGGGACTAAAAAACTGAAGACATAAAAATCTTAGAAGAATTCTTAACACTAGGTAAGAGCTTAATAAATGTCACTATTTGATTAAAAATACATTTATTGTTGAAACACAGATTCCTTAGTTAACAATGCCTATTTTCATTTTACTAATTTTTAAAATTTCCACTATTTATAACTATGCTTGAGACATCAAAACACTTCCTTGTCTTCTTCCCTTACTACATCTACTGAGCAAAATTTCACATCAAGTTAACTAAGAGGTTGTTGAATATTTTCATTTCCACTTAAATTTCATTGTCTTCATTACATTAACAAGTTAGTGGTTTAACCATTTGTAGATAAAGTAATAGGCTCAGTGTTACTTGTTTTGATTATATAATATCAGCCCTTAGAATATATTGAGTAAAGAATAAGTTAAAAGGGTGTTTCTGGGTGGCTCAGTTGGTTAAGCATCCAACTCTTGACTTGGGCTCAGATCATGGTCTCATGTGAGTTTGAGCCCCACATCGGGCTCCACTCTCACAGTACAGAGCCTGACAGGGATTCTCTCTCTGACCCTCTCTCTCTCTTTCTCTCTCTCTCTCTCTCTCTCTCTCTCTCTGTCTCAAAATAAATAAACTTAAACTTAAAAAAAAAGAAGAAGAAGTTAAAAGCATGTTTCTGAGAAGTTAAAACTTGGTTTCCAGAAGCTCATCCAAGCTTACTCAGAAGACAGGCTTTTATCAAGTATGATGCAGATATGCGTGTGTGTGTGTGTGTGTGTGTGTGTGTGTGTGTGTGTGTGTGTATAAGCCCTTTGTTATAAGCATAGAAAATGTTTTCCCCACATAGCAGGATATATTTAACGTTCCTAATGGTGTTCTTGGATGAACAAACTTTATTAATTTCAACGGAGTCCAAATTTAAAACTTTTTCTGTAAAATTAATACCATGCTTGCCCTTTTTGAAACTACTAGTCTACCCTATGGTCTTGAGGATATTTACCTATACTTTCTTTTTTTAATTATTTAATTATTTAAGAGAGAGAGAGAGAGAGATTGTGTGAACAGGGGAGGGGCAGAAAGAGAGGGAGACACAGAATCTGAAGCAGGCTCCAGGCTCCGAGCTATCAGCGCAGAGCCCGATGATGGGATTGAACTCACGAATGGTGAGATCATAACCTGAGCCAAAGTTGGATGCTTAACCGATGGAGCCTGTAAAGCTTTATTGTCTTATTATCCACACTGTGTTACAGTGTCTTTTATTGTTTATTATTCAGATCCCTGATTCCCTTGTCAGTCATAAGTTCTGCTAAAACTGCTTCCCATGTACAGAGATGAGAAATGTGGTCTGAAGTGGGTGATAAAATCTCTGGGAAGCAGCAGACAGATGATAAGTAAAAAGAGAAATGGAGGGAAATTATAAAAGTCAAGCAAGTAAGAAGAAAATCCCAAACTACTTTTGGCAGTTTTTTTTTTTTGGAAGGGGCAGAGGCAGTTATATTTAGAAATGTTATATTTCCACAGACCATCTATGTCAGGCTAGTATTCAGTGAAGACACTTTCCTATAAACAGATGTGAGGTGAATGGTACCAATAACTCATGGTAGAACCTGCATGTGTAGGCAGGGAACAACATGTAAAATCTACAAGTAAATAAAAACAGATACAAATGAGCCTTAGAAAGATGAAGTAAAAGCCCATGAACTTTACTAATAGATTCTGCTTGGGAATTTTATACCATCTAGTCTCAAGTTTCTAAATACACAGTGACACCAGAATTAGTCATAGTTCTTGTTAAAAAGAGAGATGCTAAGACCCCCACTCTATCCTTACTGAATCTGAAATTTTGGGGTAATTGCCTAGATTATTGGCATTTACAAAAAAAAATATTCATGAAATTCAGCCAGAATTGAGAATCAGTGATCTAATCCAATCCCATTTCCTACATGTAGAACAAATTCCTTCAAGCCAGACTGGCTTATGTATTTGAAGGGGATTACAGACTCCATTGTGACAAATGTGACTCTTATCCCCACTCTTGAAACAAGACTTCATTTTGCTTAGAATACCTTTAAAAAAGTGTTTGGAGTCCCTAATTGTCTAATGTGTGCTCACAAATTAGTCAAAGCAGGTGCTATAGAACATTGTGTGAAGGGCTTATTAAAAATGCCATGAGCTAACATAAAGAAACCATCCTGGAAGCTGTGGCATCCACCTCAAAGAAAGCCCCTGGCCGTGCAATGAGGAGACTCAGGCCAGAATAAGTGGTCCCAGGTATCTCTGGTCTCAGTCCCCTACCCAGGCTCTTCAGATGTTATTAGTCAATCTTCCATGATTCATTACTCCATTTCTTGATTAGCTTTAGCCTAATGTTTTTTATAAAATTATCTTTTCAAAAAAATAATCTACACTCTCTCCTTTTAAACAGAGGGATCTAGGGGCGCCTGGGTGGCGCGGTCGGTTAAGCGTCCGACTTCAGTCAGGTCACGATCTGGCGGTCCGTGAGTTCGAGCCCCGCGTCAGGCTCTGGGCTGATGGCTCAGAGCCTGGAGCCTGTTTCCGATTCTGTGTGTCTCTCTCTCTCTGCCCCTCCCCCGTTCATGCTCTGTCTCTCTCTGTCCCAAAAAAAATAAACGTTGAAAAAAAAATTAAAAAAAAAATAAACAGAGGGATCTAAATTGTAAATCTGAGAGGAAAGAACAAAATCTTAGGTGCCTGGGTGGCTCAGTTGGTTAAGCATCCGACTTCAGCTCAGATCATGATCTCACCCTCCATGAGTTTGAGCCCCACGTTGGGCTCTGCTGACAGCTCAGAGCCAGGAGCCTGCTTCAGATTCCGTGTCTCCCTCTCTCTCTTCCACTCCACCACTCACACTCTGTCTCTCTGTGTCTCTCAAAACTGAATAAATGTTAAAAAAAAAAAATTAAAAAAAGAAAGAACAAAATCTTTCAGCTATATAAAAAATACTAAAAAAAAAAGTAATGACAAAAAGAAATGCCAATTCTTTTATAAATCTGTTTTTGATAATTTGAGTCATGTTATGGGTTGAAATTATAAATGATATATTTTGCTGGAAAGGCTATGTACAATTTTCAGCCCCAATAATTTATTTACTCTCTCAAGCTCTAGGCCGTCATCACTACAAACTATAATCTTCTCTCTCTTACATTACATATGAAAAGCATTAGGTCTCCTTTCTTGGAGAATTGAAAGGAAGAGCCATCCACTGTGCCTGAAATGTGTTGTTTTATTGATATTAGGCTGACATTGTGTAATAGCATATGTGTACTAATTGTGTACCCTCTGTAATCTGTAGTGTAGAAATAACTACCATACAAGAAAACTTAATTTGTAATAATTATTGCTCCAAATTTTCTGTATGGCATAATATATATGTATATCAGTTGTAGGCATCAGGGGCTATGGAATAACTAAGTCGTAGAGTTGCAGTATTTCCTTGGTTTCTTCATTGTCATAAGAAAACTCTTAAAGACTGGAACATTGTGGGGTGCTTAGGTGGCTCAGCTGGTTAAGTGATCAACTCTTAATTTCAGCTCAGGTCATGATCTCATGGTTCGTGAGATTGAGCCCCATGTGGCAATGGCATAGTCTTTGGCAGCTTAAAAAGATGTGGGGCAAATTGGAAATATTAGCCTGGCATAAACAAGTTTAAAGTAAAAACAAAATCTGAAAAGTATTTTTTAGAACTAAACATAAGATTAGCAAGGAAATAGAACACTTAAACACAACTCTATAAAGCAACTTAACCTTACAGACACCTATGGAACTCTACTCAATGTCAGCAGACCATACATTCTTCTTAAGTGCACATGAAATAGACCATACATTAGGTCATAAAACAAGCCTCAATAAATTTTAAAACAATAAGAGGAAACAAAAAAATGTGGGAGCTCACAAATATGTGGAAATTAAACCTCATACTTGTAAATAATCCATTGGTTAAATAAGAAGTCATAAATTAGAAACTAGGATAAATGAAAAAGAAAACGAAATAGAATATTTTGTGGAAGTAGGGCTTACAGGAAAATTTGAAGCCATAAATGCCTATATTAAAAAAATACCTAAAAATAGTAACCTAAACTCCAATCTTAACGTACTAGAAAGAAGAAAAGAAACAGGAAGCAAAAGTAGGAATGAATAATTATGAAATATAGAATAAAGAATAGAAGACCATACGGAAAAATGAGGTTCTTCTCTGAAAAGGTTGACAAAACTGACAAACCTTTTACTGAACAAGAGAAAAAGAGACAGGGTTTCATTTATTAAAATCAGGAGGGAAGAAGATGCATAGCTACTGACTTTACAGAAATGATTATAAGGGAATTCTGTAATTTTATGCCATGAGATTAGTTATGTGTCATCTTATTAACCAGACAAAATAGACTCATTCCCAGAGGGATACAAAGTACCAAAGCTGACTCAAAGAATCTGAAAAGCTGTAACAAGTAAAGAGATTGAAGTTAGCAATCAAAAACTGCACGAAGGAAAACTGAGTACCAGATAGCTTCATGGTAAAATTTTACCAAATGTTTAAAGAATTGACACCAGTTCTTTACAAGCTCGTTCCAACAATGGAAGCGAATGAAAACCTCAATTCATTCTATGAAGCCATTACTGCCAGCTGCCACCCTACCTCCTTTTCCTCTGTTAAACCTTGCAAAAGAAGTGTGTCCCTCACCCTCTCCACTGTTACATGCCATCCTTACAAAGTATGTTAGAACAAGTCTCCTACCCTTTCCCTCCCAAAACAGCTCTCTTTCAGACCAGTGATAATCCTCTTAACTCTAATCTTAACTATAATCTTGTTCAATATTCCCCCAAACTGATTTATTTTCAGCATTAAAAATTTTGTGTTCTAAACCTTCATTATGTTAAACAGACTTAGGAACCATTCTTGATACTTTTGTACCCATTTCTCCCCTATATCTAGCCCGTTATCCATTTCTGATGATTCTAAGTATCTCTTGATTGTGTGGCTCAGTAAATAACTGCAAACTTTCGGGATGTAGCAGTTCATGTGATTCCAAACCTAAGATGAGAACTTTTTTTTGTTAGCCCTGGTTAATGCTGTGGTTGTGCCTTCTAACTCTAAGCTGATGGTGGCCTTTAAAGTTTTATCAGGCAAGAAAGCACTCTGTGTTATGACTTAATAAGCTCAGTTAGCTCTAATGGTGCATCTTCTTTCTTCAGTAAAGATAATTTCCATGATGGTAGATTCAAGTAAACTTTATGTTTATTACTTTTGCTTTACTCTCTGTTGTTTGAGAGACACTGTCAATTTAACATAAACACTTTTCTTACCTTTCTCATTGAAATGAATTATATTTTCTGCCACTTTTTTCTCAGACTGCTATAGAAGGACCAAACGCAAAACAGTCCTGGTGCCATGCTGTTTTTAGGGACATTCTACATTACATTGATAAATCATGCAGGCACAAGTCATTTGTCAAAAATACATTTACTTGAATCAAATTTGCTTTGCATGCACAGGGTGCTGGATTCGTATCTAGTTTTCACTAAATAATTTATCAAACTGATTTGCTTGAAATACAATAAAAAATCCATAATAAAATTAGGCAGAAATTTCTATGCCTGGGAATCAAAAAATGTACAGCTCATCACAATATCACAACACCATTACACTGATTTCAATTGTTAAAAGGTTGGTAGTGCATTTGAATGTAGACACAATAAATTCAATTTAGTATAATTTTATAAATTACTGTTGATTTCAAAATTATGATATTCTTCACTTCTTTTTACTTCTCCACTTCTCTACCCATGCTCTGACTTTTTTCTGCTATAGGGTGAGAAGAAAATAGTAATAATCTCATGTGATGAAGATGAAACTTTTGTTTTTTTCCTTTGGTCTTAATTGAATTCCAGTAGCTGAGGAAACATGACTACTCCATCAATGAAATGGTCTAGCATACAAAGGAAAATACAGTACTTAGTATAAAATCTCTCTCTCTCTCTCTCTCTCTCTCTCTTTGATTTGAGAAAAACACATACTAGTTTTAAATAATAGGTAGTTTGAGAGGTGGCTATGTCTTAGGGCTGGTGGATTGGTGTGTTTTTCTGTAACTAAAAATGTTCCAACAAATAAAGAGGTTATCATAACATAGTGACTAAATACATGCAGGCTCTAGAATTTGGTAGAATTCCGTCATTATATTGTACAACTTTGGATAGTTTACTCACTCTCCCTCCCTCCCTCCCTCCCTCTCTCATTCTCTTCAGTTTTCTCATTTAGTGTAGATTATATTGGTGTCTTGGCTTAGAATTATTGGGGGAGTTAAATTATAGAATCATGTGTCTGACCCATAGTAGGAACTCAGGATGGACTGAGGTTAGTTCCATTGACTTAATCCATTTGGTCAAAAAGAACATTGAATGAGACACTTTCAGTTGAAATGAATGGAGCTGACTACCTTCTGCATAGCTCTAACTAATTTCTGAGACATTCCTGAGAAGTTGGAATTTAAATAGCACTTCAAATAGTCTTGTGAACATAGACCTGTTCACAAGATCTGTGATGACTCTTGATCTAATACAGCCTTTTTTTTGTGGTCTGGGTAAAAGTACCCATAATATGACAAACTTTCAACCTCATCTCCCTCCCTTTTTGGTTCTGTCCATAATACTGAGTATTTCTTTGTTGGCTTCTTTGCACTAACAATCTTCCAGACCAATTTTATGAATTCTGGCCTACTTGGCAAAGTCCATGATATTCTATCTACCCTTATCCTGCTATTGACTTTTCCTGTGAAGATAAATTTTCTCCTTATATCATTTACCATGGTCTAGTTTCTTGTGATAAATGTACTGATTACCCAGAGCCACAGTAATTCTGTGTATCTACACTGAGGATGCTCCTTTCTCCTGAGATACTGCTGGCATTTCTGGAATAAATCTCCATGAATATTGGAACATGTCTGGAATTTTTCTGTTTGCTGTTTTGGGATGTATGCATTCTACAGCATAGTAGGGTCTGTTATAAGGGTCAGTCTTTTAGTCTACAGGTTCAGGCAAGGTTTCTTCCCACTTGCTACAGGACCAGAATATTTACATCCTAGCTTGCTTTTCAGTTAGTCTGCATGCAGTTGTAAAATAAATAAAGGATGCTGGATTTTCCTTCGATTCTCAACAAGGCTTTTTATCTTTAGTCTGTGTTGGAGCAAGTTGGATGATGGCATCTATAAAACTCAGCTTTTAGAAATACCTTTTTCTTTTAGTCTCCTTTTTTTCTGTGCAAGAAAATATCACTATCAGTGAAAATTATGTCATGGAATCTTTGTCCTACATGGATTAGGTTCATTGTACTATACTTCTCATAGTGTAGTTCTAGTATTCATGAATTCTTTCAGCATTTGTATTTCTGGAAGTTCTTTATTTCACTTTTATTTAATCAGCTTTATCGAGATATAAATGACATAATAAAATATATATATTTAAGGTGTAATTGGATGCTTTGATAAACATAAACCTTGGAAACCATCACTGTAAACAAAATAGTAAATATTCATTACTCTCAAATATATAAATGGTCCTCTAATATTGTGATTTATAATAAGAAATCTATATGTTTTATCGTTTACCCCTTTTCTGACACATAGCTCCTAAAACCCTTGGAATTTCCTAAGTGATAAGAGCCAAAAAGTTATCTTTTGTTATGTTGTCGAGTTGACTTCTGGAAAGCCCCTAAGAATGGGAGTTGGTTGCCAATGGAACCAACCATTTGATTAGAGAGTTGGAGCTTTCAGTACTATCCACCAGCATCCATGGAAAGAAAGAGAGGCTGGAAGTTTAATCAATTACCAATGGGTAATGATTTAATCAGACTTATGTAATTGAAGCCTCCATAAAAACCCAAAAGGACAGGATTGTAAGACTGATGGGTTGGTGAACATGTGGAGATTTGGCGTGAGTAATGTTTTCTAAGAAAGCATGTTGGCTCTTTGCCCTTTTCCCATATTTTGCTCTATACATCTCTTCTATCTGGTTCTTTCTCTGTTATAATCTAGTAGGTAAAGAAGTTTACTGAGTTCTGTGAGTCATTCTACCAAATTATTCAAATTCAAGGAACAAGTTGTGGGAACTTCTGATTTATAGCCAGTTTGTCAGAAGCGATTTGAATTTGCAATTGGTGTCTGAATGAAGTGTGTGTGTGTGTGTGTGTGTGTGTGTGTGTGTGTGTGTAGGGGGAAAGTTGCAGTCTTGTAAAATTGACCTCTTAACCTATAGATCTGATGCAATCTCTAGGTAGACAGTGTCAGAATTGAGTTAAATTATAGAACATCTAGCTTGTATAGGACCACCTCCTCATCTCCCCCACCCCCATATATCCACACGTTAGTATTAGTTACCAAAACCTTTGGTTCCTGTGTAAAATATTCCCCTCCAACTACTTCCATCCCCCTCAAAAAGATTAGTTTGCATTTTCTAGACGTCTATGTAAATGGAAGAATAAAGCATGTACTCTTTTTGTCTGGTGTCTTTAATTCACCATAATTATTTTCAGATCGCCTATGTTGTTGGTGTACCAATAGTCCATTCCTATTTATTGCTAAATAGTATCCAGTTGTTTCCACTATAAAAATATATCACAATTTGTTCTTTTACAGTACACAGTTGGATTGTTTCTAATTCATATTTATAAATATTCCTTACAAAACTTTGCACAGACATTTGCTTTCACTGGGCAAACCCTGGGAGGTTGAATGCCTGGACCATATTGTAAGAGTATGTTCACCTTTAAAAAAAAAAATTCAAACTATTTTCCAAAGTGCCATACCATTTTGCCTTCATGCAACAGTGTGTGAGAGTTCCAGTTGCTCCAATTCCGTGTCAACACTTGTTATAGTCTTTTTAATTTCCACCATTATAATAAGTAATCTATTATACCATTATACCATGTTGAGGGATGTATAATGTGGTTATAGTTTGAATTTTTCTAATAAATAATATGCATCTTTTAATGTGCTTATTTGAACATTACATAACATCTACAGTGAAATATGTCCTCAAGTTATTTGCACATTTGTGTATTATTTGTTTATTATTCAATTTTGAGAATTCTTTATATATGTTGGATATGAACTTTTATCAGGTATATACTTTGTAAATATTTTATCAATGTCTGTAGCTTGTGTTTTTGTTTTCTAAAAAGTGTATTTTGAAAAGTAGAAGCTGTTAATTTGGGGCATGTGGGCAGCTTAGTGAGTTAAGCACCTCGTTCTTGATGTCAGTTCAGGTCATGATCTCATAGTTTGTGGGATCAAGCCCCAGGTCGGGCTCTGTGCTGACAGCATGGAGCCTGCTTGGGATTCTCTCCCTCTCTCTCTATGCCCCTTCCCCTGCTTGCACATGCTTTCTCTCTCTCAAAATAAATATTTAAAAATGAAAAACTGTTAATTTGGTGAAGACCAATTTGTCAATGTATTATGGATAATAATTTTTATGTCATAAATAGGAAGGATTTGCGTAATCCAAGGTCACAAATATTTCATATGTTCTAGAATTTTTAACCTATAGTCAATGTTGAGATGATTTTCATAATGGTGTGTGGTATGGATTTACATTCAAATTTTGTCATATAGATATCCAATCATTTCATTACCATTTATTGAAAATACTGTGGTTTTTTTTTTTTTTTCTCTTATTGAGTTACCTTTGTGCCTTTACAAACAATCAGCTTCCCATATATGTGTGGATCTACTTCTGGACACTCTATTCTGTTCCATTGATCTATCTTTATATTTTGACATGAATACTTTATTCTCTTGATTTCTGTAACTTTATAATAACTCCTATACTCAAGATAGATTTAACCTTTAAATTTTGTTGTTTTCCCAAGTTATTTTGCCTACACTAAGTTCTTTGCCTTTCCATATGAATTTTTGAATCAGCTTATCAGTTTCTCAGAAAAATAATAGAATTCTTACAAGGATTGCAATTAATATGTAGGTAAATTTGGGAAAATTACATAACAATATTGAGTCTTCTAACGCATTTACAAGGTATGCATCTCTGTTTACATAGGTCTTCTTACTTTCAGCAGGTTTTATAGATTTTAGTTTACAGATTTTTCACATATTTTGTCAGATTTATCCCAAATTTTTCATACTTTTAAGTAATGTCCATAGTATTATTTTTAATTTCATTTCCTGACTGTTCCTTGCTTATATATAGAATACAATTTACTTTTTCATATTGATCTTGTATGCTAAAGCCTTGCTAAAGTCCATTGATAGGTAGGTACAGCTGTCACAGCAAAATATGTCAGATTGAGTGACTTAAATAGCAGAAATGTATTTTCTCACAGTTCTGAAGGTTAGAACACTAAGACCATGGTGTTGGCAAGTTTATTTTCTTTTGTTTTCTTTCTCTCAGGCTCGTACATAGCCTCCTTCTCTCTGTGGGCTCATATATTTAGTGTCCCTTTGTGCATCAACATGTTCTCATCTTATAAAAACACCAGTCAAGTTGGATAAGGGTTCATTCCAAGGGCTTGTCTTTTTAATTATATCGCCTCTTGAATTCTCTATTTTCAAAACAGTCAGTTTGAGGTACTAGGAGTTAGGATTTCAGCTTATAAATTTGGGAACAAATTACATTTTAATTTTATTAGCTTTCATATAGCTTCAATCAGATCTATGCAGTCATGCCTTAGTTTTAATATTTCATTTAAAATAATATTGTACTTTCCTGATAGTTATAGGCCGATGTAACTCCACAGTGGTCCAGGTAAGAAATTATGTACAACAATTTTGCCCAGGGCTCTGGCAGATACCCCAAGTTGATGAACAGAAGCTGCTTTAGACTGGATCCCAGAGAGAGATCGCACTGAAAAAAGAGTAGGGTACTAACTTATTACTATATCTTATATGAGGGAAAAAAATGTAAGGTTCTTTTTTTTTTAAATATGAAATTTATTGTCAAATTGGTTTCCATACAACACCCAGTGCTCATCCCAACAGGTGCCCTCCTCAATACACATCACCCACCCTCCCCTCCCTCCCATCCTCCATCAACCCTCAGTTTGTTCTCAGTTCTTTAAAAAAAAAATTTAACGCTTATTTATTGTTGAGACAGAGACAAAGCATGAACGGGGGAGGGTCAGGGAGAGGGAGACACAGAACCTGAAACAGGCTCCAGGCTCTGAGCTGCCAGCACATATCCCAACGCAGGGCTTGAACTCACGGACCACGAGATCATGACCTGAGCTGAAGTTGACTGCTTAACTGACTGAGCCACCCAGGCACCCCTTGTTCTCAGTTCTTAAGAGTCTCTCATGTTTTGGCTCCCTCCCTCTCTAACCGTTTTTTTTTTCCTTCCCCTCCCCCATGGTCTTCTGTTAAGTTTCTCAGGATTCACATAAGAGTGAAAACATATGGTATCTGTTTTTCTCTGTATGACTTATTTCACTTAGCATAACACTCTCCAGTTCCATCCACATTGCTACAAAAGGCCATATTTCATTCTTTCTCATTGCCACGTAGTATTCCATTGTGTATATAAACCACAATTTCTTTATCCATTCATCAGTTGATGGACATTTAGGCTCTATGTAAGGTTCTTTATGCCTTTGGTTTAATTGCCATGGAAAACCATAGAAATTGCCTTTTGCATAGAAAGGCAAAGTGGATACACAAAAAGTAGAATGTGAATAAAATTGTCCACACCATTATTTACTGAGAACTTTGTATACATCCTTTTCCATGGCTAAATATACTGAAAGTCCTGCCCCATATTTTTACCATAAACCTAGTTATAGATATTATTTTCACTTATGGAGATGGGGAAACAGCCGTGTCCAAAGATAAAAAGCCTATTACCATTATAAAATGACAGCTGTGTGATTTGAAGCCAGGTCTATAAGATTAGAAACCTCTTAATTCTTTTGTTGTACATCTAAGATATTATGGGAAGCAAAGAAATAATTTTTGTATATGTAACTAATATTTTTAGAAAAGAAGCAGATTTGCCAATGCTATATTTTGTATAGTCAATAAATTATGTAATTTACACCCATGGTGTATGTTCATAAAAGTAACTGGACAATATTAAAGTAAACCCTGGATTTAAATCTAAGAAGGACATGAGAAAAATATTGGAGTATCTGAAATAAAGGTAATACTTTAAAAATAGGAAGAAATAAAAAAACTAAAATTATACTCAAATTATCACCTTTTCCTTACTTAAAGTGAACTTAAAAAATCAGCATACTGAAATAATATATTAAAAATAAATTTCAACAGTCATCTGTTTTCTTACTTTTATTGTGTTTAGGCCTGAGGACTTTTTATTTGATCATATTTTATAAATGATCTTAAACCAGTGAATAAGCTGATGAGAACTGCATATTTTGTGAATTTAAAAGGACAGAGATAGATAAAGATAGATATGATAGAGAGACTGATTTTTAGGCATTATACTTCATAAAAGTCAATTTGGCAAGGTTAGGAATGATTAATGAAATTGGGAAAGCAAGTACAACCGAATTAATCATTCATGGAAGAATTCAAGAAAGACAAGGAAAGAGGGGTCATTGGAGGAATACTCCATCCAGTGCCTGTTTTGCTCTCCTCTTGTCACTAAGCTCTATTCTTAAAATAAAGATTCATAGCAAATAGCTTCCAATATCAAAAGATGAATACTATTGGACCAAAGTAGGGTGACTAATTCACCCTAGATATAGAGAAATCTAACTAAATTTTAGAACCCTCATGATTGACATAGAAAAAACAAGTGTCCAGTAACTTTGAATGCATAAAAGGCAGAAAGATAAATAAAAGGAAAGAAGGATAAAATAGATAGTCTCAGGGGTCAGACTTCTTGTGCATGTTCTAAACTGTTAACATAATCATTTATATTCAAATTTTGATGTATAAAATTATTGTATTTCAAGTGACATGCTTTATACACTACATATCTAAATCACCAATTTTAATTCTGCAACATATTCTAGGTATTCTCCATCATAATCCACATTTTACAAAAGAGAAAATTGGAGTTCCGTAAAATTAATAATTATTTGAAATTATACCATGAGTTGACAGGAAAACTGGGATTATAGTCTACATTTTCTGAGTAACCATAGAGTAGTTGATCTGAGTTTCCATTAAGTATAAAGCCCAGGGAATGAAGATACATAAAATTCTAATTTTTGTTGTTGTTGTTCTTTATAGCCCTATCGTATCATGGCATATCTATTTTAGCTGTATGTTAGCTATCTTGACAATAAATTGTATAAAAAAGTAATAAATGTTCTCATTTATAAAATATTTATAAAAATATAAATAAATATTTTTCAAATATTCATTAAAACTTCATGCCACCAAAAATAACCAAATACTTGAATAGAAAAGACATAATCTCTGTCCTCATGGAATTTACATGGGGTGGATATTTAGAAATGCTAATTATAAAAACCCTTGAGAAGAGAAGTGTAGTAGACGATCTTACTACAGATGTTACTATTCCAATTTAAATAGATTCAAACACTGAAAACCCTGAATGAGTTGTTACAAATGAAAATCTGAGACATTTTTATTTCAATTTTAATATACCTGCCATTTACATCTGTCTTAAGAGTTGTTGGTTTGTTTGTTTTTTTCACAACAAAAACATAGGAGAATCTTTAATTATCTCTATAGACAACAAAGTTTGTTGCTTCTTTACTGAGTTTGAGCTCCATTACCATGGTTAACCTTTTCCCTTCTTCTTCCCCCTTTTACCTTCCCTATTCTATCACCATGTATTTTTACTTTATTCTTCCTATCCCCCTTTCCCTTGATCTATTTTACGTTTTTCTTTGAAGTATACTCGTTCCCATGCTCAGTAAAACATTGGAGTAGTTATCATCACTGCAAATGGGTTTACAAGTAAAATGAATGTATAATTTTATGCTTCAAGAGTTATAAATAGTTCTGCTTCCTTAATGACCTTAATGATTATTGAACACATCTATCTTGAATAATTCATTGCCAGGAACTCTCTTTTTTTAAATTTAAGTATAATTAACATAGAATGTTATATTGTTTTCAGGTGTACAATATGATTCAACAGTTCTATACATTTCTCAGTGATCATTAAGATAAGTGTACTCTTTATATTGTTTTTTTTTACAATGTGTTGTTTTCATATATTTATTTATTATACAATTTATTGTCAAGCTAGCTAACATACAGTGTATACAGTGTGCTCTTGGCTTTGGGAATAGATTTCCGTGATTCATCACTTACATAACACCCAGTGCTCATCCCAACAAGTGCCCTCCTCAATTCCTGTCATCCATATTCCCCGCCCCCCACCCCCTTCCACCCTCAGTTTGTTCTGGGTATTTAAAAGTTTCTTATGGTTTGCCTTCCTCTCTGTTTATAACAATATTTTTTTTCTTTCCCTTCCTCCATGGTCTTCTGTTAAGTTTCTCAACTTCCACATATTAATGGAAACATATTATATCTCTCTTTTCCTGACTGGCTAACTTCACTTAGCATAATACCCTTCAGTTCCATCCATGTTGTTGCAAATGGCAAGATTTCATTCTTTTTAATTGCCAAGTAGTATACCATTGTGTATATGTATGTATATACATACATACCACATCTTCTTTATCCATTCATCAGTTGATGGACATTTGGGCTCTTTCCATAATTTGGCTATTGTTGATAGTGCTGCTATAAACATTGGAGTACATGTGTCCCTATGAATCAGCTCCTATGAATTATTTTTGGATAAATTCTAGTGCTATTGTTGAGTCATAGGGTAATTCTATCTTTAATTTTTTGAGGAACCTCCATACTGTTTTCCAGAGTGGCTTCACCAGTTTGTATTCTCACCAGCAATGAAGTAGAGTTCCCCTTTCTTGTCTTCAGAGTTTTTACAGAACCATTGGTTTATATCTGTTTTTAACCATTTCAAAGTAAATTAAATCAGAATGGAAATCTAATGAAAGCAATAGACTCACTTCCAAAAAAAAATAAATTTAATATTTGTAGTGATTGTTAATTTGAGTCTGTATCTCCACTTCTGGTGAAAGCAGTTTGATTTTCTCTTCAGATAATTCAATCTCCACTTATCTGTCATTGTGATTTGATTTAGGGATATTCTCAACTTTCTGGCTACAGTGATTGTTCAGGAATAATCCTTGATCCAAGTTGGCACATTCTAGAAACACTGTGAAAAAAAAGACTTCTCTTTCTGCTGAACTCAAAGAAGCAGGTTCTAAGGTTTAAGCCCCTGGAGCTGTCCTGTGGAGACACCGACCTATGTGAAACCAACACACAGGAAAGCACATGGGGGTGGAGCCATAGCACATAGGGGAATCTGACGATATTCCTTGAGCCTGTGAATCATGTCTGAAGCTGGAATTTTTCTCCTGAAATGATCTTATGTGGAAGTCATTGCATTCCAATTTTTTGCTTAAATATAATTTTCTGACATTTGCAACACAGTAACTGCTTAACTGCTTATCTAAACTGTACAGCGCAATACCCATTACAAGAATCTCACTAGGCTCACCTGTGAGGAGCTTTCAAAAAGGAAGAAAATAGTATGTAGCTGTCCAGATGTGGAGAAGACTAAGAATTTTTTTAAGAGCTATAGGTAGCAAGAACCAGTCAGAAATCAACAGAAGTAGTCACAGAAAATTACCATGAAAAGAGCTGCTGTCACAGTTCCTCAGAGCAAAGAGCAGGAAAATCACAGCTAAGAGCTTCAGGGAGCTGACAAGAATCACCACAAACATTTATCAGCACTGATCACAAGGAAGGCTCTCTGCTAGTTTGATGGAAAGAGTCAGAAAGATAAGATGTGGCTTCTGCTTTAGAAAACCTGTGGTCTAGAGGAAGAGAGACCATATAGATGCCAAAGCATGCAAAAGGAGTGAGGAACACTCCTGGAATGGGTGAGGTTCCATGTAAGAGTTGAAAGTAAAATCTAAAGAGAGATCTGGGAATACTTAATGGAAGAGGGTGAGTAGGTAGGGCCTTGAAAGATAGGTACAGTTTTAGTGACTTAGATTTTGAAAGCGATATTTGAGGAAAATAGTACGAGAAGAGGACCACAGACAGAAGAGCACAATCCTCAGTGTAGACCTGTGCAAAGTATAGATTTGGGTAGAGGGGTCATGAAAGTAGCCATTTGAGTTATTAGCAAATAGCCTTTATTTCATATTATAGCCAGTGGAGATGCCTCAAAGGCGTCTGAAGAAAGAGATATGTGGTTCTGGGTAGATTAAGCTAGTCACAGGGTACCCTAATTGGTAAGAAAAAATATCTGCCACACGTGAGTCTGGGAAATACTTTGAAAAGAAGACATTATTTCATTTCTCTTGAAATTAAGAGAGAAATTCTACCTGGTACATTCAACCCAGATCAACCAGATCAACCTCTCATGGATACATTTGGAAAACTTCATTCTTTATTTCAAATTTTCAGTAATTTGTTTCTCCAAATTAGAAATGCAACTGAGTTTGTCCCAACAATTCCATTCCTGGGAATTCATATAGGCTTATTTGCACTGTGTTAAATGACATATATACAAATAGTATGATGGCAACAATAGTTACAATAGCCACTAAATTAAAGCAGGTGTCCATTAGCAGATGACTGGTTAAATAAATCATGGTAAATCCATTTGCTAAAGTAACAAACATCTGTGAAATAAAGATGCTTCCCATGAACATAACAAAATACTGTACGATACATATCCAAGTAAAAACACACAGAATAAATGCATTATATGTAGTCTTTGTTTAAAAGAAGTCAAGTTATTCATATTTCCTTGCATTTGTATAGAAAATAGAAAAAGACACCTAAGAAGGTGTAAAAAGAGTGGATTTTTATGAATAAGTAGGTACAAATTAAGTAAGGAACAAGGGAGATACTGAGTTGTCTTTTTACTATAAAGGTTTAAAATTTATATGGACATATTTTTCTAATATTTAAGCCATGTTAATATATAGTCAAACATTAAATATATACAATTCTAATAAGAAGACTGCACTAAGCAGGGACCTGAATTCTCCATGTGTTTGGTCTCTAATTCACAGCTCAACCTAAAAGCACTGAAGGAAGAGAATTGAGGGGTATGTTCATCTCTGCATACTTGGGCCCACTTAGCATCACTAATTCTCTTCAGTCTAGGTGAATTTGTCTAACCCTTGCTCTTTACCATCATGCAGAGTTAAATGTTCTCCTGAAGCATAGTATGTGTCTTCAGGGAGGCTCAGACAGTGGTACCGTGGGATATGCACAGTGGCTAAGTTGTCAGTATCATCACAGACCATTCCTAGTGCCCAGCTCTCCTGGCAGAAGGAAAGAGGCAAGGCATCCGTAGTCAGTGCTCACAGCTCCGTTTGTACCAGCCTGAAATGTCAAAGAAGTTATCCTGATGGTAGATTGGTATCATAGCAGACTAGAGTATGCTCTATTGTAGATACCCAGAGATTTGGGGAAGTGGAGTTTGTCTTTCTTGTGGTGAAAGAACATTTTGCTTCACTTCAGTTTCCTTGCTCCACCATGTGAATTTAGTACTTTTCTATATAGATTGCTAGAAAGAGTTTGGCCATGCCCCTTGGTATTGGGAATTAAGTAATATTGGGTAATGTGCTTTTATTATCTTTATTATATCACACAGGATGATTAACAAATGGAAAAGACCTACCTGCTTCTTCCTTATATGGATGCAAGTGAAGAGAAGCCCTAACCACAGTCGCTCCTTTAGCCCCATGTCGTAGCCTTAAGACCCTTTTGTAGTGACTAGTTTAAGATTCTGGAATTTTTCTTCTGGAGAAATTGTCCTATGTTATTTTCAAAACTGTCCTGATTAGCATGATAAATTACATAACTGCTGTATATATTTTGCAACATGTGGCTGCTATTTAGTCTCCTACTGTAGTAAGCAAAGAATATTCCATTGTTTTAAATTTATGGGAAGCACAAAGTTGGTAACAAACTGTGGCCATTCCATATGTTTTAACCTAACCCCAAAGAGTGAGAAGACCTGTCTTTAAAACTAAGTGGTTTTCCCATTATACCACAGCCAAGGCACAAAATAGTGAGAGGAGCTATCTTCAGAACTAACTAACTGCCTACCTCTGGTGGACAGTGCTAACAACAGACCCAGGCTGGGGTTGAAGTGTTCCTGCTTACAGATAGGAGTAAAGGTGCAGTCCTACTGGCTTACATTAGTCATTAACTTTCATTATTCTCTGTTGCCACCACCACATCTCTCCCTACAAGACCCTGCATAATTACATCTTTAATTGCCATGCATGGACAAAAGCTTTCAATTTCAAACTCTCCAGAATCCTCTTTATTTCCCTCTTTCTGGGAAAATTAGTTTTCTTTAAGCATATGTATACAAGTACACACATGTACATATGTACATACACAAGCAATTTACCAAAAAAAGGATTGTCACTCCTCTGATGGTGTCAGAGCACAGGCTCCTCAACGGAAGCTGCTCCTTATTTGTTTTTCAAATTTATATTTTTCTTGCAGTATTTTTAATGAAGTTTGGAGAAAAGGAAATAGCTCTTTCTGTAAACATACTTAACCACAGGAGGGATTTACTCTAACTTGTCTTAGGAGTTGTCAATCAAAGAGTGATTTAAAAGTCTCTTATAAGTTTTATTTCACTCTTTTCTTCTGTGTTTCTTCATATTTTCTTTTTTAAAGTAGTATTTATTATTGACAATTATCTTCAAATAACTCTAAGAGTAGGTGCTATCATTAAGATGTTATCAACTGTGGGTTATCTGGGATCAGTAAGGCAGTTCACACTTCGGATATCAAAAGTAGCAGCTGCAAATGGAGTTACCTGAAAAATTTGCTGCTATGAATGCAAGACAGCTTCCTCACTGTCATGTCTTGTGTCTTGAATGAGTGGTATAATTTCTGGTGTGTTGGCCATCTCTCTTTTTCCATGCAGCATCTTTATGTGACTAGTGTGAGCTTTCTCAGATTATGGTGATCTCAGGGTAATGATACTTCTTAGCTAGAGACTACAGAAGAAGTGTTTCAAAAAAAAAAAAAAAGACACAAGCTGAAAAAAATCTTATGACCTAGACTTGGAAGTCACAAGGAGCCTCTTTTGCCATATATTATTGGTCAAATGCAAGTTATAGGACTGGCTCATTTTCAAGCAGAGGAAATTACTTAAGAGCACATATGTTGGAAGGAAATGTTCCCTTGGTGGTTCAAGTTTGGGGATTAGCTGCCTTGAAAACATAGGGAAAATAACCCCTTTTACCTTTCATTCTAATTTATTCCCTTTGGTCCTAATTTGGACTCAGAAATTCCTCATTAACTGTGTAAATGGAATTAATTATATTTATAGAGAACATAAAATATCTAAGAGTGAGCTTCAGCAAGACTGCATGCTGTTATTATAGGGTTAGACACAGTTAGCCTTTTTACAGAGTTTTGCAGGCTTTGAGGGTTTTTTCAAATGCATTTTAATTCTGATGGACATTGTATATATATCTGTTTGTCATGTATAATGTCTTTGCTTGTATGAGCAAAATCAATGCCCCTGAAAGCATGCATTGCCTACTCCATAGGTCTGGTGGTTTGTATATTCACAAAGTACTTGTCTCTCCTGCTGAGGAGATAAGTGCCAATAGTCTAGATAGGATCTTTGGGTTCAGGAACCCTAGATTCAACATCTTCTGTTACTGAAGAATTTCATTTCCCCAAGTATCCTTGGAGTTATTAAGGGGCTTCTACTTGGACATTTTCTCCGTAGGAGGTTTTTGTTTCTGGCTATATTAGTTTTTCCCCTTTGCTCTATTTTCACAGCCTTTCAGTGCTTCTAAGAAAGCTTAATCTGTTTTTTTCAAGCATCTAAGCTCTTTTGTTCAAGTTTTGTCTGCAGGTTAATTAATGTAGAATAATGACAGTAGAATTTGGTTGGTGTAGATGCTTCTAGTGATTCTGCTTTTTTGTTCTAATCTTGATATGATATAATGATCACAGGAAAAGTGTGCTAAGGGCTTAATGCTTAAATTCTCAGTGATACAGGATTTCATGCAAATTGGGAAACAGTACATCAGAGCATTAGAGAAAGATTCCTGAAGGAGGGGAATCTGGAATTAGACCTTGAAATATGAGAATGAATTAAGAAGTTAAACAGAAGAGCCAATGGCACATTGTGACAGAGATACAACAGTATACTTAAGGAATTCTTAATAATACCGATTGTTCTCAGCTAACTTATTCCCCAAAAACAGATACATTGAAGTCTGACCTGCAGTACCTCGCAATTTGACCTTATTTGATAAAAGTGTCATTGCAAATATAGTAAGTAAATATGTTCTCATACTGGAACTCAAAGAGCTCCACATCCAATATGAATGGTATCTTTATAAGAAGATGGCCACATGAAGACAGAGACAGACACAGGGCACAAGAAGAATGCCATATGACAATGAAGACAGAGATCAGGTTTATGAATCTATGAGCCAAGGGATCCTCAAGATTGCCAATAAACCACCAAAGGTAGGAAGAGTCAAACAAGGATTTCCCTGTGGTTTTCAGAGGTGGCATGGCCCTACCAACACCTTGATTTTGAACTTCTAGCCTCCTGAACTGTGAGATAATACATTTCTGTTGTTATAAACCACTCAGGTTGTAGCACTTTGTTACAACAGCCATAGGAAGCTAATACATTGATAGGCTGCTGTTAATTATTGAAGGTGTGAGGCAGGGTGGAAGGTCATGAATAAATCCAAATCATGGTCAGGACAAAATTGGTGTAACTACTGTACAAAATAGGTTAAGTATAGAGGTATTTAATTAAGTGTGCTCCAAATATTTCGTCAGCATTGTTTTGTTTCTGAGCAGTCTCCTTATGTTTTGTTGCCAGTCTGCTGGGAGATCCAAAAGGTAAAGCGCAGAGCTAGACTGTTATATGTGTGTGTGTGTGTGTGTGTGTGTGTGTGTGTGTGTGGTCAGCTGACAGTTTTCCTGCCTATCATGATTCAGGAATTCAGAACCTTCCATCATGCAACTTCTCTATCCTTTGGGGTCTGATGTTCATATACAGCTGACCAGTGGCTGGAGAAATAGCATGGAGGTCATTGTGGGGGGATTTATATGAATCATATCTAAAAGTGGAGCCTGTAATTTCTGATTATGTCCACTGTCTAGAACTCAGTTGTATGGTAACACCTAATGAATTTTTCTAGTCTAGGAAATTCAGTTTAGCTTTTTATCCAGAATAAAAGAAAATGTTGTTGTTGTTGTTGTTGTTGTTGTTTTTCTGAGCTTCTAGGAGCCTCTACCACTCATGACATCTCATTTTACTCAGTGATTATTTCCCTCTAATTCTAATAGGCATTGTCTTCCTGTACTCTAGTTGACCACACAAGGTTGTTATCATGATTCAAGGTCTAGAATCCCACCTTTTATATATTGTGATTAAAATATTATATTATTTTCATGGACATATTTTACCCCGAGTGCAACTGGCAGCATGAGCTAATATAGTTATATGCTCATCTGAGGCTGAATTTTGCAATACTTCAAAGAAGAGTTGTCTAACCTAGGAATAGTTTAAGCAATTTCCACCAACTTTGTGTTTTTTTCTGAAAATACAGTACCTGTTAATAGTAGATGTTATATTACAACCACATAACATGTAACAACCACAGTTGTTAACATGTCCCTGAATAATTACTATTTGTCTATAATCATTATTTTCATTATTTATTAGTTGCATACTTTGCCTTTAAGTAGAACTTCATTTTGGGGCACCTGGGTGGCTCAGTTGGTTGAGCGTCTGACTTTGGCTCAGGTCATGATCTCACAGTTCATGGGTTCGAGCCCTGAATCAGGCTCTATGCTGCCGCTTGCTCAGAGCCTGGAGCCTGTTTCAGATTCTGTGTCTCCCTCTCTCTCTGCCCCTCCCCCGCTCATGCTTTGTCTCACTGTGTTTCTCAAAAATAAATAACTGTAAAAAAATTTTTTTAAATAAGTAGCACTCCATTTTATATATAAATCTGAAACCTATGAGAATGTGTTATACTATTTAATAGTCCCGTGCCCAAGGGATTTGAATTCATGTTTTTGTTTGTCTTAGCTTTAGAGCGCACGGTATTATTGTAGACCACAATTCATTCTTTTCATACCTTAGTAAAGAGTTATTTTTTTAAGTTACATTGTAATTATAAGACTTCTTGGGTCCCACTGTACATGAAGTCTGCATATTTAGCCATTGAATTGAGGATCAAGATTCATGTCTCTCAGTATCATAAAGGGCAGGTGAGATTTTATGGTTATGCCTTTTGGAATTGAAAAGTATACTTTTCTGCGTGATTATTTGGCCTGTTTTAATAATGAGAGATTTGTGATTTATAATTGGCATATGGTATTAATACCAAGACAGAAAAGAGAAAGCTGATGGTTTACCTGGATAAATAAAAAGGTTAAAGCTAAGCTTTTGTTAATGGGAGCCCAGAGATGAGCTGAGATTTTTGTTCTTTGAAGTAGTAACGAAAATAACTTCTTAGGGAGTCAGAAAGTATTTCCATGAGTCCTTCATGATTTCCATGGCTTATCATGAAGGTTGGGAGGCATCTGAAGATTCTCAAATTATTTCTGGATTATTTTAAATCCAAAGAAGATTATATATTAATTTGTAGAATTATCTTAATTGAATTAATAAAAAAAGTTCATTCATCAACTTTGAACTTAAATGCCATCCCTAAAACATTGTGTTGCATGAAAAAGAAGTGGGGGGAGGCAAACCATAAAACAGACTCTTAAATATAGAGAGCTACGTGAGGGTTGGTGGAGGGAAGGTGGGCAGGCGATGGGCTAAGTGGGTGATGGGTATTAAGGAAGGCACTTGTAATGAGCACTGGGTATTGTATGTAAGTGATGAATCACCAAATTCTACACATGAAACTAATACTACACTGTATGTTAATTAATTGGAATTTAAATAAAAACTTGGAAGAAAAAAATTATAGTAGTCCTAAAATTATCTTTTGAATAGGACCATCACATTGTAATTTAGGGTGTGTGTTTGTGTATGCATAAAAGCATTATTTATCAAATGTGAGTATCTGGGGCACCTGGGTGGCTCCATTGCTTAAGCATCTTACTTCAGCTCAGGTCCTGTCACTGTTGTTGAGTTCAAGACCCAAGTCGGGCTCTGAGCTATGAGCCTGCTTTGGACTCTGTGTCTCCCTCTCTCTCTCTAACCCTCCCCTGCTAGTGCTCAGTCTCTCTCTCTCTCTCTTTCTCTCTCTCTCTCTCTCTCTCTCTCTCTCAATAATACATAATAAACATTAATTTTTTAAAAATATATAAAATATGGATATCTAAAGTATGCCATCATTTTTTAAGTCTGTCTGATCAATTATTTAATTTCCATATACCAGCATTCACAAAAAAAAAAAAAGAGCTTACCTTGACCTCTGCAAAGTCCCGTTTTATTTCCAGATACTTGGAGGTTTTGGAAGTTTTTTGTGTGTGTGACTTTTTATCAAATGTAGATGTTATCTTGGTGACCTGGAAACAGCACAGCTGCAGGAATGTCCCTGGACTGTGATTTACCTGTAAGCTGAGTCCATTGGGTGCACGTACTATATCCTCATATATCTGGGCTCTGAGAGCAGGTGACTCTGTGTCATGCTCTAAGGGCCACATAACATAGAGAAATGAGACTCTGGAGATGAACTGAGGAAAGTTCTAATACATCATATGCAGTTATTTATCTCCTCTAATAACCAACACGTTTTGGGGAATATTCTTATATGCTTTCCTAAGATGAATTCCCTAAAGGAACTACAGTAAACATTCATTTATTTTCTCTCCTTCATTGTCATTTCCTGGGGTTTCATCTCAGAGGAGTCTTTAGATCACAGTAAGTATTTAAATTTCCAAATGACTAGATGTATGTTGAGGCCATCATTTTTAGCTCTGCATGAAGGTATCACAGTGGTAAAGTAGGTAACTCTTTAACGAATTACCTCTACTCTTAAAATTGTGATTAATACACAATTATCCTTGGGGGAGGAGTAAAGTCTTACCATGCACTGAAAATCAATATCAATAGCTCCCTAATAACATAGTAAACGTCTAAGATCCCACCAGAAAAGATCTCCTGTAAGTCTTACTTGAGGATAGGAGTTGTCTGTCTTTCTAAAATGAATCTGGGAACTTAATCACTGCTCTTTATCACTTTTCATCTGAAAGCATCTTGGAATTCTTTAGTTTGGAGATCTCAGGACCTGCCACAGGCAAAAATTAATTTCACCATGTGCCCTATTTAGAGTAAGTCTCATGAGTGGCTATTAGTGTTCATTGATGCTGATCAGTACACACAAGAGATTTTCTCCAGTAAATCAGTCATCAAAAAATCAGAAGTTTTCAGAGCAAATTAGTGTCAAGTCTTCTAGAAAAAGCAGGATTCTAAGAGCTAAGACCTGACCTATAATAATCAGAAGGTATTACTCCCTTTCAATGCTTCTTGTTTTGTTTCTTTTCAGCAATAGGTTTTCAGTGCAGGGTAAAAGTAATGTTTGTTTGATGCTTATGTTTTAGTTGTTTTCTTGTTCAGTATGTATCAGTCACTTTGTATACTTTCCATTACTCTCAGAGTAATCATGAAATCTAAGTAATATTATTTTCATTTTGGTAAATGTATAACCGAGGCTCAGAAATACCAAATCACATCTCCAAGGCCATCCTTATTAAAATAGCAGAGTCTCAATGCAAAACAAAACTGAGACTCCAAAGTCCCCATATTGCCTTTTGGTCTAGTAATGGTTGGTGATTGCCCACTTGCTATGCAGATCTGAATTCATATTAGGATATGAATGGCTGAGAGGGAAGGGGGAAGGAACATGGAACTGAGCAGTGAGCTATCCAGGTGGAGATGGTAGGGCAGAAAGTGAGAGGGATGGAAATAAGGCCAAGGGCTATGAAAGGAAGGTCTACCTATTTCCCTGAGGCTGCTTCCAGCAATGCCCTGGGGAAGACGATCTTGACTTGTGTAGCATTGCTTGTTCCAGACACTACTTTGTACTCCCTGTCTTCTTCTGCTCTCTATATCCGATGGCTTAAGTTATCACAGCAAAATGGAGATGGATGTCATCAAAGTAAAATTGTACTGGCCAGAGTTAAACAGAAAAGGAAGACTTTACTCATGACTATTGCAGGAGGTAAGAGAGACTGAACTCAAGTTCACGGAAACAAAAGGTAAAAGGGTTTTTAAGTACTAAGAGGAGCTGGCAGGAAAATACTGGAAGATATTAGAGAGGAGGTTGGTCTGTGTGATTATACCATCTGGGTTTGCTAATTGGTGTTTATCAAAGTTAGGTTCCTATCTTCCCCAGACACTGGGAGATAAGGACCCTATCTTTCTGGATGATTACAGTTGAAAGGGATAATTACCAGGTCCTTGAGAAAAACATTCCTGGGTGGTAAAGCTGGGCAGAGAAAGTTTAAATCTCAAAGAGGCACAAAGAATTATAGTTGCAGGTTTTCTATAGAAAGTGCTTTAAGAACCATGAGGTCAAGGGCATATTGTCAAGAAGAAACCTGTCTAAAGTTTTCTTAAGGTGGGGAGAATGTGAAGATTGGCATGACCAATGTCTTCTAGCACAGCTCTGTTCTTCTCTTGAAGATTGGAAAGGCAGATGACAGCAAAGAGAAATTCTATTTTAAGTACCTATGTGAAAATACAACTTAATGAGTTGAAAGTGGCTGTCACTGGGAACCAAAGTGGGAGGTGGACAGAGGTGGAAAAAATAAATGGGTGAGTTTGATGTTTGTAATCAAATTAGAATTACCATTTCAAAATAAGTGCTTGAACTAATGTGATAGAATGATTGTAATAATAAAAAGAGTACTGCTGGACTATTACAAAATGAGTATAGAACACTGTCAAAAGGAAGAGACAGCTTATTGTCCCCGTTTCCAGAGAGACATGACTTCCTGTATTGTGACAAATCCCAGTATGTGCTGATCATGCATAGGAAGGACTCAGCCCTTACCACATCGTGGATTTGCAAGATGTGACTGTTGCATGTATCTTGTCACTTCCTTGCAATATGTAAATGCCAGGCTAGCTCTCCCAGCCACCTAACATGTTTTGGGTCAAACTTCAACCATATCAGTTACATGTGGATATCTGGGAGTGAGAATTGATTTCACATTAGCTAGAATGAAATCTAATTAGGAAAGTAAATCTTCTATAAATAAAGGTGTCCAAAATCAAATAAAAAGGATGCCCCTGATCTTAACAATTCCCACCAAGTAAACATAGGACTCTGACACTAGGCTTGTTAGATTTGGAGTCAGTGAGTCAGGATCCTTCTTCTACCTCAGTAAAGGTAGGGGTGCAGGAGAATGTAAGCATATTGATGAAGTACACGAAGAACACACCAACTTGGTGCTGGTTACCAGAGTTTATTTAGCATATATATCTTAACTGGGTTACTCAGAAGCATGCCTAAACAAGGACTTCAGTGCAAGGAGTTTATTTGGAAAGTTAAATAAACACTGTCAAGGGATTTGGTAAATGAGATAGGGAATAGATAACATCCAATAAAGGGTAGGTATTCTGAGTAGGTAGTAAGAAACAGACCCTGAGAGGAGGATGCTTGTGAAAGTGTTTTACTATAAAGTATCTCCAGGGACAGGACAAACCAGATCAACCCCAAAACTCCCCTAGGATGCAGGCAAGTGGACAAGAGAGGGAGAAAAACCAAGTTGTGTGTGATACTCATCTGTCTATATTTGTCCATGGCTGTGCCTGGCCTCTTACTGTCAAGCTCCATTTTCACTTTCATCATCACATCCCTATATGACAAGTCTTTCCTTTATTCATGTTTCTGCCAATATGTACATTCACATAGGCAAAATATAGAATAATGTTTGGTCATTAAAATGTTTAGAACAATTGCAAACATTGAAAATAAAATCACCTAGCATTGGGAAGCACCTTGAATTGCTTTTGCTTTAATTTTATTGAAAGGTTGTTCTCAAATCCCGAACCTCTTACACTCCTCACAATTATGTATTCCTTGTTACGAAAGATAACAACAACAATGAATAAAAGCCCTGTGATGACATGTGCTTCTGAGCTGTGGGTCAGGGTGGGAATGAGGAGGGGAAGATTCTAGAAGCAGAAAGGAGCTGCATCTCACTGAGATGTTAAGTTCTAAAGCCAACACATGAAGATCAGCCTAACATGGCTGCTCAGAAAGAAGCCACAATGGAAAACACAATACTGCCTCTGAGCATCACCACATTCCAGTTTCCCACTAGAGTAATAATGGCTCCTTTGCTTTTCGGACTGATGAATTATTTGGCTTGTGTTTAGAGGCCAAAATAAATGGATAATTAATATATTTAAACAGCAAAATGATACGTAGAACAGCAACATGCTCACAATATAAGGAGCACTTGTGAAGTATTCTATGGAAGTGAACAGAATAAAGTCTTATTCCTTCTAGGGTCAGAAAAAGCAACTCAAGAGGCAGTGTCATGCGCTCTTTCATGTTTGACAAGTTTCCCTCTTTATCTCTGTCTCTATCCCTTTATCTCTGTGTGTCCTTTCTCCCTCTTTCCCTTTCTCCACACTTGCCCCACGATAGATAGCATTGGAAATGTTCATAGGCATAGCGTATATTCCACTTAAGCATAATGGTTAAAAGTAATATTTAGCAGCTACATTACTGCATTTTAATTCAGGCTTCTTGTTTTCTTGTGTTATCATCTTAGGCCAGATCCTTAGCTTCTCCATGCTTCAGTTTCCCCCTCTACCAGGTTGTCGGAAGACTGGATAACATAGAAATTACATAGTACTTAACACAGTGCCTCTACCTTTGTAAGTGCTCAGTGAATATCTGTTATAATCAGCTTCTGCTAGTCCTTAGGTAGAGATTTTTGCACCCACTGGAGTCTTGAATCCAAGAGCCTCTCTAGATCTTATATCTCCTTAAACCGTGTATTTCAGTGAATCCCATATTGGCCATGGTCCACGATTCAGCATGGCTTATCTAAAGAATGTGTTCCTTTTATTTAGCTTGACATTTACTGCTAGTGATTTTGATGATGTCTCCTCAGTGTTCACAGAGTTAGATTTTATGAAAATCATCTGTGGTCAAGGCTGGGATTCATGTTCATGTTTAACGTGGGTCTCCCATTCAGAACTAGCCTATTATGGTAAAACAAAGTAGCTACTAGAGAAGTAAGAATCTTAATGTTTTTGAGGGTTTTCATATTACCAGATGATGCTATTTCTTTTTTTTTTTTTTATGTTTTGAATTCCTGGCCCTTTCCTCTGCACTTTCTCAGCTCTTGGTGAGTGAGCACTGGGGCCAATTCGACAAGCTGTAAAGCTGGAGAAAACCGAGCAAACTTAGTGCCAACAGTTGCAACATCCTGCTGTGCACTAATCAGATAACTCCTCTGGGTAAATGCTGTTACCTTGAAAATACTATATTGGAAGATACATATTTGAAAAATGAGCACACCATAAGGATATGATCAGTGAAAATGAAGTTTTGGTATTACAGACAAATTAGAGGAGAGAGCAAACATCCTAGTGCCTGAGGAGCCAACACTGGTGTCTATCAGGGGACAGTGCCATCCATCTTAAGTGTATTGAGAAGAAGTGTAAATACTGAAAGATTCATGAAGGGGGTTGAAAGCAAGGAAGCTGAGTTATAACTTAGGGCTCTGGTCTGTGTGTGCACTAGGCTGACGGGATAAAGAAAAAGCAGAAAAGTATACACACAGGGACAGTTTTCCATGTGCGAATTTTAATCTTTTGAGTTTATAAAATTTCACTTAGAAAATGACAATACCAGAAAATCAAAATACTTTTTATGTAGTCCAGCAGGAAACTTTGAAGAACAGACTCTAGCTTGACCATGTATTTCTGGGATTTCTGTCTCCCATGAATGTTGCTATACGATGTACATATGCAAGTCAGTGGATGGCAGTGGAGTCTGTGCAGAAGAGAATAGAGGGACCAGAAGCTACTGCTTGACAACTTAGCAGAGCCCCATAGCCTGATTGTGACTTCTCTCCCGCACACTCGGAAGCTATAAATCAGTTAGCTCTACCCTGGGAGAATAATTGCCCTGATGGCAATGAAGGCAGATGAGAAACTTCACTCACAAAAGGTGAGCCAACAATGTCAGTGGGGAAATCCTGGTGAGGTGACAGTCTATGGGGGTCTTTAGGAACAAGCCTCTCTGCTTATCGAAATCTCTGTAATTCTATGCATTTTGCTGCTAAAATTGCATTGAGGTCATTTATTTTTCTCTTTTACATGAAAAGAAATGCATTTGTAGAAAGGGAGCTAAGGGGACAGAGGACTGTGTAGGAGAATACTAATTCTTTGATCAAACCTGCCAGTATGCACTGGCAAATTTTGCTCATGAAGATGTAAAAGAAAGGTAACAAATTGTGCTCTCGTGTAAGTTGCTTGGAGTGCTAAAAATGCTAACACTATCTGTAAAATATAAAAGTGGTACAAGCTGTTCTTCACTAGACTTACGTTACTTTTACATTCTATCTTTGGACAATTTTCATTACCTTCAACAAGTTTGATATTTTTAAGAAATATCAGTTTGTCTTTTAACTAGAGGTGACAAAATGTGAAGGTAATACTCTACTTAGTGTCTATGGGACAGAAGAACACTTAATAATTGATAAAAGGATATTAGCAAGTCGAATTATAAGGTTACTTCCCCTTCTATAGTGAGCAATCTACTTAAAATTAACTTAAGTAGATGGTTAGTATAAAACAATAAAATTTATGAAATTAAAACTTAAGTGTGAAAATAGTGTTACTTTACCAGCAACAGTAGTATCTTTAGTGAAAGTAGATTTTTCTCCCTGAAAAGGTAGGATTAATCTTCAGTGATGGAAGTGTGGTTACTAAATTCACTTGTTATTTAATTTTGTTGCAGATTTGAAATGGGTCTTTGGTTGTGGCACATGTTTGTGATGCATGTGTTACTGGTTTGTGTGTAAGAATCATGTTCTTGGTTACCATCTGTAAAAGCAGATGCAGGGTCCAGTTGAGGTTCACCTGCTCTTTCCATACTGTTATCACTGACTTGCTTCAGTAAGAATTACCGCTTTAGAGATTGTGGTTATAGACAACTTTGAACCAAAGCATTTGTTCAGACTCCCCACACTGTAGCTCTTAATGTCCATTACCCATACCAGGTAGTTGTTGTGCTTTCTAAGATGTCTTCAACTATGGCTCTGTATTGGCCTGTTAGCATCGAGATACATTTACGGTATCTCAGATACTTTCCCTGGAACCCACGCCACAGCCATGTGGACACAGATGTGATAGAACTTGTAGTTTTAGCTCATAATACTACTGAGAATTTTATAAATACCCATTTCCTTTTCTGCACTGGGATCACGAACTGGAATTGCCACCGACCAGTCACAATGACATCACACTCCATGGCTGTCCTTTCTGGATTCAGGAGTGGTGTTAAATTAAAAAAAAAAAAAAAAACAATTTAATATTGCGATGAGCTTTGCTTTGTATCTTTTATGGCTTTTTTTTTCTTTAAGTCATTGCAGACTTCATTAGCAATACATCTTTTCCTCTGCCCCACACAAAATTTAATAACTAGCTAACAAACATGGGTGAGTCTAGCTTCTGTGAGTTGTCTACACTGATGTGTAAATCCCTAGCCACCTTTGCTATAGTATCAGGCTGTTCATAAAAGCTGCAAAAAAGCTCATAACTATAGCTGGCTTTCAAGGATTCTGACTACCATTTGCTTTTATCCCAACCATTTAAATTTATTGTGACCTGCTTCTCATGCTCATTTTAACCATAAGAGCAGCAGGCTTTATATGAAGAATATGTTTGTTTCCCTATGGGAATTTTTCGTTCTGACATGTTTTTCTGGCTTCTCCCAAAATAACTTAAACCAGAAAAGATTCAAGGTTGTAGGGAGGCTTAAATGATGACCTCTGCTAAGAGCTGAATTTCCGTATTGGTCTTTAATGTTGACCATGGGGGTGTATCGGATTGGGGCACAAGTCCTATGCAGAGTTTGTGGTACCCATTGGTTTTCATGGGTGTTTTTTATAAGGAACTGCCCAATTTACTCTGATAGTTTCTACATGACAGCCCTGTCCTGGGGCAGTGTGGGCCAATTGGGGTGGAGAAGAAAAAGAGTATGGAGTGGGGCTAGGATTGTCAAAACCTAATCCATTGCCCTTTAAAAGCCAACACAAACTCATTGGACTCCATGCCAAAATTCTGATGATATGAAATATAGGGATCCTTCAGAAAAGCAACTTTTAATTAGAAGAGATCAATAACTCATTTTTCAATAGGAGAATAGAGCACATTACCAAGAACTTGGGGACAGCCTTCTCATCTAATTGTTGCTAAGCTCATGTAAGTGTATATCTTCATATGTTGGTTGTAATCTCTCCATTTCACAGTATCCTCATTCCAGCCCCTCATTTTTTTCTGTTGTGACATTTCCTCATCTCAGTTAACAAGATCATTTTCCTTATTTTTGCATTTAAGTACAAGCTGTTGCTACTTAGAGGAAAAACTGATTCCAAAAGGATATTTCCATTTGGTGTTACTCACACCTGCCCCTGACACTGAATGTCCTACTGGCTAGTCTGACTCCTTTTCCACAATGAACTGTTCTCCCTGTTCAAATACACCTCAAATACTACTACTACTACTACTACTACTACTACTACTACACACACACACACACACACACACACACACACACACACACACACACTTATTCATTGCAACATTGCTTGTACACAGTTGAAACATTAAATGTTCATATATAAGAGTGGTTGAATGAGTTATCATGTATAAGTCCTGTGGAGTACTATATAGCTCTATGAAAAACGAGGAAACTCTCCATGAACTGACGAGTTTTTATCTGTACATATTTCTGAATGTAAAAAGCAAAGTACAAAGGAATATCTATCTAGGTTATCTTTTGTGTAAAAAAAATGAGTAAAAAAATACATACATATATATGTACTTTTACTCATTCATCCAAAAGAAGCCCAGGAAGGACAAATTAGAAATTCATAACATTGGCTACCCAAAGGGGTGTGGAGGGAGTGGTGAAAGGTTGGGGAATGGGAACAGAGTGGAAAAGATAGAGTGGAAGGACTGAGATTGAAGGAAATTGAGTGGTTAACACTTCTCTGGGTACAGCATTGTAAAAACAAACTGGCTTTTATAACCATGTTTTAGTTCATGTACTTGAAAAAGTAAATAATAAATCAGCAAATATTTTGGGGAAATGAAATATGAAGAGAAACACATGAATCTAACTATTTAAAATGAATAAACAAGTTGGGAATGGGAGAATAATCCTTGAAGATAGTGTTTTGACTGTATGCCCTCAGGCTAAAGACAAAAAAAATTTTTTTAATGACTCTAGTTAGTAGGTTTGTTTTCCACATAGTATGCATTAGGCATTCTGAAATGACTTGGTTTATATATCAGAAATTATATTTCAAAATTGTGGAAAGCCAGAAGCTGAGGTAAACATTATCATGTTAAAATGAATTTGGAGGTATTAGTGTGAATGTGTTTGCTAATATCTAGATATAAATATGGATATACATATCAATATAGATTTAGATTTAAATTTATGAATAAGTGGACAGATATGGAAATACAAGTGTATATATAATGTAATACTTGTCTGATTTAATGCTTTTCATTATAACTAAAACTATTGCACAAACCTCAAATAAAATTACATTTCTAAAATGTGTTCCGCTATCCACTTCCTTTCCCCAAAATACTTTGTTTTTTCCCATAAGTCCCCCTTAATTTCTGCCAATTGAAAATTTGACAATTCTTATAGCAGCCATAGCATTCTGAACACATACATTTATAAATTTATATTTTATAAATTGATAATAAACCAATAGGTAAGGCAAAATGAAACACAGGAGACTTTCAGCACATAAATAGCTTCTGCAGGACCCTAATCAATAGGTCTGTCAGTGTTACAGGGTACAGAGCAGGAGAGGAGAGCAGGAGACAGAAAGCAGACAGTATTTCAAGTATTCGATGGACTATGTGACACACAGTGAAAGAAGTGCTTATGAACTGAGTATGTGTATGGATTGTGGGGGGGACACAGCCTGCTCCCTTGATGAAACCTTATTATTTTGGATTCTGAAAGTCACATGCAAGAAAATAATCATCCAAGAATGTTTTCTCTCTCTCTGTCTTTTTTTTTTTTCCTGTAAATGCTTGCCAAGTTTACGTGCACAAAAACCATTTAGCAAAATGCCAACACAGGCTTCACAGTTTGTAATTTTAAAAAGCAATAACACAGAACTGCAACTTGTAAAATATTCAATACAGTGTTTTGAATAAGATTGAAAAATTGAAGGAAAATCGGTGTTCCCAGCAGGCAAAATATTACTGACATTTTTAATAATAATGAAACATAGGACTTAGGTAGGGCAAAACAAAAATCCATTTTGCATGTCAAAGACTTGTTTGCAATAAATTTGTTTGGGTTACTTTGTTAGATTCTGTGACTCTAATGGAATAAGTTCAAGGTTAAGAAAAGTAAAATGTCTAAATGATAATGAGGAAGCTAACTTTTTCAACCAAGTTCTGAAAGATGAGAAATCTTTATGCGAGAAATAAATTCTTCATCTTTGCTTCATGAATGCAATTTTGTTTCACTTTCAAGACAAAAAGAAAATCAAAATATCTGCCTAGTAGGCTTTACATAATCTATGTTCTCCTGGCTATGCATAAATTTAAGGATTTAGGCACTGTTTCTTGTTGTATCTGGTGAGATTTTATTTATTTGTCACATTTTTCAACTTTCCACAAGAAAAACACAATAATTCAAATCTGCCTAAATTTAAATTTATGGTAGTTTATTAGCACATTACTAAATCCTTCTGTGGAGAGAGGTAAGGAAAAGTTTAGCCTAAAATAAACTTTATACATGGGTAGCTATAATTAAAGAAACAAACACATTAATGGAACTTAAGTTGGCCTGAAATAATACAATTTAAAGGTATTTTTTAAACCCTTAAAGTATAAATAAAAGGTTAATCTTCATCTACTTATGACTAGTTTGTATCAATTACCAGTGAATTACCAGTGAATGATTAGATGATTGATATGAGGGGAGAAAAATCTTTCATTGACTTTCATTTCCAATTAAGTCCAGAGTCTTTTTTTTTTTAATTTGAAGATCTTTGAGAGAATATGATTAATGCCTAAAACATTATTTCCAGTTAATGAGAGAGCATGAGGCCCTTTGGGAAAATGATTCACTTGGTTGTCACAGACTGAGCAAGAGAGAACTGAGTTTTTCAAAAGCCAGTAACTCATGAAAAAATACTCTTTAAAAATTGATCTTGGGTTCTATGGAAACAACTATGTTGATTTCCTAACCGGTGATGTCATTGACTGAGATTATGTTCAAGACTGCTAGCATCATGGATAGAAAGTTATGGCTTAGGTATATACACAAGCTTTAAGATTTCATGAATTTTCATTTAGTTTAAAATAAGAATACAAGTGTCAGTTGCTTGGCCATCATGTTAGGTGAAATTTCTCTTAATTTTTTCTTGAATACATTCATGGCTTTTCTTCGTGCTTCCCTGTAGTTCTCATGGGCTTTAACTGTGACATGTTTCTAGTCTCTATCTCCTCTCTTGCCTGGGTTCGGGTTCTGGCTTCACTTCCTACCTCTTGTATTAATAAAAGTACCTAAATTCCCCTGTTGACATGAAAAGGGCAGAAATTTCTGTCCTCCAATTTGTAAAACTTAGTGTATGCATGCCTAGTGCTTAGCATAGAGCCAGGAGCTTAGAAACCTTTCAACAGATGTTAGTAGTTATCAATATTGGTATTGTTATCAACAAATAGCATTTCTTTAAAACCTTGCTACCTCAAGTGGGAATTATGGGTTAGCAGATAAATTAATCTGAACAATGTGTTATTCTTGTCAGGGGATGAATTGCCTTGATGAAGGCACATTTTTCTCTTTTTTTTTTTCTAATCATATCCAGTTATTTTGCATTGTTCACTTTTATTTGTATGTAATGAGATTGTACTAGAATGTTGTGATATACGGAAGCAAGCCATCTTGCTATAATCCTGTCCTAAACAGCCCCCGAAAATTCAGAAACACTGGAAGTGATATAAGAAAAATTTGCTAAATAATGTTCACAGGAAAAATGAAGCAAAAAATCATATCTTTATCTTTAAACATCTCCAAACTTTAGAAGACTTCCCTTTAAAAAACAATGTAGCAAGTTTTGATGGAATAATTTTATACAATTGAAAACAGTCATTTTTTTACTCTTAGAACTAGGTGAATATCAGTATTCATTTGGCCTCTAGACTCTTCATTATAAGGGAATTTTATTATATTAAATATGAGGTATGTAATTTTGAAAGTACTGAGAAAATGGTTAGAAATTAAACTGAAGATTTCCTTTGAAGTCTGAACTTTAAGAATAATATTTTGACTTACATATCCTCTACCTGCCTTCCCTGACCTCCTGTCTACCCTCTACCCCAAGTATCGGACACATACATAAACACATTAGAAGTGGTAGAGATTGGGGCATCCGACTTCAGCTCAGGTCATGATCTCACAGTTTCCGAGTTCGAGCCCTGTTTCAGGCTTTGTGCTGACAGCTCAGAACCTGGAGTCTGCTTCAAATTCTGTGTCTCCCTCTCTCTCTGCCCCTCCCTCACTGATGCTCTGTCTCTCAAACAATAATAAATGTTAAATTTTTTTTAAAAAAAGTGGTAGAGAAATACAGGTTTCCAAACTTCGTATTTAAAAAAGAAAAGCATAAAATGATTAGCAGTTAAATCTAGTAAATCTAGTTAAATCTTAATCTGGGATTAAGCCCAGCACCAAGAAAGCAGGGAAGAATACTCCTTCCATGCCAGAGAGAAGAAATTCGTAGATATTTTTCTGACTAATAATCTCATTTTTTTAGCATAATGCCTATGTGAATCCTCATCTTCTTGAATTCCATTATATTTGGTACCTTTTTTTACCCTTATATAACAATGCCTCTTTGTATAGTTGTTAAGGAATCCATATAAAGAACATTTCCATCAACCCAGAAAGTTGTTGTATTCAATGCTAATTCCCATTCAACCACAGGAAACTTCTATTGTGACGTATATTATTAGAGATTAAATTTGCCTGTTATTGAACTTCATTTAAAAACAAATGGAATCGTGCAAGCTGTACACTTTTGTATCTGGCCTTTTACAGCCACCATAATGATTTGAGATACACTGATGTTATTGTGTTTACTAGTAGTTCATTTTTAATTGCTGAATAATATTTATATGCACATGACAAAATATGTTCTCTGGTTGGTTGACATTTGAGCTATTCCAATTTGGGCCTATTTTAAAGAACAGTTTTCAAATTCTTGTACAAGTCTTGCAGAGGCCACACATGTTTTAATTTCTCTTGAATAAATGTGTAAGAGTGAACCATAAGGTTAGGGGTGTGTTTAGCTTTAGGATAAAATGGTTCATAATTTTCCAAAGGTGTTTGTTTTGCTTTTTTATACACTACCAATAATGTCATGAGAGTTCCATTTCTTCCAGATTGCCGTAAACATGTCCTGCTCTGATTCTGTTTATTTACTTAGTGAAAGTGCTGTTTATGTCTTTTATGCATGCTATTCATTAGGTTGTCATTTAATTATTGATCTATAGGGGTTTCATATATTACCTATATATTCATATAGGTACAAAGTGTTCTTCAGCTGTCTATTGCAAATATTTTCTTAGAATATATCTTGTCTTTGTTGTGGTTAATGATGTTTCATGATGAGCAGAACTTTTGTGAGAGTATTGTTGACACAAGGTTACATTGATTTAAGGTGTACAACACAGTGATTCAGCAATTCCATACATTATGCTATGTTCTTCATGAGTACAGCTACCACCTAGCACCCTACAATGCTATTAAAATACCATTGACTATATTTCCTATGTTGTACCTGTTATTCTGGTGATTTATTCCATAACTGGAACCCTGTATCTGCCACTTCCCTTTACCTATTTTGCCCACCTTCCTACCCTTCCTCTGGCAAGCATCAATGTGTTCTCTGTATTTGTGTCTGATTCTTCTTTTTGCTGTTTATCCCTTTGTTTTTTTTTAGATTCCTCGTATAAATGAAATCATATAGTATTTGCCTTTCTCTGTATGACTTCTGTTACTTAGCGTCATACCCTCTAGGTCCATCCATGTTGTCACAAATAGCAAGATCCCGTACTTTTTATGGTGCAGTAATATTCCATTGTGTGTGTGTGTGTGTGTATTACATCTTCTTTATCTGCGTATCTATCAGTGCATATGTAGGTTGCTTCCATATCTTGGCTGTTGTAAATAATGCTTCAATAAACATGAGGGTGCATATATCTTTTCCAATTAATGTTTTTGTTTTCTTTGTGTAAATACCCAAAGAATGGATAATATGGTATTTCTATTTTTGATTTTCTGAGGAGTCTCCGTACTGTTTTCCACAGTGACTATACCTATTTACATTCCCACCAACCTGGCACAAGCATTCTTTTTTTTCTTCATATCCTTCACATCACTTGTTATTTCTTGGATTTTTGATTCTAGACATTGTGACAGGTATGAGGTGACATCTCATGGTGGGTTTGATTTGCATTTCCCTGATGATTAGTGATGTTGAGCATCTTTTCATGCATCTGTTGGCCATCTGTATGCCTCTGGAAAAAATGTCTACTTAGGTTCTCTTCTGATCTTTTAATCTGATACTTTTTCTGGTGTTGAGTTGTATACGTTCTTTATATATTCCAGATTTTAGCTCCTCATCAGATATATCATTTGTAAATATATTCTCCCATTCAGTAGGTTGCCTTTCTGCCTTGCTGATAGTTTCTTTTGCTGTGCAAAAGTTTTTAGTTTGATATAGTCTCAACTGTTTATTTGTGCTTTTGTTGTCCTTTCTCAAGGAGAGAGATACTCCCAAATATTGCTAAGACCAATGTCCAAGAGTTTTATGGTTTCAGGTCTTATATTTAAGTCTTTAATCCATTTTCAGTTTATTTTTGTATATAGTGTAAGAAGGTGGTCTAATTTCATTCTTTTCATGTAGCTGTCCATTTTCCTAATAACTATTTATTTGAAGAGATTATCTTTTGCCCATTTTATGTTCATATGTTCTTGCCTCCTTTGTCATAGATTAATTGACCATATAAATATGAATTTATTAATGGGCTTTCTATTCTGTTCCACTAATCTGTGTCCATTTTTGTATCAGTACCATATTATTTGATTACTATAGCTTTGTAGCATATTATGATATCTGGGATTATAACATTTCCAGCTTTGTTCTTTCTAAGATTACTTTGGTGTGTTGGTTGGGGGGGGGGGGGTCTTTTGTGGTTTCCTGCAAATTTCAGAAGTATTCTAGTTCTGTGAAAAACAGTATTTTGATAGGGATTGCATCAAATCTGTAGATAGTTTGGTGTAATTTGGATATTTGTAAGAATATTAATTCTTCCAAATCATAAACATGGTATGTCTTTCCATTTTTTTGTGTGTCATCTTCAGTTTCTTTCATCGCTGTCATAGTTTTTAGAGTATAAGTCTTTCACCTCCTTGGTTACATTTATTGCTAGGGATTTTATTCTTTTTGACACAATTGTAAAAGGACTGCTTTCTTAATTTTGCTTTCTGCTAGTTTGTTGTCAGTGCACAGAAACACAACAGATTTCTGCATAGTAATTTCACGTCTTGCAACTCTATTGAATGTAATAGTTCTAATAGTTTTTTAGTGAAGTCTTTCAGGTTTTCTGCATATAGTACCATGTCATTGGCAAATAGTGACAGTTGTACTTCCTACCAATTTAGAAGCCTTTTATTTCTTTTACTCGTCTGATTATTATGGCTAGGACTTTCAGTGCTGTGTTGAATTAAAGTGGGTAAGAGTAGACATCCCTGTCTTGTTCCTAATTGTAGAGAAAAAAACTTTAGGCTTTTTGTCATTGGGTATGATCTTCGCTGTGGGTTTGTCATATACAGCCCTTCTTATGCTGAGATATGTTCCCTCTAAACCAAATTTGTTGAAAGTTGTTTTTTTTTTTTAATCAGAATGGGTATTAAATTTTGTCAAGTGCTTTTTCTACATCTATTGAGATGATTATATGATTTTACCCTTCTTTTTGTTGTATGATGCATCATGTTTATTGACTTGCAAATAGTGAACAGTCCTTCATCCCTGGAATAAATCCAACTTGATTGTGGCGAATTATTATTTTAATGTATTGGTGAATTTTGATTGCTAATATTTTGTCAAGAGTTTGCACATATATGTTCATCTGGAATATTGGCCTATAATTTCCTCCTTCCCTCCCTCCACCTCCAGCCCCCCTCACCCCCCGCCAGCAGAGTAAGTGGTTTCATGATGACTTACTTCAAGAAACAAAAGACAATGTACCCACTTTCAGAAACCCCTTCCATCCTTTGGGGATCTCACATTACTCCACTTGGGGAAGGGATACACATTGCCTTTTGGTTTTCCAAAGCCCCCCCCCCACACACACACTGTCTATCCCCTCCAGGTGTATCCTTGAAATTCAATAGCAATAACATGTTGTTTTTAAGCCATGACTGCTACAGCTACTTAGTAACAACTATGGGCAAAGAGGTGTGGGGGAATCAGTTAGATGGGAAGAGAAACACACATAAAACAGAAACATAGCCCATCAAAGTCTCTCTGTCCTGCCTGCCTTCATTGGTCACATTTCTCTTTATGCTGAATTATGCCCTTCTGAGTCAAATCAGAGATTTTCACTGCAGTCATGGACCCAGGCCCAGAACCATGATGAGCTAGTTCCTGGCCCACAAATACTTAAGTGTCAGTTAGGCATATGTTGCCACCCCTGTACCTCTTTTCTGTTTTTCTAGCCAGCTCAGATACTGCTATTTCTGAAACACTAGTGGAATATATAATAGGAATGTCAAACCTAATGTCAAACTCATATTTGAGGTCATGAGTATCAGCATTTGCATGACATGCCAGATGACATCACCCATTGTCTTGGATCAGGGTGCTAATTTTCCCTTTTGTGTGTGTTGTCTTTGGTTTTGATACCAGACTAATGTTGGCCTCATAGAATTAATTTGGAAGCAATCCTTCTTCATTTTTTTGAAAGAGTTTGAGAAGGATAGATATTAATTCTTCTTTAAATGTTTGGTAGAATTCACCTGTGAGTCCATTCTGGACTTTGGGTTTTTGATTACTGACTCAATTTCATTACTAGTAATCAGGCTATTTATATTTCTTCCTGATTCATCTTTAAAAGATTGTATGTTTCTAGGAATTTGTTCATTTCTTCTAAGTTGTCCAATTTATTGGCATATAATTGTTTGAAGTGATCTCTTGTAATCCTTTGTGGTGTCAGTTATAACTTCTCCTCTTTCATTTTTTATTTTATTTATTGGAATCCTCTTTTTTCTTAATTAGCTTGGGTAAAGCTTTGTCAATTTTGTTCATCTTTCATATAAACAGATTTTAGTTTTATTAATATTTTACATTGTTTTATAGCCTATATTTTATATGGGGTGCCTGGATGGCGGTTAAGCATCTGACTTCGACTCCTGTCATGATCTTGCAGTTCATGAGTTTGAGTCCTGCGTCAGGCTCTGCACTGAAGGAGCACAGAAGGAGGATGGAGACTGCCTCAGATTCTTTGTCTCCATCTCTCTCTGCCCCTCCCCCTCTCGTGCTCTGTCTCTCCCTCCCTCCCTCCCTCCCTCTGTCTCAAAAATAAACATTAAAAATTTATTTATTTCTGCTCCGATCATTATTATATCCATCCTTCTATTATCTTTGAGCTGGATTCTTTTTCTACTTCCTTTGGTTGTAAGTTTAGATTGTTTTTTGGTTTGAGATTTTTCTTGTTTCTTGAGGTAGGCCTGAATATCTATAAATTTCCCTCCAAGAATTGCTTTTGCGGTGTTCCAAACTTTTTGAACAATTGTGTTTCTGTTTTCATTTGTCTGAAGGTCTTTTTTTTAAATTTCCTCTTTGATATGTTTATGTACTCATTGTTGGGTATCATGTTATTTAGCATGTTTGCTTTTTACAGTTTTTTTTCTTATAATTGCTAGTTTTACAGTGGTAGGAAAAGATGCTTGATATGATTTTAATTTTGTTAAATTTATTGGGATTTGTTTGTGGCCTAACATGTGATCTATCTCAGAGAATGACCCATGTGCACTTGGAAAGAATGTGTAGTCTGCTGTTTTGGGATGGAATAATCTGTACATATCTGTTAAGTCCATATAGTCTAATATGTTGTTCAAAACCACTGTTTTGTTACTGATTTTCTGTGGGATGATGTAGCCATAGATGTAATGGGAGTGAGGTCCCCTACTATCATTATATTACTGTTAATTTCACCTTTATGTCTGTTACATCTGTTCATATATATTTAGGTACTTCTGTTTTGGGTACATAGATATTTACAATTGGTATATCCTTTTTTGTATTGTTCTCTTCATTATGTAATGCCCTTCTTTGTCTTGTTAGTCTTTATTTTTAAAGTCTATTATATTGGATATAAACATTGTTACTATGTTTTGTTTTGCTTCCATTCACATGGAATATTTTTTTCCATCCCTCCACTCTCAGTCTGGATGAATTTAAGTCAGAAGTGAGTCTTGTATAATCAGCATATAGATGGGTCTTATTTTTTAACCCATTCAGTCACTCTATGTCTTTTGATTGGAGCATTTAGTCCATTTACATTTCAAATAATTATTGATAAGTATGTACTTAATGTCATTTTAACATTTGTTTTTTGGTCATTTTTGTAGTTCTCTATTCCTTTCTTTTTCTATATCTCTATTCCCTTGTGATTTGATGACTTTATTTAATCATGCTTGGATCCTTCCCTCCCTCTCCTTCTCCCCCCACCTGCCTCTCTCTCTCTCTCTCTCTCTCTCTATATATATATATATATATATATATGTGTATAAATAATAGGTTTTGTCTTGTGATTACCATGGCCTTGTGTAGAAGGTGTCCTGTGAGGTCAACCCGAACCAGATGTTCCAGTGATGCCCCCATGTGGGCTGTATGCACCTTCCTGTTACCAGTCAGCCACATCTGCTGGGGGTACACCGGTGGGCCAGGTTGGCTGAGAAACCTGGATCCAGCTACTTTAGACTGGCTGGAAGGTGAGGTCAGCTTTGGGGCTGAGAGGCCATGCTGCAACTGTTGCAGGTGTGTTTGCGGGCAGAACATCCCCACCACCATGGCAGGAATTGCTTTGGAGTAGTACTGATTCTGGCTGGGGGTGTCACCAGGTATGGTAGGACAGTCACTCTGTGGGGAGGGAGGAAGGACACTGTTCTGACCAAGTCTGGCTGCTGAGTGTAACAGGGCAGGAGCTGCTTTAGAAAGAGGGGCACCTGCTGGTACAGGCATGTGGGTGGGGTGGATCCATAGGTGAATGGCTGGGCAGGGTAAGTGGTGCTAACAAGGTAAGAAAGTGTCAGAACTGGCTCTCACCAGCATCAGGCCAACTAGGCCAAAGGAGGACAATAAAAATGGTACCTGCTAGCATTTCCCTTCCTGGAGAAAGTTCCTACAGATCCCTGCCCTTCTGGCATAGGCCTTAAAATTGCTCAATAAACCTCCTCCACACATAACCCAAGCACTTTTCAAAATTCTGCTTCTGTGTTTGGTCTCGTGGTGGGTGAGATTGTATGCATATTATTAGTTTCCTATAGCTCTCTGGGTCTCCCAGAGTTCAGCCCTGCTGATTTTCAGCCCAGACATTACGGGGGCTCATCTTCCTCATGCATATCCCCAGGGTGGAGAGTGTTCAGTGTGGGGCTTGATCTCCTTGCTTCTCAGCGATAATCTTTGTGCCCATGGTATAACTTCTGCTGTGGGCTTCTGTCCTGGGAATTTTTTTCCCAACTGTGTTTCTGCCTCCCCTATGCTTGATATGGCTTTTTCTTAATATTGTTAATGGTGGAAGAGCCATTTTGATAGTCTTTAGGTTGTTTTCAGAGTGAGTGGCATTATATATAGTTGTAGTCCTGATGTGTCTATGGGAGAAGGTGAGCTCAGGATCCTCCTAACGCGCCATCTTCCCAAGTCTCAAACATCGTAATCTTATTCTTCACACCAATGATTGGCTTAATAGTGTTCGTGCAATGACAGAAGAAATGTGAGAGGACTTAGGGAACTTACCAGAAATAAACTAAAGGTAAATAAAAAATGCTAGAAATACCAAATTAGTCTAGATGTCACCAACATGGTTCAGATTAAATAACCAGTTGGCATGCAGCCTTTGATAATAACAACAGCACCTCTCTCTCTATACATATATATCGATAGATAGACAGATATAGACGATACTGAGATATATATATCTCAGTATCGTCTATATCTGTCTATCTATCGATATATATATATATAGATATATCTATAGATATATATACAGAGAGAGAGATGAAAAGTAAATGGTGCTACATCATCTCATTTTTAAAGTCTGTCATATACGTGAAAAACCAAAATGTTAGCAGTTTTTATTTATATGGTAAGAGTGTATGTATCATTTCTCTGTTTGTTTGAATCATTTATATTGTATATATACTTTATACTTAAACATGGATTTGGGAGGATAAATTTAAAACAAAATAATTGACAATAAGATATTTAAAATTTGAGTTTCATATCCTCATTCCCCACAAAGTGTTGTCAATATTTTGCTCAACTAGTAACTGAAAACAAGATAGTTTCTTGAACAGGAATGTTTGAAATAAAAATCCTTGAAATAGGAAAGGAATTATTGCTACTTTACAATACCATATGCCATCTCATGGTGAGATAATTATAGCAAGTTATGGAGAAATTTTGAACAAATTATATTCCATTAGTTCCACAGGCTGTTGCCTATCTCAACCTTTACCTTGGAATATTGCTAGCATAGAGATTTTTACTTGGAGGTGTGATCTGTGTGAATTTTCCTTCTCACATTGTGAACTGCCACCAGGATAAGAGATTAGATTGTTATTCCATCCATCCAGTGTCTATAAAATACTAATAAAGATAAGTCTCAACAGTATGGCGAGATAAAATAAAAACTATTAAGGAGAGAGAGATTTCATCAAAGCCATGAGACTTACATGTATTCTAGAAAATTGAGTAGGAGGCGGTCTTGGGCCATTTATTGCACATCACAGGCAAATTGCTTTCTCTCTCTAAACCTCAGTTCCCCTTATATATAAAATGAACAGTAATGAAGTAACAGTGCTATCATAAGGATTCAATGACTTATCCATACAACTCTGATAATGTCTGATACATAGTAGGTATTTCATAAACATTTTTAATGAATTCCTGAATGTACATTGCAGATGCTGTTATATATAATAACCTTCTGTTTTTAGTAAAGTAGTTGAGCAACATCTATGTGACAGACACCATAAAAGACACTGCATAAGACACAACAATAAATTACAAAAAATAATATCTTTTTATAATCAAGCACATGTTCGATGCATATATGTAATTTCTCTTTCCTATGGATTTGTAGATATTTATTAGGAGTATTTTTCAAGAATTTTCAAAGAGGGTTTGTGGGAACGACAACAAAAAAAAACATAAGATACCAAAGCAATGGAGTCCTCCACCAAATTGATAATCAAAAACCTTCAAACAAAACAAAAGTAAAAACCAGAGTGAAAAAACAAAAACAAGAATTATATAATAATAGGCTTAGGGAAGGGTTTTTTTTATGGGGCATAAAACTAAGCTATGAGCAACCTAATGCAAAAAAAAAATGTATATACTATAAATAACATAGTTCTTACTAATTAAGGTTATTTAATCCAAATTTTAACTGTTTTTAATAGTAGTAAACTCAGATAGTTCTCCTCTGTTTGTTTTTAAACAGGTATTCTTTTTTAAAATTTTTTTAAAAAGTTTATTCATTTTTGTGAGTGTGTGCGCAGAGCAGTAGAGAGAGAGGAGGACAGAGGATCCATAGTGGGCTGTGCACTGATGGCTGTGAGCCCCATGCGGGGCTCAAACTCAGGAACCATGAGATCATGACCTAAGCTGAAGTCGGACACTCCACTAACTGAGTCACCCAGGTGCCCCTCTCATTCTGGTTTTATAGAAGATACTGGATAGCTTAAATATAATACTGGATAGCACAGGTTTATTCAAAACATAAATATCTTCCTTTAATACCTTAAAAGTCTTTTAAAAAATAATCCCTATTTACACAAATCCAGGAGCCACAGCTAACAGAATAAAATCTTTGAAAGGATTGTTTCTTTTCAGCAAACATTAAGGTCTCGTGGCTTTTAACCAATCAAAGCCACAGAAGGGGAGCTAGAACTCTAAGACAAATATTGTGTCTGCCTTGGGAAGTTTGCAGGTTAGCAGAGAGGGCAGATATTGCACAATGATTAGAAATGCACAACAGAAATCAGGGGGTGAGTTTACAAATGTTTGTGCCGAGTATACTCCATCTTTCCTAAGGTAGGGATGTTTCAAAGAATACAGAAGAATGAGTAAAAATACATTAGAAAATTACTACATAAAAAACTGGGGGGAGGTATGTGCCCAGATGGAGAGAGAAGCTCTGGGTAAATTAAAAACAGTTTGGGGGGCTGCCTGGGTGGCTCAGTTGGTTAAGCATCTGACTTTGGCTCAGGTCATGATCTCACCATTGGGGAGTTCAAGCCCCACTCTCTATTGTCAGTGAAGAAAAGAGCCTACTTCAGATCCTCTGTCCACCTCTCTGCCTCATCCCCAGACCCAGAGGGGTCTCTGGGTTTTTCTTAGAACAGAAATCGATATGTATGATGGGGCACCTGGGTGGCTCAGTCATTTAAATGTCTGACTTTGGCTCAAGTCATGATCTCACAGTTGGTGAGTTCAAGCCCCATGCCGGCCTCTGGGCTGACAGCTCAGAACCTGGAGCCTGCTTCAGATTCTGTGTCTCCCTCTCTCTCTCTATCTCTCTCTCAAAAATAAAAATTAAAAAATTTAATAAAAACCAATTTGGGCAAGTATCTAATGATGGGAAAGGGCAAGGTATATATAAGGAAGTTAACAAAGTCTTGTGTGATTAGCAAGTAATGACTAAGGAGGAAAATGAGACTAGATAAAATGAGTAGGGATTATTATGAAATCAAAAAGAGCTAATAAAGTGCTTAACAGTGTATTATAATAATGGTGAATGTCCAACCACATTTATGCTGTTATTATATTGATTATTAATACTGCCATACACTTAAACTTGGCAGGACTCATTTATGACAGGCTTATAAAGAAAAATAAAATTTCCTCCGAGCTGGTTTTATACAGAGTGAAAACAGTTCATGCTGTGATTGAGGGGCCCTCTCAGGATTCCACCAACAGTTGTGACTTTCCAGCCAGTTTTTGCACAGGGAACAACATAAGCCTTCTTTGTTGAGAAAGCTGAGCTGTTTCTTCAAATATGAAACATTGTTTCCAAATCTTATGCAACAGCCTTGACTCTCTGAGAAGCAAAGCTTGTTTTACATCAGTTTCATTTGATTGAGAAAAGAGCATAAACATACGAACCTGTGATACATGATCAGAACTATTTTCAAATATTTAGTCTTTCTTCTTCTGGGTAACAGTGTCTCTTTAAAGGACATACATATTCATTGTATTCAGATCTCAGGGAGATGATTGCCAAGTGCAATGCCTGTGCAGGAAAGAACAATACTTTGAGGGTAAAAACTGTAGAGTTTGGAATGAGTTTGTTAGGTATAGGAATTGCATGTTTCTAAATGAAGGACTGGAGAGTCATGCCAACAAAAACAGAAACATGAAAATAACTGCCATGTCTGTAATTGGCGAAGAGTGAACTGAAAAGATTTAGAAAAAAAATCTTATTTGTGAATCAATGACTGGGGAGAAGGAGGGTTAGACGAAGTATGGGTTTTCATTAAAACATTTTAAAAATCTTTGGATATTTATCTAATATCTATCTATTTATTTGTGATAGGAATCTCACACCCACACAGTTTCCTCATGGTGGCTTGGCTTTCATTTTGCATACAAATACCTGGCATACTTGTTTAGGAACTCGGTTGGTATTTAGAAATGGTAGGACCCATCTTTAGGAATATCTGGAAAGCAGAATTACTGACTCGTATCCAGTTGAGATGAATGCTGAAAGTCAGAAACTACTTTTAAATCATAGAGCAGGGAAGGCTAGACTCATGAGCAGATTAGGGACCCATGGGCAACCTTGGCTGCATTCAAGACCCTCACTTATTCATAGTTATTATTACTGCCTTATAGTAGAAGTAACTAATGGTACAATTTTTGTAACACAGCTTTAATTGCCTCCTATATTTAGTACTTTATTACGATGTTTTACCAAATACATATAGGTTGTAAGTTTCCCAAATTAAATGAGAAGGGTGAGAATTACAATTTGCCTGAGTCTCATGGGAAGTTACAATACAAAGAAATAAGACTGGAGATGTAAATTTGGGCCAAGTGGTTAAAAAAAAAAGTCTCAATTTAAAGGAGCTCATCCTGTAAAAGTCTGTTTTGAAACGTTTTTTAAACCTGGGGGGCTACATAACCAATTTTTAAAGTGTTAGAAGAATACAGTTACCGAGTGCTTCTTAAATCCCTTGGCCTTTTGGTAGGGGCTTTGCAGTTGTAATCATAAAATTAATGCTCCAGAACCACACTGTAAAGCAGGTAACATGAATCTCATTTTACATGTCACCATTCTGAGCCCAAGGGAAGTTAGGAAACTTGCTTCACTTCACAAATCTGATAGGAAGTGGATTTTCTTCTGGATCAAACCCTTAAGCTTCTTATCAGGACTGAGAGGGGGGCTTGCAAGCCAAGTACATAGGGTGTGAAAATTTAAATTTAAAGAGACAATCATTCTCAAGGCCTTGCAAGTGCCAATCCTAAACTAGTATGATTCAAAGAGTGTCTCCTTACTTTTTTCATCAGTCCTAATTTCCCTGAGTCTGTTGGAAGTGAGGACTCTTCTCATCCGCATAATAACACAGAGGATGCTAGGAAGCTTCATTCAAACATTGCGAAGGTATGATTCACTAGAGATTTCTAACCAATGTCCCACCTCCACTCAAATTTTCCAATCCATTTTCCACAAACCTGCTTAGAGTTTCCCTCCCTTCCTTCCTTCCTTCCTTCCTTCCTTCCTTCCTTCCTTCCTTCCTTTCTTAACATTTATTCATCTTTGAGAAACAGAGAGAGAGAGAGGGAGAGAGAGGCAGGGGCAGAGAGAGGGTGACACAGAATCTGAAGCAGGTTCCAGGTGCCAAGCTGTCAGCACACAGCGGAGTCCAACACAGGGCTCGAACTCAGGAACTGTGAGATCATGACCTGAGCTGAAGTTGGACGTTCAACCGACTGAGCCACCCAGGCGCCCCTTAGAGTTTTTCAATATCTACTCATTTGACTTAGGAATGAGCCTAAAATCCTTCACATGGATATCAAATTCTTGCCTATTTTCTATCAAATGCGTCTCTCTCTCTCTCATTTTCTGCCATTTTCATACCCTTTTACCTCATTTTATCAACACTAGTTTCGTCTAGGTCTATTAGTGTAATGAACGCTTTCAGACCTCACTTCTTTTTACACTCCACCAAGACTCATCATTGAGATCTTACTATCAAGGTTTCTCCTCTAGAGATGGCTTTTCTTTTCTGAGAAAACAAAAAACAAAAACCCACCAGTTTCACTGAGACACAATTCACGTTAGATACAGCTCACTTACTTAGTATATAATTCAGTGTTTTTTAGGATAATCATATGTATATGCAATCCCTGTATTTCCACCTCCACCACCAAGCCCTAAGCAACCACTAATCTTCTTTTTGTGTCTATAGATTCCCCTATTCTGGACTTTCATATCAGTAGAATTATACAATATGTGGGCTTTTGTGGCCAGCTTATTTTACTTACCATAATGTTTTTTTCAAGGTTCATTAATGTTGTCGTATTCATCAGTACTTTATTTTTATAACTGAATCACAGTCCATTGTATTAATACAACACATTTTGTTGGCCTTTTGTCCATTGATCAACATTTGGGATGTTTCCACTTTTTGGCTATTATGAAAAATGCTGCTGTATTCATGTGCAGGCTTTTGTGTGCACATGTGTTTTCATTTCTCTTGGATATACACCTGGTAGTTACATTGGCCATTTGCATATGTTCCTTGGAGAAATATCTATTCACATTCTTTGACTGTTTTTATTAGATGTAAGTGTTGTTTATATATTCCTTATCAGATATGTACTTTGCAAACATTTTTTTCTCATTTTATGGATTGTGTTACTTTCTTTGCACAACATTATTTTTTATTTAAATTCATCTATTTTTTTCTTTGTGCTTTCAGTGTCCTCACTAATTATTTGCCAAATCAAAGATCTCAAGAGGCTGTAGAGGAATTCAAAAAGTACCTACTTAGCACTACATAGGGAAACACAGCATTCACAGGTCATATGAAAGAGTGGGTTTTGACGTAGCTCAAACTGGCTTGTGTTGTAAGAATGCTAGCAAATGGAGAATGCAAATTATATTTTG